>NC_091773.1:69023118-69648118 GCF_029378745.1 Bos indicus
TAGCCCTCAACGGGGAGCTGAGGGGGAGAGGAAGCCCTGTGTTCTTTGCAATACCCTCCTGGAGTAGAACTTCCATCACAAGGGGAGCTGGGAGCAGGGAAGGAGGAAGCAAGTTGTGGCTCAAATGCCATAGACCTCTTGCTGTTCTTACTGAAGTACAGCTTCTTGAATAAATGTTTATTTACTCAAATATAAATGTGCTTCATCCAAGTACACTTATAAATGTATGTCCTTAAGTCAGTTCCCAGAGAAATTAAAAATTTTAGTGAGTTTTGTTTTCCATTTATGGTTGTTTCATTGGACAGACATTTATGAAGCTTATCACTTCATCATTCCAGAAATCATCTTTCATTTATCTCAAATAGTTGTTTAAACTTCAAAAGGTTTTGATTAGCATGCCATACAGTTTATATCAGAAACACTTCCCAAACTTACAGGATGCTGCCTCCCTTGTCTTCATGCTCGTCCTTTTTGTTCTGTCAAATAATTAGTGTGAAAGAGCCTGAGAAATCAGTGATGATTTTGAAAAGAAAGGTGAAATATATCAATGAGCAATGGGAAAAATAGAGGGCAGGAGGAGAAGGGGACGACAGAGGATGAGATGGTTGGATGGCATCACCAACTCAATGGACATGAATTTGGGTGAACTCCGGGAGTTGGCCTGGCGTGCTGCAGCTCATGGGGTCTCAAAGCATCAGACACGACTGAGAAATTGAACTGAACTGAACTGAATGATGATAGTGAACAGAATTGTGTCCCAGGACACAGTGTACCTGTATATGCCAATTTTCTGCCCATGTGGCTTTCCATTCATATCACTAAATTCAGAATAACAGGTGGGAACAGGGAACCAGCCCATATTACTCTAAGTGGCTAACTTGAGGGATAATTTTCATTCATTTAAAAGGATCCACAAATTAGTGTCATTCTGTGGATTCTCAAGATGCACAGTCAGACCTTATGACAGAATTTTTTTAGTCAATTTATGTCAAGTTCATATAAACCACTTTTCCACTTTCATTTAGTTTAGTTCTTTGGTGATAAAAGGGTTTCAAGGCCAGAATATCAGTTTCGACTCAAACCATCAATACAGTCGCGGACCATGCCAAACCTGATTCTGATCAGCGCTTCTGCACACAGTATATCATCTATGAGGACTTGTCTAATCATCACCCAGAAAGGGTTTGGCAGGGCAAAGTCTGGATGACTCCTTCCAGCTGGTTTATAGATTGTGTGATGTCCTTTGAGTTGCTTCCTCTTGATAACTGAACTCGCACAGTGTGATAACCTAGTGATTGCACTGTTTTCATCAGTCACATTTTTACAAATAAGTAGACTCATTCATTGGAGAAGGCGATGGCACCCCACTCCAGTACTCTTGCCTGGAAAATCCCACGGACGGAGGAGCCTGGTAGGCTGCAGTCCATGGGGTCGCAAAGAGTCAGACACGACTGAGAGACTTCCCTTTCCCTTAGTTATTTAAAAGCAGCTGAGAACATATAAGTGGCTAAATTTTCTTTTGAGTCTTAGAACAGGTAAATGTTTTAGCCTTAAATATTGAAATTGCATGTGATCTAAATAAATGCTATTCAAAACATGGTTCTGCAGACCAGCCCTGGCTTATGAACTGTTTGTTACGGATCTGTGAAAAGCAAAAAAAAAAAATGAGAATCAATGTTTACAAACATTTATAGCAATTTGACAATGTAGCTTTATTTGAATTTAGTAATAGCAAATTTGGGATTAATGTTTGTATGACTTTGTATTCTTCTTTCATTTCTATACTTAATCATTTTCATCATACTCTGTGAAACAAAACAGTGCTTCACGACAAGTAGTTTGAGCATAAGTCTATGCCCTCCTACATTCTCACCAATTCTATGAAGAATGATAGTGTATAGTAAATGTAAATTTTCCCATTTACATTTTCCAGAAAATATAACTTGATGCTTTGCATCAGTATTATATTTCTGTATAACAAGTTGCCACAAGCTTCATGGTTTAAAGCAATGTCCATTTATCACTCATAATTCTTTAGGTTAGAAGGCTGGCACTCGTGGCTGTGTTCTTTACTTCAGGTATCCCATGGCCAAAATCAAGGTGTTGGCTAGACTGAGTCCTTGGCGGGAGGCTAAAGGGAAAAGTAAACCCCCAAGCTCATTCTTGTCGTTAACAGAGTTTAACTCTTTGCAATGGCAGGACAATGGTCCCTGTTTCCTTACTGGCTATCAGCCAGAGACTGCTTTCAGCTCTGAGGCTCTGCCCATAATTTTTTGTCACTTGGCTTCTTTCATCGTTAAGCTAGTAACAATACGTGGAATCCTTCTGCTTCATATCTCTGACTTCCTCTTCTGTGACCTAAGACATGTGGTAAGGTCAAGCCCAAGGGATAATCTCCCTACCTGAAGGGCAACTATGCCATGTAATATAAGATAACCACAGAGTAAAATCTCTCAGAGTCACATACCCAGGGCTTCTGTGGCCATGTCCATGGGGAGCTGGGGATGAGGGAATCTTTGAAGCCATCTTAGAATTCTGCCTACCACATGCTCCACTCTCATATCTAAATTTGGCAATCATTTCCCTTGAATTCTGGCCAATAAAGACTCTTGACTATTAAATAATATTCTTTACATAAATCTACCCTTTGTTTGGAGGAGGTCTTTTTCTGTATAAAATAGGTTAAAATTGTTTCATTTCAATGACCCAAATGATATTCACTAAACACCTCCTGTTTGAAAAAAATAGCAACTGCACCTGTGTACTGTATATTATAATGTCTAATTTCAATGTCTCAAATTTCACAGAGCATGGGAAAATAAAATCCCTTCTTTAAAAGTTCATTTTTTTTAAGTTTATTCTTTTTAAAGAACATTTCCCATTAAGAGTTATTTCAAAGGAATGCCTGCGGTTTCTGCTAACTTATTACATAGGAGTAGCATATATATATTCAGTCATGTCTGATTCTTTGTGACCCTTTGCACTGTAGCCCACGAGGCTCCTCTGTCCATGGGATTTTTCAGGCAAGAATACTGGAATGGGTTGCCATTTCCTCCTCCAGGGGATCTTCCTGACCCAGGGATTGAACACATATTTCCTGCATCTCTTACATTGCAAGAGGATTCTCCACCTGCTGAGCCATCAGGGAAACCAACTTATTATAGACCCATCCTTTTATAATGTAAACCACAGGCTGTGATAAAGCATACCAGTTAGAAATATAAACAAATATATTATAGATAACTTAAGTAACATTTTTCTCCCCTGTAAATACAATTTAGATCACTTAAAAGCTGGAATCAAAGGAAACTTATTTTTAGATATATTTAGAGCTAGGAGATGTAGCAAGCAAGAGCAACACTAGCTAATTAAATCAAACACCATCCATGATCTCTGTTAGCATTTAAGGGTCAAGATGAAACAATATGGAAAAAGTCTATGATCCCTTGATAAGTATAACTTGCAACAAATTGGCAAACTGGTTGGAATTAAGAGCCAAAAATAGCAGTTTTGCTGTATAAATTTTTTTTGCAATGACTTTATAGCTTCACATCCCAGCTTGCATTACTCATTTTGTGAAATAAAGAGAAAACTATATTTTTTGAAAAACTTACTTTAAATAAATTACCCCACCAAATTGGCCAGTTAAAAGAAAATATTCCATTGGTTGATGGCATTTGAAACAGCTTCCCTGGTGGCTCATAGGTTGAAGTGTCTGCCTCCAGTGCAGGAGACCCGGGTTCGATCCTTGGGTTGGAAAGATCCCCTGGAGAAGGAAATGGTAACCCACTCCAGTACTCTTGCCTGGAGAATCCCATGGACGGAGGAGCCTGGTAGGCTACAGTCCACGGGGTCACAAAGAGTTGGACACGACTGAGCGACTTCACTTTCACAGGAAAAAAAGAAAACCAAATATTCTTTGACACTGAGAATAATTCAGTCAAATATAAAGTAATTGAAAGATTGCTGCTGTGAGCCGTGTCCTACACCAGGATTCATGACCTCCAGAGGAGAGGATTTCCATCCTGGGTCAGAGACGAGGCTTGATTAGTTGGAGCTTTTTGTATAGCAAAGTTTTATTAAAGTGTATTAGAGATTGGGAAAGCTTTTGACATAGACATCAGAAGGGGACAGAAAGAGTGCCCCTGTTGCTAGTTTCTATGTCTGTTAGTGAGCTTCTAATCAGATAAAAGAAGCACCTCAAGGCTGAGGGAGTTTCAGCAGGCCCCTCTCTCACAATATGCATTTTTGAGATAGGATGGCACAAAGTGTGTCATCCCTGGCCGTAACAATCGACATGAATACTTGTTTGTTGAGCCATTATCAGCCCAAGGCTTGAGAAAAGAAAAAAAACAAAAACAAAAAGGTTAGTCTTAAGCAGAACAGAGAGGGGGGAAAAAAGTCTTCCACTTGCAGTTTGTATTCTCCTGCCACTTGGGGACCTCTGGGCTTCCTACCTGCTACCCTCTCAGTAATAACTGCATCCGTGCAACTTAACCTCTGCTTAGTATTGTGGCTGTTTACATTAAGATGAAAGCATCTAAACCAGCACCTTGTTTCTGAATTGTAGCTTAATGTGATTAACACTTTCTTCATTTTTCCATGTTGATATTTTTATATAATTCCTCTTAAGCAATGCAATCAAGAGTCCAAAAACTATAGCTCCCAGACATAAAGAGCTGACTTCAGAACACTGTGATTCTTAAAGATTGTGCTTCACCATGGAGAAAATAGTTGTGTGAAGACAAAGTAAGATAGAGCCAATTTTTCAGTGGATAAGCTCAGGCTCATGACCTTTGCCTGGTGTCTGGATCAAGAAGCTTGCTCTAAGAATCAAAAAAAAAACAAGTCAACTTTGTGTTTACCGATTCCTTACTCTAACTATGTTTTGTCTTCTCATACATCTGCAGGTAGATGTCCTCAGAAATTTGAATAAATATTTGACCATAAGATGCGCCAAGTATTGGCCAATACCCAAGAGTTATGAATGTACATGTTCTAATGCCTATGTGCATGCAAAGTCACTTCAGTTATGTCCAACTCTTTGCGACTTCATGGACTATAGCCTGCTAGGCTCCTCTGTGCATGGGACTCTCCACACAAGAATACTGGAGTGGGCCGCCATGCCCTCCTCCAGGGGATTTTCTGGACCCAGGGATGGAACTCGTGTCTCTTGTGTCTCCTGTATTGGCAGATGGGTTTTTACCACTAGCATCGCCATGTTCTGGTAACCTCCTATTAACCTTTAAAGACGGTGCTGCATCCAATTTCAAATATGGGTGGGCTCTCCCTCACCATCAATAAACAATGCTCCACCCCAAGCTGACTGTCCCTCAGTTCAACCTAATCCTGTCACTATTTACCCTAAAATAGCATCATATTCCATAGGTTAAAGATTTAGTCCCACAAGCCTACCCCCTGCTTCAGATGCCATACAAGTCCAGGCTGTTACTCATGCCTCTGCTCAACTGGCTATGTATTCAATATTTCCATGACCCACTCCTTGGATTTCAGACACCAGTCACAAGTCCAGGTTTTACCTGTACCTCTGATGAACCAGCTGTAAATCAGAAGTTCCCATGATTTCCTCTTTGGGTTCAATTACTTTGTTAGAGTGACTCTCAGAATTCAAGAAATCTATTTACTCACTGCTGCTGCTGCTGCTAAGTCACTTTAGTCATGTCCAACTCTGTGTGACCCCATAGACAGCAGCCCACCAGGCTCCCCGATCCCTGGGATTCTCCAGGCAAGAACACTGGAGTGGGTTGCCCTTTCCTTCTCCAATGCATGAAAGTGAAAAGTGAAAGTGAAGTTGTTCAGTAGATTACCGGTTTATTACAATGGATCTTCAGTTAAATTCAGTTCAGTTGCTCAGTCGTGTCTGACTCTTTGTGACCCCATGAACCGCAGCACACCAGGCCTCCCTGTTCATCACCAGCTTCTGGAGTCCACTCAAACCCATGTCCATTGAGTCAGTGATGCCATCCAACCATTTCATCCTCTGTCGTCCCCCTCTCCTCCCGCCCTCAATCTTTCTCAGCACCAGGGTCTTTTCAAATGAGTCAGCTTTTTACATCAGGTGGCCAAAGTATTGGAATTTCAGCTTCAGCATGAGTCTTTCCAATGAACACCCAAGACTGATCTCCTTTAGGATGGATTGGTTGGATCTCCTTGCAGTCCAAGGGATTCTCAAGAGTCTTCTCCAACACCACAGTTCAAAAGCATCAATTCTTCTGCACTCAGCTTTCTTTATAGTCCAACTCTCACATCCATACATGACCACTGGAAAAACCATAGCCTTGACTAGATGGAATTTTGCTGGCAAAGTAATGTTTCTGCTTTTTAATGTGCTGTCTAGGTTGGTCATAGCTTTCCTTCCAAGGGGTAAGCATCTTTTAATTTCATGGCTGCAATCACCATCCCCAGTGATTTTTGGAGCCCAGAAAAATAAAGTCAGCCACTGTTCCCACTGTTTCCCCATCTATTTCCCATGAAGTGAGGGGACCAGATGCCATGATCTTAGTTTTCTAAATGTTGAGCTTTAAGCCAACTTTTTCACTCTCCTCTTTCACTTTCATCAAGAGGCTCTTTAGTTCTTCTTCACTTTCTGCCATAAGGATGGTGTCATCTGCATATCTGAGGTTATTTATATTTCTCCTGGCAAACTTGATTCCAGCTTGTACTTCCTCCAGCCCAGCATTTTTCATGATGTACTCTGCATAGAAGTTAAATAAGCAGGGTGACAATATACAGCCTTGACGTACTCTTTTTCCCATTTGGAACCAGTCTGTTGTTCCATGTCCAGTTCTAACTGTTGCTTCCTGACCTGCATACAGGTTTCTCAAGAGGCAGGTCAGGTGGTCTGGAATTCCCACCTCAGAATTTTCCACAGTTTATTGTGATCCGCACAGTCAAAGGCTTTGGCATAGTCAATAAAGCAGAAATAGATGTTTTTCTGGAGCTCTCCTGGTTTTTCGATGATCCAGCAGATGTTGGCAATTTGATCTCTGGTTCCTCTGCCTTTTCTAAAACCAGCTTGAACATCCGGAAGTTCATGGTTTATGTATTGCTGAAGCCTGGCTTGGAGAATTTTAAGCATTACTTTACTAGTGTGTGAGAGGCGTCAATTGTGCGGTAGTTTGAGCATTCTTTGGCATTGCCTTTCTTTGGGATTGGAATGAAAACTGACCTTTTCCAGTCCTGTGGCCACTGCTGAGTTTTCCAAATTTGCTGGCATATTGAGTGCAGCACTTTCATAGCATCATCTTTCAGGATTTGAAATGTGGAAGGATCAAAATCAATAGCCCAATGAAGAGATACATTGGGTGGCATCCTCTGGGTGGAGTTTGGACCTTGCATAGTGGCACAAGGAAGTATTCTGTTTTCCCAACCTGGCAGCTCTCTGAACCCTTTCGTTTTGGTTTTGTATGGAGGCTTTATTACATAGGCATGATTGACTTTAATTATTGTCAACGGTGATTGATTCAACCTCCAGAAGTCAAAGGAGGGGATAGGAATGAAAACTTTGACCCTTATTTATGGCTGGTTGCCCTGGTGACCAGCCCCCATCCCTAGGTGCTCTCCAAAGATCACCTCATTAACATAAAATCCAGTTGTGGTGAAAGGAACTAGTTTGAATAACAAGACACTCATTTCACCTTAATGGTTCTGAAGCAATTTTAGGAATTGAAGACAAGAGACCATGTAGTATAAAAAGAGATGCTCTCATTGATCAGGAAATTCTGACGGTATAGGGAACTGTGAGCCGGGAACTGTGAGCCAGGAACTCTGGAGGAAGACCAAATATACATGAGAAATATATATATATATATATATATATATATATATATAAAACCAGATACATTTCTTATAAATCACTATATTGCCACCCTTGTTGGTGATGAATACCCAACCCTAAATGGTGTGAGATGGCTGAACACACAGCAATCCTTGACATGGGACAGATCAAATCAACATCAGTTTATTGGTCACATGTGCTCACAGCCTTGGGGAGGAGGACACTGCATGCCAGGCAGGGCCATAGAAGGGTTGCTCCTGAGAACAGACTCAACAATCAGGGGCTGTGGGATACAGATTTTGTACTATCAAGATGAGATGCTTCTGATTCCCATGGTCCGTTAGAACAGTTTTGCCAACTAGCTGGAAACCAAAGCCTATTAGGTTGAAGACTGGAGTGCAACTTACGTGACTGATGGAAGAACTGGCTAGACAGGGCCCCTTTTTCACTGGGTGTGGGTATATCTGGTGAAACCAGGAGAACTCACAGTGAGGTTCTTGGGGCCTTGTCTGTTTCAAATATGTTAAGACAGCATTTGAAATGTTCTTATAATGCATCTCAAGTAAGAAAAGAGTCTGAACAAATCAAGACCCAAACCAGCACTGTCAGGACAAGAAACACATCCTAGCCACTGCAAATTTTCTCTACAAATGATGACAACAACAATAATTTCCAACCTTATCCTAAAGTTCTAGGAGGAAGGAAATTTTTAACATCCCACCCCCCCCCCACAGCCTATCTGCTTTGTCACCCCTTACGACATCTCTTGATCATAATTCTCATTGATATTTATTCACGTATGTGTCTTCCTCACTTTTCCTGTGTGAATAATCCCATTTTTGTCCATGGGCAAGACCAGGGTTACTCCATGAGGTGACCTGGTGCATGTTCAAACTGCTTGCTGCTCACTTCCCTCTTGGCACAAAGACTGTCATTTCTATGATGAGCTGTTTCTGTTTTTTTCCCAGAAGAGTACTATTGAAGTTTTATTTACATGAAATGATTCATTTCCACTTTTTTGTCCCCCCTCCCCGGTAGCTTAGAAATTGCCAAAAACCCCAAAGTACCTCATGCTGATGCTGAATCATCTTTAGATGTTCCTGGAGGACAACCCTGAGTTCGTGAATGTGTCTATCGTAAGAGTAACTGGACCTCCACCGCAGCAGACCCTAAATGAAGTGGCCTTCTCTACACCTGTCCATCACCACCGTGGAAAAAGGGAAGACTGTGTGCAAGAGATGGAGGGAGGGAGAACGAAAGGGAAAGTGGGAGAGAGACAGAGCGGGAATTTTGCAAGAATCAAGTAGATTCCAGAAAGCAGTGCCATTAATAACATGTGTCACTCTTGATGACACGAGGAGCCAAATTTGAGACTTCACAGCCAGCCACCAGGGGAAGTTTTTACCGGTACAGTCACTACATAAACTCCCATTTGGTCTTTTCGGTACCCCCTGCCCCGCAGGCATCCTGTAAATTTTCTTGACTTTCTTTCACAAGATTTCTGAACTTGCACGTCCTCCGTGTGCAGCGAGTGCCAGCGAGACTGAGGTCACGGCAACACCCACGGCTGGAGGTGATGGGAAGCAGCTGCTCTGTTGCTAGTTCCTGCGAGTCACCTGCTGCCTTAGAGAGGATAAAAGACACTGCAGATGAATTCAGCCTCCTTGCTTTTTTTTTTTAAAGTATGTATTTATTTGGCTGTGCTGGGTCTTAGTTGTGGCACGTAGGTTCTTTGTTGGCTCACCGTCTTCTCCATTTCTGATGTGGGGGCTTAGTTGTCCCAAAGCAAGTGGGCTCTTCATTCCCTGACCAGAGATCGAACCTGTGTCTCCTGCTCTGGAAGGTGATTCTTAATCACTGGACCACCAGAGAAGTCCCATCCTCCTTGCTTTTGCGCTGCCTTCATTCACTCACCCGTTCATTTATGTATTCAAAAACTACTTACTGAGCATGAAGTATAAGCCAGGCTTTCCTCCTGCATGGTTTTGTTCTGCCCGTATCTGCTAAGGGAAAGAAGAGAGGAACCATAGAAGCACAGGTGCTCTAAATCCATCCCAGCGTCCTTCTTTGCCAATTCAAACACTGGAGAAAATGAAACGAATGTTAAAATATTAGAAGGTTAAGCAGAAATAGTTCTTAGAGTGAATAAATTTCTTTAGGGCACTATCTGTTGAAGTCAACACTAGGTCAGATGGATTCTGAGTTGGAATATTAACCTGAAAATCCAGAAGTCAATTTGGTTATCTCACTTTGATCAGACAGCATTTGCCTCTGTGAATGTTATCTTTTAACACATGTAAATATTTGCTATGCTTTTTTCTCAATCTCTAAGATACTGTTTCTCTCAGATTTCTATTGATTTTCAAGGTACTGGATCAGATTCTGATTATTAGCAAATATGTTATTTTTCAAATCTTATACAGGCAAGCTATCAGATCCTAAAAACAGGTAAGGGGGATTTTTTTTCCTAAAATAAATAGATACTAATTACAATCCCATATTTTTGAAAAATGATAACAGCATCCCTGTTAGTTTGAAAGAAAATTGAGGGTTGTTTTCTTCTTCTGAGCAATGCGTTTATGAATGTCCATTTCCTTGGTTGGTATAATCACATAGCCTGTGGAAAATGCTGTCGTTTTCATATGTTAACCTCAGAAATGAACATTACAATTACCAAAACTCCTGAATCTTTTGAGAAAAAGTGATCAGTAAGAGAGCCTGGGAAGTATGAGTCTAATAGTAAGAGATGTATTTTTAACAATTCTGTAAACTAGTAAGAAAAGGCTTCTTGAAAACCAGTTAGAAAGTTCATTGCTGATATGATCACCTATGAAGTTCACTAAATATTTCAGATGACTCTGAGATCAATGAGAAAAGGCAATGGGTCTCAGCATCTCCATTTTCAGTGAGGTGAGGTCATGAAGTTACAAGGATTTAACTTAAATAAACACACACACAAAGCATTAGTCTTTTCGAACTTATAAAAGAATTGTGTCTACATGTATGTGTTTTCATAAACAGAGAGCATGGACTCTTAACTAGGTAGATTAAACTATTGTTCAAGCTGAGGATAAAAGGTAGAAAGATTATGTCTGATGTTAGGATCAATGGCACATTGGAGATAAAGGTAGAGAGAGTAGAAATCATCCCAATCATTCGAAGATGGTCTTTTTCTCTATTTGACAGCCTGAGCGGGGGTTATAGAAATGAAAGCTGATTTCCCCAGCCTTGAAATAAGACCCCTGGTGGCTAATACCTGACATTATCTTTGTGAGACCCTGAGCAGAAAACACAGCCAAGCCACCTGGATTTCTGACCTGCAAAACTGAGTTAATAAAAAGGATTTTGTTTGAAGTGGCTAAATTTGCAGTAATTTGATATAAGGCAATGGCACCCCACTCCAGTACTCTTGCCTGGAAAATCCCATGGATGGAGGAGCCTGGAAGTCTGCAGTCCATGGGGTTGCTGAGGGTCGGACATGACTGAGCGACTTCACTTTCACTTTTCACTTTCATGCATTGGAGAAGGAAATGGCAACCCACTCCAGTGTTCTTGCCTGGAGAATCCCAGGGAAGGGGCATCCTGGTGGGCTGCCATCTATGGGGTCGGACAGAGTCGGACACAACTGAAGTGACTCAGCAGCAGCAGCAGTTAGGTAAAGCAGGTAATCAAACACTGAGTCTCTGCTTCCAAAAGAACTTCCAAATGGACCAAGACAAGCCATGCCTCAACCTGCCCTATCTCTCGCCAGAAATTCCTGGTCACAGCTTTACTTCCTTTTCGACCATTCCCTACTTGCCATGCCTGTCATATGGAATTCATGGTATAGTTTCTCAGGCTCCTTCCCCAGTGCTCTTGTATCTTCATCCTGACACCATATCCTTGGACCCACTTCATATGAAGCCTGTCCCAGCACAACATTGGACTCCAGACCCTTGGAGCTATGCTAACTCCCTCTCAGTCTGTCCCAACTGAGAAGGCAGGATCCTTGTAAATTTTACCACAGCTCAATTGTCTTTCTTCATCACAGAACAGTATCTTCTTGGGGCGGGGTTGGGGGGAAGATGGATATAGAAAATATTTCAGAAGACAAATAGCCAGGTTTGGAACTGATAGGATGAAGAAAGAATCAGAAATGTGGAGCCTGGGAAGCATGAAGAATGGTGAGATCACTATCAAACTTCAGAGACTTAGAGCTAGCCTTTTAGGATGAAACTGATTTTATCATGCTTAGTGTGAAGTGTTCCAGGAGCATCCAAACTGGTCATATATCCCTTGGAACTGTAAGCTCCAGAGCCTTTCATAATGGTCAGTGCATCTTAAATGCTCTCTCCTTGAGTGCTGAATAGAGATATAAATTATTCACTTAATAATAATAAGTGCTCAATTGGGGTTTGAAGGGAAAGTTGTTAGAGCTGACCATGAAGAGTAGGAAAAGCCCCAGTCTTAAGCAACAAATTAACATTTAATAAAAAAATCTTAACCAGAAATCTAGAAGAGATAAAAGCCAAAACACAAGTTAACTGTTGGATGGTATTACAGACTGATTGTTGAGTAGTGGGTGTGATTGTGGTTGTAGATTTTTTTTAACTCATCTTCTGTTTGAAATACACACTAAAATAATGGCGGGTGGGATAATTGTGTTGAAATCTCTTGGTTTAGATTTAAAATACACCTCAAAAATTGTGAAGAAAGAGGGGGTTAAGAACATTGAAGCAGAAAGTTGGATGGGTATTAAAGCTGGTGATAGGTGCATGGGGATTCAACAGATAATTCTCCTTACTTGCATGTTTGAAAATTGCTGTAATGACAGGAAAGAAAGAAAGAGAAAAAGGGAAGGAAGGGAAGGTGGGAGGGAGAGAACAAATGAAGAGTCGCCACAAGTTGCCAACTATTTTTCACTGATGCTGCTCATTGAACCCTTTTCAGTTCGGTTCAGTTCAGTTCAGTCGCTCAGTCATGTCCGACTCTTTGCGACTCCATGAATCTCAGCACGCCAGGCCTCCCTGTCCATCACCAACTCCCAGAGTTCACTCAAACTCACGTCCATCAAGTCGGTGATGTCATCCAGCCATCTCATCCTCTGTCGTCCCCTTCTCCTCCTGCCCCCAATCCCTCCCAGCATCAGAGTCTTTTCCAATGAGTCAACTCTTCGCATGAGGTGGCCAAAGTACTGGAGTTTCAGCTTCAGCATCATTCCTTCCAAAGAACACCCAGGGCTGATCTCCTCTAGAATGGACTGGTTGGATCTCCTTGTAGTCCAAGGGACTCTCAAGAGTCTTCTCCAACACCACAGTTCAAAAGCATCAATTTTTCAGCACTCAGCCTTCTTCACAGTCCAACTCTCGCATCCATACACGACCACAGGAAAAACCATAGCCTTGATTAGATGGACCTTTGTTGGCAAAGTAATGTCTCTGCTTTTGAACATGCTATCTAGGTTGGTCATAACTTTTCTTCCAAGGAGTAAGCATCTTTTAATTTCATGGCTGCAATCACCACCTGCAGTGATTTTGGAGCCCCCAAAAATAAAGTCTGACACTGTTTCCACTGTTTCCCCATCTATTTGCCATGAAGTGATGGGACCAGATGCCATGATCTTCATTTTCTGAATGTTGAGCTTTAAGCCAACTTTTTCACTCTTCTCTTTCACTTTCATCAAGAGGCTTTTTAATTCCTCTTCACTTTCTGCCATAAGGGTAGTGTCATCTGAACCCTCTTAGTCTACTCTAAACCCAATTTGTCAGACTGTAGGCATTGACATCTGTTTCTAAGCCTTTAAAGTTTCCTTCCTTATATTCATCAAATGTTTACTACATGGTGAGCCTGTGTGAAAGTCTTTGCTAGAGTTAGGTTGATATGAGTTAGGTTGGTATGATATTACTCATATCCACAGATGAGCATCTTATGTGGGAACCAACAAAGATGTCATTTTTGCCATAAAATATGACTGTAACTCACCATAGAAACAGCCTCATTGAACAACCGTAAAACATGTGGGCACAAAGCTCCCTTTTCCACTTTCTAATGTCCTGAAAACAAAAATCCACCTCTGCTACTCTATTGCATCACTACTCACCTACAAGGCCCTGGATCAATCTGACTCCATCCGAGGAAGGCAGGTTTGGAAGAACAGACTGCCCACTTCAGAGAGGGAGCTGGGAAGGGGAGAGGGGTGATGCCCACCCAGTCAGAAGAGGTACCAGACGGCCCCAAGCAGTCCACTGACCTAGTACTATAACAACAACCCCAACAGAGAAGCTAATCTCCTTAATGGAAAACAGACACGTCTCTTACTTACAACTCTTACAACTTTCCTGCCCGCTAAGTATTTTGCTCGGCTGAGAGGGGGTGAGGGCGTGGGGACACTTGATGTCTCCAGGAACCACCTGGATGAAACGCAGCAGAAGAGGTTACCTGGAAAATGCCTTCTTCTCTCTGCATCCCTCCCCGCTCAGGCGGTGCAAGAGAAAGAGAGGGGCTCGGGTGGGAAGATGTGCTGAGCAGACAGAGAATATCTCCTTCTTCGTTTTCGATTAATTCTGCTTCTCCGGTGGCACAGGACTGTGATGAAAAAGGATGAATTCTGCTGGATTTATTAAATTTCAGTATCGTGTTTGGAGGACACGTGCAGCATTTTACATACATGCACAGACTCCCCTTTTAGGCCTAATAGAAGAAGAAAATGACACCATGCTAAGGACAGGCGCTCCAAACAAATAATCTAGAAAGTGTCATTTAGTAACCATCTGGCTCTCATATGTTGAGAACAAATCATAGTGTAATGTTTCAAAAGGATTCAGGGTTTTAGAAAAACCTAAAATTCAAGACTGAATCTTGGCTCTGCCAATTACAGGTGTGAAAAAGTCTCTTGGCTTCCTTGACTCTTAACTTCCTGACTTTCCAGTCAGGCTAGTGGGCTAATCGTGCAGTCCAGGGTGGTTGTGATGGTTAAATGGGATATTTGTGTAGCTGAGAGATGTAGGATATGAACTCCTCAGACCAAAGCTCAGGTCTGTGAAAATGTAAGTTCACCCTTTTCTATGGTTGAATTTAGACAGTATCTTAAACGCCCCTTCCTTCCAGTGGCAGAAATTAGGTTTAGTCAGTTCTAGGTAAATCAGGTTGATTCAAAGTATTCTCAGGCAAAAGTTCTGGATAATGGCAAAAAAATCACAATATTATAAAGTAATTATCCTCCAATTAAAACATACAAATAACTTTTTAAAAAAGAAAAAAAAATCCAGAAAAAAGTTCTGGATATTGTCATGTTTGGCAGTGTGAGTGTGAACCTTCTTCCTTTGAATGGGGCAAGGGAGTGGGGGATGCTGCAATAGATGGGAGTGGGGACCATTCCCTCCAGATCAAAGCCAAAGATAGGCCAGCTCCCAAGCAGCTGGAGAGTGGGCACAAGACTGGTGTTGGCCAACAAGCTAGCCTCGCCCAGAACATCAAATCAGAGTGAGCAGGAAGCGAGGGATGCTAGAGAATGTATCTTGGCAGCAGCGGCAGCAGTGGCATCCAGAGCCCTTTTCCGGGAGTGGGAGAGGTTGACAGCAGTGACGCCCCACGTCCATTTCTGACACAGGTGACACAGTGGTGATGTCATCCGCATGTTGCCAGAAACTTCCTGTGCTGCGGTTTTGGCCGGAGGTAATCCACCTTTTTTTTCTGAACCCACTGATTCTGAGAACTGTCTGATATCCTTCCCCATAAATTCCTTTAATGCTTATGTTAACCAGAGTTGTCTCTTTGTTTCTAACCAAGGATGCTGACGATTCACTTAAGCATTTCTCCAGAATGTCCCTGAGAGGGTGGTAGAATAAGGCACCCAAGCTCCATGGGGATTTACATGGTAACAGCTCATGTAGAGAGATCTGTCTTCTAGATGGTATTCATGATCAGTTTCACATAAGCATCTGTGGAGACATATATGGTTCTATCTAATCCTTAGTTATCATCCCCTCTCCACACCAGCCACCACCTGAGATGTCTTTGTTTCCATCTGGGCCCCGAACTTATGGTTCTCACCACATTTACCATGAGCATTTTCATCCTGCAAGTCTTCTGGTCTCAGTCTCAGAAGCTGGACAATGTCAGTCCCATGGAAAGAACCCTCTGCCCCTGCACCCCATGAGGGGATCAGGATAATTTGTGGTTTTGCCTACTACTTTGGTTTGTCTAACCTCTAGGGGCACAAGGAGCTATGAGGTCTTGCTGCCTCCCAAGACTCCGACAAGGAGTGGAACCTAGGACTCCTCAATATTTGGATCTTCTAATGTTTGGGCTTCTGTGGTTGTCTGCTGGGATTCAATCCAGTGTAGGAGAGGGGCAGGTTGCAAGATCTGGTTCTTGAAGACATTCACTAGATCCTAATGTTTTCCAAACCCTCCGCCACCCCCAGACTGGAGGATTGTATATTTCTCAGAAAGGAGGGGAAAGAGCAACCCAGATATACCACATATTCATCCACTTTTATTCCATGTTAATTTTTCAGACCAGGACTTTGGCATATATATCACTATTTTTTAAATGTATGCACATGGTTACTTTATAGATCCTATTAAAATGTACATAATGCAAAGCAGTAGCTTTTATCTCACCTTTACCAGCCCCCAAGCTATTATTTTTACATAATTTAGCCATTTCTTTTATTAGATTATGTCACTGTTTATTGATTTTTACCTACTACTTTTCTCCTGTAAAATATGTATATTTAATACTAATACACTCCCCTCTTCTCCTGTCCATCCTTCCACTAAAAAATGTTATGAAAACACATTACAAGACAAACATCCAGCACTGGAAAGTAGGGCAGTGACTGGATTGTCAAGCAGCCTATTGTGAGAATGTGGAGGAAACAGCTTTGTATTTACATAGGTGAACGAGAATTGCCATTGTTAAAATCTGAATGTGAAAACCAAAAATGATTATTAAAAGAGCATAGATAAAGCAACTATATTCATAAAATCAGACAAAACTAGGAGGAGGGAAAGGAAGATGTGGGGGTGGTGATAGGAAGAAAAGCATGCCAAAATATTCATTTTATACAAAGAATCAAGATACATACATACTTTATTTTGTTTAACAGAAAAGATAATTTGGGATAACTTAAGGATAGTCATGAGTAGAATTAAATAAGGACCATTATTTTCTAAATGATTATAGAAAATAAAAAAAGAAAGAATCTCAGAAAATAAGGACATGTTGTTTACATGAATACAGAAAAATAACAAAGGAAAAGGCCTATTTTTCCTTCCTTTTCTTGTAATGTTCTGGAGTCCATCACTCTCCCATATTTATTGAGGTACAATTAACAAATAAAAATTGTATCAATTTAATAGACTATAACACATGATTTTTTTAAGGTGTACAAAAATGATGATTTAACATACGCATAACTGATTTCAGGCTGTATACCTCGTCCTGTAGCGGCTTGAAGCAGGATTTGGATTCCCAGCCAGGGACTGAAGTCAGGTCACCACAGTTGAGAGTGCTGAATCTAGCCACTAGACCAGTTGTTGTTTTTGTTGTTGACTAAGTTGTGTCCAACTCTTTGTAACCCCACACACTGAAGCACACCAGGCTCCTCTGTCCTCCACTGTTTCCCAGAGTTTGCCCAAACTCATGTCCGTTAAGTCAGTGATGCTGTCTAACCATCTCATCCTCTGCTGTCCCATTCTCCTTTAGCCTTCAGTCTTTCCCAGCATCAGGCTCTTCTCCAAAATTCAGCTCTTCCCATCAGGTGGCCAAAGTATTGGAGCTTCAACTTCAGCATCAGTCCTTCCAGTCAATATTCAGGGTTGATTCTTTTAGGATTGACTGGTTTGATCTCCTTGTTGTCCAAGGGACTCTAAAAAGTCTTCTCCAACACCATAATTTGAAAGCATCAATTCTTCAGTGCTCAGCCTTCTTTATGGTCCAGCTCTCACACCCATACATGACAGCTCAAAAAAACATGGTTTTGACTATACAGAATTTTGTCAGCAAAGTAATGTCTCAAATCTAACTGCTGTCTAGGCTTGTCATAGCTTTCCTTCCAAGGAGCAAGTGTCTTTTAATTTCATGGCTGCAGGCACCATCTGCAATGATTTTGGAGCCCAAGAAAATCTATCACTGCTTCTACATTTCCCCCTTCTATTTGCCAGGAAGTGATGGGACTGGATGTCACGATCTTCATTTTTTTAATGTTGAGTTTCAAGCCAGCTTTTTTACTCTCCTCTTTAACCCTCATCAAGAGGAACTTTAGGTCCTCTTGGCTTTCTGCCATTAGAGTGGTATTATATGCATATCTAGGGGTTTCCCAGGGGGTGCTAATGGTAAAGAATCCACCTGCCATGCAGGAGACATAAGGGATGAGGATTTGATCCCTGGATTGGGAAGATCCCCTGAAGAAGGAAATGGCAATCCACTCCAGTATTCTTGCCTGAAGAATCCCATGGACAGAGGGGCCTGTTGGGCCGCAGTCCATGGGGTTGTTAAGAGTAGGACATGACTGAAGCAACTTAGCATGCATCTGGATATCTGAGGTTGTTGATATTTCTCTTGGCAATCTTGATTCTAGCTTGTGATTCATCCAGCCTGGCATTTCCCATGACATACTCAACATATAAATTAAATAAACAGGATGACAGTTAAATAGACTGGATGACAGCCTTGTCATACTCCTTTCCCAAATTTGAACCAGTCAGTTGTTCCACGTCCTGGTCTAACTATTGCTTCTTGACCCACAGACAGGTGTCTCAGAAGATAGGTAAGGTGGTCTGTTACTCCTGTCTCTTGAAGAATTTTGCACAGTTTGTTGTGATCCACACAGTCACAGGCTTTAGTGTAGTCAATGAAGCAGATGTTTTTTCTGGAATTTATGGCTTTCTCCATGATCCAACCAACGTTGGCAATTTGATCTCTGATGCTTCTGCCTTTTCTAAACTCAGCTTGTACATCTGGAAGTTCTTGTGGCCAATGAAAAAACTCTGGCCCCTTGACTTTGCTGGAATGAATTCCCACAAAGACAGGAAGTAGTGAAACAAGTAAGGAAAATAATACACATGAATAGGAACACATGGGTGGATTCAAAGAAAGAGTTGAGTGCTGGTGGTAGTTTTAATCACTGTTTTTTGTTGTTGTTGTTGTTGTTGTTCAGTTGCTCAGTCACATCTGACTCTTTGCAACCCCATTGACTGCAGCACTCCAAGTTTTCTTGTCCTTCACCATCTTCTGGAGTTTGCTCAGACTTAGGTCCTTTGAGTTGGTAATGCCATCCAACCATCTTGTCCTCTGTCATCCCCTTCTCCTCCTGCCTTCAATCTTTCCCAACATCAGGGTCTTTTCTAATAAGTTGGCTCGTTGCATCAGGTGGCCAAAGTACTGGAGCTTCAGCTTCAGCATCAGTCCTTCCAAAGAATATTCAGGACTGATTTCCTTTAGGATCGACTGGTTGGATCTCCTTGCAGTCCAAGGGACTCTCAAGAGTCTTCTCCGACACCACAGTTCAAAAGCGTCAATTCTTTGGTGCTCAGCCTTCTTTATGGTCCAACTCTCCCATCCATGCATGACTACTGGAAAAACCACAGCTTTGACTAGGTGGCCCTTTGTCAGCAAAGTGATGTCTCTGCTTTTTAATATGCTATCTAGTATTGTCATAACTTTTCTTCAAGGAGCAAGCGTCTTTTAGTTTCATGGCTGCAGTCACAATCTGCAGTGATTTTGGAGCCCAAGAAAATAAAGTCTCTCACTGTTTCCTTTCTTTCCCCATCTATTTGCCATGAAGTGATGGGACAACATGCCATGATGTTCGTTTTTTAAATGTTGAGTTTTAAGCCAACTTTTTCACTCTCCTCTTTCACATTCATCAAGAGGCTCTTTCTCTTCATTTTCTGCCATAAGGGTCGTGTCATCTGCATATCTGAGGTTATTGATATTTCTCCTGGCAATCTTGATTCCAGCTTGTGCTTCATCCAGCCCAGCATTTCTCATGATGTACTCTGCATATAAGTTAAATAAGCAGGGTGACAATATACTGCCTTGACGTACTCCTTTCCCAATTTGGAACCAGTCTGTTGTTCCATGTCCGGTTCTAACTGTTGCTTCTTTACCTGTATACAGATTTCTCAGGGGGCAGGTAAGATGTTCTGGTATTCCCATCTCTCTAAGAATTTTCTACATTTCATTGTGATTCACACAGTCAAAGGTTTTAGCAGAAATAGATGTTTTTCTGGAATTCTCTTGCTTTTTATATAATCCAACAGATGTTGGCAACTTGATCTCTGGTTCCTCTGCCTTTTCTAAGTCCAGCTTTTGCATCTGGAAGTTCTTGGTTCCCATACTGTTGAAGCCTGGCTTGGATAATTTTGAGCATTACCTTACTAGCATATGAGATGAGTGCAATTGTGCAGTAGTTTGAGCACTTTTGGTATTGCCTTTCTTTGGGATTTGAATGAAAAGTGACCTTTTCCAGTCCTGTCACCACTGCTGTTTTCCAAATTTGCTGGCATGTTTGTTTTTTTTTTTTAATTTTATTTTATTTTTAAACTTTACATAATTGTATTAGTTTTGCCAAATATCAAAATGAATCCATCACAGGTATACATATGCTCCCCATCCTGAACCCTCCACCCTCCTCCCTCCCCATACCATCCCTCTGGGTCGTCCCAGTGCACTAGCCCCAAGCATCCAGTATCGTGCATTGAACTTGGACTGGCATCTTGTTTCATACATGATATTTTACATGTTTCAATGCCATTCTCCCAAATCTTCCCACCCTCTCCCTCTGCAGCACTTTCACAGGATTGTCTTTTAGGATTTGAAAAAGCTCAGGTTCAGTTCCATCACCTCCACTAGCTTTGTTCGTAGTGATGCTTCCTAAGGCCCACTTGACTTCGCATTCCAGGATGTCTGGGTATAAGTGAATGATCACACCATCGTGTTTATGTGGGTCGTGAAGATCTTTTTTGTACAGTTCTTCTGTGTATTTTGACACTTCTTCTTAATATCTTCTGCTTCTGTTAGGTCCATACCATTGCTGTCCTTTATTGAGCCCATCTTTGCATGAAATGTTCCTTTGGCATCTCTAATTTTCTTGAAGAGATCTCTAGTCTTTCCCATTCTGTTGTTTTCCTCTATTTCTTTGCACTGATTGCTGAGGGAGGCTTTCTTATCTCTCTCTCTTTTTTTTTTTTTAATTAATTTTATTTTATTTTTAAACTTTACATAATTGTATTAGTTTTGTGACCCAGAGGGATGGTATGGGGAGGGAGGAGGGAGGAGGGTTCAGGATGGGGAACACATGTATACCTGTGGTGGATCCATTTTGATATTTGGCAAAACTTATCTCTCTTTTTTATTCCTTGGAAATAGGCATTCAGATGAATATATCTTTCCTTTTCTCCTTTGCTTTTCACTTCTCTTCTTTTCTCAGCTATGTAAGGCCTCCTCTGACAACCATTTTGCCTTTTTTCATTTCTTTTTCTTGGGGATGGTTTTGGTCACTGCCTCCTGTACAATGTACAAACCTCTGCCACAGCTCTTCAGGCACTCTGTTTATCAGATCTAATCCCTTGAATTTATTTGTCACTTCCACTGTATAATAATAAGTGATTTGATTTAGGTCATACCAAAATGGCCTAATTATTTTCCCTGCTTTCTTCAATTTAAGACTGAATTTTGCAATAAGGAGTTCATGATCTGAGCCACAGTCAGCTCCCAGTCTTGTTTTTGCTGACTGTATAGAGCTTCTCCATCTTCAGCTGCAAAGAATATAATCAGTCTGATTTCGGTGTTGACCATCTGGTCATGTCCATGTGTAGAGTCATATCTTGTGTTGTTGGAAAACAGTGTTTGCTAGGACCAGTGCTTTCTCTTGGAAAAACTCTATTAGCCTTTTCCCTGCTTCATTTTGTACTCCAAGGCCAAACTTGCCTGTGACACCAGGTATCTCTTAACCTCCTACTTTTGCATTCCAGTTTCCTATGATGAAAAGAACATCTTTTTTTGTTTTGTTTTGTTTGGTGTTAGTTCTAGAAGCTCATGTGGGTCTTCATAGAACTGTTCAATTCGCCTGAAGTTGAATATTTCTATGAAGACCCACCTTCTAGAACTAAATCATTGTTATGTGGCATTTATTCCAGGTTTCCTTTGGCCAATCATCTTGCTTTTCCTGACTCTGAGTCCATATTTGGTTTATCTGGGGATCCTCCCATGTTTGTGTTCACATCTCTTAGCCAAGATGGATTCCAGTGAAGAGGCCTAAATGTAGATTGATATCACCTACTATGGGGTGGCACCCCTTCCCTTTCTGACCTCCAAGGAGCTTTTCTGTACATGTGTAGCCAAGAAATTCTCCTTAACCTCAAGAGTGAGAAATATGTGGTCTCTGTATTTTATCTGGGCAGGGCTCACCCTCTCCTATTATCTTTGCCTTGGAATATCTATCCATAGGGGACAAACTAACTCTTCAGCCTGGGTCCTATGTATCTCCTGTCTCATATACATTGTGAAAATATTACTACATCAAGTTACTAACATCTTCATCACCTTACATGGTTACCATTTGTGTGTGTCTGTGTGTGTGTTTGGTGAGAATACTTAAGATCTACTCTCTTGGCAAATATCAAGTTTATAATACAGTGTTATTAACTATAGACACCATGGATGTACATTAACTCCAACAATTTATTCATCTTACAAATAAAATTTTGTATCCTTTAACCAACATTTCTCCATTTCTTTCAGTCCCCAGACCCTAGTAACCACCATTCTTTGAGTTTTACATTTTTAGATTTCACATATAAGTGAGATCATACAGCATTTGTCTTTCAGTTTCTGGCTAGTATCATTTAGCATAACATCTTCCGGGTTCATCTATGTTGCTCTGAATAACAAGATTTCCTTCTTTTTATGGCTAAGTACTATTCTACTGTATGTATATGCCACATTATCCTTTCCTCCATCCACATACACTTAGGCTGTTTCTATATCTCAGTTCTTACAAATGATGGTTCAGTAAACATATGCCTGCAGATAACCTCTTCTAGATCCTGATTTCATTTCATTTGGATATATACTCAGGAGTGGGATTGCTAGATTATATGGATTACATAGAGGTTGTATTTTTAATTTTTTGAGGAACCTCCTTCCTGTTTTCCTTAATGGCTATGCGAATTTTCATCCCCACTAAGTGTACAAGGGCTCCGTTTTCTTCACACCCTTGCCAGCACATCTTATCTCATCTTTTTGATACTGAAAACAAATTTATTTTAAAAATACAGGCCCTGCAAGCCTAGCCAGGTCTCTGGGCATCTTTGTAACTCAGTCTTCTTAATTGTGTAATGAAAATAAAATGCCCGTTTCATATGGTTATTGCAAGATTGAATGAGATCAAGCAAATCTGACAGCCTCCTATTGCGTGGTATCAGTAAATGTTTACATTCAAAGTAGCACTGTCCAGGATTCAAAAGCAATTCAAAAAGAGCTTTAATCTTTCTTTGCATCTCTTGAGGAGCATATCAGAAATTCAATTCAAAACTTGAAGTGTGACTTCTTAAAGTTACAGTTTTCTCAGAGCCCATAGCTTCTCTGGAATCCCCATCCCCATGCACCATTAGTCTCCACATCAAGATCTCCTTGGTCCACAGCAGTCCTTGTTCTCATAGTCCTTTCCATTCTTCCTCGAAACTAGCCAGTCTTGTCTCTCTCTCTACCCACCTTCCCGATGCTATATTTAAAAATCATAAGAACATGGCCACACATTCAGATCTCTTCTTACAGGAGAGAAGATGAGAGAAGTTACATAAACTCGGGCAGAGAAAAGAAGGAAGTAAAATTGGAATTATGCTTTAATAAATTTTATCCCCATCACATATGTAAAGTGCCTTACACATAATAAATACTTAATGCAGAGCTATTTCCTTTCTCAGTAACTCCCAACATATCATAAATGCTTAGTCTTTGTTTTTGATATATGCTCCATAAATAAAAATAATTATTTAATCTTGAACACTAAATTTCTCAACACTCTCTCCCCAACTCTACCAAATTAGCAATTTGAAATTGGGCACAGCTTCACAGGAGAAGGGCTGCTGTTTTAAAGCAAATCTATGATTCAGATAAAATTAAAAACCTGCATTACAATATGAATACTCACCTCCTAAAGCCTCTAGTCTATGCTTGTTTTTTTGTTTTTTTTTTTTTTCATTGCATTTTTCTCAAAGCAAGGTACACCTGCACCCCACAGCATCCCTGAGGGGCCAAGAGTGAAACTAGACTCTGCATAAGACCCCCTTGGTTGTTGCAACTTTTTTAAAAGTAAGATTTTTTTCTCCTGACATTTTAGAAGTGTTATTAAAACTCACTGGATTCTTGGGATTTGGAGAGGGAAGAAAAGAAACAACTGAACCTTGATTTTCCTCCCCTGGATATCATGTTTGTTTTGACGTGTGGGTGTGGCGTGCTTTTCTGGCAGTGACTGTGCAAATTCAGCCCTGGGCGTCTGCAGGACACAGCACAGCCATGTCTAGGTTGCTTGGACAAGGAGTATTGCTTTTCTGTCTGCAGGTCATTCACACACAGCTGCTGGGCTCAGGTGTCACTGCATCAAGCTGCTCTGCTCTTTCGTTAAGATCTTAAGCTACATACTTATGTGTCCGATAACAAAAAGCAGGGAGAGGCACTGGTGGAGATTTAATGTAGAGGTGGATGAAGATGGGTAATGGAGTCATAGATCTGTAGGAAAGGTGCAGGCTGCGAGTCTCTGACCCTTTGACAAGACACCACTGTCTTTCGTATGACACGTTTCTAACTGAGTGTCAGGATGCCATCATTTCTGCCGTGTCTTTTTTTTTTTTTTTCATTCTGCAGTTCTTTTTGCCTCCTATTTCAGTGGGAGGTCTTCTCAGATGTCTTTGAAATTTTGAGGTTGCCTCTCCCTCACATATCTTGGCACGATGTAGACAGTTATATACGTTCTGTTGTTGTTGTTGCAGATTTTTTTCTGTTGAAATGAGTTTTGATATTTTATTTGCCTCAGTCATCATCTTTCCCTTCTTCCAGTCATGGATTCTGCTTCAGCCATACACAGTGGACTACTTGACATTCGTGCATTCATTATGTTATTTCACACCTACATTCCTTTGCGTGTTCTGCCTCCCTGCTTAGAGTACATTTTCCTTAGATCCACAAAGATAGGGAAAAAAAACTTACAGTTACCAAAGGGGAAACGGGAGGGGAAGGATAAAGTTTGGGATTAACATATACACCCTACTATATCTAAAACAGATAACCAGTAAGGACCTACTGTACAGCACGGGGAACTATCCTCAGTATTTTGTAATAACATATAAGGGAAAATAATTTGTAAAAACAAACAAACAAAACAAAACAAAAATAAATAATTATAAAACTGAATCACTTTGCTACACCCCTGAAACACACAACATTGTAAGTCAACTATACTTAAATGTAAATTTTTTGAAAGGGATTCCTTTCCTGTACTTCATTTAGCTATTGCCAGTGCTTGTCTCTCAGAACTCAACCTGAGTTATTCCGGAAATTTTCCTTGACTCTCTCATTGTGCTGTAGCAACCTGTAAATACCACATAAAACCAATAGTTGCTGAGCACTTATGAAGACCTAAGCATTGTGTTAAGCACCTAACCTCTTTTAATTCATTTAATCCTCATGACAATCTTAGGTTGAAAGAATTGTTGCTTAAAATCCATTTACAGACAAGAAGAGACATAAAAACATCAAGGAACTTGCCCCAGGCCAGGCTTGTGGTAAGGTTCAAATACAAGAGCAGGTCTGTGACTTCAAAGCCTGTCCTCTTTAGCACTAGATTATTCTACCATTTCTAATACGTAAGGTGTATTTACTGATGTGCTTTATTTATGGGAAAGTGTTCCTGGCTCTTCCATTAGTTTGAAAATTCCTTGGACTGAGAGCTAAAGTCTTACTTCAGCATGTACCACTAGCAAAGTGCCTGGCTTCAATCAAGGTCTCAACCAAAGTTGTTGAATAAATGAGAGTGGAGGTCTCTAGTCTGTCACCTTCCACATTCAGCTTACGTCAGAGTACCTCTTTTCTCAGTGAAATTGAAACTCAAATTCACCAGGTCAAACCATACGATATGCTAGTGAGGAAAAGCAGAAGGAATCCGAGGCAGCTGGTATACTGGCAATGAGTAGAGTGAACAGTACACATTGTTTTTATGTGTAAGTGCCCATAGATGCCAAGCTCCAGGGATGAATTTGTTTGTGCAGCTGGGAGCCAGGGGCAGCCAGCCACCAATGTCATCAATAGAGGAACATAGACCAAGGGACAGAGGAAAGGTATCCTGTGAAACCAAAAGCTGATTGAGAAAAACCCATGTAAGTTCAAATAAAGGACAAGATGGTATCGACAAAATGCAATGTCGTGTCTATTTCAATAGTGATGGTACAAGACTATAGCATGTGCCTGAGCATTTGCAATTATCAAATCATCTATTGTGAGGACTCAGTAGTGAGTCCCAGAGAAAGAAAGCTAGGATTTGTTTAGAGAAATTGCAACAAGGAGAGATAGGATCTGCACTCACAGAAGTAACTCTGTGGAGGAGCTTCTAGGCAGTTCTGGATCACCAGCTCACTTAGTTAATAAATGAATGAGAGTGAATAATAATAAAAAAAATTTTTTAAAAAGCAAGTATGTGAAATAATTAAAGATAGGGTGAGGTACTAACAGTCCCACTGAAAACAGCAGACTATGCATTTCCATGAGAAAAAATAGGATTGTGAATTAGATCTGTGATAAGGAGAGGAGAGAGTGAAGTATTCTCCAGGAATCCTGAATACAGGAGCTGCAGGGAGTTACGTATTCTGTGCACAGCTGGAGAAGTCATACAAATATAATGCGCAGGGAAGAAGAGTTATGTAGTTAGGTAGGATTGCAAGGGGACAGCAGAATGGGTTTCAGATGAGATAAAAGAGAGAGAATAGATGAATGTGTATTTCAAGTTTTGAAACAGAGAAGAAAATATCAAATTATTGGGAATATACATGCAGCAAGAGAAGTGGGAAAAAATCAGAAAACTACTTTTTATAAATCAAAAACTGTGGTCATCAAAATCCTGGCTTCAAAAGAAGAGATTTCAATAAAAGAAAAGATAGGGGCAGGAGATTTGGGGGAAATGAATGAAAGGGAAAAAAATTAAAACGATTTTGTTTTAAATGCAGTAGCCCATTCCACGGAGAAGGCAATGACACCCCACTCCAGTACTCTTGCCTGGAAAAGCCCATGGATGGAGGAGCCTGGTAGGCTGCAGTCCATGGGGTCGCTAAGAGTCCGACACGACTGAGTGACTTCACTTTCACTTTTCACTTTCATGCATTGGAGAAGGAAATGGCAACCCACTCCAGTGTTCTTGCCTGGAGAATCCCAGGGATGGGGGAGCCTGGTGGGCTGCCATCTATGGGGTTGCACAGAGTTGGACACGACTGAAGTGACTTAGCAGCAGTAGCAGCAGCAGCCCATTCCAAATCAATAGAAAGAGGGCAGTGATACCAAGCTTGAGACGGCAAAGGGTAACGGAAAGAGGGCCACCCCAAGGGGAGTAAGAAAGATCAAATAAAAATGTGAAGAGCACAACACCTTCAAGTTGGACATGGGATTTAAGTAACGTACACATAAAGAACCCAAGAAGAGAATAGAAGAGCCAGTATTTCAGAACGAGGAAAAGAAAGTTGAAAAGAGACTGTTTTAGGGGCTCTCCATACGGATCAGTCTAGAGATACAGGTACTAAAGATGCTCAGTCATGTCCAACTTTAAGATATGAAAGATATTGAACTGGCAGTCAGTGCTGGACTCCACCCACCAGTCTGTTGCTATGTGAGAGAACAAATCAATACATCTCTGTGGCTTATTGTTGGACTAGGTGATTCAAAGTTCATCTAGTTCTGAAAGTTTATGACGATATTGTGGCTCAAAAAGTGAATAAACCCTCAAAGGGGAGGGATAAGTCAAAAACTTTAAAAAGCAAACTGGAGTGTGCAAGATGCTCATAATTGAATGTATAGATAGCTAAACGGAAGGTTAAGAAAGAAAAACACTAAAAATAGAAGTAAATAAAAGGAGCTTATAGATGCACTAAGATGTATGCTTCCTGAGGTCAGGAGTTCTGTCTGTCTTGCTTCTCATTGAATCCCCAATATCCAGAACAATATCTGGCTCACAGCAGATGTTGACTTGACTGGAAAGATGGGGATTGCCAGATTTTTACAGAGATCCAAAGAGGGCATTGGTCTGAAGAGCGTCAAGGAGTTCAAAAGAAAAGGATTTCCAATAAGTGCAAAGTATTCACAAGTCATCAACATCATGTATCTGCATGATTGATACCTTACATGGGGATTGCCACCAACTTACCTTGGTCACACCACGTGCGCTAAGTTCACCAGGACACGATCCACATGAAACATTGGCTTGACGCTAAGTGTGGTGACATGGAATTAATTCACATATTGAAAGGACTTTAAAGTGGTACAGTGCCTGCCAAGTTACTTTTTTTCTCTTCAGCCAAAAAGCATGTGCTTTTCCACAGAAGAATGCCAAGAGACCTTGATCATGAATCCATTTCTGTATTGCAGGACCATTCCTGACAGAACACCTCAATTATAGTAAAAAATCTTCCCCAAATAACTCCAATGGCTTCAAGGTTTAGCCTCAATTTTTTTTTCTTCTCTCAGTAAAGCAGGTCCTCTAATTTACAACTCACAGATTTTCAAAGTGTAGGAACTTTAAGGAGGAGTATACTTTTACCTATCTTAAGTTCAAAGACTGTATGGACTTAATTATTAAGCTCTCCTGTCTTGTTCCATCACCCTCAAATCAAGAACTTGGATACAATAATGAGGTAAGAAAACAGAGGTTCACGTGCATCGTCACAGGAAGCTAGCCAATAAGTTTGGCTAAGTTTTCTAGGGTTCAACATGGCATTCCTTTCATCCAGCAGCCAAGACACTTGCACTGAACACCTGGATTGGACCCTGTACGAGGGGACTGGAAAGATTAATAAGGCAAAGTGTCTCCCTAGAGGATTTTATGGTCTAGTGGGAGAGACAGGCATGTCCACATCTAAACAGGAAGGAAAACAAAAGGGAACTGATATTTGTTAAATATCTGCCCGAGGCGAGGTTCTGTGCTATATGCATTATCCTCTCTCCTTTGCGATAGTCTCTTTTACAGCTAAGAAAACTGAGGTTCAAAGAGGGCTTGAAACTTACCCAAAGTTTCAAACCTGAGTGTGGTATAATACAAGGGGCCTCCAGATTTTTTCTCCTTGAAAATTCCTTCCTATGTCCCTCTACCATACTCAAATGCAATTTTCACAAAGTTAAAATAACAGTGGTGATAAATGCTCTACAAGTAGTAGTCTGAACAAAAGGCTATGGGAGAGCAAAGGGCACAATGAAACGGTGCCTTGGAGAGGAAGGAGGTCAGAGAAGGTATCACCGAGGATGTGACATTTGAGCTGGGCCATGTTAAACAGCTGGAGTTGGTCCTGCTGAATTACTAATGTGTTGATTTTTTGACTACACCTCTTGGGCACTTACCAGAGCCACAAAGTGAAGGAAGCAATAATTCTTCTCTGGTCACCAAAACTGCTGAAATGGAGTCACCTGCTATTTCTGCACCCACTGGTTTCACACAGAGAGTTTCTCAAATAAGGTTATAGTCAGAGGATGTTAGCTTAGGGAGTAGCAGGTGTGTGGATGGAGAGGGATACGGACCATGTCTGATGGGAAGGGGAAAGCCACGGTGCTTTTGAGCCCCTCTTGTTTGCATGCTGGGACTAGAGGTACCCGGAATAGATAAATGGAAGCAAACAGCTCCAAAGAGGATCTGCAAAAGCATTTGGTATAATTTTTTGTCTGAGGGTTGTTTTAAAAAGATCTCAAGCATGGATTTTTTTTTTTTTTTAAAGCAGAGTTTCTGTTTACCTATCGATGATAAATCAACAGAGTTGCATGGCAGCCAAACGGGTCTTTCAATGTGCTGCTTCATTTTTCCCGTTAAGCCTAAGGAGTGTCCCAGAAATGGAAAAAAAATAAGGCATTAAACTTCAGTGAAGCAAAATCTGGAAAAATGTGTGTGATCCACTGAACAAAAGACACTGGTTGGACATTAGTGGAAAGAACCTTAGAGTAAATTATGGAAAGTTTAGTGACTATGTACTCTGAAGGAAAATAATGGAATGCCCACATAAAGTACATAGAGTCACTAAGTTGGGAAGGAAAGGGAAAAAAACTGAAAAGTTTTTGAAAGCACTATGATGGTTTTCTATAGGATAAGGCGCACAAAGGCAATAGCTGAATAACTACGAGCCAAAAGACTGAAGCAGAGAATGACTGAGTAGCTCCTGGGTAATCTCCTTGTTTCCAATGACTCCTCCCACTGTAACCAGTCACCTCCCTAAAATTCAGATTTGGTTATATCACTCTTCTGCCTAAATGTCTTCAATGATCTAGTTTGAAGAAAAAGTCCACATTTCTTAGTGTGCCATGAAAGAACTATGGTAATATAGCCCTTCTTACTATCTACCTTTGTTTCTCCCTTTCCTGAACACACACCGTGCTGAGTTATCTGAAGATACCCCAAAGCCAACCTTTGAAATGCTGAGAATACTTTTTCTCCTGCCTGGAATGCTATGCTCCACCACTTATTCTTTTATTCTCCTGGCTCCCATTCCTTCATTCTTTCATAGAATGTTTGTTGGGCCTGGCAATAGGTCAGATGCTGCATTGAGAGCAGTGATGGAGAGGTAGATAGTCCTGGCTTCATCGTCTAGCCTGATTATTATCACTTCCTTCATGAAGTATAGGCTCCAAGGCTGGATTGAATGCCCCTCCTACCCCAAAGCACCGTGAATGAATGATTAAGTTATTCATTGTTAAGTAATTCATTGTTTAATGAATAGCTAATTAACCATTAAATCAGTAAGGACATAAAAAGACCATGTGTGTGTGTGAGTGTGTGCTCTTAGTTACTTAAGTTGTGTCAGAGTTACTTAAGTTGTGTCAGACTCTTTGTGACCCCCTGGACTGTAGCCCACCAGGCTCCTCTGTCCATGGGATTCTCCAGGCAAGAACACTAGAGTGAGCTGTCATGCCCTCTTCCAGGGGATCTTCCCAACCCAGGGATTGAACCCATGCCTCCTGCATTGCAGGCAGATTCTTTCCCACTGAGCCATGAGGGAAGCCCATGAAAGACCATAAGAATTACCATTTTTAGTGGTATCATTTGCCCAACAGTATTTGCCTCATTTTGGTTCAACAAACATTTATTGGGCATCTACCACCAGGTAATAACTAGGCACTGGGCGTGTGAAGATAATTAAGACAAGTCTCTGACCTCAAGTAGTCTGCAATCCAAAAGATGAAACAAATCCATAAATTTTAATATAATTGTAAAAGACAGAAATGCATAACTTACTATAGTGTCAAAGGATGTTTTGAAAGTTTCATCTGAACAAATCTTTCATTTCTCACAAGAACTTGGAGGTAGAAGACAATTCTTATCATCCCTATTTTATTGTGAGAAAACTGAGATTAAGTCATTTGTCCATTACTTAAATCCAGCCAATCTTGTTCCCTAGCTTATGACCTTAACATCTTAATAGGCATGATAGTTGCTGTAGTGAAGTTAATGTAAAAAGTGCTTTCTCAGAGAAATTAAGGAAACAATTCCATTCACCATTGCAACGAAAAGAATAAAATACTTAGGAATATATCTACCTAAAGAAACTAAAGACCTATATATAGAAAACTATAAAACACTGGTGAAGGAAATCAAAGAGGACACTAATAGATGGAGAAATGTACCATGTTCATGGATTGAAAGAATCAATATAGTGAAAATGAGTATACTACCCAAAGCAATTTATAGATTCAATGCAATCCCTATCAAGCTACCAACGGTATTCTTCACAGAGCTAGAACAAATAATTTCACAATTTGTATGGAAATACAAAAAACCTCGAATAGCCAAAGCTATCTTGAGAAAGAAGAATGGAACTGGAGGAATCAACCTACCTGACTTCAGGCTCTATTACAAAGCCACAGTTATCAAGACAGTATGGTACTAGCACAAAGACAGAAATATTGATCAATGGAACAAAATAGAAAGCCCAGAGATAAATCCACGCACATATGGACACCTTATCTTTGACAAAGGAGGCAAGAATATACAATGGATTAAAGACAATCTCTTTAACAAGTGGTGCTGGGAAAACTGGTCAACCACTTGTAAAAGAATGAAACCATAACACTTTCTAACACCATACACAAAAATAAACTCAAAATGGATTAAAGATCTAAACGTAAGACCAGAAACTATAAAACTCCTAGAGGAGAACATAGGCAAAACACTCTCCAACATACATCACAGCAGGATCCTCTATGACCTACCTCCCAGAATATTGGAAATAAAAGCAAAAATAAACAAATGGGACCTAATTAAACTTAAAAGCTTCTGCACATCAAAGGAAACTATTAGCAAGGTGAAAAGGCAGCCTTCAGAATGGGAGAAAATAGTAGCAAATGAAGTAACTGACAAACAACTAATCTCAAAAATATACAAGCAACTCCTACAGCTCAACTCCAGAAAAATAAATGACCCAATCAAAAAATGGGCCAAAGAACTAAATAGACATTTCTCCAAAGAAGACATACAGATGGCTAACAAACACATGAAAAGATGCTCAACATCACTCATTATCAGAGAAATGCAAATCAAAACCACTATGAGGAACATTTCACGCCAGTCAGAATGGCTGCGATCCAAAAGTCTACAAGCAATAAATGCTGGAGAGGGTGTGGAGAAAAGGGAACTCTCTTACACTGTTGGTGGGAATGCAAACTAGTACAGCCACTCTGGAGAACAGTGTGGAGATTCCAAATAGAACTGCCTTATGATCCAGCAATCCCACTGCTGGGCATACACACTGAGGAAACCAGAAGGGAAAGAGACACGTGTACCCCAATGTTCATCGCAGCACTGTTTATAATAGCCAGGACATGGAAGCAACCTAGATGCCCATCAGCAGATGAATGGATAAGAAAGCTGTGGTACATATACACAATGGAGTATTACTCAGCCATTAAAAAGAATACATTTGAATCAGTTCTAATGAGATGGATGAAACTGGAACCTATTATACAGAGTGAAGTAAGCCAGAAAGAAAAACACCAATACAGTATACTAACGCATATATATGGAATTTAGAAAGATGGTAACAATAACCCTGTGTACGAGACAGCAAAAGAGACACTGATGTATAGATCAGTCTTATGGACTCTGTGGGAGAGGGAGAGAGTGGGGAGATTCGGGAGAATGGCATTGAAACATGTATAATATCATGTATGAAATGAGTCGCCAGTCCAGGTTCGATGCACGATACTGGATGCTTGGGGCTGGCGCACTGGGACGACCCAGAGGGAGGGTATGCGGAGGGAGGAGGGAGGAGGGTTCAGGATGGGGAACACAGGTATACCTGTGGCGGATTCATTTTGATATTTTGCAAAACTAATACAATATTGTAAATTTTAAAAATAAAATAAAATTTATATATAAAAAAAAAGTGCTTTCTCAAAACAAAGAAAAGAACTGAGTCCAGAATTGAAATTCAGGATAAATTTCTTGGAGGAGCTGAGTCCTTTCCTGTGCTAAATCTGGGGTCAATACAATGAATTATTACCTTAGCTAATTAAATAAACAGACCAACTTACCTGAAATCAGATGAGAATAAAGGAACCACAGTGGTAGTCAGATGATTCACACAGGTGTGACATACTCTCTGTTAAATATTAATATTATATACCATTTGCCAAGTGCCACTCTTGTCATCCTGGCCATCCTAACTGCAAGTCCCATCTTTAGAAGATTTAAGCTGCCAAAGAGGCATGCTGATGCTGCTGCTAAGTCACTTCAGTCGTGTCCGACTCTGTGCGACCCCACAGACGGCAGCCCACCAGGCTACGCCATCCTGGGATTCTCCAGGCAAGAACACTGGAGTGGGTTGCCATTTCCTTCTCCAATGCATGAAAGTGAAAAGTGAAAGTGAAGTCGCTCAGGACTGCAGCCCTCCAGGCTCCTCCGTCCATGGGATTTTCCAGGCAAGAGTACTGGAGTGGGGTGCCATTGCCTTCTCCGAAACAGGCATGAATGAGCTTCTATTCTCATTATTCTATTCCATTTATCTAACTCTCCATGCCAAAAACACATTCCTATAATTAATGATAGGTTTGTAATAAATCTTGATATCAGTGAGGCTAAGTCCTCCTACTTTGTTTTTCTTCAGGAGTGTCTCAGCTATGCTGCTACTGCTACTGCTGCTAAGTCACTTCAGTCGTGTCCGACTCTGTGCAACCCCATAGACGGCAGCCTACCAAGCTCCTCCATCCCTGGGATTCTCCAGGCAAGAACGCTGGAGTGGTTTGCCATTTCCTTCTCCAGCTATCCATGGCCCTTTATATATATATATATTTTTTTTTTTTATGTTTATCAATGAATGCACTTTGCTTGTGTTAGGTATCTATTGCTATAAAACAAATTGTTCCATTAGTGGCTGGAAGCAACACAAAGATTATCTCACCATTTTTGTGGGTTAAGAATCCAGGAATAGGTTAGCTGGGGTCCTCTAGCTCAGTGTCTCTCATGGCCAGCCTGTGGGCAAGAGATAGTCACCTCAAAACCTGACCTGGGGAGGAGTCACCTTCAAATTTCCTCTTGTGGCTGTTGGCAGGCCTCAGATGGCCTAGAGACATAAGCTACAGAAGTGATAGCCCCTCATGTCTTCCATATTCTATACACTAGGGAAAAGTCATAAATCCAGCCCACCCTAAAGAGAAGTGGATCACTCCAGGCATAAATACCAGGAAGCAGGGATCATGGCAGCCATCTTAGAAGCTGCCTACTACTGTGTCAGTCGTTCAGGCGTGTCCGACTCTGTGTGACCCCATGGATTGTAGCCCACCAGGCTCCTCTGTCCATGGGATTCTCCAGGCAAGAGTCCTGGAGTGGGTTGCCATTTCCTTCTCTGCCTACTACAGACATTTGTACATGTGTTTATTTAAACGTAAATTTTGAAAACAGAAAATACATTCTCATAGTTAAAAAATTTTAATGTACCTGATGGCATATGTTAAGAAGTGTCCCTCACACCTTATTTGTCAAGTTCTATGAAAAATATTACTGAAATTTTGACTATAATTCCATCAGATTTAGAGATTTGAGAAGAATCGGTACTTTTGTGATATTGAGTCTTGCTCTCCATGCAAAGGTGGTATCTTCTGTCTAGGTTTTATATCGTTCACTAGATTATCATAATTTTCTCTTTAAAGATTCTGCACATTAGATTTATTAGATTTATTTCTAGCACAATTTTGTTGTTGTTATAAATAGCATCTTTTAAATAAATATATTTTCTGATTACTTCTTGCTGATTATAAATATGCAGTTGACTCATATATTAACCTATATCCACCATGTTTGCTAAACTGTCTTACTAATTCAAAAGAAATTGTCAATTTATTTATCTTTGTGAATAATTATGTTAACTGCGGTGATAATAGTTTTGCTTTTCCTTTTCCAAATTTTATACTTTTATTTATTTTTCTTTTTTTACTGTGTTGATTAGGACTGACAGCACACTACTGTTTTTCTGATTTTAAAGGGAATGTTTTGACCTTTCATGATTTAAATAACTATCTATATAGTTCTTCCCCCACTCCAGTACGCTTGCCTGGAAAATCCCATGGACGGAGGAGCCTGGAAGGCTGCAGTCCATGGGGTGGCTGAGGGTCAGACACGACTGAGTGACCTCACTTTCACTTTTCACTTTCACGCATTGGAGAAGGAAATGGCAACCCACTCCAGTGTTTTTGACTGGAGAATCCCAGGGACAAGGGAGCCTGGTGGGCTGCCGTCTATGGGATCACACAGAGTTGGACACGACTGAAGCGACTTAGCAGCAGCAGCAGCATATAGTTCTTCAGTAGATACCACTTAGCAGATATAAGATGTTAGTTTTTATTTCTAGTTTACTAAGATATTTAAAAATAATTAACAGACTTGGAATTTTAATTATTCTTTTATTTTTTATATATTAAGATGATGATATCATTTTCTTCTTTAATCTGTTAATGTGGGGATTTTCTATTATTGAACTAACTTCATAATTAGGAAACCATCTTAGTAATGATGTATATATTGTTGTATTTTATTTGCCTATTACTTCCTTTAGAATTTTTGTATCTCTCTTAGTAAGTGAGATTGTCCTGAAGTTGACATTTTTCATACCATAAATGTCTGGCTTTTATAGTGAAGTTTAGTAGCCTCATAATAGAAAGTGGGAGTATTCTCTCTTTTTCTTATTTCCTAGAAAAGTTTGTAGAAATACCTGTTATTTAAATATTTGAAAGCATATAAAAGAATTTTCTTATAAAAACATTTGATCCTAGCATTCTCATTGTGAGAAAGTTTTAAACTTACGCTAATTAAAATTATCTTATGGTAATGGAACTATTCAGATTTTCTTTTGTTCAGATTTCTTTTGTTATGTTATAGTCTTTCAAGCAATTTGTACATTTCATCTAATCTTTTTAATGTACTAGCATAAATTGTTTATAATATTCTGTTATCTTTTTAAGCTCTTCTGTTTCTGAAGTTATATCCACCTGCTTATTTTTTTATAATATAGATTTTTTGATGCTTTCCATCTCAGTTTTAAATAAATCTTACTAGACATTGAGCAATTTTGTCACTTCACAAAAACCAAACTCAGTTGATTCCCTTTGCTTTCTATTTCATTTATTTCTTTCTACTTCATCCTGATTATTTTTCTCCACTTTTGATTTTATTGTTATTTTTATTTTTTTATTGAAGTTTAATTTACATACAATGTTATATTAGTTTCGGGTGTACAACATTGGCATTTATATATGCTATGGGATGATCACCATCAGAAGTCTAGTTACCTCCTGTCACCGTTTAAAGTTATTACAATAGTGACTGTATTTCCTACCTTGTATATTAAATTCCCATGATTTATTTACTTTATAACTGGAAATTTGTGCTCACTAATGCCTTTCACAGATTTTGCCCATCTTCCCTCCATCTCTCATGGCCACTAGTTTGTTCTCTATATCTATGAAGCTGTTTCTGTTTTGTTTTATTTTGTTCATTTGGTTTGGTTTTTTTAGAATCCACACACAAGTGATATCTCATGGTATTTGTCTTTGTCTGACTCATTTCACCTAGCATAATACCCTTTTGGAAAGGGAAATGGCAACCCACTTCAGTATTCTTGCCTGGGAAATCCCATGGATGGAGGAGCCTGGCAGGCTGCAGTCCAGGGGGTCGCAAAGAGTCAGACAGGACGGAGTGACTCAACAACAACAACAGTATGCTTTAGATCTATTCATGGTTTCACAGATGCTTTTAAGGGCTGACTAATATTTCATTAAATATATATACCATATCTTCATCCATTCACCTATGGATGAATGGATGGACAGTTTGTTTCCATATCTTGGCTATTATAAATAACGATGTAATAAACATAGCATTGCATGTATCTTTTCAAATTGGTGTTTTCATTTTCTTCAGATAAATACCAATAAGTAGAATTGCTGGATCATATGATATTTCTATTTTTAATATTTTGAGGAATCTTCATTTTATTTTCCATAGTGGCTGCATCAATTTACACTCTCACCAACAGTGAATGAGGGTTCATATTCCTCTACACCCTCGCCATCACTTGTTTTTTGTCTTTTTGATAACAGTCATTCTCACAGCCATAAGGTAAAATCTCATTTTTATTTTTATTTGCATTTCTCTGATATTTAATAATGTTGAGGATCTTTTCATATACTTGTTGACCATCTGTATATCTTGTTTGGAAAAATGTCTGTTCAGGCTTTGACAATTGTTTAAATTGGATTATTTGGGGGTTTTGATATCAAGTTGTATAAGTTATTTATATATTCCAAATATCTACCTCTTATCAGACATGTGATTCACAAATATTTTCTCCCATTCACCTGTGAAGCCATCTGCTCCTGGATGTTTGTTTGTTGGGATTTGTTAAGTTACTGCCTCAGTTTCATTACTAGTAATTAGTCTATTTAGATTTTCTGTGTCTTCCTGATTGTCTTGGTAGGTTGTATGTTTCTAGGAGTTTATTCATTTCTTCTAGGTTTTCCAGTTTGCAGTTATATAGTAGTAGTTCATAGTAGTCTCATGATCCTTTGTATTATTGTGGTATCAACCATGACCTTTCATCTTTCATTTTTTATTTGGGCTCTGTTTTTTTCTTGATAAGTCTAGCCAAAGATTTGTTAATCTTGTTTATCTTTTCAAGGAACAAGCTTTTAGTTCTATTAATCTTTTCTATTTTTTTAGTATCTGTTTTAAATATCCACTGATATTTTTTATTTCTTTCCTTCTGCTAACTTTGGGATTTGGTTATTCTTTTCCTTTTTTTCTTAGTCTCCTTAGGTATAAGATTAGATAGCTTGAGATTTTTCATGTTCCTTGAGGTGGACCTGTATTGCTATAAACTACCCTCTTAAAACTACTTTTGCTGCATCCCATAGATTTTGGAAGGGTATGTTTTCATTTTCACTTGTATCAAAGTTATTTTGATTTCTTCTTGATTTCTCCCTTGCCCATTAATTGTCTAGTAGCATGTTGTTCAGTCTCTATGTAGTTTGTTTTTTTTTTTAATTCAGTTTTCTTTTTGTAGTTGATTTCTAGTTTCGACCATTTTGATTGGAATTGATGTAATTTCAGTCTTCCTAAATTTACTGAGACTTGTTCTGTGGTGTAATGTATGATCTCTTTTGGAAGATGTTCCCCATGGACTTGAAAAGAGTATGTACTCTACTGGTTGCAGATGGAATGTTCTGTCTATATCTATTATGTTTATCAAGTCTAAAGTGTCATTTAAGGCCAGTATTTTCTTGCTGTTTTTCTGTCAGGATCCATCACATAAGTAGGTATATTACTGCCAATTTATCTTTTTATGTCTGTTAATCAGTTCAGTTCAGTTGCTCATTCGTGTCCAACTCTTTGCGACACCATGGACTGCAGCACACCAGGCCTCTCTGTTCATCACCAACTCCCGGAGTTTACTCAAACTCATGTCCATTGAGTCAGTGATACTATTCAACCATCTCATCCTCTGTCGTCCCCTTCTCCTCCTGCCTTCAATCTTTCCCAGCATCAGGTTCTTTTCCCATGAGTCAGTTCTTCACATCAGGTGGCCAAAGTATGGGAGTTTCAGCTTCAGCATCAGTCCTTCCAATGAATATTCAGGACTGATTTCCTTTAGAATGGACTGGTTGGATCTCCTTGCAGTCCAAGGGACTCTCAAGAGTCTTCTCCAACACCACAGTCCATAAGCATCAATTCTTTGGCACTCAGCTCTCTTTAATATTTATGTCTGCTAATATTTGCTCTATATATTCAGGTGCTCCTATGTTGGGTGCATAAATGTTTATAAGTATTATACTCACTTGTAGGATTGACCCCTTTAACATTATATAATGCTTTTGTCTCTCTGTTGATATTTTTAAGTTAATTTTTGAGTTGCAGTGTTACCTTCAATCGTCCTTGTCTAATAGTATAGGGTTTGTCTAGTATGTAGTGTTAGCTTCAATCATCCTTGTCTAACACAAATATTTACGTACTGTTTTATCTGCATTCCACAAGTTTAATACGTAATTTTCCAAATTTTATCGTGATTTTTATTTGACCTATGAGTTATTTAGCATTTAAATTTTCAAATGTACAGTGTGGGTTAGTGATTTTTTGGTAATATATTTCTAATTCAATTGTATTGTTACTACAGAACAGAGTCTGCATGGTAAGAACTCTCCAAAACTTGCTAAGTACTCTCTAAAACTTGATAAGTCATCATTCTGATAACTGGTTAATTTTCATAAATGTTTAATGAGTTCTTGAAAAGAATGGCTTTCTCTGATCATTTGGTATGAGAGTCAATATAACAAGTTTGGTGATAATAGAGAGCAAATGTTCTTTATTTTAACTTATCGACTATTCTGATTTATTAATTGTTGAGAATTTTTTTAATATTGGTTACAATGATTATGGGTTTTTCATTTTTTCTTATAGTCTTAGTATTTACTTATGTTTTAAAAGTGTATAATTATGTTCATGCAAGTTTTGAACTGTTATTCCAAGGGAATTTAGCTTTTTTGGTAGGCTACAGTCCATGGGGTCGCTAAGAGTCAGACACGACTGAGTGACTTCACTTTGACTTTTCACTTTCATGCATTGGAGAAGGAAATGGCAACCCACTCCAGCGTTCTTGCCTGGAGAATCCCAGGGATGGGGGAGCCTGGTGGGCTGCTGTCTCTGGGGTCGCACAGAGTCGGACACGACTGACGCGACTCAGCAGCAGCAGCAGCAGCAGCAATAGATATTTTTACTCAAAGTAGTGATCCTTGTCCTAAGGTCTGAAGTTACCATAAATGTACCAATTTACTTTTCATTATTATTTTCTGGTATATCTTCTTCTAGCATTTTCCTTTCAATTTTTATATCCTTGTATTGTGGGCAAGCCTCTTACAAACAACATAGTTAGACCTTTTTTAATCCAGTCAGAAAAACTTAACCTTCTAACTGAAAAGTTTGGCTCATTGATACTTACTGAGATTGTTTATGTATTCAATTTCTTTTTACCACCTTATTTGTGCCCTTCTATTTGTCCTGTATTTTCTGTTTGCATTTTTCATTGCTATTTTTTGGATTGCTTAAGATTTTTGTTATCTTTTCTTTTTTTACTCTTTACTCATTTGAAAGTTTACACTGTATTTTTCCTACTTTGGTAGCTGTTTAGAAATTTTAATAAGTAAGCATATTAAAATGCTTTAATATTATTCACCCTCATATGCTATTATCAGGAAATATTTTTCTTGTAATCAAATTTTTTTCACATATCACAAGTTAAACACTATCATTGTCACTGTTACTTTAAAATGTGATTTTACAATAAACATTTATCTAGATTTACCCACATGTTCACTCTTCTCTCTCCTCTCTCGCTTCTCAGACCTTCCCTCTGGGATCGTTTTCATTCTTCTTGAAGTATATTCTTCAGTAGTTTATCTACTGATGGTGATAAACACCATACTTGATGATAAACAGGTTTTTGTTTTCTTAGGAGTGTCTTCATTGTATTCACATTCTTAAAAGACAGCTTTCTTGTATGTTTTCAATTATTTCACTTGTTTTCTCTCAGACTTTGAAATAGTATAACATTATGTGCTATTTTTCACTTTTATCTTTCATTGTTACTTGTTTCTAGTCTGTTTTTTCTCTCTTACTACTCATTACATTTCTTTTCCTTTGTTATCTTGCATCTTCAGCACAATGTAAATATATATATATATATATATATATGTTTGCATCTTCCTGCTTGGACCTTAGTGATTCCTAAATCTTAGGATGTGTGTCTTTTATTGGTTTTGGGAAATTTTTCACTGCTATCTCAGAATAATAGCTGTTTTCATTTTAATGGCCACTCCTTCTTTACCACTGATTATATATATGTTGGACATTTGTTTTCGTTTTATGATACATGATTCTTTTATCTCATTCATGGTTACCGTATCTTTGACATGGGTGCATCTGGTGATTTGGTCTTCCCAGACGTCACTAGTGCTAAAGAACCGCCTGTCAATGCAGGAGACATAGAGATGCAGTTTTGATCCCTGGGTGGAGAAGACCCCCTGGAGAAGGGAAAGGCCACCCACTACAGTATTCTTGCCTGTAGAATACCATGGACAGAGGAGGCTGGCGGGCTACGATCCAGTCGCAGAGTCCCACACGACTGAAGTGACTTAGTACACATCTAATTCAGTCTTTCTCTTGAGCTGTACGGAATCTGTTTTTAAAACCAATTGAGTTTATTTCAGTTATGTTTTTCATGTCTATAATTTCTGTTTCAAATGTGTCTTATTGTCAACGAACGTCTCTAAACTCATACTTTCAGTACTGTTTTTTCCCTTGTGGCTCAGCTGGTAAAGAATCTGCCTGCGATGTGGGAGACCTGAGTTCGATCCCTGGGTTGGGAAGATCCCCTGGAGAAGGGAAAGGCTACCCACTCCAGTATTCTGGCCTGGAGAATTCCATGGATTGTATAGTCTATGGGGTCGCAAAGAGTCGAACACGACTGAGCGACTTTCACTCACAAACTTATAAAATATGCTCTTTTCTATTCTATGTTTGAATGTCATACTTATTGTATATTTGATATTTGTTTCAACTATTGAGTATTTCTGCTGATTCTCAGCCCTGTTGTTCTCACATCTGTTTTGAAATATTTGACAGTTGAGTCTCTCTTATCTGATGTAGTTTTTTCTGAATAAATTCTTACCGGCATGAAATTGAGAGTACTCTCAGCCACATAAGATTTATACCTGCTTTTGGAATCCACCATTAAACCTATTATTTTCTAATAATTTTGTTTTTAAAATAAAATAGACAAGTTTATTTTATAAATTAGGATTTATCTCTGTTCACTGTTTACTGAAGGTGTGGCCTTTTTTGGTAGGCAGGGTCTTGGCTTCACATGCAGATCTTTGATCTGTCTCTTTACATTACGTGGACATTAATATTCGTTTCCTTCTCCCTGTGAGGCCATTAAAACATAATCTCCGGATCACCAGAAATCCACAGGTGCCCAAAAAGCAGCCATAGACTTTTCTCCCAGGATTTATGCTTTTGTTTCATGTTTGACTGCTGGGGATTTCCTTACTCTGTTGCCAGCTCAACCATGCAATGAAAAGTTTTTCCAAACACTTTATATAGTATCTGGGATTATTCTGTAGTGGAAGGCTTTTCAGAATATCAAATTTTTAAAGCTACCAGAAATGGAAATCGAATTTATCCTTTTTAAATTTTGCCTAAATTTAAACAACTCCTTTTTAGATGACTAAGTTCTTTTCTATTAAAAATTCTTTATAATACAAATGTTTCTGTAAAAATAGAAAATTACAAAAATCTCATAGAAAGAGAATATTGCTCAAAATTTTAACACTTTCTGAAAATATTTATGTTAGTTTTAGGTTAAACCATGCAAAATAGTCTTGCAGTAGGTCAAAATTAACTTAATATGGTTCAAATAAATATTTCCTTCCAGCCTTTTTTTCAATAACTGTGTGATATAGTTAAAGTAATAATTTATATGCAATCTTATATATATTTCTCCTTTGCAGAAACATTTCCCACTAAACTTTTCACAAATACCCTGCTTATACAATACATATACACATGGTAGTTAGCCTAGGTGTTTTAATCATTTCCCTATTTTCAGACATTTAAATTGTTTACACACTTTTTCTTTGGAATATAGTTGATTTACAGTGCTGTGTTAGTTTCAGGTAGACAACAGGGTGAATCAGTTACATATATACACATATCCATCTTTATGCATAGAGTAATTTTTTAAATTTTGTATTTTCTCTTAGAATAAATAGAAATGAAATTGATGATTCAGAAGATTAAATTTTTTCAGACTTATTGTTTATCAGCAAAATTTGCAAATTTAAAATGTCAGAAAAGAATATTTAAAGTCTCTTTCAATTTTCTAAGGCAGTATTTCAATACCTCATTAGAAAGTCATGTAATGCTTTAGCTCTAACCTACATTTCAGTTACTGCGATGTGTTCTCATTTTCACATTATCTGTTCCTGGTTTAAATACACATTTTGTGTAATTATTGATGTAATTTTTTCAAAAGTATTACAAAAGTCAAATTACCTAAATTTATCTGAATTAACTTTTCAAAGTTATGCCAAATCTCACCAAAAGCCTAAAATATAGTTCCAAGTAAGTGTCCAGATTTCATTTCATTTCCACTTGTGGAAACACCATTTTCTTCCTCTCCCAAATTCCTATCTATGTAACAATGTGTGTGTTAGTCACTCAGTCGTGTCCGACCCTTTGTGACCCCATGGACTACAGCCCACCATGCTCCTCTGTCCATGAAATTCTCTAGGCAAAAATACTAGAGTGGGTTGCCATTCCCTTCTCCAGGGGATCTTCCCAACCCAGGGATCTATCCTGGGTCTCCTGCACTGCAGGCAGATTCTTTACCATCTGAGCCACCAGGGAAGTCTATGTAACAATAATGTGTAAAATCTAGTGAGAGAGAAATACACAAGTTATTGTTACTTAGCTTGTATATTTTTCTCTCACTCAATTATTTCAATAACAAAAGCTACTTTTATTGAATACCTAATCTATGCCAGGAAGGATGTTAGGCAATTTACATGATCTCTAACTTCCATGACAAACTTGCACGGTATCATCATGACCTTTTGATATCTGAGGAGAACAGTATCAGAGAAGTTAGAGTCATGGGAAAATAAAGGGCATGATCAGAGCCAAAATGAATTTGCCCCAAATCAAGTCTTCCTCTATAGAAATATAAGCACACACACACTCTAGTCAAAGTTATGGCTCAAAAAAACAGGAGAGGGATATCTTTTGTGTATCACACCAGGTGTCTTAGGTCAACAAAAGGCTGATCCTTTATGTCATAGATGGAATTTAAAGGCAACAATAAATAAATTTAGCTACCAACATGGTGAAATAACTTGCTGAGAAGCAAACAGAAAAGCTGAGAAAATGAATGCATAGCCCATCGATGGTTTTCCCAGTGGCTTATTATTTTCATCAGCTAATAACACCTAAGAACAGTGTTGCTAGACTAGCTCTTTCATTCAGTGCCATATTCAAGGGATGTTGTTTCACAGTTTTAATAGTCCTGTCAACATTCGTCAGGAAATCAGGGCAGGCTCCAGAATCCTGCCATAAAAACACAGTGGCTTTTTTTTTTTTAATTAGAGTTGTGCAACCTTCGGCACACCCCAACCCTATGCTTAATTGATGTGTCTCACTCTTACCTTAAGCTCACCAAGATTCAGATGAATCCAAGCAAGGGAAGCAGAAAGGGGTCAGCATGGACTCAGCCGAAAAAATGTATTTTCGTAGGTTCCACAGTAAACTTTTTAACTCTTGATGCCATGGCTTTTTTAAAAAATGAATAAATAATAGCAGAAAAATCTAACTCTCACTAATATGAGAGCTGCTGGGTAATCTATATACAGGACACAAGTTCTATGAAACACAGAAAGGTAGATGTAAATTCAAGATTCTTGTGGAATCAAGGTTGCTATACATGTATATACCTGTACAGAGACTGTTATGTAGGTAGGAAACTGGGAGCCTAACTTAATTTATCAGTTTTATTATTTAATTTAAAAATGATCTTATTTACCAAAAGGCTTGCATCCATGTTGTTTTTGAAAAACATAATGAGTCTTCTATGATTATCATCCCTGGATTTGTGTACTCACTGAAACTCTACAGCTGGAGGTATTAGGAAAGAGGAGGTTATTTAACAGTAAAGTGTGACACTTGCTGCTTTTCCCAAAATCCTTAGGATTGCAGAATCCTAGATATTTTGCTGCTGCTGCTGCTGCTAGGTCGCTTCAGTCGTGTCTGACTCTGTGCGACCCCATAAATGGCAGCCCACCAGGCTCCCCCGTCCCTGGGATTCTCCAGGCAAGAACACTGGAGTGGGTTGCCATTTCCTTCTCCAGTGCATGAAAGTGAAAAGTCAAAGTGAAGTCGCTCAGTCGTGTCTGACTGACTCTTTGCTATTAAAACCAAAATACATTGTGGCAATGATCATTTCTGGGTTTAAAGTTTCCATTGTCCATGGATTAAATGGAAGAAGTTTGTTCTTTTTATTTTTCAATTCAAACTTCCAGTTGAACTAATATGAAACCCACTTGCTAAACATGGAGGGAAATTAAGTTTTTAAACTATGCAATATAGAAAGAAATATTTTCTTTTTGGCACAGAAGAAAAATTCATACTTTGAATCTCCCCCTATTAGTGATCTTTCTGCCGCAGTTCTTAGTTTCTCTAAGATCAGATGATATTTTAAACTACAGGCCAGCAAAGGAGATGCAGACTTAGAGAACAGCCTTTTGGACACAGGAGGTGAGAGAGAGAGGGTGGAATGATTTGAGAGAACAGCACTAAAACTTGTACATTACCATATATAAAGTAGATAGCCAGTGGGAATTTGCTGTATGATGTAGGGAACCCAAAGCCAGTGCTCTGTGACACCTGAAGGGAACAATGGGGAGGGAGGCAGGAGGGAGATTTAAGAGGGAGGGGACATATGTATACCTATATCTGATTCATGTTGCTGTATGGCAGAAACCATCACAATATTTAAAGCAACCGTCCTCCAATTAAAAATAAAATAAAATTAAAAACAAAACAACAACAGAAAACATGACTGGGTCTTTCTTTTTAAAACCTATGCTTACTATAAATCAAGTATCTTGAATTTGACCTTAAATTTAATTTTCTTCATATAAACATATACAGCATCAAGTACTATAGATATAAAAAAGTTTCCTCAATTACTTTACCTAGACTGTACATTCATGTCAATCGTTAAATCAAAATTCTGTTTCATTTTTTTTTAATAAACCAAAAACTTTTTATAAAATGATGCTTCCCCAAAATTCATGTACAAATTATGACCTCACTTTTGTAATTTTTCTTGGCAACATTTCTGGAGTAAATTAATCAAATGCAACCTTCCATAGGAAAGCACTTCCAAAAAACAACTTCCTCCACTGAAATGGAGTCTACAGAATGACAAATGATTTCTCCAATTTATAATGTCAAATTTAATGCTTATTTGACAAAGTATTCGTTTTATTGATATAACTGATTGGCAGTTCATTAGATATGTAAAATAATTCATTTCCTGTTATATCACAAATATTCAGGTACAAATATATCTGAACATCTAGAGTAGATGTGTTGCAAAGGTAATCTAAGAATATTCCTACATTTTGATAAATTAGGTTTGAGGCCAAAATGGAATAAAACAGGTACAGAAATTAAACTTGTTAAATTTTTTGTAATCGTTGTAATAGGAAGTGACATCTCATAAACTTGTCTAGGAAGAAAATCCTAACCTCCTGTAATAAAGTCAATATGTGCAGAGAAATGGCATGAGGGTCAAATTAAGCGTTGATCTGCCTTCCCTGGAAGAAATACCAGGCCACCTTTGGTCAAGGACTAACTTCATAAATAAGCCTAGCAAGTAGTTACCCCAACCTGTATGTTCTATTGTCTTTCTCAAAACATCTTCCCAATGTCTGTTACTGATACTGGAAATTCCACCATTAGAAATTTATTCTTCTTTTTTCATGTTTTGTCCCATGCCAAAATGTAAATACTACAGAAAGTAATGATATATGAAGCTTATCAGTCATTTATGTCTTCACAGTGATGTGTTGTTAACAGACGAGATGGATAAAGTTTGAAATAATCAGCGATAATGGGAAGGGAAATTCTAGTAAAGGGAAAAAGCCCTGGAAGATGCCATAATGCACTGGGAAATATGAGTGGGCATAGGAAGAGAAGGGAAGGCAATCTTTTTAACTTTTTATTTTATGCTGGCATATAGTTGATTAACAATGTTGTGTTCATTTCAGGTGTACAAAGTGATTCAGCTATACATATATCTATTCTTTTTCAAATTATTTTCCCATTTAGGCTGTTGTATAATATTGAGCAGAGTTCCCTGTACTATACAGCAGCTCCTTGTCAGTTATCAATTTTAAATAGAAGGAAGCCAATTAAGCAAATGGAAAGTTTCTATTTAAATGGAGGTATAATCATCTGGGGTCATAGCTGCATGAGGTGAAATGCTGCTGGTTGGACTTGAACTCTGCTTCTAAGAGCTAGGAAAATACATGGAAAATAACACATGCAAGGTCTTTTCAAATAGAAAGTAAAGTATAAAATGGCTAAGAAAACAAACTATGTTCTGATCTAAAAATATGATCCTCAAAGAGTTAGGATCCACAGACATCTCTAATGGCAGCATTTCTTTTTCTGTTTCTACAACATGGTTGGAAGGCAAAAACTCAACAGCAACTGTTTAAGAGGAAGTTCCAAGGGAACATTACATTAGTATTTCTCAAGTGTGGTCCATGGAATACTTGAATAGATGGATACTAGAATGGTGAGTGGGAAGGAGTTCTTTAGATAAGCAGGTCTGAGAAACGTTTTATATCATGGGTCTCTCTTAGAGGCTTAAAATATGTGTATGGCAGAGACTGCTATGTGTTTCTAAAATCCACTTATTTATTCTCAAAATCACATTTCCCAGCATTCATTTGCAGTTCAGTTCAGTTCAGTCGCTCAGTTGTGTCCAACTCTTTGCAACCCCATGAACCACGGCACACCAGGCCTCCCTGTCCATCACCAACTCCCGGAGTTCACCCAAACCCATGTCCATTGTGTCAGTGATGCCATCCAACCATCTCATCCTCTGCTGTCCCCTTCTCCTCCTGCCCCCAGTCCCTCCCAGCATCAGGGTCTTTTCAAATGAGTCAGCTCTCCACATCAGGTGGCCAAAGTATTGGAGTTTCAGCTTCAACATCAGTCCTTCCAATAAACACCCAGGACTGATCTCCTTTAAGATGGACTGGTTGGATCTCCTTGCAGTCCAAGGGACTCTCAAGAGTCTTCTTCAACACCATGCTTCAAAAGCATCAATTCTTCTGCACTCAGCTTTCTTCACAGTCCAACTCTCACATCCATACATGACCACTGGAAAAATCATAGCCTTGACTAGATGGACCTTTGTTGGCAAAGTAATGTCTCTGCTTTTTAATATTCTGTCTAGGTTGGTCATAACTTCCCTTCCAAGGAGCAACCGTCTTTTAAGTTCACGGCTGCAATCACCATCCCCAGTGATTTTGTAGCCCAGAAAAATAAAGTCTGACACTGTTTCCACTGTTTCCCCATCTATTTGCCATGAAGTGATGGGACCAGATGCCATGATCTTCATTTTCTGAATGTTGAGCTTTAAGCCAACTTTTTCACTCTCCTCTTTCACTTTCATCAAGAGGCTTTTTAGTTCATCTCCACTTTCTGCCATAAGGGGGTGTCACCTGTGTATCTGAGGTTATTGATATTTCTCCTGGCAATCTTGATTCCAGCTTGTGCTTCTTCCAGCCCAGCATTTCTCATGATGTACTCTGCATAGAAGTTAAATAAACAAGGTGAAAATATACAGCCTTGATGTACTCCTTTTCCTATTTGGAACCAGTCTGTTGTTCCATGTCCAGTTCTAACTGTAGTTTCCTGACCTGCATACAGGTTTCTCAAGAGGCAGGTCAGGTGGTCTGGTATTCCCATCTCTTTCAGAATTTTCCACAGCTTATTGTGATCCACACAGTCAAAGGCTTTGGCATAGTCAATAAAGCAGAAATAGATGTTTTTCTGGGACTCTCTTGCTTTTTCCATGATCCAGCAGATATTGGCAATTTGATCTCTGGTTCCTCTGCCTTTTCTAAATCCATCTTGAACATCTGGAAGTTCACAGTTCACATATTGCTCAAGCCTGGCTTGGAGAATTTTGAGCATTATTTTACTAGCATGTGAGATGAGTGCAATTGTGCGGTAGTTTGAGCATTCTTTGGCATTGCCTTTCTTTGGGATTGGAATGAAAACTAATGTTTTCCAGTCCTGTGGCCACTGCTGAGTTTTCCAAATTTGCTGGCATATTGAGTGCAGCACTTTTATAGCATCATCTTCCAGGATTTGAAATAACTCAAGTGGAATTCCATCACCTCCAATAGCTGTGTTCATAGTGATGCTTCCTAAGGCCCATCTGACTTTACATTCCAGGATGTCCAGCTCTAGGTGAGTGGGAGTGATCACACCTTCATGATTATCTGGGTCATGAAGATCTTTTTTGTACAGTTCTTCTGTGTATTCTTGCCACCTCTTCTTAATATCTTCTGCTTCTGTTAGGTCCATACCATTTCTGCCCTTTATCGAGCCCATCTTTGCATGAAATGTTCCCTTGGTGTCTCTAATTTTCTTGAAGAGATCTCTAGTCTTTCCCGTTCTGTTGTTTTCTTCTATTTCTTTGCACTGATCGCTGAGGAAGTCTTTTTTCTCTCTCCTTGCTATTCTTTGGAACTCTGCATTCAAATGGTATATCTTTCCTTTTCTCCTTTGCTTTTCACTTCTCTTCTTTTAACAGCTATTTGTAAGGCCTCCTCAGACAGCCATTTTGCTTTTTTGCATTTCTTTTTCTTGGGGATGGTCTTGATCCCTGTCCCCTGTACAATGTCCCTAACATCTGTTCATAGTTCCTCAGGCACTCTATCAGATCTAGCCCCTTAAATCTACTTCTCACTTCTTAGGTATGGCCATGTGACTGAACTCTGGACCATGGGATGTGATTTCTGTGTAGAAGTCACATGAGCTACTTTCTGGATCAGCCCAAAAAAACCTTCCATGTACCATATTCCCTGCTCTTTGCCACTTCCAACTTTCTGGAATGTAATAAATCTGGAGTGATTTGAAGAGCTCTGCTTTGAGGATGCTGAAATTGATGGAGGTGAGTGGCTTTACGAATTATTTTGGAAGCAGCCACCTAAGAACTCTACCACTGCACCATATCATGAGCCAGAAATATATCTTACTATGTTAAGCCACTGAGATTTCAGTATTTTTTCCTATTACAATTCTTTAGGTATCTATCCTAAGTAACTAAATGCTTTGAATCTGACATGTTTGAAAGGTATTATGGTTAAAAAAATGTTTACTTTTATTAAACCAGATCTTCCACTGATTTGATCACAATAATTTTAGTTTTGTTTTGCTTTTACTTTAATAAATATTAGCTAGTAGAACTTAGTTTTCTAATAGTAAACGTGGGAAGTCATAGAAATAGGAAGTAATTGATTAATTTTAATTAATTACAGTTTATAATTAATTTCTAATAATAGAAAAGTGGACAATATGTCTTTGTTTAGGGAGAACTGCACTAAGCCTTTCCTCACTCCCTCTAACCTTCTGGAAGTTTATTCTAGCTAGAAGAGAAGTTTATTCTAGCCAAAAGAGGAGAAGTCTAAGAAACAAGCTGTGTCCAGGGTTACGAGGATGTACAGCACCAGGAATTTTAAATATAAACTCACACACAAAGCTATGTTCAACCCAGAATTAACTAGGTGAGAGGAGGAAAGTTCTTTGAGGAAGTAGCTCTGAAAGGCCTCTTCCACAGGAGCTGGGCCTGGTCCAGGGAGTTTTGCATTCATCTATGAGGACTTTGATGGCAAAAAGACCTTTGACTTTATTGTCCCCAAGACAAACATTTTTCATCTGGACAAGTATAAGGTAGTCAAGGTGCCCTTGATGTGCTGAGCAGGCAAGTTTGCCTCCACAGTTGGTACGAATTTTCATTGCCATATCTTCAAACTGCCACCATTCCTTGGGGAGGAGATGGCTGACCATCCCACCTTTGAAGACCGTCTGACCACAGACCTGATGGACACATGGCTCAGAAACATGAAAACCAGAAAAACGGAAGTTTTCTTTCCAAAGTTCAAATTAGATTAGAAGTAGGAGGTGTATCTACAAGGGACTGAGGAATATGTAAAACAACACGAAAGGGCAATCAGCACAATCCAGGTTGGTGGGAAATAATTTTCAAGAGAGAAATATTCCATTTCTTTGACAAATTGGTTATAAGGGAAAAAAGGAGTTGGAGTAATCTACAGATTGAAAAAGCCTTAACGAAACATATCAGCCAAATTTGCAATGTGTCATTTTTATCTAGATCATGATTCAAGCAAACTATAACAAAATACGACACTTGTGAATGATGTAGCAGTGCATAATATTAAACATTCTTAATAATGTCTGACAATTATATTGAATTTATGAAAATTACTGAATTTTATTATTCATAAAATTATTTATGAAAATTATTGAATTCATAAAAAGACTTTTCTAAAAAAATTTTTTCAAAAGGTATGCTGTGCATGAACTGCTGAAGCAGATGGGAATCGGCTGAACCTTCTCACCCTGGGCTGACCTGTGTGAACTCTCAGTCACTGCAAGAAATCTAAAAATTGCCAAGGTTTTACAAAGAGCAACGATTGAGGTTAGTGAAAAAGGAACTGAGCCAGTGGCAGGAACCCTGTCAAAAATTACTGCTTATTCCATGCCTCCCATCATCAAAGTGGACCGATCATTTCATTTCACGATCTGTGAAGAAACCTCTGGAATGCTGCTATTTTGGGGCAAGGTGGTGAATCCACCCCTCCTGTGACCTGTGACACGCACGAGTGTTTAAACCTACACAGGACGTTGGCACTGGGTATCGAAAGGAGAAAGTGTCCCTTCCTTGGTCCACAAAAGTCAGCTTGAGTCATTCTTAGATAAATCTGATTATTAAATTCAAACTTATTTTAAGGAAAAAAGAAGGAAGAATTATATATAGAAGCTAAGGATTAATGAGAAGAGACAAGTGTGGTGACAAGAGACAAGTCTAGTTTTTTACAAGTTTGCCTTGTTTCCTCTTTTCATATAAGGAATCATCATAGTAATTTCAATCATTCATAATGGTAATGACTAATAATGGCCTTGTTCAGCTCTTTTAATAAAAATATATATTGTGATCTTGTAACAGTTAGGACTCTATCAGAAGAAGCATCTCTACTGAAGGGGATTTATTGGTCTCAGAGAGAAGGCAAACCTCAGTACTGGCTTGACCCAAATGCTACACTGAGTCCTCAAGGACTGGCCTTTGGTCTTGCTCTTCTTCCCCCTGTGAGATTTAGCAGCATCTTCAGTTTGTACTCATACCTCACAGGAGAACTTCTTTACCCCAGGAAAACTTCACCCACATTTTGTTGACCTAATGTAGGTCAACATCCCTTCTTGCACCCAAACAAATTCCACTGTTTGGGAAAATGCCATATACTTGTGTTTGGATTACGTGGTCCAGTCACTGTGGCAACAGAGACCATCTGCTTAAATTACAGAGGTCAGGTCCCTCGCTTGTGGCTGGTAGTGGGTTAAATCCTTCTCCCACACCACATGGCTGCCATGCAACAGCAGAGAGTTGGAATTATTGTTGGAGGGATAGTCATAGATCAGCTTTTGAACAAATTATATGGTGATAAGAGTTAACACTTTTACACCAGACAGTTATCATATACCAGACACTAAGTATTTAAATATATGAACTCATTAAAAAGTATAATAGGCACCACAAAACAGGCACTATTATTAGCCTCATTTTACACATGAGGAAACTAAGGTATAGATAGGTGTTTGTTTTTTGCCCAAAATCAAGGCAAATTGATAACAGAACTTAACTTTGACTCTGGACGGTCGACTTACAAGTACATATGTAAATATACACTTAATGAGATGTATAAATACATTTATACTTTTACACATACATATATATTTACATAGATACTTATATCACATGCACACTCACACACACACATTGGTTAATTCCTGGTCTTCAGATCTTATGATTATAACAAAGGTGCCATCTGGTGTTAGAACCCTCTAATTGCAGAAAAAGCACCCAAGTGGAAATGAAGACCCTCAAACAAAATGAACTTTAACTTCACAATAGTCTGAAGTCCTACCAGCAGAGCCTTCCCCCTCTTTGAGGCATCCTTATCATGCCTGAAAACACATTTAACTTGTCACAGTGTTGCTTTCAGCTGACCCTCACACTTATTCTCTATGTGCCCTGCAAAAACCACTCCTGAATGAAAATCACATTATTCTCATGTACAGGGAGATGGCATGTATGAACTCTTTTTATCCTGGGAAAATGAGTTGTCCTGTATGACACACCAAGTCTGCCCACTTTTAGCACCCAGTCCAGCCCTGTGCATATGCCCGCCAGTCCCATGTAGCTGACTTTGAAGGTACTTCTCTTCCTCTTTTTTAATTAATGGATAAAATGTGATGGCTGCAAATCTTGCCCAGGACATGGGAGTACATTGTGACAGACTCCTCGTATAGTTTCTCTAGCAGCTTTGGTAAACTTAGGCCTTGATATTGGTCTGACATAATTCAGGAGATCTCCAAGGATGATACCTTGGACAAAAACCCATCCCTGCCTTTGCGGTTCTTGTTCAGAATAATTAATTCTAGATTTTTGAAATTATTTCCAAAATTATCCTTGAAATGAAACAAGGTCCCCAGGACCAGTATCTTCTAGCTCAGACCTTCTTGTCAGCCTATTGTAACTTACTCAGTCAGAATTTCCTCCAGTTCATGATTTAATAAGTCTTCTGGTAAACTGAAGGAGCAATTTAACTGTGCATACTCACTCATCTCCTTAAAAGCTCTATGTAAATCTAGAGTGCCTGCCTCCCTCTCAAATGAGCATCCTATTAAAATAAATGATTAGTTACTATACATACACAGACACACATACACTCACACACAAGACTCCAACACTGTAGGCTTAACCTCTGAGCTGCTAGACATCAAGTTTCTCGTAGCACATAAGGCGTTAATAGTGCAGTGTTATTGCAATGCATTTAAGTGAGCTGAAAGTTTTTGGCAAAATAGAACATTCTTAGTTAAGATTCAAGTACCAAAGGTTACACACATGCAGATTACACAATTTCACAGCTGTATAGCATCAACATATTTTTAAAAAGACGTGACGAGAGAAGGTGCTGAGCAGAAGTTCACTGATAACGTGGCAAGCAGTGTGGCTTTCAAAGTTTTTCCCCTGAATCAGTATCCCATTAAATAGTTTGGCAATAAGGATTTATCATAGTTAGTGTGAACTGCAAATATTCCGAGAGCATTAGCTTTTCAGCTGGGTAACGTCACTGAAGGAGCCCTGAATGTGTGTGTGCTCAGTCGTGTCTGACTCTTTGCGACCCCATGGACTATAGCCCACCAGGTTCCAGGAAGTCTTCCCAACCGAGAGATCAAACCCGAGTTTCCTGCGTCTCCTGCCTTGGCAGGTGGATTCTTCACCACTGAGCCACCTGGGAAACCTGTTGTTGTTCAGTCACTCAGTCGTGTCCGACTCTTTGAGATCCCACGGACTGCAGTATGCCAGGCTTCCCTGTCCTCCACTATTTCCCAAAGTTTGCTGGTCAAAAGCTGCTTCTGGGCCTTTGGTCCAATGGTAGACCCTGGATCCTTGCTTCCAGGAACTTAGGTCCAGAGTTCTATGCACAAGTCAGGGGTAAAGAAGTAATGATATTTACATACTCTTTCTTTACATAATCTGGAAGACTCAGAGTTCAAACTGCCTATTCTAAAGAGACTATGAAAATATTCCTTCTATACCAGAGAAAATTCTGCACCTGATTAACATTTTTATTTCCTAATCTTTTCAGTACAGCTGAGTCTTCTTTTAGGACTAAATTCTTCCCCTTGATTACAAGGGCTATTCGTGAATCTATCTGTCAGGCGATCTTCAGTGCTTTTTGTGGGCTAGAATACCGTATCACCCCACTACTCCACCAGGGAAGCTTCCCTGGTGGCTAAGATGGTTAAGGATCTGCCTGCAATGTAGGAGACTTGGGTTCGATCCTTGGGTCGGGAAGATCCCTTTGAGAAGGAGATGGCAACCCACTCTAGTATTCTTGCCTGGAGAATTCCATGGACAGAGGAGTTGGTGGGCTACACTATTTCACTTTCCACTACTCCTCCTGCCAGATCCAGTTTTACCATCTCCCATCTTCCGTTAGACTCCTTGACAAGAACCAGAGTCTGCAGACCTGGATTCAAGTTCTACAGTGAACAAATAATGAGGGAATTTTCTGCTGTGATAGAAATATTTGATTTCTTGCTTTGAGCAGTACTTTGTGTGGCCCATTTCCTGCAGAGAATTTATAAACAATAATAAAGCTGACAAAAAAGCTGATCTACTTCTTATTATCATCATGCATTGATAGCTTTAAACAAGATCAGTGAGAAGCTACTGTTTCCTCCCAAAATCTTTTGTCTAAGCTCTAAACAATTATTATAGTTTCCATTGAGTTTTACCATTAATATGCAAGCCTCAAAGTAATACATCTTCATTAATTATTCTTTAATAGTTATTGTATTATGCATGAAAGTTAATTCAGAAAACTCCTAGTTATATAGTCAGCCCTCACCACAGGTAGACTCAGCCACATACATTTGTTTTGAGAGTAAGTCGGTAATAGTTTAGAATAAATCTTTGTAGCTCACCTTGGACACAGGTCAACTCTCCAACCCAAACCCATGGTACTACATATTCTTGTGTTTAGGAAGTAAATAAAAATAAACAATGATAACATAGCGATTGTAAAGGCAAAGAAAGAGAATTTTAAATACTTCAATTTGTCATTCTGTGTGAGCACTTGAAGTTTTTACTTTTTTGGAACTTTCAGAAAAAAAAAAGACAATTCATTCACTCCAGGATTGTGTCCTTGGAAAACGCTGCAGAAAGTAGGTACAACAGTGAAGGCTTTCCCAGGGCTTTCCCAGGGAAGATGAAGCTATGCCCACAGAAAGACACAAAAGAAAATACGGCACAAGGAAAGCAGTTGAAATTTTTTTTTTTATGCAATTTTTCTCTTCTGATTTTTTTTCTAATGTAAAACTTTAGATGAGATCAACCAAACACAAAAATATTTGCAAACAACCAGCATCAGCTTTGAGCAATGCATAGTCAGACATCAAACTTTAAAATGGACTCTTTTAGGTCAGCTTACTCAGACTGTGTAAGGCTATTAACCATGCATCAAAAAATACAAGGAAATGGACATTTCTTAGGAAAAAAAAGAATGAAATTTTGAAGAATGACAGGAGAAACCACACAAAAAATAATGCTCTTATATTACAGGAAGCAATTAGACAATAATATCTGAATCCCACAAATTTTCACCTAGAATAGACACATATTCTATTGAGAGAATAGCACTGACACACGTATGTTACCATATGTAAACAGATGTTCAGTGCAAGTTCAGTGGATGAAGCAGAGCACCCAAAGTCGGTACACTGGGACAATCTAGAGGGATAGGATGAGGAGGGAGGTGGGAGGGGGTTCAGGATGGGAGGACACATGTATATTTGTGGCCAATTCATGCTGATGTTTGGCAGAAAACACCACAATAGTGTAAAGTAATTATCCTCCACTTAAAATAAATAACTACATTAAAAAAAATAAAGCCATGGGTCCAAAATGTCAATTTCTTTTGTAATTTAGTCACTTTCAAGTGATTTTTGCAGATTTAAAACTTTGGAATTTCTTACCAGAAACAATAGATATTTCTGATAAACTTTATTTCTAGTGAAGATATTTTGGTGGAGATGTTTTTGCTTAGAGATATTTCAGAACCACTAGAAATGTGCCTGTATAAAAGATTAAAAACAAAAATGAACAGTATTACAGTTTCTAGAACATTGTGATTGAAATTTTTGTGAATTTCTACCAAATTTATCCTTACGTGCAAGAATTTTCTATTCATATATATGTTGCTTCACATTAAAAAATTAAAATTGAAATTAATAGACTGTTTTCCATCAGTTATAAGTGAAGATAGGATAAAAGATTTGGTTATACTATTTTTGGAATGTGAATAAGCAAAGAAGATAAATTTGTCATTGACAAATTTGCGCTGTAATACTCACTCCAGTTTCAGACCAATATAGGTATAAAGATTTTCCTTTTTTGCAAAAACATACTAATATAGTTAAAAGTATTGCTCCACTACTTTTTTCCTTTTTGTACTGTAATATTTATTTGTTTTCACTAGTATGATCATACACATACATATATATATAGACACACACACACACACCAAGAAAATAAAAGTTGCACTGTGTTTCTTTTCTGGCCATTACTATTATTCAGCTCATTAATTCACTTAGCCTAGAGAGGGAAGATATTTATTCTTAATGACCCTCTGCGAGTGTTAAACACACTGCAAACATCACTGAAGCCACGTATAAAAGTGGAACCATGAAAAGTGAACCATGGACAGCCCTGTGGTCTGGTGTGCTTTTTTATTATACAGTGTCTAGTGTATTATAATGGCTTCCAACAGTTTTAAATACTCCTCTTCACTCCATATTTACCCTTTATTTTCCTGCCAGATTCATCATCCAAACATTCATGATCAAAGTCAGCAGTGACTCCGAAATTTGTATATGAGCTTTCTTAGAACTGTCCATCAGCTTGGAGAGGACATCAGATCGCTTGTCTAAGACTGAATTTTCTCAGCAAGGGCAAGGGTTTAACTTTTTGCTTTTTTGGAGGCACAGGAGGTAGGGAGGGGCAGGTAGGGAGGAAGAATCAAAAGCCAGCTTTTCTGACTACTGGAAGGAAATCGCAACCCACTCCAGTGTTCTTGCCTGGAGAATCCCAGGAACGGGGGAGCCTGGTAGGCTGCCGTCTATGGGGTTGCACAGAGTCAGACATGACTGAAGCGACTTAGCAGCAGCAGCAGCAGCTGAGTAACAGCATGGAGGTGTCCTAATTCCACAAGCCTGGAGACTGGGAATTCAAAGGGAAATCCAGTATATCAGCTAGTCATGTGATGGTGGATAAGTTTTTATTCTCAGTCTCCTCATCTGAAAAATGAGGGGGTGGGCCTAGATGGTCTCTTAAAGCCCCTTCCAACCATAACATTCAGTGCTTATGACTCATTTGCCATGGCAGTCTTCAGCTACGGATGGCCCTAGATTTATGCCAAATTTACATTGCATCAAAGTGGAGAGACAAACAGCCACGGAGCCAGAGACTATGAGTTAATCGGCAAGCTCTAGCTGGATAAATGAGAAAGTATCAGGTTCCTCTTTAAAGGACCAGGTGTTTTACATAGCGTGTGTTGTTCTTCCATAAACTTTGGCTTCTTAGATCATGTCTACATTCACAAGTCCTTCTGTAAACCATGTCACTATCAACCGAGACAAACGTTGAAGTTTTCTCTTTCTGTTTTACCTAGAACTCCTTTAGTCCCACTGGACAAAAATTGGGTAAAAGTAATTTTTAAAATTGCTGCCTATCAGTCCAGTTTACACAACAAATATTTCCATATGGGCAGGAGCCAGTTTTCTGGTATTTGGAGGACAAGCCAGATCTCAGAGTGGTCTTTTAAATCAAAAACCAAATGTGGGGTTGAGCTCATTCCCTGGAACTTTGTTAAGGAGAATTCATTTCACTTCCTTGGCATAAATTAAGCTGCAGTGAGCGAGTGAAAGATTCCACCACCTTTTCTGAGATGGTAAAATGAGCTCTGCAGTGGAGGTCAGAAAGAGACCTGGGCCCTCTGGAGAATGTGGAGGAAGCGGGATCCGATGGCATGTGTTGGTTTCCTGGCTGCCAGCCAGGAGAAATCAAACAAGTGGCCAGTGAGACTCAGGCGTACATCCTTCAGTGGTGGGGGGACACCTGGTGAGAATCTCTGATCCTGCCCCAGGCTGCAGTGGGGACAAAGGAGAAGGGAGAGACTTGTCTACAACAGGAGGAGGTGTGCTAACATCACAGCCCTCTGCTCAGACACCGACACCAGGGGCAGAGAGTAGCCCCAAGGGCCCTTCTGTGCCCAGTGAGAGGCATTTGGCTTCAGGAGTCTTCATTAGCAGCTCCTTTGCTCAGTGAACCGTTTGAGTATGAAGCGCCCTGAGCTTTCTTCTCAGATCTCTGGGACCCTCAGAATCCCCATCCCTCAGAGCATCTTCTTCACTCCCACATCTGCAGTCAGTCATCACCTGTGTGTCGCCAAAGCTCCTCAGCCACTGCTCGGCCCAGAACATTCTCCTGTGGCCTAGACCCCAAAACCCAGCACCTTACTGCCCCTCTCCAAAATCACTGCAGATAGTGATTGCTGTCACGAAATTAAAAGACACTCACTCCTTGGAAGGAAAGCTATGACAAACCTAGACAACATACTAAAAAGCAGAGAATCACTTTTCTGGCAAAGGTCTTTACAGTCAAATCTATCATTTTTCCAGTAGTCATGTATGGATCTGAGAGTTGGACCATAAGGAAGGGTGAGCACAGAAGAACTGATGCTTTTGAACTGTGATGTTGGAGAAGACTCTTGAGAGTCCCTTGGACAGAAAGGAGATCAAACCAGTCCATCCTAAAGGAAATCAACCCTGAAGATTCACTGGAAGGACTGATGCTGAAGCTGAAGCTCCAATACTTTAGCCAGCTGATAGGAAGAGCTAATTCATTGGAAAAGACCCTGATGCTGGGAAAGATTGAATGCAAAAGGAGAAGAGGATGGCAAAGGATAAGATGGTTAGGTAAGTATTACTAACTCAATAGATGTGACTTGGAGCAAACTCAAGGAAATAGTGGAAGACAGAAGAGTTTGGTGTGCTGAAGTCCATTGGGTCGCAAAGAGTAAGACACATCTTCAAGACTCAACAATATAACAAACATGTGAAAGAATGTGTACCACAGGGGAAATGGAGATGGAAGTTAGAAGAGATTTTTGAAATATGCTTCTGATTGTTTAACACTTACTTCTCCTCATACCAGGACCTTGTGTATATCCTTCATGGCATGCCATCATCACAGTTCTTAATGAATTTCTTATGTTTATTTCTAACATGAGTTTTGTCCATCCCCTTCCAACAGAATATAAAGTTTGTGAGGACAGAGACTCATTCCATCTTGGTAACTACTAAGTCCTTGGCATCATACAGGTCCTGGCACCTAAAATATTTATTGAATTGGTTTATTAATTAATAATTCAATGGTTTCTATAATTTAAAACAATAAAATGACAAACTCCTTTAATGGCTATTTATAGTTTCTGGGATAAAATCCTGAAGCACTTTCATTCATCAGGTTTCTGGCTTTCTCTGCGTCTTCATCTATCAGCTCCTCTCACCATGGCCCCCCATTCTGCTCCAGAGTTCTTCTCTTCAAGGTTAAGATTCTTTGAGGGCAGGGACAGTGTGTTATTAGACTTTGGAGGCCCATGCTTTATACAGTGCCTGATATGTTATAGTTCCTGAGGGAGCGTTGGTTAAATGAGTACTTCACTTACAGATGGGAAAAGAGGGAACTGTATGAAATGGCTTAGACATGAAGGAGGGGCTGCTCTCTCAATGAGAGCTACCTTGCCAGTTGTAAACTCTGGCACTTTGGGAAAATCTCTTATACAATGGATATAACCACAATTTTAACCCCTTTACAGTGTTCTTAGTACCCAGTGAGACAGCAGGTATGAATGTATAGTGCAAACTCTAAAGAACTTATTTTTATTAAGTTATTTTTATTAGATAGGTAGATAGACTAAACGTCACATTTATTTCTCTAAATCAGATTTAATCTGTGCCAGATGACATTGAATGGCAAGAGATCCAACTTCCATTATCATTGGTATTTCTTTCCACTGACCCCAGGATTACTCAAAAGTGTCAAGAGACTTTCCCTGGTCTTCATATTTAAAGAGGGCCCTCTCATTTTCAGCTCCTACCACTCACTGTGAATATGTTTCTGGTTCCAGCCCAGAAGGTCTCCTTGTAGACAGGAGGCTCTGTGCTTCCATGCCGAGCTTATACTTAAGACTGTTGTGCCAGCCGCTCTCTAGGAGATTCTGTTATACACCTCTGCTCTCAGTGAATTGTGGTAGCTTCATCAGCACCCCCAAAATTCTCAGTCAGTATGTGCTGCCTTCAACAGTAGAGGCCCCTGCATAATGAATGGGTTATCCAGTGGCTCCCCTGCCTCGGGATCCTAGGCAAAGCCATGTCAGCTGCTTCAGGGCATAGAATTCCTTTCCCCGTGATATATCACCACTTTTCTTACATCCAAGGTTATAGCTGTTTGCTATAGGTGCAAGTGTTTTTTTTCTTCTGTCACATCTCTCCACAGATACAAGTAGAAAGTTGTGATACACAGGTGAATTTGGATGTCCTGGAACCAAAGCTTAACTGATTCAGAGTAAAATCTGTGAAGAGCTCCCTAGCCCACTGCCCTGTGTGTATACTGTGGCCACAATGTCTCAGTCATGTGACCTGGCCAAGGCACAATCTGGTCGGACTTCAAATGTCTTATCTACAAAACAGGAGAGTAACGCCGCACAGCTTAAAGCTAAGCAGCTAGACCTAAAGACCACAGGAGCAACTACATTATACTACATATGACCATGCTTTCACAGGTGTAATCTCATAAAACGCCTTCCAACTCTAAAATCTAATCCATCATTTACTGGTGAGTGGTGTTTTGCTTTGTTACTTAGTTTCCTAAGTCGCTTCAGTTGTGTCTGACTCTGTGCAACCCCATGGATGGCAGCCCACCAGGCTCCCCCGTCCCTGGGATTCTCCAGGCAAGAATACTGGAGTAGGTTGCCATTTCCTTCTCCAGGGGATCTTCTCCACTCAGGGATTAAAACTGTGGCTCCTGTGACTTCTTCATTGCAGGCAGATTCTTTACCTGCTGAGCCACGGAGGAGGGCAGGGTTGGGGAGCCCATGCTGTACATCACATCCTTGTAACTTCATTTATCTTAGCTGCACTGGGTCTTGGTTGCAGTCCACGGGCTCTTTGATGCTGTACCACGGCAGGGCTTTCTCTAGTTGCCAAGGCGGGGTGGAGGGTGGTGGGGGGACTTCCCTTGTTGTGGAGCTCGGGCTCTAGAGTGAACAGGCTTAGTAGCTGCAATATGGGCTTCTCTAGGTGTGGAGTGAGTGCTTAGCTGCCCTGCAGCATGTGATATCTTAGTTTCCCAACCAAGCATTGAACCCACACCCCGTTCATTGGCAGGCGGATTGTTAACCACTGGACCACCAAGAAAGTTCTACAACTTATTTATTTACACCTAATTGTTTGTACATCTTCACCTATTCCCCTTCACCTCTTTTGCCCTTCCTCCCACCCCCTTCCCTGCTGGTAACCACTAGTTTGTTATCTGTGTCTGTAAATCTGTTTCTGTTTTGCTATAATTGTCCATTTGTTTTAGTTTTTAAATTGCACAGACAAATGAAAACATACAGTGTTTGTCTTTCTCTCTCTTACTTCACTGAGCAGCCCCATCTATTGTCCCAAACAGCAAATTTTCATTATTTTTTATTGTTGAGCAATATACTCCATCATGTATGCATGTGTGTGTGTGTCTATGTTTGTGTGGATATATATGTATACATATATATATATATATATATACATCATATATATATATATATATATACACCATATGTCTTTTTTGTTAATTTTTATTGGAGTATATTTGATTTACAATGTTGTGTTAGTTTCTTCTGTACACCAAAGTGAATCAGTTATACATTTACATATATCCACTTTTTTTTCTATTCTTTTCCCATATAGGTCATTACAGAGTATTGAGTAGGGTTCCCTGTGCTATTCAGTAGGTTCTTATTACTTATCTATTTTATGTAGTGAAGTGTGTACATATTCATATCTTTTCATTCATTCACCTGTTGTATATCATGGCTATCATACATAATGCTGCTATGAATATTGGAGTGCAATTATGTTTTCAAATTAGTCTTTTTTTCCTTCAAATAAATATCCAGGAGTATTTATGAATCCTGAATCCTATGGTAGTTCTATTTTTAATTTTTTGAGAAAATTCATAGTTTTCCATAGTGGCTGTACTAATTTACATTTCCACCAACAGTACATGAGGGGTTCCTTTTCTCCACATCCTTGCCAACACGTGTTACTTCTTGTCTTTTTGATGATAGCCATTCTGACAGGTACGAAGTGACAGCTCATCATAGCTTTGATTTGCATTTCCCTGATGGCTTGTGATGCTGAGCACTTTTTTACATGCCTGTTGGCCATCTATGTCTTCTTTTAGAAAAGTACCTATTCAAATCCTCTGCTAGTCTTCTAATCAGGTTGATTGAGCTTTTCTAGCTTTTTGTTTTATATTTGGGTATAGCCAATTAACAATTTTGTGACGGTTTCAGGTGAACAGCAAATGGACTCAACCATACGTACACACATATCCATTCTCTGGGGTTTTTTAAAATATTAAATTTTATTATTTCTTTATGTATTCTAGATGTTAACTCCTTATAAGACACATAGTTTTGCAAATATCTTCTCCCATTTATCAGGTCACCTTTTTAGTTTCCTGATGGTTTTCCTTCACAAAAGCCTTTATGTTTGACTAATTCCTGTTTATTTATTTCTGCTATTGATTCCATTACTTAGGAGACAGATCCAAAAAACTTTTTGGTAAGACAAATATCAAAGAGTATACTGCCTATGTTTTCTTCTAGAAGTTTTGTGGTTTCTTGTCTTACAATTAGGTCTTTAATTCATTTTGAGTTTATTTTTGTATACAGTGTAAGAAATGTTCTAGTTTCATTTTATTTCATCTGTTTCATTTATTCAATTTTCCAAACACCATTTATTGGAAAAAAAACTTTTCCCCATTGTAAATTCTTGCCTTTTGTCGTAATTAATTGACCATGTGATTGTGAATTCATTTCTGCAATTTCTGTTCTGTTTCATTCTCTACATGTCTGTTTTTGTGCCAGTACCATACCATTTTGATTACTGTAGTTTTGTAGTGTAATCTAAAGGCAAGAAGCTTGATATTTCTACTTTTGTTAATTTTTCTCAAGACCACTTTGGTTATTCAAATTGTTTTTATGGTTCCACACAAAATTTAATGTTATTGGTTCCAATTCTGTGAAAAAACGTCATGGGATTGCATTGAATTTTTATATTGCTTTGGGTAGTATGTACATTTTAGCTGTATTAATTTTTCCTATTCTTGAGAATGGGATATCTTTCTATCAATTTGTATTATCTTCTTATTATCTTCAATTTTCTTTTTTTTTAACTTAAAAAATTTTATTTTATATTAAATTTATAGTTGATTTACAATCTTAAGAGTTTCAGGTGGCAGCAAAGTGATTCAGTTTTACACATAAATATATCTATTCTTTTTCAAATTATTTTCCCATTTAGGTTATTATCACTTTGCCAACAAAGGTACACATAGTCAAAGCTATGGTTTTTCCAGTAGTCATGTATAAATGTGAGAGTTAGACAATAAAGAAAGCTGAATGCTGAAAAATTGATGTTTTCAAATTGTGGTGCTGGAGAAGACTCTTGAGATTCCCTTGGACAGCAAGGAGATCAAACCAGTCAATGCTAAAGGAAATCAACACTGAATATTCATTGGAAGGACTGATGCTGAAGCTGAAACTCCTATGCTTTGGCCACCTGATGGAAAGAGCTCTCTGGAAAAGACCCTGATGTTGGGAAAGATTGAAAACAAAAGGAGAAGGAAGTAGCAGAGGATTAAATGGTTAGATAGCATCACTGACTCAATGGACATGAATTTGAGCAAATTCTGATAGTGGAGAACAGGGTTTGGGCATAATGTTGATCTCACAGAATGAGTTTGGAATTATTCCCTTTTCTTCAACTTTTTGGAATAGTTTTAAAAGGCTAGGTATTAATTCTTTTTAAAATGTGTGTTAGAATTCCCCTGTGAAACTGTCTGGTGCAAGACTTCCTTTGGGGGGATTTTTTTTTTTTTATTACTGATTCAATTTCATTACTAATAATCAATCTGTTCAGATTATATATTTCTTCCAGATTTAGTCTTGGATGATTGAGTGTTTCTAGGAATTCACCCATTTTTCCTAAGTTGTCCAATTTGTTGGTGTACAGTTATTCATAATATTCTCTTATGATTGAATTATAAAAGTACAAAGTTTTGTTCAAGCGTGAGATATCATTTTTAATGATTGGAGGTCTTCTTTAAGAACTGGTGGCTTCCCAGTTGGCACTAGTGGTAAAGAATCCACCTGCTAATGCAGGAAATGTAAGAGACATAAGTTTTATCCCTGGGTTGGAAAAATTCCCTGGAGGAGGAAATGGCACCTCATTCCAGTATTCTTGCCTGGAGAATGCTATGGACAAAGGAGCCTGACAGGCTATAGTCCATAATGTCACAAAGAGTCGGGCATGACTGAAGCAACTTAGCATGCAAGCATGCAAATGAAAGGGAATAAAACAAGCCATAATTACTTTCATATAACTGGACTTCAGTTTGTCTTATTTACGTGATTATTTCTTGGTCGAAAGACTGTTATCCTGAACTATCAAGCAAAACATCTCAGTAACTTTAGACATCTCCATTGCTGTTGTTCAGTCACTCAGACATCTCCATTACCCCCATGCAATTTTAGTTAAAGCTAGAGAGAAAAAGAATGTACTTAATTAGTCCATTCTTTCCCTGAACTCTAAGGTCTAACTCTAAGATTTTCATCTATGGTAAGTAAATATTTATAATCTTTATCTTCTTATATCAGTGTATACTCTCTATCATAATTACTTCCTTTAGTCTGAAATTTGGGTGCAAAATCAGGTGACATTCAAATCTGGACTGTATTAAATACCTTTGGGTTTGATTGAGTAGGATTTGTAAACAAATGACTTTCCTAAAAACATGAAGTCATATAAAATCTTTTACTATTAATGCCTTGTTCTCTCCTGACACCATAAATAAACCTCATTTCCCCTCAAGGATTAGTGAGAAAAGCACATTTTGAAAAATCTCTCCTTTGGCAAAGATATTAGGTAATTGCTACCCACTGCCTTGTACTTGCTTCCCTTTGGTTCCTAATGAAGAAAGTAAACAATGTTTCAAGTCAAGCGAGTCTTGGAGCTCAGCGTTTTAAGCAGACTTCTACTATCTTGGCATTTCTACAAGGTCTGTTACATGATTTACAGTGAAACTGGCTATGGTGAGCAGCCTAATCTCTACCAATGCCACATAAAATCAGTCTTGCAACATTTTAGCATCATCTGCTATTGCTTCTGATCCACTCTCAAATTCCTTTCTAGTTTTCTGTGATTTTTATTTGGCTACCTCAAGAGTCTCCTTACCTAAGCATTACTGAGCATTCTAATCTTTCTTTCTCTTTTATTGCACACTTAACGGGGTCTGCTGTGGGCACTGTACTGAACCCATTTCTGTGAGAAGTTCTGGAAGGACCAGGACATAGTGGCCCCATTGGCTTTGGAGCAGCACAGAGTGAGCCCAAGGCTCCTACAAGGTTGAAAGTGACAAAAGATATAGACAGACCAGGAAATAGAATTTGCAGCACAGAAGACTTCTTGGAATAGACATCCTTTAGAGTGACTATTCGGAGAAGGCACTGGCACCCCACTCCAGTACTCTTGCCTGGAAAATCCCATGGACCGAGGAGCCTGGTGGGCTGCAGTCCATGGGGTCGCTAGGAGTCGGACACGACTGAGCGACTTCACTTTCAGTTTTCACTTTCATACATTGGAGAAGGAAATGGCAACCCACTCCAGTATTCTTGCCTGGAGAATCCCAGGGACGGGGGAGCCTGGTGGGCTGCCGTCTCTGGGGTCGCACAGAGTCGGACACGACTAAAGCGACTTAGCAGTAGCAGCAGCAGCTGCAGAGTGACTATTAAAAGATCAATGTTTCTTGGACCTGTGGAGATGGAGGAAGGAACACCAGGCAAAAGAATTGTGTGGGCAAAGGCAGTGAAAACTCCCCAACATGTATTCAGTCTGGAGCAGTTCAGGCTGGTTAATCACTAGGCACCTTGAGGGAAGTAAATTAAGGTTAGAAAGGTAGTTACCAGAGCATGGATATTTGTGATTAGTATAGTGATCATTCCGTGTTACTAATCAACTTATAAATCTATTCTCTCCCCTATTAAATGCTAGATCAAGTCTCTATGCTAGGTGGCGGGAAGTAAGTAGAGGGGAGGGGAGTAAAAAGAACAAATAAGTTAGGGTTCCTGCCTTCAAGGAATTTAATGGAGGAGAGAGACACACTAAGATCCTTATAGCACAATGGGTCCCCTTATCAACTGTGAGTCTCTGGACTGGTGTGAGAACCCAATGCTCCAAATGCTAAAGCCCACCCCATTTTCATCTGTCACCAACAGAAGAATGTAACATGACATTTCTTCTGTGTATTTTGTTAGCAAGATCCTTTTCTCTTTTTCTCTCTCTCACATGCCTATAGGTGCCCGAAAGAAAACAAAATGATGCACAGCAAACTATTAGCTTCGAAATTAAATTGAAAATAGTTGAAATTAAGTGAAAGTTCCAGGGGGTAATATAATTTAATGGATGAAGTTGAAAATAGTGGAATCTCTGGTGAACTGAAGATCCTGCCTAAAGGCTTTTTTAAAAAACTTTTGTTTTGAGATAATTATAGATTCATATACAGTTGTAAGAAATGATACAAAGATCCCATGTGCTCTTTACCTAGATTCCTTCTGGGATGACCCAGAGGGATGGTATGGGGAGGGAGGTGGGAGGGGGGTTCAGGATGGGGAGCACATGTACACCCATGGCGGATGCATGTTGATGTATGGCAAAACCAATACAATATTGTAAAGTAAAAAAAATAAAATAAAATAAAATAAAATAAAAACAATAGTATCACATCACAACCAGGATAGTTTCACTGGTATAGTCAGAATACAGAACATTTCCATCCCTGCAAGGATTCCCTCATGTTACTCTTTTACAATGACACCCACTTCCTATTCCCACTCTGTCCTGAATGCCTGACAATTCTTAATTTGTTCTCCATTTCTATAATTTTGCCATGTTACAAATCATGAACCACAGCTTATAAACCTTTAGAACTGTTATTTTTACCTCTGGATTATTTTCTGGAGATTTACTCAAGTTGCTGTGTTTGTCAATATTTTTGTTTCTTTTTATTCCATGATACTGATGTATTACCATTTGCTAACCATCCATTTAAAGTATGAATAAAACTGATATAAACATTCATGTACAGGTTTTTGGTACAATCAAAATTTTTTATTTCTCTGGAATAAATACCCAGGAGTGCAATTGCCAGGTTATACATTAGCTGTATGGTTAGATTTTTAAGAAACTGAATGGCTTCTTAAAAATACTCACACCATATTTACACCAGTGGTATACGAGTGATTTACACATATTTACACCAGCAATGATGGCTGGATGGCATCACCGACTCGATGGACGTGAGTCTCAGTGAACTCCGGGAGTTGGTGATGGACAGGGAGGCCTAGTGTGCTGCGATTCATGGGGTCTCAAAGAGTCGGACACGACTGAGCCACTGATCTGATCTGAACACCAGTGGCATGTGAGTGATCCTTTCTCTGTAAACTTGTCAGCATTTGCTGTCACTGCTTTGCATTTTAGCCATTTTGACAGGTGAGTAGTGATATCTCATTGTAGTTTTCACTTATTTCCCTAACTGCTAATGATGTTGAACATCTTTCAAAATGCTTCTTTGCTATCTGTATATCCTTTTTGTCTCTTTGTGTCTTTTGCTCATTTTCCAACTGGATTTTTTGGTGTTTTGTTAGTTGAGTTTTGAGATTTTTTTTTTTTAATATATTCTAGATATGTTTTCTGTTGGAAATGTAGTTTTTTTTTAAGTTTATTTTATTTTTAAACTTTACAATATTGTATTAGTTTTGCCAAATATCAAGATGGATCCGCCACAGGTATACCTGTGTTCCCCATCCTGAACCCTCCTCCCTCCTCCCTCCCCATACCCTCCCTCTGGGTCGTTTGAAAATATTTTCAGCCACTTTCTAGCTTATCTTTCATTCCTAATAGCCTTTCACAGAGCTATTTGTATGTTTGAAATCCAGGTTATCCATACCTTTTATGGATAATACTTTTGATGTCAAGTTTAAGAACTTTTTGCCTAATTCTAGTTTCCAGAGATTTTCTCCTATATTGTTTCTAAGATTATTGGAGGCTTATGTTTTACAGTTAAGTCTTTTGGAGTTAATTCTTACAAAAAGTATGAGACTTGGGGTGAGGTTTATTTCTGTGTGCCTGGATATCTACTTGTTCTAGCAACGTTAGTTTTTGCATTTTTGTCCAAACTTACTTGGGAATGTTTACAAGGGTCTATTTCTGGGTTCTGTATTTTACTCCATTTATTTATGTGTTTGCATGTGTGCGTGTTAGTCGTTCAGTCATGTCTGTCTCTTTGCAACCCCATGGTCTGTAGCCCATCAGGGTGCTCCATCCATGGGATTCTCCAGGCAAGAACACTGGAGTGGGTAGCTATTCCCTTCTCCAGGGGATCTTCCCAACCCAGGGATTGAACCTAAGTCGCCTGCAGGGCAGTCAGATTCTTTACCCCCTGAGCCGCCAGGGAAGCCCACTGGTGGGTTTATCCCACTACTAACAGTACACAGTCTTGATTACGGTCACTATACAATAAGTCTTGAAATTGGCAGACTGATTCCTCCTTCTGTGGTCTTCTTTTCAGAGAATATAAGCTGTCCTATTCGCTTTGCCTTTCCATAAAATTTTAGAATAATTTTTTCTACATCTTCAAAAAATAATGCTGGCATTTTCAATTGAATTAAAACCATATGTCAATTTGAGGAGAACTAGCATCTTTAGTAGGCCTCCCGGTGGTGCAGTGGTAAGGAGTCTGCCTGCCAGTGCAGGAGACGTAAGAGAAGAAGGTTCTATCCCTGGGTTGGGAAGATCCCATGGAGTAGGAAATGGCAACCCACTCCAGTATTCTTGCCTGGTTGGACATTATTGGCTACATATACACAGCATCTTTAGTACATTAAGTCTTTCAATCCATGAACACACTGTATCTCCATTTCCTTAGACCTTATTTTGTTTTTTTAATCAACTTTTTTTTTTTTACTTTTCAACATACAAGTCCTGCTTATGTTTGATTTACACCTAAGTAGTTCTTTTAGGGCTTCCCAGGTGGTGCTAGTGGTAAAGAACCCACCTGCCAATGCAGGAGACATAAGAGATGTGGGTTCAATCTCTGGGTTGGAAGATCCCTTGGAGTAGGAAATGGCAACCCACTCCAGTATTCTTGCCTGGAGAATCCCATGGACAGAGGAGCCTGGCGGGCTATAGTCTGTAGGGTCTCAAAGAGTTGGACATAACAGAAGTGATTTAGCACAACACAAAAGGTATTTTAATTTCAGTATACACATGTCCACTGTTATTGTATGTTTATCCTGTATCCTATCACCTAAGAACTTAATTCAAAGATTTCTTCAGTCAATTTCTCTAGATTTTCTACATAAACAATCAATCAGATCATCTGTAAATAGGGACAGTGTTCATTCTTCTTTCCAAGTTGTATGCCTTTGAGTTTCTTTACTTGCCTTATTCCACCAGCCATAACTCCTAGTTCTCTTTGAATAAAGTGATAGGAGTGGACATCCTTACCCTTTTCCTGGTCTGAGTAGTAAAGCATTCAATCTTTCACCATTAAGTATAATGTTAGCTGTACATTTTTGTACATGCTGTTTATGTACAAAAACACTTTATGAATGACTGTATTTTTTTTTTGTTAACATTGCATGTGACAAACAGAATCCATCTTCAGGATATTTTCAGCCTCCAGGTCAGTACCTTACAATCTCCACAATGAATTTTTGTCCAAATCTTGATTTTTCCCAGCTATTTCAAAACAAGAGAGAATTATGCAATAAAAGAAGTTACTAACTGCAGGGAAAGCAATCTTTCCTAAATCACTGTGTGGCTTTATTCTTCATGCTTCTTGAAAGTTCCACCCAGTTGACTGTACCTCTGTGTTCTAATAGCAGTATCTTCCCTTCTAAGGTAGTCATCTCTGGGCAATGCCAGGAACACCATTCCCTTATATTAAATGATTTCAGAGAAAGAACATAGATTTTTGCTCTTTTCCCAATTCCCACTTTCTTGGCCTTCTGCTGTCAAAGGACTTAGACTTTAGCCAAGACTTCAGTAAGGCTCCTGGTTGCCACTCTTCACAAGAGCTCCAAGTTGAAATGCCTAAATTCAAATTTAATAAAGAAATTAAGTACAAGAAATCTTGGCCAGAGGGAGGAGACATAGGTACACCTATGGCTGATTCATGTTGATGTTTGACAGAAAACAACAAAATTCTAAGCAATTATCCTTCCATTAAAAAATAAATAAATTTTAAAAAGAAAAAAAAAAAGAAATCTTGGCCAAGAATAGATAAAAACTGAGACTAAAATACTATGCAAACTAGACATGAGAAAGAGAAACAGAAAACTACTAAGAAAAGATTGTTTAGGGGATAATTGTTCTGTCTCTCAGTATGTTTTCTGAATGAAACCAATCTTAAAATAAAGCCATCTGAGACACTGATGTATAGAACAGTCTTATGGACTCTGTGGGAGAGGGAGAGGGTGGGAAGATTTGTGAGAATGGCATTGAAACATGTAAAATATCATGTATGAAACGAGATGCCAGTCCAGGTTTGATGCACGATACTGGATGCTTGGGGCTAGTGCACTGGGACAACCCAGAGGGATGGTTTGGGGAGGGAGGAGGGAGGAGAGTTCAGGATGGGGAACACATGTATACCTGTGGTGGATTCATTTTGATATTTGGCAAAACTAATACAATTATGTAAAGTTTAAAAATAAAAAAAATAAAATAAAGCCATCTGAAAATAACAAGGAGCTATCACAGAATTGAAATCTTGGGTCATCCTCAACAGTTTGGTTAAATAGTCACGCTTTATTCTTTATTCTTTAGTTTTGTAACTAGCTAAACAGTTACAAAGACAACCGTATTCCTCTCAATATCAATGTATTTCAGAGAATTTGCCATCAATTTAGGGAATCATTTGCTCCAAGACTTCCCTTCAAGGACACAGATTTGCTCCTTACTTTTGAACATAGGAATTGAGAACAAAGTGATTACTCTTGATCACCTCTCAACATTGGATTTAGCCATCACTTAAGTGAGGACTATTATCCAGCCACACATTTTAATCTTTCCCATTACAGCATGCAATTATAATAAAGTCTTTCTGAACCGCATTTTGAACTCTGTAGTCTGAGGTAAGTAATTTTTGTCAATTTATCCTAATGTCTTTCAAAATTTTCTATCCTAAGTGGTACAGATTGAGTAATTCTTCTGATCTCATAGGGCCATGGGCCTTGGTAATGCCATGTCCATTTCAGTTCGATTAACTTCGAATGAAGGAGAGAGTTCTGCTTTGGATACTTGGCAATGTAACCATAAACAGAAGACTAATCTTTCAATAATACAAGTTTAAGAAAATAAGAGGTGACTGGAACTCTGTTGTAATGAAATTGCCCGTGCATGGCAGTTTCAGGAAGGGTTTTTTTTTTTTTTTTTTTTTTTTTTTATTCTGGGAGAGTTGAGAGAGCCACACTGCCTCTACCCAATGAAGGTAATTGAGTGAATGATTTCACTTGTTTCTTCTTGGGACTGAATTAGGTCGTCGCCATCTGTGGAGTGTGCTAAATACCTTAGGGGAAGAAGGCTGTTTTCTCATGTCATTTATGTAATGGCTGTGTTGGCACTTGCCACCTTTGAGCAAAATCAATGTGCAGCAAAAGTTGGGCCAGGTTTTCCAAAGCTGAAGTAAACTAGGGAACTGGGGCAATTGTTCAGTTAAATTGACCACATTTCTAAAAAGCAACACTTTCCTTCAAATTACTCAAATGCTTCAGGGAACATTTCTAATTGCACTGGCCTAACACTTTTCTTCAGCTGTTGACATCTGGCCACCAAGCTTCTTGCTGGAGCCACAACCAAGTATAAATGGGTGAGAAGTCTTCATGGGGACATACTCTCTTCAACTATTGGAAGTGTGGTCAGGAATAAGAAGGACTATGCTGTTCTGCGTGAAACTGAAAGATAGAACAAGGAGGACACTGGGCAAGATCTGCCAACAAGGCAGGGCTAACCTCAACTGAAGGAAGTTTCTCCAAATTTTCCAGGGATAAAATGGACTTCCTCGGGAAGCATTAAGTTTTCTGTAGCTGGAAGTGTTCAAGGAAAGGAATGAATCAGTATTTCTTAAACTGTGAGTTACAACTCATTAAAGAGTTATGAAATCAGTTTAGTGGGTTGTAACCACCATTTTTTAAAAAGTAGGATGGATTGGAATGGGATGAGATGGAAGAGGATGGAACAGAAGAGAAATTTTTTTTAAATAGGGCATTGCAATAGTAATTAGTACTGTTTTGTAAAACTTTATTTTTAATTATGTGTGTGCACTAGGTCACAATGTAAAACATATTTTTCCTGGACTACAGTGTAAAAGGTTGAAAAACACTGCCTTATTCATCTAGTAAAGGGGATGTAGTTGGATAGGAATGAATAAACTACATGACTATCAAGACCTAGTTCAAAAAGGAAAACAGTCAGTTAAAGTGTAATAATCTCTGTAAGTTAATAAGAAATCAGTTCTCCGAAATATGTAACTATTTCTAATCCTGAGCCTGGAAAATAATCCCCCCATGGTTCTGATAGAGAAAACACCATATAAAGTATTTTTAATACTTTATTACAGTAAACACAGTGACATATTTCATGGGATTTTTTAAAATGATATCCCAAAATAAGACCTCATGGCATCACACCAAAGCAAAGGTCAGAAATCACGTCTAAAGAAAGCCAATATTGATGCAGTCCAGTACAAGTGTTTCTGATGGTCTGGTTTGTTGAAGGATAGATATGAGCTTGAATGTGCTTGTCTACCATATAATTAAATTCATATCATCATAGCAAAAAAGTCAGATATGACTGAGCAACTAAACCACCATCAGGGCAAACATATTAAGTAACCAGCAGATCCTCTTAATGGACAAACAGCAGCTGTCTTTCTGCCTGTTCTAGAAAAGTCTAAATGCCTTTCAACTTAAAGCTGTGAACACTTAACAAATTACATTATTGTTAGTTGCTTGGAGAGGTTTTTCTATGTCTCACCACCATCATATACAAAGTGAGTTCTTCAAGGATATAGGGACATGACTTACTCTACTTTCTCAAACCAGCATACTACACAGAATGTGGTAGGCACTCAATAAATGCTTAATGAATAAATGAAAATGCTTAGGAAAGTATCAAAGAGAACCCAACCATCTAGGGGAGGAGGACAAAGGGTAACCAAAGAAAAAGGGAAGAATTAAATGCAGAAAGTTTTAGTTTCCATAAAGCAAGATTCCTCTGATAATTAAAGGCAGGAAAGCTCACCTTAGACATAGAACGAATAAAAGTGTTTTATTTCCAGATCTTCTGAGATCTCAATAGAGACATTAAAAAGATATGAACTCCTAAGTATCAATAATCTAGATTCTGTATCACTCGATGCACTTGCAAACATTTCTGCAAACTTTAGAAATTTCTGTTGCTCTTAGAAACTAGTATCAGGATAAGCTTATATCTAGAGAATTTAGGAGAAATTTAGTGATGAACACGTCTGGGAAGGAAGGACAGGGCAGGAGGGAAACTGTCTATCAGGAGGGTCAAAATCTCCCTCGACACAGTAGCAGGGAAAGCTGTGTTGCTCTAGCAGAAAGAATATTTTTTGATGTTGTAAACCAACCAGTTCTCTATGCCCCTTCAAGGCATTAAAAGCAAATCTGTTCCAATGAGGGAGTGGGGCATCTACTCATTAGAAACAGTACTTAGAGCCAGATTTTTACTTTTTCGTTTTTGGCAGTGCCACACAATCTCACTCTAGCCTTGGCAAACTTTTCTTCTCAACATCATGAGGCCTTTCTTGACACATCTGTGAAATGTATACATGTCAGAGCGTGTGAAGGGTGGATGTCATCAAGCTGCAAGTGGGAGAACCATGTTTTCAGCAGAGAAACGGTCAAGGCATTAATGAACATTATATGCCAATAAAGAGTCGAGGCTCCATCCCATCAATGGATGAGTATTTGAAAATCACAGAAGAGATCAGTAGAATCCAAGTGCGGGCACTGTTATAAACTAAAATCATACTATGCACATCCATACAGTGGAGCTCCGGGCAAGACAAAACCAGGTTAACATAAAAATGTAAAGCATAAAGATACCAAAATTCAAGATTCCCGCTGTCTACCTATAGCTCTCATGTTTCTGTCTTTTGGAGTCATCCAGAATTTTTTTAATGTATAGTTGGAAAGACACTTAAAGATCCTAAAGTCCAATCTTCCTGCCAAAGTAGATCTCTTCCTTGAAGGTAGCCATTCCACTTTTGCATGAACATTCTGAGTGAAAGAGAGCTTACGGTATTTCCAGGAAGCCAAATCACCCGTGAATACTGTGGCAAAAAGAAAATAGTTCTTTATCCTAAGTCTCATACAAATCTAGCTTCCCTTTGTGCTATTATCATCGGATAACAAAGGACGTTTTTTAAAAATTGTTCGGTAAGAATAGGATGACCAACTGTGCTAGTTTGCCTACAAGTGAGAGGTTTCCTGAGATGCGGGGCTTTTGGTGCTCAAATCAGTAGCATCACAGAGAAAAACAACAGGATGACTGGTTGTCAAAATGAACAACAAATAGAGATGAATTCACCAGAAAGTGCAAAAGGATTTCATATATTTACTCTTCCATGAGATACTTATATTCTTGGGCAGTATGCCCTTCTGGTAAGCATTATCTCTCAGATCAAAAGGTTAAAGGAAATTGTGACTTCACATGATTGGGTCTTTCGGGATTACATTTCTTAAGATAATTGTTTTTATTTGACTTACTATGGGCACAACTACTTTAGTGTTCTGGGGTAAATACAGAAAAGGATCCCCTGATTTAATCAACAAGAAAGACAGTGACGTATCCCTCATATAAAAGCACTTGTAACCCAGGTTAACAGTAAAATAATCAGCCCAGAGAAATTAAACAGAAACATATATATACAAGAGCCTTGGTCTGTGTTTAAAATGACATTCTCAAATCAGAAAATTCCAGCTGAGTGATTTCATCTTCAGAAAGTACTGAATCTTCCTACAACATAGCCAGATCTAGCATTCATTAATGTGTTCTATTGCTGTTTGAGGGAATTCTAACCCGATTAGATTTGTTAGGGAAACAGATTTGTTCCAAAAGGGGCAAAAATCCACATGGATAGGTCCTAAGAATAACAGAGGCAGGCTAGTAGAGCCCAGCCTGGGAGCTGCTCATTTATGGAATGAATGTTGAGAACAGAGAGATTTCATAAAAATATTTCAGTAAGGAATAAGAGCAGTACTAAAAATGAAAGAATATAGAAAAACGAGAGAGCTGATGTATGGGGACCTTCCGTCCAACAAGCATAGCAGTCATAAAACTGTATATACCAGACATTGAGCAATCCATTAAAGTCGTAGAGTCAAGGTTCCCAGAGTGAGCAACATCTATTCTCCTCGAGGGCAGAAGAGATCTCAGTTTCTGGTTTCATGCCTGAAAAACCAGTGAGGGAGGAAAGTAAGGAAAGAAAATAACCACACATGTGGATTCAGGTACAGAGAGACACCTTGCTCACTTTAACTCGGGGCAGGCTGGAGTCTGCCGAAACCAGCCCTTCAAGGTGCAGCTTCTCCCTCAACAGCTCATTTTCCTACAAAATAAGAATAAGAAAGCCACTCGGTATGTTTTTTTTTTTTTTAATCCCAAATTCTACCTGCAAATATAAATTGGCCGGCTAGCAGCAACTGGCTTGCACGGACTCCATTTGGAATAATGATAAAGTTCAAAAGGTTAATCAAGTTATTAACATTTTCAAAGAAGGGAAATTTTCTTTCCCAGATGGCTTAACAGGTGACTCCTATAAATTACACAGTACATTACAGCGGGCATCCGCTAGCCCAGTTATAGTAGAGAGTCTGTGAACATTTCCATTATAAAGCCCTATTTTCAGACTTTATAACTCAGCCATAAAACTCTGCTCCAAGCTGGGCCTTGGCTTTCTAGTGGAATTCTCAGCTCAGCAGCAAACTTTCTTTCTTCTCCTTCTCCTTTACCTTCTCCGTCTTCCACCCTCTTCTGTCTGCCCCCAACATCATCTCCTCTTCCTCACCTTCCTCCTCCACCTTCTAACCATGGTGAAAATGTTTTAAAAAAATAAAAACAAAACATGGCTCTAGATAAACTAAATTCAAGGAGGACTTGCACAGAAGGAATCTTCCAGGCACTTCCTATCGAAGCACATTTTCTAATGCTCAGGTATGGAGATTCTTTTTTCAGAAACTATTAGAAAGCAAGGTTTTTCTGATTAAGACCTGTGTTACAGTCTTTGGAATCATAATGAAGATGTTTAAGCCTTAAGATGTTTAACATCTTAAGATGTTAAGATGAAAACGCTCACTAGCATTTCTGAAGCAGAGAGATTTCAAGAGAGGAGATTTTATCTTAGAAATGATTCACTTGATTTTTTGAGTTCCAAATGTCCATATTTAATCCCATCCCCTCAAGGTAACAGCAACAGTATACATCCCGTTATTTCATCAACACATGCATGGGGCTTTGGAGAACACAGCATCAGCATGGCAACTTCCAGATGGTGGGTGTGTGTGTGTGTTTACAGGTCACTAGGGTGGAGAGAGAAACAGCACACAAAATACGCAGTGACAAAGAAGGTGCATAGGTGACGAGTGGAGGTCTGCTTTCCAAGTCTGCTCGGTCACAGCCTGGGGAGTTTTTATGGCCTATTCAAGGCTGTGGTGCAGACTAAACAACGTTTCCTTTCCTTTCACCATGACATCCTCAAAGACCAGGCCAGAGGGTGGGGAAGATGAAAGCGCACGGCCAACTCAGCTCAGAAGAGAGGTTGCTGCTTCACTGTGAAAGCTCTGATGCTGACCTTGGGCCCTCATCCCCAGGCCCCCTCCTGAGACCCATCTCAGCTGGAGAGTCAAGTCACACTGGAATTTCTCTGCACATGTGGGTGGTAGGGGAGTTCCAGAAGGGGGTTTGAAACTCTCTCACAGGGGACAGGCAAGGACAGAGCATGTCACGGTGGTGCTTGGACAGTGTTTCCCCAAGCCCAGGCCAATGAGGATGCATCCGAAAATGCTTCAGGGAGAGGATGGTCTTTCTCATCACAGTACCATCTGTCTTGAGGCCAGCTCAGCGGCTCCTAAAGTTAGGCATCACCTCCCACCTGGAGGGGACAGGGCTCAGAGGCAAAAGGTAGCTAACCTCCCTCTTTATCCAGGGAAAGACCTATCAGCCTCCTCAGAACAAGGGACTGCAGCTGTTGGATTGTCCAGGGAGCAACACTTTGGCTTGAGAAATGTTCCAGTGGAGGTGCTAAGATTTATCTACCAAGCTCAGTCCAGGCACATCTGTTGAAGACTCTCGCTTACATATCCTATTCTCCCAGCCAATGGCCTTCGTATATGTTTTTCATATTTCATGTTAACATACTTGCTCATTAGCCAAGGTGATTGGCTTGGAGGAAATTGTGCCCTTTACAGCTCATCTTTTCCTCCTCATGGTCCTATTGTTTCGTTGCTGTTTTTCAGTCTCCTAGTTGTGTCTGACTCCTTGCATCCCCAGGGACTGCAGCATGCCAGACCTCCCTGGCCCTCACCATTTCCCTCAGGAGTTTGGCCAAGTTCATGTTCATTGCATTGGTGATGCCGTCCAGTCATCTCATCCTCTGACATCCTCTTCTCCTTCGGCCCTCAATCTTTCCCAGCATCAGGGACTTTTCTGATAAATCGTCTGTTCACGTCAGATGACCAAAATATTGGAGCTTCAGCATCAGTCCTTCCAGTGAATATTAAAGCTGAGCTCCCTTAAGGTTGATCTCCCTTAAGATTGATTGGTTTGATTTCCTTGCTGTCCAAGGGACTCTCAGGAGTCTTCTCCAGCATCACAGTTCAAAAGCATCAATTCTTTGGCACTCTGCCTTACGTTCCAGCTCTCACAACCATACGTGACCACTGAAAAACCATAGCCTTGACTATACAGACCTTTGTCAGCAGAGTAATGTCTCCGCTTTTCAACACACTGTCTGGGTCTGTCATCGCTTTCCCACCAAGAAGCAATTGTCTTCTGGTTTCATGGCTGCAGTCACCATCCACAGTGATTTTGGAGCCCAAGAAGAGGAAATCTATCACGATTTCTACGGTTTCCCCTTCTGTTTGCATGGTCCTGTAATCGTGTTATATTTGAATTTGTGACATACATCACCATCATTTTCATAGCAATAGAAACAGCAGCTGTTGTGAAATCAGGATTTACAATTCACTGGGGGGTGGGCGGGGTGGGAAGAACTGAAAAGAACTTCAGAGAACGGTAGGTCCAGCCTCCTGTCATAGACAGGCACACAGCTAAGCAGACCAAGGACTGCTTTCAATCAGCACACTCCATGCTAGAGAATAGCTCACCTCTCCCAACTGTTCTGTAACTAAATGTCTGACCATGTCACTCCTGCACAAACTAGCCAAGAACTTCAGATGGCAGGCACTGCATCTTGTCCATCATTTTCCCTCTAGCATTTGATCCAGTGTCTGAGAATCATGGATATTTCGATGAGTTTGTTGAATAATGGAGATACCGTATATTGAGCCTATAATCAGCTTTACAGCCAAGATTTGTTCCTAGTATACCTAAGTAACTTCTGCTACAGTTTATAAATCTACTGAAACTCTGACTCTACATGAAAGAAGTAAATTGTTCAAAGATAGCCATGAAATGGTTATTCATTCTAATCTCTAAAGCAAGTTATTTATTCACCACCTAATTCTTTAATTGTCTTGCTTAAAAGCTGGCAAATTCTTTATCTTCATAATAATCCACTTTCTGCTGAAAAAGGGAGAACAACTTCTCTTTGCGATTTGAAATTCTAATTGTAGCTCAGAGCACTGGGTGAGGATTCTGAAAACTTTGATTCTAGTCCTGCTTGTTGAGTGACTCTCTGCAAGATGAGCAACTGGTCTGATCCTGTTTCCTCATGAGTAAGACTCTGCCTTGCTTCACAAGGGCTGTTGTGAGGACAAAATAAAATAATCTATGTGGAAAGCCTTTGAAATTCTTGGTTGCATACAAGTGGCAATTATGAGTGTTACTAAAATTATTCAGGTAGAGTGTACTTACTATGCAACACAGCGGATCGCCTGCTGACTCAGTGGTTACCAGCCCAGAATGATGGTTCAGTCACAATCTTATGTTTGTTAAAGAAAACCAGAACCAGACAGTAGTTAAAGAGGTAAAGACAGATTTCATTCAGGAACTATTGCAACAGAGGAAAAGAAACCTCACTATAGAACTGGGCTCAGTTCCCAATACAACAGGAACAAGTGGAGATTCATAGCCAAGGAGAGGATTGGGAGGGTTGAAGGATGGAAAATTACTAAAAGAAGACATCAAAGATGGGGAGATTCTTGCTGAAGCCAGGCCAGGGTGATCAAATATCAGAGATCGGGGAGTCTCTCTAAACTGACTTAGCAGTATTTTTGCTAAAACTGGGCTATGCAGATCCAGGAAGGACTGGAATAGGAATAGGGACAGGGTCCCAGTGCTGAGGCCTAATGGAGAATAGGGCTCAGAGGCACCTGACTGAAGTTTGGGCAAGGAGAGTGTCTTTATCACATTACTAAGTGATGTTAAGCTTTAGCCTCGGGCCCTCCTCAGTTTCTCTATTTCAGCCAAACTTGTGCCACTTCTCACCACCCCCCGTTTATATATACATATATGTTTCCTGGGTCCTAGTTTAGGCAATACATGTCACTCAGAAGTCAACCACGAATTGAAATTTCAGAATTTGAATGACATTTTAAGCATTGTTAAGCAAGATGGAATTCAACCTTCCATTCAAACCTTCCATTTCACTTGTAAATGGAACATGTGAATAGGTAGATTCTAATTTATAGACCAAGAAGTCGACATTTCAAATTTAATTTTCTTTACAATGGAAGCCACCTGGAGTACTTTTTTTTTTTTTAATCCCAAAGGTAACGTGTTGTTTTTCCATAATGAACTTCTCTCTTTTTCTTTTTCACTATTTTAAACTCATTATTTTTCCCAACCCAGCAAAATGACAGCTGATCAGATACAACCTGAAATTTTTATTGGCTGACTCTAGTATTTCAGTGAAAGTTCCATGGTAACCCAGTAACCCAGAGTTCTCATTATCTGAATGGAATCTCTGGGTTTTCCTTTAGACCTGATCCTGATTCATCAGCCTGATAGAGGCAGATACGTTGACAATCACCATTTTGGCCAAATGGCCATGTACCTGCTAACACTACCAGTTTCGAATTGTTTAACCCAAGAGTCCAGTAAAATCTTGCCCATCTTCCTCCTGGACGTCCTCCATCATTTCCATCAAGGAGGGATCCATTGTCCTTCTCCTGCCATCATATAGGGATGAGATTACGGAGAATCTGTTTTCTCAGACCGCCTCTTTTAAGCTGATATATCCCAAATCATTCTTCTGTTTCCTCTAATCTGTGTCTCTTCTCAAGCTTTAACTTTTCTGTTATTTCCCTTCAAAGTGGACGACGCCTGCACATTTGTTCCTCAAGTCTTCCTTGAGATTTGGGATTCTGCATTTTACAGAACCTCCCTCCATGCCTCCACAATGTTTGACTCACTCAGCAGCAGTGGCAGCAGCTATGAGGCTATGAGACCCTGCTGTGCGCTAGGGGTTTGACGTAGTTGTTTTCAATTTTGACAATCCACAGGATAAGCATTTAATTAATTAGCTCCACTTTACAAAGAAGGAGAAGGAAGCCCAGAGGCAATAAGTGAATTGACCAAGGTCATACCTACAGCTGGACTGATTAAGGAAACTGCTGTTTGATTCCAGTTTCTGTGTTATTTCTACTAAACAGACTTGCTGTCCCTTTCTTCTCTTATGTCCCTGTTTCCCTACTCTCAATTCACTATCAATCTTAAATCAATCATGTAAGTATTTAGCACATTAACTTTCCTTCTTCATTTTTGTCCTACCCTCACTCTTCACTGCACTGCCCCCCAATTCTTTTCTGTGTTTCTTCTTATAGAGATAATACAATCCTTAAAAACTCTTCCTCAAGTAATCATTGGGACAAATAAAATGAAATCTGGAGCAGATAGCAGATCCAGTTTTGAGGAAGCCCAAAGTGTATATCAGAGAAGGCAATGGCACCCAACTCCAGTACTCTTGCCTGGAAAATCCCATGGATGAATGAGCCTGGTAGGCTGCAGTCCATGGGGTCACTGAGATCGCACACAACTGAGCAACTTCACTTTCACTTTTCACTTTCATGCATTGGAGAAGGAAATGGCAACCCACTCCAGTGTTCTTGCCTGGAGAATCCCAGGGATGGGGGAGCCTGGTGGGCTGCCATCTATGGGGTCGCACAGAGTCAGACACAACTGAAGCGACTTAGCAGCAGCAGCAGCAAAAGTGTATATATTTTGAGAGATATCTTTAAGAGAAATAGTGAAAATTTACTAATATAAAATTAGGTGGACATATAAATATTTATTTAAAATGAGAAAAGAAATTACAACAAACTACAATGTTAAAATACTAAGAAAAAAAAATCACAAAAATCCAGAAATTCAACATATTTTTCTTCACTAAAAAGCTGACACATCTGTTAAATATTTTTGTCCTATATCTTTTGTTTGATTGTCTCTTCATATGACAAGAATATTATAATATTAATTTCTATATGTATTTTTTTAATTCAGGAAAATTCTAAATTCCTCCAGAATAATTGTTCCAAATTTGTTGGGTTGGCCAAAAATTTCATTCAGGTTTTTCTGTAAGATGTTATGGGAGAACCTGAACGAACTTTTTGCCAGCCCCATATTTTTCAGGCTTGATAGCTTAAATTAGTTTATTTGAGTTTCATAACTATTGCTTGTAATTATATGCTAAGATGTTTAATACATTAGAATGCATAACACATAAAGTGTGAAAGTGAGAGTCGCTCAGTCATGTGCGAATCTTTGCGATCCCATGGACTATACAGTCCATGGAATTCAAACACTACAAAAATGTCATCTAGAGTACAGCTTCAGATTGTGTTCTACAAAGATATAAATTCTGATCAATTCTATTCCATGTAGTTCTCAATAATGAAAAGAAAAGGCTGTATACTGCTTTTACCAATTGCACGCACTGCACATAGGAATACAATTTCATCAAGAGAGAAAACTTCCATTTTGTTTAAGTATTTATGAGAATTAAATTTATGGCCTACAAGTTTGCACATCTACAGGGTGAAAGAATTTTCCACCCTAGCTTCTAGCTATTCACATCTCAAAACTCTTCTTTCACACCACACGGTTCTCAGGCACTGCTGTGCCCTGACTTTCTTCTTGCAACTTCATGTTGAAACACTGGGGGAGTCATTTCAGTGAGCAATATTTCTATGTTATTACTACATGGGACAACTAGTAAACTGTTCATGGAATAAATTAAAACCCATAAATATAACTTACAAAACTCAAACTAAGAGAATCTTAACTCACCTTCCACTTAGCTGGGTCCCCAGAATGTCCATAGTCCCTCCATTATCATCTGGTGTGTGGAGAATGGCAGAGGGAAATCTAGAGTAGAAGGGAACAGCATCTTAACCAACTGCAATTAAAATATCTTAACTCTGAAACTTTTACAAAAACTATGACCATATAAACACACATACAGGTCCACTCTCCACATATAGGCTCTCCATATACAGCCTTGGACAAGATCTATGCAAGCAACAGGGACTCTGAAATATAAATTTGATACCCTTCTGGATAAATATTCCTCTGGTAGTTAATCACCAAACCAGCGCCCCTAAACAATTTCCAAGACACTGCAGGATGAAAGGCATACCCCAAAAAAACAAAAGCAGAGTTAGCAAGTAAAATAAATCTTTTAGGAGAATTAAACCTTATTGCTGAAGGTACTATATCCAATAGACTTAGAGTCTTTGATGTAGACCATTTCACTGTTTTGTCTCTTCATCTGTAGATAGAATACTCATAAAATATAGCAAGTGCTCAATACAAGTTTTGTGAATTAATTAATGAACAAATACTTGCATTAATGAATGCTATTAAAAAACAACATTTGTAAATAAATCTTTGGTAAGCAAAATAGACTGTGAGGCAGAAAAGATAGGGTGCTACATTTAAAATCCTTGAAGTTGCAATTTCTGCCTCAAACCTGTCAAATAAGTTGCAATTCAAATGATGCTGTTTTCAACACAGATTGTTGTCTGACAGTGAACAACTGTTTCTATCCAAATAAAAATGTTTTTAAGCACTCCTGGATGTGAATCCAATATGGAAATGGATTTGAAATAAACATTAAACAGTTTGCCATCTGTTGCCCTGCTGAGTCACTGAAGAATATCTTTCTCAAATGTTCATATTTTTAGATTAACTGGTCCATGGCTGCCAGGCACGAAGAAGAAAGAAAATCTGAAACTCAGTAATTCCACTAAGTTGTAAAAAGATGCACTACAGAGATACTGCTATTTGGGGATGAGGTTGTGGATTAATGCTGGAGTCAATCCAGGGGAAACATTCCTAGGTTGTCAGAACATTTTATCCAACAATTAATCATAATCAGCACATTCTAATAACTTTGATTAATTTAATGCTTACTTTTTTAATCTCAAAACTTCTACCAAAATATATTTACTTTATATTTCTAATCTTTAGAGGGTCATCTTTATAATGAGCATCTGAAATTTAAGGAAGAATTTGGAGTAAGGGAAGGAAAAGATAAAGGGGATAGAATAAGAGAGAACTGGAATAAATGATGAATGAGTGAGATTTTCAAAATAGCAGTAAACAAGAAGAGAAGACTTTAAAATAATCAAAGAGGCTAGTACTGTTTCTCACATTTTAGTCATGCCTTTCCTCTGAGAAGTATAGCACAAGCCAAAGAAGTTAGCTCCAATCTACTCAAGGCTCAGAGAAACAACACAAAGTTGGTCTCCCTCCTGCACATTCCCACCTCCGGCTGCCTCCAGAATTACTTATCGAGCCCTAACTCCCCCACATTTATAGGCAGCCTGAGACCTGAGGCCCCAATCCCAATTGCAAGACCACCTTCATCCTACTTCCGTAGGCTGAATGCCTTTCTGGGACCACTACGTATTAGGTCCAGGGTATAAGGGTTAATATAAATGGAAAAAAGAGGTAAACTCTAGGGAATAATTGCAGAAATGCCTTTTAAGACAGTCAAGACAATTTCTGTCACTAATAAAAATTTTAGCAATCCTAATCAAAATCTCAACAGGATGTTTTAGAAATCAGAAAGCTAATTCAAAAAAAATGTGTCAGGAAAAGCAAAAGGATCTAGTTGGTACAAACTTCAAAATAATTTTGAAAAAGAAGAACAAAGTTGAGAGACTTACAGGCCGAATTTCAAGACTTACTATAAAGGTACAATAGCCATGACATCATGATTTTGTAAAAAGATGAACACACAGATCAATGGGACAAAACAGAGTGCAGAGATAAATCCACACATATATAGACAACTGGTTTTTACAAATGTCAATGGATAAATAACAATGTCTTCAAATAGCACCAGCACAACTGGATATCCAAGTGCAAAAAAATAAATTTGACCGCCAAACTTTTGCTCCATGTACAAAAATTAACTTTAAAAAATCATAGGCTTAAATGTAAAACAGGCAACTATACAACTTCTAGAAGATAACAGAAGAATAATATTTATGACCTTGGTTTATGCAGATTTCTTATATAAAACCAAAAATAAAAATAAAACCATAAACCATAAAAGAAGAAAGAACTGATAAATTGGCTTTCATTAAAATTAAAAACATCTTCTGTGTTTTTTAAATTTTTTTATTGAACTATAGCTGATTTACAATATTGTGTTAGCTTCAAGTGTACAGTTAAGAACATATACCTACATACATAATTCATTTACATATCCTTTTCCATTATAGGTTACTATAATATATTGAATATTGTTCCCTATTCTATACAGTAGGTCTTGTTTTCTGCCTATTTTGCATATAGTAGTGTGTATATGTTAACCCAAAACTCCTAATTTATCCTTCCTCCTTTTTCTCCTTTGATAAACATAAGAATGTTTTCTATGTCTGTGAGTCTGTTTCCGTTTTGTAAATAAGTTCATTTGTATCATTTTTTTGGATTCCACAAATAAGTGATATCATATGATATTTATCTTTGATTTACTTCACTTAGTATGAGAACCTCTAGGTTCATCCATGTTACTGCAAATGTCATTATTTTGTTCTTTTATGGCTGCATAATATTCCAGTGTGTGTGTGTGTGTGTGTGTATACACTTTTTTAATCCATTCTTCTGTTAGTGGGCATTTAGTTTGCTTTCGTGTCTTGGCTATTGTAAATACTATTTACAATAGTAAATGCTATGAACATCAGGCTCCATGTATCTTTTCTAAATAGACTTTTATCTTATCTGAATATATGCCTAGGAGCTGCATCACATGGTAGCTCTATTTTTAATTTTTAATGCAATCTTCATACTGTTCTCCATAGTGGCTGTACCAACCTACATTACCACCAACAAAACAGTCTCTCTTTGAAAGATAAAGTGAAGAAAATGAAAAGACAAATGATGAAAACTAGGAGAAAATATTTGTAAAACATATATCTGATAAAGAACTAGTAATAAGAATGTATGAGGATTCTGAAAACTCAATAATATGAAAACAACAGCACTAAAGAAAAAAGGAATAACATTATCAAGACAGCAACATAGATTGTTCCCAACTTCGGTCCCCCTCCTTGCAAGAAGACCAACTAGCATCTGTGTATAAACAAGATACCAGACCATGGAAGTGAGGCTGAAGCATCCCCTCAGACCCCAGAAACTGATCAGGGTGGGAGCAACAGCTACACTCTGACAGCATTTTCCCTCCCCCAGGCCAGAACAGCATTGAACTAAGAGGAACCCCCAGGCCTATGGTTTCTCCAGTGGGAAATGGAGGGCCCAAGATGGACATTCAGCTCCCTGAGTACTGCGAGTCCTTTCCCAGGAGGCCCATTTCGGTGTCACTTCACAGGGATCACAGAGAAAAATCTGTAGGGCTTGACCACTGGTGATCAAACTGTGATGAAGAGATGAGCAGGGCTTACAGCAACAAGGGCTCAGGTCTTGGTAGACCAAGTTCCTTCTCACACCAGTGCCTGACTAGAGATCCCAGCCAACCGCTCATCTGCAGAGCCAAGCCAGTGGCCCCATTTGGCTAGGAAAATTGGTGTGCAGTTCTGTCTGATTCAGGATCCAAAGCAATGAGCCTATCTGGGCTTGGAGCCTATGCTGCCATACCACCCAGGCCAAGAAGCTAATTCATAACCCCACACATTGCTAAGTGCAGACCTCACCCTGCCTGACCAGGAGAACCTTGCGAGAACACCTGGGAAGCAATGTAACCCAGCAGCGCCTGAGCAGAGAGCCCAGCCAGAGGTTCTGCCTGTCTGCAGAGCTCAGCTGGTGGCCCTGTCTCCCCAGGGAGCTCAGTGCACAGTTCTGCATGATTTGGGTTCCTGGCCAGCACGCTATGCTGGCCTTGGAATGTGTTTTGTTTCCCTGCCCAGGCAGGGAAGTAGGCTCATGGCCCTCAGTCTCATGCAATGAGGAAGACTAACCAAGGTACCTAGTAAGCTGCATCCTATAACCCACCAGCAGAATCACCCAAGCAGAGAGCCCAGCTAGCAGCTCTTCCCATCTGCAGAGATTTGCTATTGGCCATACCTGATCAGGGAGGTCAGTGGACAGTTATACCTGATTTTCTTCCCCAGACAGTGGGCCATGCTAGCCATGGAACCTGTTTTATAGCTTCACACACACACACGAGCTGGGAAACAAATCTGAAGCCATGCCTAGAGCTAAATATATCAACTAGTCTCACCTGACCATGAATCCAAACCAGAGCACCTGGAAAGCTGCATAGCCCTTCTACAGCCTCAGCAACAAATATCACCTGAGCAGAGAGCCCAGCCAATTGCCCTGCCCATTGGTGGATCTGAACTCATGGTGCCATATTGCCAGGAAATTTGGTGGGCAGTCCTGTCAGATTCAGGTCCCCAGCCATTGAGTAATAATGACTTTGGAAATATTCTACAACCCTACTTGTTCAGGACAGCAAGTTCATAGATCTCCCCAATTGCCAAATATAGTATTAAGTCCCACTTGACTAGGAATCCCAACCAGAGAATCTGTGCAACCATGGAGTCTATCATACAATCTAGCTAATATAGGAAACAAAGACAGCAGTCCTACCCAAATATTCCCAACCAGAAGCACTACTTTGAACTTCATTACCTTGGGCAGTGACCTCAAATAAGACACCTCCCAATGGCAAGCCCCAACTACCCAAAAAAAACTACTGGCTGACCAGTCCAGAATCCCAAGCTGAGTTGATTATTTCTGCCAAAGTGAACCTGTGAGGTCTGGAGGAGGGCCAACTTATTTAAATGCTCAGATACTAATGTAAGAAATCAAGGATCACTAAGAATTGGGTAAACATGACACTACCAAAAGAAACAAATAAAGCTCCTATTTGTTGTTGCTGTTAAGTCACTCAGTTGTGTCTGACTCTGCACCTCCATGGACTGCAGTACACCAGGCTTCCCTGTCCATCACTATCTCCCAGAGTTTGCTTAAATCAGGTGTCCTAAGGATGAGAGTTTCAGCTTCAGCTTCAGTCCTTCCAATGAAAATTCAGGGTTGATTTCCTTTAACATTGACTGGTTTGATCTCCTTGCTGTCAAAGGGACTCTCAAGAGTCTTCTCCAGCACCGAAATCATTAATTTTTCAGCAGACCGCCTTCTCTATGGTCCAACTCTCACATCTGTGCATGACTACCTGAAAAACTACAGCTTTGACTATATGGACCTTTGTTGGGAAAGTGATATCTCTGCTTTTTAATATGCTAAGTTTGTCATAGCAGCTTTACTTCCAAGGAACAAATGTCTTAATTTCATGGCTACAACCACCATCCACAGTGATTAGCCTGTCACTGTTTCCATTTTTTCCCCATCTGTTTTCCAAGAAGGACCAGATGCCTAGCTTGAAGAATTTTGAGCCTTACCTTGCTTGCTCCAATAATAGTCCCTAAAGAATGAAGATCTATAAACTGCCTGACAAAGAATTCAGAAAATCCTCTTAAGAATTTTAGTGAACTACAAGAGCTGAAAAATAGAATGACTAACCTGAAGACTTGAATAGAGAGCTTCAACAATAGATTGACCAGTAGAAGAAATAATGAGAACTAGAAGAGATTTCATTTGAAATTATCCAGTCAGAGGAGAAAAAAGATGAAAAAGAATGATGCAAACCTATGAAATTTGTGGGCACCACTAAGAAATATATACATGATGGGAATTCCAGGCCAAGAATAAGAGAAAGGAACCAGAAAAGATATTTAAAAACCAGAAAAGATATTTAAATCAATAAATATTTAAATATGGGGAGAGAATAGACATCCAGATTCATGAGGTCCAGAGAACCCCAAATTGGTTTAACATGAAAATGGCTACATGAGGACACATTAGAGTCTGACACTGTTTCCACTGTTTCCCCATCTATTTCCCAAGAAGTGATGGGACCGGATGCCATGATCTTCGTTTTCTGAATGTTGAGCTTTAAGCCAACTTTTTCACTCTCCTCTTTCACTTTCATCAGGAGGCTTTTGAGTTCCTCTTCACTTTCTGCCATAAGGCTGGCGTCATCTGCATATCTGAGGTTATTGATATTTCTCCCGGCAATCTTGATTCCAGCTTGTGCTTCTTCCAGTCCAGCGTTTCTCATGATGTACTCTGCATAGAAGTTAAATAAACAGGGTGACAATATACAGCCTTGACGAACTCCTTTTCCTATTTGGAACCAGTCTGTTGTTCCATGTCCAGTTCTAACTGTTGCTTCCTGACCTGCATACAAATTTCTCAAGAGGCAGGTCAGGTGATCTGGTATTCCCGTCTCAGAATTTTCCACAGTTTATTGTGATCCACACAGTCAAAGGCTTTGGCATAGTCAATAAAGCAGGAATAGATGCTTTTCTGGAACTCTCTTGATTTTTCCATGATCCAGCGGATGTTGGCAATTTGATCTCTGGTTCCTCTGCCTTTTCTAAAACCAGCTTGAACATCAGGAAGTTCACGGTTCACATATTGCTAAAGCCTGGCTTGGAGAATTTTGAGCATTACTTGACTAGCGTGTGAGATGAGTGTAATTGTGTGGTAGTTTGAGCATTCTTTGGCGTTGCCTTTCTTTCGGATTGGAATGAAAACTGACCTTTTCCAGTCCTGTGGCCACTGCTGAGTTTTCCAAATTTGCTGGCATATTGAGTGCAGCACTTTCACAGCATCATCTTTCAGGATTTAGAATAGCTCAACTGGAATTCCATCACCTCCACTAGCTTTGTTCGTAGTGATGCTTTCTAAGGCCCACTTGACTTCACATTCCAGGATGTCTGGCTCTAGGTCAGTGATCACACCATCGTGATTATCTGGGTCATGAAGATCTTTTTTGTACAGTTCTTCTGTGTATTCTTGCCATCTCTTCTTAATATCTTCTGCTTCTGTTAGGTCCATACCATTTCTGTCCTTTATCAAGCCCATCTTTGCGTGAAATGTTCCTTTGGTACCTCTGATTTTCTTGAAGAGATCCCTAGTCTTTCCCATTCTGTTGTTTTCCTCTATTTCTTTGCATTGATGGCTGAAGAAGGCTTTCTTATCTCTTCTTGCTATTCTTTGGAACTCTGCATTCAGATGTTTATACCTTTCCTTTTCTCCTTTGCTTTTCACTTCTCTTCTTTTCAAAGCTATTTGTAAGGCCTCCCCAGACAGCCATTTTGCTTTTCTGCATTTCTTTTCCATGGGGATGGTCTTGATTCCTGTCTCCTGTACAGTGTCACGAACCTCATTCCATAGTTCATCAGGCACTCTCTCTATCAGACTAGGCCCTTAAATCTATTTCTCACTTCCACTGTATAATCATAAGGGATTTGATTTAGGTCATACCTGAATGGTCTAGTGGTTTTCCCTACTTTCTTCAATTTAAGTCTGAATTTGGAAATAAGGAGCTCATGATTGGAGCCACAGTCAGCTCCTGGTCTTGTTTTTGCTGACTGTATAGAGCTTCTCCATCTTTGGCTGCAAAGAATATAATCAATCTGATTTCAGTGTTGACCATCTGATGATGTCCATGTATAGAGTCTTCTCTTGTGTTGTTGGAAGAGGGTGTTTGTTATGACCAGTGCATTTTCTTGGCAAAACTCTATTAGTCTTTGCCCTGCTTCATTCCATATTCCAAGGCCAAATTTGCCTGTTACTCCAGGTGTTTCTTCGGACACGACTGAGCGACTAATCTGATCTGATCTGGACACATTAAATTGTTAAAATTTACAGACAAAGAGAAAAATACAAAAGCAATAAGAGGAAAATGACATGTCACATTCAAGGGGAAACCCCTAGTCCCAATAAGACTGATGTGTGGGTTTCTCAAAAGAAAATTTTCAGGTCTGGAGACAATGGGAGGATATTTTCAAAATATTGAAAAATTTTAAAAGCTGTCAACCAAGAATATAATGCCTAGCAAAACTGTCTTTCAGAAATTAAAGAGTGATAGACTTTTCCAAATAGACAAAAGCTGAGGGAATTTATCACCACTAGGCTTGCCTAACAAGAAATGCTAAAAGGAGTTCTTCAAGAAGAAATGTTGTTAATTAACAACATAAAGACATATGGATAAAGATGTAAAACTCACTGGTAATAGTAAATATATACTCAAAGTCAAATTCTCTAATATTGTGACAGTGATGCATAATTCACTTGCAATTCTGGTTTAAAAATTAAAAAAGAAAATGTGGTAAAAATAACCAGAGCTACATATGCAAAATAAAAAGTGTATAAACTATCACATCAACAACCTAAAATGTGAGTAATGTTGGAAAAGGAAAGTATAAAATTTACAAATGCTATCAAAGTTAAGTTTTCAGCTTACAATAAGATGTAATATATTTTCTGTGAGCCTCATAGCACTACAAAGGGAAAACTTTCAGTAGTTACACAAAAGATTATGATAAAGCTGTCAAAACATACTACAAAAAGTCATCAAATCACAAAGAAGAGAACAAATAGGAAGCAAGGGACTAAGGATATACAAAACATTCAGAAGACAACAAAATGACAATTTATAAATTCCTTAAGCTACCAATGACTACTTTAAATGTAAATGAACTAAATTATGCCATCAAAAGACAGAATGGATTAAGAAAGTAAAAAAAAATCAAGCAATACATTCCCTACTAAAGACACACTTTAACCTTAAAACACATACAGTGAGAGTGAAGGGGTTGAAATGATATTTTAAGCAAATGATAACCAAAAGATGGCAAAGGTAGATGTATTTCTAGTAGACAGAATAGACTTTAAGCTAAAAATGGTGAAAAGAGGCAGGGAAAACCATTATATAACGATAAAGAGGCCAATTTATTAAGAATATATAACACTTTCAAAAAAAAAAAGGAATATATAACAATTTAAAATACTTAAGCACTCAACATTGGAGCACATAAACACATAAAGCAAATATGAACAGAACTAAAAGAAGACATAAACAACATTACAATAATAATGTAACGCACCACTCTCAACAGTGGATAGATTATCCTGATGGGGAATCAATGAGGAAAAAGTAGATTTGAGTCATGCTATAGAACAAATGGACCTACCCAGAACATTCCATCTTACAAACAGCAGAATACACAGTCTTCTTCAGCATATGTGGAATATTTTCTAGAACAGATTGTATTACACTCCAAATAGTTCTTAGCAGATTTAAGACTGAAATCATAGTATCTTTTTGATTACAGTAGTGTGAAACTGTGATGATTATGAGATAGTAAGATAGCATCACCGACTCAATAGAAATGAGTCTGTACAAACTCCAGGAGATAGTGAAGGACAGGGTAGCCTGGCGTGCTGCACTCCATGGGGTCACAAGGAGTCAGACACGATTTGGCAACTGAACAACAACAACTAGTATAAAACTAGAAACCAATAGCAGGAAGAAAACTGGAAAAACCATAAAATACATAAATTAACATACTCCTGAACAACCAATAGCTCAAGGATGAAATTTAAAGGAAAAATTTTAAAGCATCTTGTGATTTAAAAAATGGAAATATGCCAAGTTTATTGGATGAACCAAATGCAGAACTAACAGGAACATTTTTTGTTTGTTTGTTTTGTTTTGTTTAATTTTATTTTATTTTTAAACTTTACAATATTGTATTGGTTTTGCCAAATATCGAAATGAATCTGCCACAGGTATACATGTGTTCCCCATCCTGAACCCTCCTCCCTCCTCCCTCCCCATACCATCCCTCTAGGTCATCCCAGTGCACCAGTCCCAAGCATCCAGTATCGTGCATTGAACCTGGACTGGCAACTCGTTCCATATATGATATTATACGTATTTCAATCCCATTCTCCCAAATCATCCCACCCTCTCCCTCTCCCATAGAGTCCAAAAGACTGTTCTATACATCAGTGTCTCTTTTGCTGTCTCGTATACAGGGTTATTGTTACCATCTTTCTAAATTCCATATATATGCGTTAGTATACTGTATTGGTGTTTTTCTTTCTGGCTTACTTCACTCTGTATAATAGGCTCCTCATTAGAACTGATTCAAATGTATTCTTTTTAATGGCTGAGTAATACTCCATTGTGTATATGTACCACAGTGATAAGCACATACATTAAGAAAAAAGACAGTTCTTAAATAATCAAGATAACTTTATACCTCAAGCTACTAGAAATAGTACCTTGCTAGAAATAAGTCCAGATTTAGCAGGAGGAAGGGAATAATAAAGATTAGAGCAGAAATAAAAAGATAGAGAATGTGAAAACAATAGAAAAGATAAGCAAAACCAAGTGTTGTCTCTTTGGAAAGATAAACAACCTAAACCTTTAGCTAGACTAAGCAAGATAAAAGAGAGAAGACCCAAATAAATAAAATTATAAATGAAAGATAAAATTATAACATACCACAGAAATACAAGGGATCATGAGAGACTACTATGAAAAACTCTATGCCAACAAACTGGACAACTCAGAAGAAATGCTTTAATTCCTGGAAACATACAATATACCAAGACTAAATCATGAAGGAATAGAAAGTTGAAACAGAAAAACAATGAGTAAGGAGAGTGAAATAGTAACCAAAATCCTCCCAAAAGAAAATGCCTAGGCCCAGATGGTTTCACTGGTGAATTCTATCAAACATTTACAGAATTATGTCAATTCTTCTCAGACTTCTACAAAAAAGTGAAGAGGAGGGGACACTCCCAAAGTCATTTTATGAAGCCACCATCACCCTGATACCAAAACCAGATAAAGACACTATAAGAAAAGAAAATGCTATTTATCCCTGATGAATATTGACTCAAAAATTCTCAACAAAATACCAGTAAAGCAAATACAGTAGCACATTTAAAAGATCACACACCATGATCAAGAAAAATTAATCCTTGAGATGCAGGAATGGTTTAAGGTACACAAATCAATAAATGTAATACATCACATTAATCAAATGAAATATAAAATCGTAAGGTCATCTCAACCCACTCCAGTGTTCTTGCCTGGAGAATCCCAGGGACAGGGGAGCCTGATGGGCTGCCATCCATGGGGTCGCACAGAGTCAGACACGACTGAAGTGACTTAGCAGTAGCAGCAGTAGCAGCAAGGTCATCTCAATAGCCACAGAAAAAATATTTGACAAATTTCAACAACCATTCATGGTTTAAAAAAAGCTCTTGACAAATTAGTATAGAAGAAACATGTCTCAAGATAATAAAGGCCATATATAAGTCCACAACTAACATACTCTATAGGGAAGATTGAAAGATTTTCCCATAAGACTGGGAAGAAGACAATGGTCCACTCTCACCATTCCTATTCAACAAGTCCTGGAAGTCCTAGCCAGAGAAATCAGGCAAAATAAATAGATGAAAAGCTTTAGAATTGGAAATAAGCCAAATTGTCTCTATTTTCAGATGACATGATTTTATATGTAGAAAATACCAAAGAAGCTACAAAAAGAAAACTGCTAAAACTAATAAGTGAATTCAGTAAAGTTTCAGGATATGAAATCAACATATCAAACTCATGGGTATACTAACTGAATTATCAAAAAAAGAAATTTTTTAAAATCCAAATAGCATCAAAAATAATAAAATACTTAGGAATAAATTTAACCAAGGAAGTGAAAGATATCTACGTTAATAAGATACTAACAAAATAAATTGAAGACACAAATAAATAAAAAAATATCTTGCATTCATGTATTGAAACAGTTGATAGTGCTAAAATGTTCATACAGCCCAAAGCCACCCATATGCAAGCCTTAACAAGATTTCAATATCACTTTCCAGAAATAGAGTAAAGCAAATAGAGAAGCAAAGAGTGAGGGAGAGGGGTGGGAATTAAGTGAATGTGATCAAAAGGTACAAATTTCTAGTTATAAGATATTATGTACAGTGTGATGACTATCACTAACAGTACTATATTGTACATTTGAAAGTTGCTAAGCAAGTGGATTTTGAAAGTCCTCATCATAGGAAAAATATTTTGTAACAATGTAAGTTGATAAATATTAATTAAACTTATTGTGGTCATCATTTGTAATGCATACATATGTCAAATCATTATGTTCTATACCTTAAACTTTTCAATAAAGCTGGAAAATTTTTAAATTGAAAAAATAGTTTTAATAAATAAATAAAAAGAAAGTAACAGAAAAAGATTTGAAAAAGATACTGTACCAAAAAAGATACATGGAGCAAATAGCACATGAAAAAAATGCTTAATATCATTATCATCAGGGAACTGAATATTAAAACCCCAATGAGATACCACTACATTCTTATTAGAAGGGCTTTTTTAAAAAGATAATTACCAAATACCACTGGTGAGAATGTGGAACAAAGTGTAATAAGTGAAAGACACAATAATTACAATAATATAAATTATTTACATGAGTGAGTGAGTGAAGTTGTTCAAATATGTCTGACTCTTTGCAATCCCATGAACTATAGCCTACCAGGCTCCTCCATCCATGGAATTTTTCAGGCTAAAGTACTGGAGTGGGTTGCCATTTCCTTCTCCAGGGGCTCTTCCCAACCCAGGGACTGAATCCAGGTCTCCCACATTACATGCAGACGCTTTACCATCTGAGCCACCAGGGAAGCCCAATTATTTACATGACATTCTATCAAAGGCAAAACTAGAAGGACAGAAATCATATTTTCTGTTCTTAGGGGCTGGAGTGGGATGCATAGGAGCTGGAGAGGGGAAAAGGAATTATCTCCAAAGGGACTTGAAGGAAACTTTTGGGATGATGAAGATGTTCTCTGTCTTAATTGTGGAGGCAACTGCATGACCATGTAAGTTTGTCAAAATTCATTGACCTGTATACCAAAGAAAGGTGAATTCTATGATATATAAATTATAACTCAATAAACCAAAAACAAGCATCACAACAAATCCAAAATTGACTGCATATAAGTCATCTTGTGAATCATTGTTTTAATGGCACTCAGATTGAATCTGGACAAAATTCTGCACATTTTTTGAATTATTGAATTTTTTAATGATAAATTTTCAGAATAGAATACATACTTCTAAAGTGTTAACCACAATAAAACTTGTTAAAAGATGAGGCATCATTTAATATTACTGTCATAGATGAGCATCTATGGTAATTGCCTGTGCATTCATTCACTTTCATCATGCAAGAAACATTTGTTGAGTGTTACTAGCCTACAAGGCCAAAAGGACTCGTTTTTCTCCAGTTCACCTTTCCAGGTGGAGCAGGTGGTAAAGAATCCACCTGCCAAAGTAGGAAACATGGGTTTGATCCCTGGGTTTAGGAGATCCCCTGGGGGAGGAAATGGCAACTTACTCCAGCATTCTTGCCTGGAAAATTCCATGGACAGAGAAGCCTGGCAGGCTACAGCCCGTGGGGTTGCAAAGAGTTGGACACAATTGAGTGCACAAAAGGCTCAGATCTCCAGTTCTGGGCCAACAGGATACACTTCAGTCTTCTGCAGTAAGCTTTCATAAAGTATGGTCAGATGAGACCAAGTCTTAGAAAAATAACTGCAAGCTTAGTTTCAGCTAGTTCATAATGGTAGAGTTGTTTCACATTAGAAAATAAGGTCATACAACATGGCAACATTACTGTTTCAATTAATGACTGCAATTACTACACTTAGAATGAATGAAATTTATCAAAGACATTTTAAGTCTTTCAACTTAAATATTTCAACTCTCAAGTTACTCAAAAGCAAAATGCTTAATGTAAACTCTAAAAATGTTGTTTTGATAATGAATGGAGGTAAGCTAAATACATGAAAATTTTTGGTCATAATCTCAACCCTACATTTTAGTCCCATCTGTGCCAATACATTACATTTTCCCTACTTCTCATCTCCATGTTGAAAATAATCAAATGACCTAGTAATTTCCATGGACTCTTTCATTAAATGTGAACCTCACCAATGTTTCAGGCCCCCCAAAAACAAGCAATCTATAGAGAATTGGTTTTGTGGACATGCCACCTATATAGTTACACAGATCCCCAGTTTAGAAGGACCTACATTTGGGATGATGCTCTGCTGTTGCTGTATAGAAATTCTTAGTAATTTTTGAACAAGGGCCCCACATTTTCAGTTTGTACCAATCCCCACAAATTATGTAACTGGTCCAAATTTATAAATATTTAATACCAAAACTAACTTGAGATTCTAAGTTACTCTTTACACTTGGGTGTATGCAATTGGGTCATGCAATTGACTAAAAATTATCCAAATTTATCTTGAAACACTTTAGTTAAGAAACCATAGCAAGAAAACTGGCAGGTTGAAGTCATACAATGTCTAGGAATTTCTGGTAAGACAGACATGTTGGAAGAACAATTCATTTGTCTGAGGATTTAGGACATCCACTTTTCTACTCCAGATTTAAAAAGGTATCAGATCAGATCAGATCAGTCGTGTCCAACTCCTTGCAACCCCATGAATTGCAGCACGCCAGGCCTCCCTGTCCATTACCAACTCCCAGAGTTCACTCAGACTCACGTCCATCGAGTCAGTGATGCCATCCAGCCATCTCATCCTCTGTCGTCCCCTTCTCCTCTTGCCCCCAATCCCTCCCAGCACCAGAGTCTTTTCCAATGAGTCAACTCTTCACATGAGGTGGCCAAAGTACTGGAGTTTCAGCTTTAGCAGCATTCCTTCCAAAGAAATCCCAGGGCTCATCTCCTTCAGAATGGACTGGTTGGATCTCCTTGCAGTCCAAGGGACTCTCAAGAGTCTTCTCCAGCACCACAGTTTAAAAGCATCAATTCTTCTGCGCTCAGCCTTCTTCACAGTCCAACTCTCACATCCATACATGACCACAGGAAAAACCATAGCTTTGACTAGATGAACCTTTGTTGGCAAAGTAATGTCTCTGCTTTTGAATATGCTATCTAGGTTGGTCATAACTTTCCTTCCAAGGAGTAAGCGTCTTTTAATTTCATGGCTGCAATCACCATCTTCAGTGATTTTGGAGCCCCAAAAAATAAAGTCTGACACTGTTTCCACTGTTTCCCCATCTATTTCCCATGAAGTGATGGGACCGGATGCCATGATCTTCGTTTTCTGTATAGAGACAGCTAAATAGATTTTTCTCTCATATAATCAACTGTCTCTGTAAAGAAGCTCAAATTTAGACTTGGTGTTACTGGGGTTTTCATTTTACTCTTTGGTAAGTGCTTCCTCCTAAAAGGTTTTATATATTCATGTCTGATGAGTGCCTACCATGTGTCAAGCATTATGCTTAACACTAGACATAAAACAGGAAAACAAAATTAAACAAAACAAGAAAGCAGTATTCTTCCCTCATGAAACTTAAGGTCACCAAGTTAGTAACTCCTTATCTTTCCACTTATAGTCTTTATAATTTTGTTACATTTTCTCTCAGGGCATTGATTTTTAATCTATGAATCTGGGAGACCAATTTGCTATATATCAACTTTTTCAAGAGTAAAATAATACATGTAGTTGTACCCTTTAAAATGTCAGATTTTACTATTCAATAATGAGAGAAAGTTGGCTTTTAAAAAAAGTGCTTGGGCCATGTGTAAGATATCCAATAAATGTTTAGCATTGCTCCTAATATAAACCACATCACCATTCTTCCCTTCATATTAAATGGCATGAGCTATCATGGTCAGTCTCAGAGCTGGCTTCCAGCCGAGTCTGCCCCTGCAGCCGGCAGGGCCCATGGTAGCAATGTCTTTTTCTAAAAGGGCTGAAAAGCATTTGGCTTGAATCTCAAATGCTGAATTTTTCTGCAAGATGGCAAATACGTAACCCAAGTTCTTTGGAGCAGAGCTAATTTTAAAAGCATTAGAGCAAGTGAGCCTTCTCTTAATCACGGTCCAGACGAAAACCAGTTGGTCCCCTACAGTCTTCCTTCATCCTCAGTGGTATTCCTCGGGTCCTTTGGTTCTAGAAAAAGCATCTCTCTCATGCATTAGTCATAATACAAGGCAGCAGATGCCTAATGCCTACTTTCGTACCAGCTCCTGGGCTGAAGAAGTGACAACAGGTTGGAATTAAGCGGAACCTAGGAACATCCTGGGGTTCATTTTTATTTGAAGTTACAAAATCAACAAGTGCCATTTTCTGGGCTTGGCAAAGGGGAGCAATGTAAAGGTATCAAATGGCATCCAGACATATTGGACATAAATGAAGGGTCATGTCCCCTGACAGCTCAGCAGGGGTGAATTTAGTTCCTGCAAAGCACATGGAGGCTTTTATTCCTCCCTTCATGGAAAACGTGTTATTTTATGTGTTCAGACTATCACCTCCTCCTTTGCTCTTTTAGAGAATATATTCCTGGTGGGAGCTACAAAATTTACTGTCCCTCAATCTCACCACACAGGTGAACACGTGACCACTATGAGCCAATCGGAGTCTTCTTACAGATTTCTCACGCGATCTGGAGGGACAGGGCTTTCCTTCCTCTCAGGTCCTGCCACTGGGAGAATATAGGATCTTGGATTCCTAGAGTATCATAAAGTCAGTCATGAGAGGACAGGGCTAAAAGCAGAGTGAAGCAGAAATGAGAGATGATAAGGGAAACCTGGTGTGCCTGACAGACCAAACCACACAGAGGCCAGCCTCTCCTCCACAGCGCATAAGCTAGAGCATCTTTCTCTTGAGTTTCACTTTGTTTATGCCAGTTCAGACTGGAGTTCTGACACTTTCAAGGAAAAGAATTCTGATCAACCCACCACATCCTCTGAAGTCTGCAATTTTATAATCTGCTGGACATCAAGCAAAGTCAAAGTCTCACCAGGAGGATGAGAGGAAACCAGATTCTCCAACTCAAGGAAGCCTACCTCTGGCTAATTAATTTCTTTATGACTTCAGATTCATAGTACCAAATTTATGGGAGCAAGTTATTAGAACTTAGTGCTGTTTTCTGTGTAGAGCAGATCTGTCAGTCAAGGTCCATGTGCTGACAGTTGGTCGGGAGAGGATGAGGCAAGGCATCACCAAAGGCCCTGAAAGTCAGAACTTGGTCTATCACACCGCTAACCAAACGAAAGTGTGACTAGGTCCATGGGCTTCCACTTATGTCACTAATTGTTTCCCTCCTCTAACAACTGCCTCTGTGGCTTAAGATTAATGCCTCTACAAATCATTATTATCTACCCAAAGGCAGAGAGCAGGTTAAATGAATGCCAATATGGCTGGACAGAGTTCCAAAGTCAACTTACCAATTTCCTTCCCCACTCCACACATTATGCCTTCTCTTCCGCCCACACTTTCATTTATGAACCTCTACTGTTTACTCATTCATTCATTTATTTCACGAACATTTCTAATCATCTCCATATGCCTGCTATCATGGTTTAAGACATGAGTCTCCCTTGATTAAAACCTTCAATGGACTTCTGGTCAAATGTGTGGGAACTAGAATGGATCACATGATTCTCTACTATAACTCTTAACAAAAATGAGGGCCAGTTGCAAGGTAAACACTAACATCCACCAAGCAAACAAAGGAAAAAAGCTCACTTCCATAATTATCAAAAATTGAAAGCTGAAGAAAGAGTATTCTGACACAATATATGCCCAAGTCCCCCAGAGATAGAACTGGTGATTTCATAGAATCTTGAAAATTCCTACTGATACTCCTGATGTGAGAAAGAAAGGTCTTAAGTGGAGTTCTCTCATCTTTTCCTTCTTTTGCTGGGGAGATAATGGTTAGGAAGTGAAATAAACAGATCTGGTTCTCATTAGTGGGAATGACGACTCTAGGACTCTACACTAGATTGAAGAAAATATTCCAAAGCTCAAGAGTATATCCCCAACGAAGGAAGATATATCTCCAACTAGATACAATGAACATAAAGATGAGTGAGTCAAAATAATTCATCTATAATATATCAATGCAAAAAAATTTCCAAACCAAGCTCACTATGTTGAACATAAGCACGATGGAAACATGGTGTGCTAATCATGTAAACAGATTACAAACAGGAAAGGAATGAAAGGAAGCAATTCAACAAGCAAGACAGGTAAAGAACCTAGTTTGCCCAAAAACATAATTATGGAAGAGAAGACAGTTCCCCGTGAGCACTTTAGTCTATATAATAATTTCATGGGTGTGATAATTCAAGAAGACAAAGTGAATAAAATGAAACAGGAGCTGAAAAATTAAGAAAATAAAAAGACAAATTCAGTTGAATATCAAATTACTAACAAAAACTTCAGATAATCCTAGGAAATGCAGAAGAAAACAGTGGAGATTAGAACAATAAAAGTAAAATATATAAGAATGACAAAGATAGCCCAGAATAAAACAGATGTTATTAGTATTCCTTAGGCATAAAATCCAAAACATGGGAGACGAAATCATTCAAAGATTATGAGAAGAAAACATTTCCCCCAAATGAAGAAAACTTTGAGTCTGCAGATTAGAAATATACACAATGATGTGTATATACCAAGTCTGTCCGTTGGATATCCATTTCCCTTATTCCTTCTATATATCCACTCCCACCACATGACTTATATGCTTTAATGTCCAATGCCAAGGGTCACTTTTGATTGGTTTATATCAGTCTTGCAAATTCCATGGGTGTTGATTCAGGTTGGGCATGGGAAATAAATGTGTCAAATCAGGTAAATTTTAAGATTTTTGCTGGGAATATTGAAGAAAAATTATCCTATATTTTGGGGGGGTGTATGTGAAATCTACAGAGAAGTTTTAGAAATATTTCTTATAGTGAGAACTACCATAAATGTGTGTATGTATATGTGTGTATGTATACATATATATGTATGCTGTATACATGTATATACAGCAATTTTTTCATTTCACTTCACTTCTCTCTTAATAAATTTAGTGGATGTTAAATTAAATCTTTATATTTCAAAATATTTGGGGAACTGGCTGAAATTCACCCTCTAGGATACCGGAGAAAGCTCAGTTCAGTTCAGTCGCTCAGTTGTGTCCAACTCTTTGCAACTCAATGGACTGCAATACTCCAGGCCTCCCTGTCCATCACCAACTCCAGGAGCTAGTCACAAGTAGATGTCATACTGACAACACTCCACTGAAAGACTTCTCAAGGTGGGTGTGCAGGGTGGGAGTGTGTCTTAATGTTTATTTTGTCTGACAGCAATATTACTATTATAATATTGTTTTGTGTATGTGAGAGTATATGCTGTATTTTGAGTATTTAGCATTAGATATTAGTATATCTTTCCCCATGTTTTGCATTCAAATCTCTGTATCATATATTTGCATTTTTCTGTAATCTACTTATAGCTGGATATTTCAAATTCAGTATGAGAATCTATTTCTTTCAATAGATGAATTCAAAGTGTTTTCATTTATTGGGATTACTAATACTTTTTAATTTATTTCTACCATCTTATTTTGTTTTATATTTACTTTCCTTTTTTATTTTATTTTATTTTTTAATATAAATTTATTTATTTTAATTGGAGGTTAATTACTTTACAATATTGTATTGGTTTTGCCATACATCAATATGAATTGGTGTTTTCACTTGTCTCTCCTGCTTTCTGCACTTTAACCAGTCATTACAGTGCTTTACAAGGATCTCATCTTTCATTTAAATGTAATATAATATTTAAATTCTACCTTTGATGTTAAATCTTCTTCCAAATTATTAATTACCATGGGTTTACTTTATAGAGAATAAAGTAAGAAAATGCTTATTTATATTTACTCATGATTATGATTTTCTTTATGGCTTCCCTGATTGCTCAGTTGTTAAAGAATCCACCTGCAATGCAGGAGACGCTGGTTCAATTCCTAGGTTGGAAAGATCCACTGGAAAAGGGTTAGACTACCCACTTCAGTATTCTTGGTCTTCCCTTGTGGCTCAGCTAGTAAAGAATCTGCCTGCAATACGGGAGATCTGGGTTTGATCCCTGGTTTGGAAAGATGCCCTGGAGATGGGGAAGGCTACCCACTCCAGTATTTTGACCTGAAGAATTCCATGGACTGTATAGTCAGACACGACTGAGCAACTTTCACTTTCATGAGTTTATTTATCATTGCTCTAAGTTTGCCTATGATAAATTTATCATTTATCATAGGCCTTTCCTTCTAGTTTGGTTCTTTTCTTTCTAAAATACACCCTTCTTTCAGCAACGATAAGTACTTAGTAAATACACTATTTGCTTGAAATTTTCCTCTAACCTCAATCCTTAAAAAAATTATAAAACTAAGTATAGGATTTTAGGTTAATGTTTTACTCAGTACTTTGAAGACAGTATTCCACTGTCCTCCAGCTATCATTCCCAGTAAGTCTGCTGTCAGACACTTTTTGGGGGGAAGAAAATCTGTCTTTTGTGTCCATGATTAAGGTATTATACTTTTCTGATGTTGCAGTACAATGCACCTATGTACTGATTTATTTTTACTTATATTTCACATGGATTCGGCATATGCAATTGTATGCTGGAGTCAGCTCAAACTGGCTCACAAAAGCCAGCTATGCATATTTCTTTCTACCACCACAATCAAAGCAGCAGCCTGGTTTCAGGTGGTAATTCACCTAAATTCAGCTGGTAATCTGAAATCCTCCATGATGAAAATATTTGCAGTACAGCAGCCAAGAAACACTGTAAATCAGAGCTAACTTTTTATCTTGACAAGCTAGTTGTTGAACATTTATCAGTGTGCCACTGAGTACATGGTTCTTTGAACTAAGAGCTGGTGAATTGTGTGTGTGGGTTTTTGTTAATATGTTTGGAAAATTCTAAGCATTTCCCCATCTCCATTCTCTCTTCTTAGTCTGTCATCTGTATCTCTTAAACTCTTGTCCATTTTGCCCCCTCTGTTATTTCTATCTAACTCTCTCTCTGCTGAATTCTAGGTAATTTTCTCAGTTCTGTGTCACAAATTACTAATTCTTTCTTTAACTGTGTAAAATCTAGTATTTAACTTATCCGTAAAGGCATCAATGTCATGTCTGCATTTCTAGAAGCTTTATCTGTTCTTCAAATCTGTCTCTTCACAGTGTACTGCTCTCTCCTTATAATTTTCATTTTTCCTTTTATCCCTTTAGCCATTTGAAACAGTTGTTTTATATTCTTTCTTGGATTTCCCTATCACACCAAGTTCATGGGAATAGTAGTTTTCCTATCTATAGTGTCTGCTGACTCTTTTGGAATAGATGATTTTCACATAAAATTTATAAGTTTTCATTATTTCCCCACCTTCCTCCTTTACTCCAAAATGCCTGTGCACTCTGAGGTGTAACAGTCTTGCTACAAAATCACTTTACTTTTGCTTTTGGTCTAGAATTAGTTTTGATATTAATTTCTCATCTTGGACATTTCAGCATTAAATCAATGTTATAAATTCCAACTTCACAAGATTTTTGGTGACCGAGAGCTTTAATTCTTCTCACACCTTCCCATCCAGAACTTCAAAAAGTAATAAACTTTCTAGCTGCATGACTTGAACCGGTAAGTTTTCACTCCTTTTACCAAGAAAGCAGCCTTTTCTTTCTATGATCCTAAAGTAAGGATCTCTGCCTCACTCAAGCCCGGTGCCATATTTCCTACGTCTGTTGTTATTTAGTCACTAAGTCATGTCAGGCTCTTTGAGACCCCATGGACTGTAACCCACGAGGCTCTCCTGCCCATGGGATTTCCCAGGCAAGAATACTGGAGTGGGTTGCCATCTCCTTCTCCAGTGGATCTTCCGCACCCAGGAATCAAACCTGTATCTCCTGCATTGGCAGGCAAACTCTTTATCACTGAGACCCCTGGAAAGCCCACTTTTACATGGACATTAAAACCTCAGTCTCTAATCCCCTTAACCAATCTAATACATTTCAAGACCATGACAGCATCTGCTCAGAAGTTTACTGCTCAGATCTCGTTGCCTTTATTTCTGACATGACAGTACGCCAGAAATGATCTTTTTTCAAATCAGTTTCTATATTTAGACTTTATTTTTATGTGTTGTATCTAGCATGTTTATGGTTTAATTGTGAAACTGAAGAGTATGTGGAGTTTTTTAATTAAAAGTATTTATTTTTATCTATTTGTATGTGTGCATTGAAAGCCATTTAGAATAGTGTTCACCTATTTCTGGTGGATCAGATGGTAAAGAATCTGCCTGCAAAGAAGGAGACCCGGGTTCAATCCCTGGGTCGGGAAGATCCCCTGGAGAAGGGACTGGCTACCCACTCCAGTATTATTGCCTGGAGAATCCAATGGACAGAAGACTCTGGTGAGCTAGTCGATGGGGTCCCAAAGAGTTCAACATGACTGAACAACTTTCACTCATTTAATGGTAATGATTGTTATTTCTAGAGATTCAGATTGTTATTTTTTTTAGCTTTCTTTGTATATGTTCAAATTGTTTGAATAATTAAATAATTAATTTGTCTCATTTTTAACTGGAGAAAAAATAGTTGTAAAATAAATGTAGTGTCTCCCAGGCCTCCCAAAGACCAATCTCCTGCTAACCAAGGACATTCATGATCTGACCTCATCCTGCCTGTCTAGACCCATTTCTCAACAGTCTCCCCATATTCCCTACCCTCTGGTTCACTGGACAACCCAACATTTCCCACACATGTTTCTTTTGTCACATTCTTATGACTTCATTGAGGCTCCTCCCCGAGTAAAAATCTTCTCAGCATGTCCTCATGTTCTCAGCAGGTCCCAGTATTACTCAATCTTGGAACCACTTCTTTTTTAAAACCTCTTCATAACCCTTTACTTCCTCTTTTAGTCTTCTCCAGTTCTTAATATAATATACAACATTTTCCATACTGAATCACATTGATTTATCTGTCTATTAATCCCTTGAGAGAAGGGCAAGGACTATGTCTGATATTTTTATCCCTAATTTATTCAGTAAATGAGTTCATGAATAAATAAATGAAATGAATGTTCACAATGTGCTAAGTTAAAAGCAAGCTTTTTTTGAGATTTCACTCTGGGTGAGCTGTAGGTTCATCTGAGGTGCCAAATAAGCTTTTGTAACTCCCTGTGTCCTCTAGATATATAATAGTCAGTTGGGACATTTTGGTAGTCCTGGACAGCTGTTAAGAAGTATGTAGGGAAAGGATGGCCAATGGTATTCTGTAATGGCTTACATATGAATTGTCATTAGTTGTCACAACACTTTTTAAAAAAGATTTTTTTTGTCGTATAGTTGATTTAAAATGTTCTATTAGTTTCTTCTGTATAGCAAAGTGAATCAGTTACACACATACATATATCCAGTATTTTTCGTGTTCTTCTTCCATGTAGGTCATTACAGAGTACTGAGTAGAGTCCTCTGTGTTGTACAGCAGGTCCTTGTGTGTGTGTGTGTTAGCCGCCCAGCTGTGACTGATGCTTTGCGACACCACGGACTGGAGCGCACCAGGCTCCTTGGTCCCTGGAATTCTCCAGGCAAGAATACTGGAGTGGGTTGCCAGTTCCTCCTCCAGGGGAATCTACCCAGCCCAGGGATCGAATCCGCATCTCCTGTGTTGCAGCCAGATTCTTTACCAGGGCACCATCTGGGAAGCCCACCTGAATGAGGTAGAGGAACTAATATCTATCACTTAAAATTACTTACAATGCTTCCTTTAATATAAATGGGTTAAAGCAAAATACTACTAATACTTAAAAGGCCAAACAGGGAGACACAAATCCACATGAGTTTATCTGCAGTCTTTGCCCAGGGTGAGCAGGAGTTTTGACTTTGCATAATGATTTCATAATTTTATCTCATATGAAAAAATTAGTGGGGCACTTTCTTCAAATAAAGAAAATAAACATGTAGTTGATATCAGAGCAGAGACTTGGAACAGAGCTAGGTGCTGCCATAGTGAAAGTTCCTACAGCTGACAAATAAAAAACTCACCAGGACTGACTAGCTGGAGTTGACCTATAAATATGGCATGGAGCCGAAGAAGGAAAGTTGAGTAAAACTGCTCAGTTTGTTTTACTTTTCTGGTGAAATGACCATTTGTTTCCAAATAGTCCCAAAGCTCATGTCTTTAACGGCCATTACTCCACTGTACTGGCATGCTGCTGAGGGCTTTGCTTATTCCCTAATTATCTAAAAGAGCTGCTGGAATTCATTAAAAAATTATAAGTAATATCCCAACTACCTTCAAAACCAAGTTCAGCAATATTCTTAAATCTTGCATCAGTGGTAGACTCCCTTGGTTTATTCTGAAACAGACTAGAAATTGACAATACTGGAACCACCTAAGCCAAAGATGAGGCAGCCAGTTATTTTCCAGTAATAGTTGTTCCCGTGGCTTATTTAAAAGTCCTTCAACTGAGCAGACAAGAACAGAACAAATCAAACCATTTTCAGTAATGTACAAGTTTTGCACAGCTATTTAACTAATATGATAGAAGCCTCTTAGATATTGTAGAAAAATAATGCCCTCTAGTTTGAATTGCCATGGAAAATGAAGTATGTGAAAAGTGGTGAAGAAGATATTAAGACATTTAAGACTCTAGGATTCTTCATTTTTTTCACTATTAACTGAACTACTTAGGAATCTAAGTCAAATCCTACAGCAGCAAGTGCTATTACAACAACCATTTCATTCTGGTAAAAATATTTTTGACACTGGCTAAAGCCCAGTAAAATTCAATCTCAAATTCCGGTAGAATTTGTGTTCAAACAACCTCTAAACTTGACTTTGACATCATTGTGTCCCATTTCACTGCCTTGAAGGTTGATTTTTTTTTCAGGCAATATAAAGAACTTTTTTTCTTCTCTATTTTTTCTATCACCTATTGAGTCTTTGATATGCCTTAGGCACAACAACTTTAAATACATCATCTTATTTAATTATCACAACAATCCCTTGAACAGAAACTACCCTTTGAGCATACTGAGATACATGCAGAAGGGACTGAGATGTGGAAAAATTAAATGTTTTGCCCTCTGTCATGTAGCTGGTAAGTAATGAAGTTAACATTTGATCTGAGAGAGTCTGACTCAAAGCCCCACACTTTTCACACATTTGTTAGCCAGCTCCCTCCCCCGACATATACTGTTTTCCTCTATCTCACATCTTGGAGCACTTGTGATTTTTAATGTTATCTAAGATTATAGTCCACAATTTAAGTCCATTGTAAGCTTTATCCCCTATATCATAGTCAATTTCACCAATATACAACTGGAAAGCATCACAAAAACTTGATACACACACATATACATATACCATATATATATATAACATTTATTTTTCTATATACACATATATATTATCCATCTATATATGTATCTCTCTATGCAAGGGTAAGCGGGGAACACAGAGAGGTAGAGAGAGAAAGGAAAAAATGAAAAACTGAAGCTCCGGACCCAATGTGACAAGATAATACCTATCAGAGGCAAAGATACACTCCCACATTAACATCAGGCACTCTGCTAGATCTTATGTTCACAGTACATCAGTTCAGTTCAGTTGCTCAGTCATGTCCGACTCTTTGCAACCCCATGAATCGCAGCACGCCAGGCCTCCCTGTCCATCACCAACTCCCAGAGTTCACTCAGACTCACATCCATCGAGTCGGTGATGCCATCCAGCCATCTCATCCTCTGACGTCCCCTTCTCCTCCTGCCCCCAATCCGTCCCAGCATCAGAGTCTTTTCCAATGAGTCAACTCTTTGCATGAGGTGGCCAAAGTTCTGGAGTTTCAGCTTTAGCATCATTCCTTCCAAAGAACACCCAGGACTGATCTCCTTTAGGATGGACTGGTTGGATCTCCTGAGTCCAAGGGACTCTCAAGAGTCTTCTCCAACATAGTAAATGCTTAATAAATGTTTGTGGAATGACAGGAATCAGAGAAAATGTCCCAGAAAGATGAGGTTTCCTTGTTTTCCCCTGAGCTGTATCTAAAGAAAGTTTAGAGACTAATTAGGTGAAGAGGTGAGAAAGGATGCTTCAAGCACGAGAAATAGCTAAGGGTCCTAAGACAGAGCTAATAGTATGTACCTCACAGGCCTGCTGGGTAGTTTAAGATACTAAAAGTAAAGCCCAAGAAAGCTGCCAGTTAGTGTTAAGTGACCCATCAATTGTAGATCTCGTTAAGAGTCAGAAAAGAGTTTCTGAATCAAAGATTAAGAAGTTGGAGAATGATTTTACCAGCATCGTTAGGGGCCAAACTGATACCCATTTTATACCTAATGAAGAAAAAGGAGAAAACTAATACCATATTGTTAATCAACTATACTCCAATATAAAATAAAAATTGTAAAGGTGGTGCTTAGTGATTACTGAACCTTGTTAGCACATGAGGCTCAGATTGGAGTTGCTTGGCTCAGCTACCAGTGCAAATTTGTCATTCCCTGCAACTAGTGCTTGTTACTGACCCTGCCTGTCTTAGTTGGGTGACCTTACCATAAAGTGTGCTAAGCAGCTGTCCTCATTCATTCCATAATCAAGCAAGTTAGAAAGTCTTCTTAACTAAAACTGGCTATTTCCTTAAAATTATAAAAGAAGGTAGAATGCCAGGAAAAATAGAATGTAACTGAACGTGCCCATATGGGACAGTATTAAAGTGTGAGAAGGAACTAATAATAAAAGGGAAAGTGGCCCGACAATGTTCGCATGATGCTGAGTGATGGTGGTCAATTCGGAACCAGTGGGTTTGCTTGAGCAAAGGATGTTCATCCAGAAACCTCCAGATGGCAAACAAATTTTTCATTCTTTGATGCTTGTCAAGTCAAGGTCTGTCTCAAATTAGTCAGATATGGGAAGCATGGGGAAGATTCCCACATGAGCAATCCCCAAAGAAAAGCCTCTCATTTAATTACTTTTCGTGAAGGGCCCTGCATTTAACAAAGTTAAACTGGACCTTGTCATTGTGATACACGACTCATCCCCGGCTCAAACTTTGATTTCAAATAACTTTATCCATTACCTGTCTTATTTATATGCTCGTCTATCTTGCTACCCTCCAGATAAATTAAGACTTTTCTTCCCCACTTCAGTCTTTGTCTGAATTATACTATATTCACTAAGGTAAATCCCTTTCCTCATCTACCAAACCACTAACTTTCTTTTACCTAACCCAAACCGAGGCACCTACAACATGGACGTTTCCCACACTTCACCCAGCCCATCACCCACCAGAACAACCCCAGCCCAGCCATTCCTCCTCCATGCTCTGAGAGTTAAGTCATCTGGTTACATTTCAGCTGATGATATGTGTCTGTTTGTCTCCTCTAATGGCTTGTAAGGCCTTGGGGGTCGAGCTCATGTCTAATCTTTGCTGCATACATCTGTACACTACTGAATACATCATTACTGTACATTACTCTAATCCAGTGGGGACTCAATAAAAACTTGTTGACTGACTGATTTAGCACAGGGCTGATTATTACGTAAGCCACTTTGGTAAATAAATTTCAAATAATGACCAGCTCACACAAATGTTTTACTAGCTCACCCTCCCCATGGAATTAATATAAAGAATGAAAATCAGCAGTCATTTCTACTTGCCCAGCATTAAATGTTAACTCACCCCTAGAGGGTAGCTATTTTCAAGCCTAATTTCAAGTCAAAATGTCTAAAATGGTTGTCATTCTTGGTGACGTGCTGGGAGGATTCAAGAACCAAGGTATCAAATCCAGTCATTTCCACAGGTTATTAACCCCAACCCTGAAGATCATTATTTCTAGCATATTACTGATAATAATTATAGCAGTTTACTTGAATCGATGTTTATTAAATAAAAGGGACTTATTCTCAAATACATTCCAACAAAAGCAATTGGATAGTCATTACATTTCTTTCTTGTTGCAGTATAGTGGATGTATAATATTATTTTAGTTTTAGGTTTGACATAGTGATTCAACATTTAAATACATTATGAAATGATGACCATGATAAGTATAATAACCATCTGTCACCATACAAAATTATTACAGTATTATTGGCTATATTCCTTATGCTGTATATTATATCCCTCATGCTGTATATTATATCCCTGTGATATATATATATATATATAAACTGTTTATATATATATATAACAGTTTATATATATATAAACTGGAAGCATATACCTCTTAATTCACTTCACCCACTTCATCCAACCCTGCCACACCTGGGTTTTCTAGTGACCACCAGTTTGTTCTCTTTATGTATTGTTTACTTTGTTCTTTGTATTATTTCTTAGATTCTATACATAGGTGAAATTGTATAGTATTTGTCTTTATCTGACTTGTTTCTCTTAGCATGAAATCCTCTTGGTCCATTCATGTTGTTGCAAATGGAAAGATTTCATTCTTTTTATGGCTGAGCAATAATCCATTGTAAATGTATGTATGTAAATGCATATGTGTGCATACACATATATTAATACACACACACACACACACACACACACATATATACCACAACTTTTTATCCATTCATCCATCAATGGACGCTTAAGTTGTTTCCGTATCTTGGCTTTTAAATAATGTGCAGTGAACGTGGAGATGCCTATATCTTTCTGAGTTAGTGTTTTCATTTTCTTTAAATAACTACCTAGAAATGGAGTTTCTAAATCATATGGTAGTTCTATTTTTAATATTTTGAGTTTAATTTTGAAAACAAACTCCATATTGTTTTCCATAGTGACTGCATTGATTGACATTCCTGCCAATAGTGCACAAAGGTTCCTTTTCTCCACATCCTCAGTAACATTTGTTATTTCTCGCCTTTTTGATAATAGCTGTTGTCATAGGTGTGAGGTGATGCCTCATTGTGGTTTTGATTTGCATTTTCCTAATGGCTAGTTATGCTGAGCATCTTTTCATGTGTCTGCTGGCCACCTGTATGTCCTCCTTTGAAAAGTCTCTATGCAGGCCCCCTGCCCATTTTTTTTAATAGGGTAGTTTGAGTTTTTTGATATTGTGAGTTCTTTATATATTTTGGATATTAACACATTTTGATAGACATTGCACTGAATTTATAGATTGCTTTGGGAATATGGACAATTAATACTTTTTCCAATGCACAACTTGGATGCAGGTCAAGAACATTAGAACATGGAACATTAGACATGGAACAACAGATTGGATCAAAATTGGGAAAGGAGTATATCAAGGCTATATAATGTCACCCTGTTTATTTAACTTATATGCAGAGTACATCATGCAAAATGCCAGGCTGGATGAAGCACAAACTGGAATCAAGATTGCCGGGAGAAATATCAATAACATCAGATATGCAGATGACACCACCCTTATGGCAGAAAACAAAGAAGAACTAAAGAGCTTCTTGATGAAGGTGAAAGAGGAGAATGAAAAAGCTGGCTTAAAACTCAATATTCAAAAAACTAAGATCATGGCATCCAGCCCCATCACTTCATGGCAAATTACGGGGAAACAATGGAAACAATGACAGACTTTATTTTCTTGGGCTCCGAAATCACCGCAGATGGTGACAGCAGCAGTGAAATTAAAAGACGCTTGCTCCTTGGAAGAAAAGCTATGACCAACCTAGACAACATATTTAAAAGCAGAGACATTACTTTGCCAACAAAGGTCTGTATAGTCAAAGCTATGGTTTTTCCAGTAGTCTTGTATGGATGTGAGAGTTGGACTATAAAGAAAGCTGAGTGTTCAAGAATTGATGCTTTTGAACGGTGGTGTTGGAGAAGACTCTTGAGAGTCCCCTTGAACTACAAGGAGATCAAACGAGTCAATCCTAAAGGAAATCAACCCTGAATATTCATTGGAAGGACTCATACTGAAGCTGAAACTCCAATATTTTGGCCATCTGACGCAAAGAACTGACTCATTGGAAAAGACCCTGATGCTGGGAAGATTGAAGGCAGGAGGAGCAGGGGACGACAGAGGATGAGATGATTGGATGGCATCACCAACTCGATGGACATGAGTTTGAGCAAGCTCCAGCAGTTGGTGACGGACGTGGAAGCCTGGCGTTCTGTAGTCCATGGGGTCCCAAAGAGTCGGACATGACTGAGCAACTGAACTGAACTGAACGTACAAACACAATACATCTTTCCATTTATACATGTCATCTTTAATTTCCTTCAGCAAAATCTTACACTTTCCAGAGAACAGGTCTTTCAGGTCCTTTGTCAATTTTTTTAAATGTAATTTTATACTTCAATGGAATAAAATTGATTACAAACCTTAATTTGATTTATACTATCCTTTAATGATTAAATTAATTAATATACAGGAATGTAGCCATGAAAATCACTACCTGCCCTTTTACCCATCTAAGGCAAAGAAATTTTAAAAATAAATTTAACACGTTTTTCTTCTTTTTGTTCCCTTTTGCTATCCTTTCATAAAATCCTGGGAGAAAGGAGAGAAATAAGTAATTTTACATGTACTCTCTGTTCAGGTTATCGTAGTCTTCTGATGTGGGTTAGGACAGACGTTGACTAATGCAGCTCAGAATTCAAGGGCAACAATTAGCAAATGCGTAAGGAGTCAATCCCAGTTTCATGGTAGACACAATTTTCTTACCTAGATCAAGGATTCCGAACAATATTTTCAAGATTAATTTATTCAAGTTCTTATCTATGTATGAAATAAGCATGTTTAATTTTTTTAATTTTTAATATCGTATTTTATTTTTTAATTATGATTCCATAAAGCTGAAAAAATAAGTAAAAGAAAAATAGTAAAAGAAAAAAAGAAAATCAAGCAAAGTTATGGGCTGATTAATGAAAACCTAACCACAGTGTTTGATGTTGTTTAGAATTTGAGAGCTCCAACAAGTTCTGGGCAGAATTAAAAACAAACCTCAGATATATAACCAATATTTTATAATAATCATAAATGGAATATAACCTTTAAAATGTGAATCGTTATATTATAACTTGAAACATATAATTTTATGTATAAGCTTTATCTTGATTTTAAAAAGAAAAAATAAACGAGAGAAAACAACCCTTGGAACAGTATGGGGCAATAAGTTAGGACTTGGTTTTAAAACAATTTGGGATAGTCTATGTGTCAGTTGGGGACTAAATATGTTTAAACAAACTATCAGTTTGGATTATAAAATGTAAATACTAATTTAAAGAAAATTGTTTTAAGAAGTATTGAAATACTTGAGAATTACTATAAAATGCTATACCACTAATTATATTTAGCTTATTTTAGAATGTTTGTGAGAAAACTGATTAGCCTATCTTCTGTCATGCTGTGAAAAGATTAACTGCTTTTGGTGCTCTGATATTTTTTAAGCAAATAAGAGTTTCAATCACATAAAACATTTGCAACATTTCAGATCCCAGAAGGTTTTTTTCAAGTCAGGTTCAGCCTGATTCACTGTGACAGCTTCTCTGAAGTTGCATCCTCTAAGAAGCAATAATTGTCATTTGGGGGCCTTCTGGGTGAAAAGGCACAACAGACCCAAAGGAGCTACAAGATATAATCTGCACAGCAAAGAAATGCCCAAAGTCTAAAGGCAATGAAGTGAATAGTTTAAAGTATATTTGGCTTTAAAGCTTATCTCTTTATTTTCTGCCCTTAATTGGGCAAATATCATCAATTACAACAAATTGTCTTCAAACTTTGAGCCACACAGAGATAAACTTCACATTCACTACTTAGACTTTCAAGATTTCCTTGTATATAAATGGAAATAATTAGACCTTGGATAAAAAAAAAAAAACTAACAGAACAAAGAAAGGCCATGATCTAATATCAGAATAAAGTTAACAAATGTCATTAAGTGAGATGATTGGTGATGAGTGAAGGTCATGCCCAGTTTACTTTTCACAGTTGATAGATCAAAGCCGTTCCTTCATTTGGGATAAAGACTAAATGCAGTTAGTTTGGCCTTGGAAAATCCTTTCACATAATACGAAATCTCTCTGTAGTCTGCTGTTTCTAAGGCACATGAGTGGTTGTAACACGTGCCAGGGAGTCAAGATAGAGTGTCAAAAATATTAAAAAGTACATATTTTAAATGATGTTTTTCAATCCATGATTAAATAATGTGGGAAATGCAGTCATAACATATTATGGCACACCATTGCTGTGAATATTATATTGTACAAGGATACACAGAAAGACAAATAAGACTGTCATGGAATGATGGATTCATGAGGTCAGAAGGCAGTAAAAGGTCAATGTGCCTGAGCACCCATCTGATCCACAAATCCTCTTCCCTGCCAGGAAGTCATTAGTCCATAACCGGAAAGCCTGCCTTGATGGGGACATCGTCAGCCCTGCTGTGGCCATGCATAGCTCTGTTAGAAAGCTCTCACTCTCTGTGACTAGGAGTATGGTTTCATGCATTCTGTCATATTTCTAACCTTTGAGACCAAACAGAACAAGCCAAATCCTTCCACCACCAAACATTCCTTAGCAGTTTGAAGATGGTTATCTCATTCCTATCATCATACCTCCAAGTTCTCTCAGTCCCTTAAAATATTCCTCATGGAGCATTTTCCAGTCTCTCAATATTCTGATGAGGCTCTCTAGTTGCAATTCAATTTGCCTATGTCCCTCTAAAAATATAGACCTAAATATAGAATTCAGTGTATAACTGTCCCAGCGCAGAGACAAAACTATCATTTCTCTTGTTCCACATGCTCTTCTTTCTGTAATTCAGCCCAAATCAGCACTTTCAGTAACTGCTATCATTTGAGCAACAGTTCTCCAATCTAGACTAACTGATGTTTAATAAGTACTTTATGCTTAGAAATTGTTTCATCTATATATTTCATTTGAACCTGACAATAATTTGCAATAAAGGTATTATTTTTGTCATTTTCAGATGAAGAAAATAAGATTTACAGAGGGTAGTTAAATTTTTCCTGGAGCACATAAGTAAGTTGCACATCTGAGGCCCAAATCCAGGTCCTGTGTCTATAAATCAAGGACCTTTGTGACTCTACTTTAGAGTCTTTGATGATGCTTCAGTGATATAATGATAGACTGTTGTCAAAGGCAGAACTTTAAAAATTAGTTTCCTGTTCTTCCAGTGTAGAACACTTCATTCTAACCCTGGGATAGAATGAAGGCAGCACGACCTGCTAAGTCATGCTGCCTCCTTTTCAAATGGTTACAAACCATCCTTTTAATTATTCACCCAAGATTCTTGCCCATACTTGACTTCAAACTTGGGTGACTATTGTTTGTAGTCTGATTCTTTAATTTTTTAAGTCAAAACTACATTTTCAATATTCCAGTCTTTGGACATCAAATTGTACTACAAAATTGCCAGAAGATCACCAATGGTTATTCTTTTTGAATTCAGATCTCATTATGTAATATATATGGTATTAGTTAAAGCTTTAAAACATTCATAAATTTTTTTATAAATTCATTAATCTGATGTTTGCCATCAAAAACATTGTTTTAAATTTTTAATTTTGAAAACAACTGCACTAAGAACAGAATCCTAAAGCACTTAAAGACCTCCATGACTTCCTCCAACGTAGGAGAAGGGTATGACTCCCTAGGAGGTATATCAGAATCCATATGTTGGGGGCTTGAAGAATGTGTAGGGTTGAAAAAGCATTTTACGTATCACAATATAATTTAATAATGAGAAAAATAGTGGTCTCCCATAACAAACTGCAAAGACTTCAGGAGTTTCCAAGTTTACTAATTAGGGCCAAGAATTTTGAAAATTTAAAACATATTGCCTGAGTTAATAATATTCCATTAATCAGGATCCTTGCATACAACTGGGCAGTTAGTTATAAATCTCCTTTAGTTTTTTCCACCCAGCTTGGCTTTTTTCCTTGTTGATGGGATTCATTTAGACTTTGCCACAGGCTTTACTGAAATCCAGGTATGGCCTTTCCCAGACCTCCCACTCCTCCTGTAAACACTTTCTTCATTTTGTTTCCAGGACACCAAACCCACTTGGGTTTTCCTTTTACATTTCTGGCTACGTCTCCTCCAGTTCCTCTCCATTTCCTTGACGTGTGGATTTTGAGGTATCACAGAACTCAGTCCTTGGATTCTGTTTCTTTCTTACCACACCTACTCCCGATGATCTCATCCAGACTAAGGACTTGGGCAGCATGTTCACTGCCCAGCTCTCCCCTGAACATGTCTGAATATCTGACTGTCTCCTTGGCATCTCCATTTGAAAGTCTAAGAAGGTTTCCAGACTTAATACGTTGAACACTGAGCTTCTGATAACTGCCCTACCAGCACCATCACCATACACTAGCTCTTACTGCAGCTCTCCCATCTCAAGAAATGAAAACTCATTCTTCCATCCCTCAGGCTAAGAACCTCAGTGTTATAGTTATCTCCCTCTCTCTCTTTTTTATAATTCGTACAACATTAAACTAACTCCTTTAAAGTGTATGATTCAGTTCATTTCAGTTGAGTCGCTTAGTCATGTCTGACCTTTTTCAACCCCATAGACTGCAGCACGCCAGGCCTCCCTGTCCATCACCAACTCCCCGAGTTTACTTAAACTCATGTCCATTGAGTCGGTGATGCCATCCAACCATCTCATCCTCTGTTGTCCCCTTCTCCTCCTGCCTTCACGATTCAGTAGCTTTTAATATATTCAGACTTGAGCAACCCACACCACTTTGTAACTACTTTGTAAAGAACATTTTAATCACCCGTAAAAGAAACCCGCTTCTCATGAGCTCCTGGTCCCACTCTCTGCCAGACAGCCACCAGGACACCTTGTCTTCATGAATATTCTTATCTGGATATTTAATGTAAATGAAATTTTTCATATGGGGCCTTTGTGACTGGCTCATTTCATTATCTTAATGCTTTTTTTTTTAAAGCTTAGCCATGTTGTCACTCCATATCAAATGCTTCTTATCATTTTATTGCCCAAAAATATTCTTCATATGACTATACCACATTTTACTTATTTATTAACCAGTTGTGAACATTTGGGTTGTTTCCACTTTTTTGCCAATTTGCCTGTGGAATTATGTGACTTTTTGTGTGAAGGTATGTTTTCAATGATCTTGAGTATATAGAAAGGAATGTGATATCTGGGGAAATCTATGTTTAACATTTTGATGAGCAGCCAAGGTGTTTTCCAAAATGGCTACACCAATTTACCAATAAACCAGCAACCAAGGAGTGTTCCCATTCCTCAATATCCTCTCCCTGACTTCTTATGGTCTGCATGAGCTCCTCTCTTTATCCCACACTCCATGCCCAATCAATCACCTAATTCTGCGGCTCTAACATCAAAATATATTCAGAATCTGATCATTTTTCAGCATTTCCAATATCCAGGTATGAGGCAGCAACATCTTTCACCTTTTCCCACATTTGCCCTCCTGCTGCTGCTAAGTCGCTTCAGTCATGTCCGATTCTGTGTGACCCCATAGACGGCAGCCCACCAGCCTCCCCCGTCCCTGGGATTCTCCAGGCAAGAACACTGGAGTGGGTTGCCATTTCCTCCTCCAATGCATGAAGGTGAAAAGTGAAAGTCAAGTCGCTCAGTCCTTTCCGACTCTGAGCGACCCCATGGACTGCAGCCTACCCGGCTCTTCCATCCATGGGATTTTCCAGGCAAGAGTACTGGAGTGGGGTGCCATTGCCTTCTCAGTTCAGTTTAGTTCAGTCGCTCAGCCATGTCCAACTCTTTGCGACCCCATGAATTGCAGCACTCCAGGCCTCCCTGTCCATCACCAACTCCTGGAGTTCACTCAAACTCACGTTCATCAAGTCGGTGATGCCATCCAGCCTCTGTCATCCCCTTCTCCTCTCTTTGTGACTCCATGAATTGCAGCACTCCAGGCCTCCCTGTCCATCACCAACTCCTGGAGTTCACAAAACTCACGTCCATCAAGTCGGTGATGCCATCTCATCCTCTGTCGTCCCCTTCTCCTCCTGCCCACAATCCCTCCCAACATTAGAGTCTTTTCCAATGAGTCAACTCTTCACATGAGGTGGCCAAAGTACTGGACTTTCAGCTTTAGCATCATTCCTTCCAAAGAACACCCAGGACTGATCTCCTTCAGAATGGACTGGTTGGATCTCCTTACAGTCCAAGGGACTCTCAAGAGTCTTCTCCAACACCACAGTTCAAAAGCATCAATGCTTTGATGCTCAGCTTTCTTCACAGTCCAACTCTCACATCCATACATGACTACTAGATAAACCACAGCCTTGACTAGACGGACCTTTGTTGGCAAAGTAATGTCTCTGCTTTTTAATATGCTATCTAGGTTGGTCATAACTTTCCTTCCAAGGAGTAAGTGTCTTCTAATTTCATGCCTGCAGTCACCATCTGCTGTGATTTTGGAGCCCAGAAAAATAAAGTCTGACACTGTTTCCACTGTTTCCCCATCTATTTGCCATGAAGTGATGGGACTGGATGCCATGATCTTCATTTTCTGAATGCTGAGCTTTAAGCCAACTTTTTCACTCTCCTCTTTCATCAAGAGGCTTTTTAGTTCCTCTTCACTTTCTGCCATAAGGGTGGTGTCATCTGCATATCTGAGGTTATTGATATTTCTCCCGGCAATCTTGATTCCAGCTTGTGCTTCTTCCAGCCCAGCATTTCTCATGATGTACTCTGCATATAAGTTAAATAAGCAGGGTGACAATATACAGCCTTGACAGACTCCTTTTCCTATTTGGAACCAGTCTGTTGTTCCATGTCCAGTTCTAACTGTTGCTTCCTGACCTGCATATAGGTTTCTCAAGAGACAGGTCAGGTGGTCTGGTATTCCCATCTCTTTCAGAATTTTCCACAGTTGATTGTGATCCACACAGTCAAAGGCTTTGGCATAGTCAATAACGCAGAAATAGACTCTCCATCAGAGTGACCCTGCAAATATGTCAGGTCTCATCACTCCTCAATGGTCCTCATTACGCAAAACTTACCTCACTCAGAGTTAAAACCAAAGATCTGCAATGATCAAAGACCCAATGTGATCTGGCCTTTGGGTAGATTTCCTACCTCACCTCTATTTTCAAATTTGCTTGCTCTCTTCAGCCCCACCAGGAGCCTCACAGTTTCTCTAATGTTCCTGCCTCAGGGCCTTTGCACTTGTCATTCTGCTGCACTTGCCCTTTGACCTCAAACACTCTTCCTCTGGATAGTCACACAGTGATCACCTTCATGACTTTTTGGCCTCTACTTCACAGTCACCTTGTCAGTGAGAACTTGCCTCCTCACATCACGAATTGCAACTTTCTGCAAAAACACACCTCAAATCCTTTTACTCTGCTTAAGTTTTAGCATTTATCACTATCTAACATACTAAATATTTTACTTATTTATCTTATCTTTTAATATTAATTTAATAAATAAATATTTTACTTGTTTATCTGATGACCAGAAAGATTGAGGACAGGAGGAGAAAGAGGCAACAGAGGGTGAAATGGTCAGATGGCATCACCGACTCAATGGCTGCCGCTGCCGCCAAGTCGCTTCAGTCGTGTCCGACTCTGTGCGACCCCATGGACTGCAGCCTACCAGGCTTCTCCGTCCATGGGATTCTCCAGGCAAGAACACTGGAGTGGGTTGCCATTTCCTTCTCCAATGCATGAAAGTAGAAAGTGAAAGTGAAGTCACTCAGTCGTGTCTGACTCTTAGGGACCCCATGGACTGCAGCCTACCAGGCTCCTCCGTCCCTGGGATTTGCCAGGCAAGAGTACTGGAGTGGGGTGCCATTGCCTTCTCGGATGTCTGAGCAAATTCTGGGAGATAGTGAATGACAGGGAGGCCTGGAGTGCTGCAGTTCATGGGGTAACAAAGGGTTGGACATGACTGAGCAACTAAATAACAGCAATCTTATCTTTTGTCTTTTCTACTACTAAAATGTGAGTTCCATGAAAATCAGGGTTTTTCACTCTTTTATTCACTGCTATATACCTAATGCCTGTACACATTTCTGGCACATAATAGGAGTTTAAAATACTTTCTTCACTTGGTTTTGTTGAATGAATGAAAGATCTTCCAATCTATCCGCTATCAACAAAGGAAAAAGGGTTAGTGATGGTGACTTGGTAAAGACATGGGAAGTCTCAATGATCACTGCTTCATTATTTCCAGATCAGTCCTTTGATAATCTGTTCTGGAGTGCTGCCTGGAACTTCAAACATGTGTGGTTCACATGTCTGGAGAGAGGGTCTGACTAGTGCTCTCATACACCCTATTCTTCCTTCCTTGAAGACTTACCAAATTGTCATTGCTTTCTCACTGAATCATTGAATCACCTGTATATATACTAATGCATGGCAGGTCACCAGGTGAGTCACTTCCAAGGACCTCTCCTGAGGTCAGGCAGTGCTGGCCATTCTATCATGGTCTCTTACATCAGCAGTCTTCAGGCTTTCTTGTTCACTTATTTCCTAAAATAACTTCAAAAAGCTATGTATCCCTTCACATTTTTTAATTAATTTATTTATTTTAATTGGAGGCTAATTACTTTACAATACTGTGGTGGTTTTTTGCCATACATCAACATGAATCAGCCACAGGTGTACATGTGTTCCCCTGTCCCAAATCCCCCTCCCACCTCCCTCCCCATCCCAACCCTCTAGTTTGTCCCAGTGCACCAGCTTTGAGTGCCCTATTTTATACATTGAACTTAGTCTGGTCATCTATTTCACATATGGTAATATACATGTTTCAACGCTTTTCTCTCAAATCATCCCACCCTCTTCTTCTCCCACACAGTCCAAAAGTTTTTTCTTTATATCTGTGTCTCTTTTGCTGTCTTGCATATACGGTCATCATTACCATCTTTCTAAATTCCATATATACATGTTAATATACTGTATTGATGTTTTTCTTTCTGACTTACTTCACTCTGTATAATAGGCTCCAGTTTCATCCACCTCATTAGAACTGACTCAAATGCATTCTTATCAATAGCTGAGTAATATTCCATTGTGTATATGTACCACAGCTTTCTTATCCATTCATCTACTGATAGACATCTAAGTTGTTTCCATGTCCTAGCTATTGTAAACAGTGCTGCGATGAACACTGGGGTACATGTCTCTCTCAATTCTGGTTTCCTTGGTGTGTATGCCCAGCAGTGGGATTTCTGGGTCATATGGCAGTTTTATTTCCAGTTTTTTTTTTTTTTTTAAGGAATCTCTACCCTGTTCTCCAGTGACTGTACTAGTTTGCATTCCCAACAGTGTAAGAGGGTTCCCTTTTCTCCACACCCTCCCCAGCATTTATTGTTTGTAGACTTTTTGATAGCAGCCATTCTGACCGGCATGAGATGGTACCTCACTGTGGTTTTGATTTGCATCTTTCTGATAATGAGTGATATTGAGCATCTTTTCATGTGTGTCTTCTTTGGAGAAATGTCTGTTTAGTTCTTTGGCCCATTTTTTGATTGGGTCATCTATTTTTCTGGTATTGAGCTGCATGAGCTGCCTGTATATTTTGGAGATTAATTCTTTGTCAGTTGTTTCATTTGCTATTACTTTCTCCCATTCTGAAGGCTGTCTTTTCACCTTGCTTATAGTTTCTTTCATTGTGCAAGAGCTTTTAAGTTTAGTTGGATCCCATTTGTTTATTTTTGCTTTTATTTCCATTCCTCTGGGAGGTGGGTTATAGAGGATCTTGCTATGATTTATGTCAGAGAGTGTTCAGCCTATGTTTTTCTCTAGGAGTTTTACAGTTTCTGGTCTTACATTTAGATCTTTAATCTATTTTGAGTTTATTTTTGTGTATGGTGTTAGAAAGTGTTCTAGTTTCATTCTTTTACAAGTGGTTGACCAGTTTTCCCAGCACCACTTGTTAAAGAAATTGTCTTTTCTCCATTGTATATTTCTGCCTTCTTTGTCAAAGATAAGGTGCCCATAGGTGCATGGATTCATCTCTGGGCTTTCTATTTTGTTCCACTGATCTATATTTCTGTCTTTGTACCAGTACCATACTGTCTTGATGACTGTAGCTTTGTAGTAGAGCCTGAAGTCAAGCAGCTTGATTCCTCCAGTTCCATTCTTCTTTCTCAAGATTGCTTTGGCTGTTCAAGGTTTGTTGTGTTTCCATACAAATTGTGAAATTATTTGTTCTAGTTCTGTGAAAAACACCATTGGTAGATGAACAGGGATTGCATTAAATCCATAGATTGCTTTGGGGAGTATACTCATTTTCACTCTACTGATTTTTCCGATCCATGAACATGGTATATTTCTCCCTATATTTGTGTCATCTTTGACTTCTTTTATCAGTGTTTTACAGTTTTCTATATATAGGTCTTTTGTTTCTTTAGGTAAATTTATTCCTAAATGTTTTATTCTTTTCATTGCAATGGTGAATGGGATTGTTTCCTTAATTTCTCTTTCTGTTTTCTCATTGTTAGTGTATAGGAATGCATTTCTGTGTATTAATTTTATATCCTGAAATTTTACTATAATCATTTATTAGCTTTAGTAATTTTTCTGGTGGTGTCTTTAGGGTTTTCTATGCAGAAGATCATGTCTTCTGCAAACAGTGAGAGTTTTACTTCTTCTTTTCCAGATAAACCATTAGCCAGACTTATCAAGAAAAAAAAGGGAGAAGAATCAAATCAATAAAATTATAAATGAAAATGGAGAAATCACAATAGACAACACAGAAATACAAAGGATCACAAGAGACTACTCTCAGCAACTATATGCCAACAAAATGGACAACTTGAAAGAAATGGATGAATTCTGAGAAAAGTGTAGTCTTCCAAAACTGAATCAGAAAGAAACGGAAAATTTTTTAACAGATCCATTACAAGCATGGAAATCAGAACTATAATCAAAAATCTTCCAATAAACAAAAGCTCAGGACCAGATGGCTTCACAGGTGAATTCTACCAAAAATTTAGAGAAGAGCTAACACCTATCCTACTCAAACTCTTCCAGAAAATTGCAGAGGAAGGTAAACTCCCAAACTCATTCTCTGAGGCTTCCATCACCCTAATACCAACACCAGACACAAAAGAAAGAAAAACTATAGGCCAATATCACTGATGAACATAGATGCAAGAATCCTCAACAAAATTCTAGCAAACAGAATCCAACAACATATTATAAAGATCATACATCATGACCAAGTGGGCTTTATCTCAGGGATGCAAGGATTCTTCAATATTCACAAATCAATGTGATACACCACATTAACAAATTGAAAGATAAAAACCATATAATTATCTCAGTAGATACAGAGAAAGCCTTTGACAGAATTCAGCACCCATTTATGATAAAAGCTCTCCAGAAAGCAGGCATAGAAGGAACATACCTCAACATAATAAAAACCATCTATGATAAACCCACAGCAAACATTATCCTCAATGGCAAAAAATTGAAAGCATTTCCTCTAAAATCAGGAACAAGCCAACCATGCCCACTTTCACCCTTCACGTTTTTAAACTGAAATCTTAAATTTTAATCTACATTTGAAAATATATTTGTAATAGTAAATAGAAAAATATTTTCAATGTTGTGCAGGTCAGGAAGCAACAGTTAGAACTGGACATGGAACAACAGACTGGTTCCAAATAGGAAAAGGAGTACGTCAAGGCTGTATATTGTCACCCTGCTTATTTAACTTATATGCAGAGTACATCATGAGAAACGCTGGACTGGAAGAAACACAAGCTGGAATCAAGATTGCCGGGAGAAATATCAATAACCTCAGATATGCAGACGACACCACCCTTATGGCAGAAAGTGAAGAGGAACTCAAAAGCCTCTTGATGAAAGAGGAGAGTGAAAAAGTTGGCTTAAAGCTCAACATTCAGAAAACGAAGATCATGGCATCCAGTCCCATCACTTCATGGGAAGTAGATGGGGAAAAGTGGAAACAGTGTCAGACTTCATTTTTCTGGGCTCCAAAATCACTGAAGATAGTGATTGCAGCCATGAAATTAAAAGACTCTTACTCCTTGGAAGGAAAGTTATGACCAACCTAGATAGCATATTCAAAAGCAGAGACAATACTTTGCCAACAAAAGTCCGTCTAGTCAAGGCTATGGTTTTTCCTGTGGTCATGTATGGATGTGAGAGTTGGACTGTGAAGAAGGCTGAGCACCGAAGAATTGATGCTTTTGAACTGTGGTGTTGGAGAAGACTCTTGAGAGTCCCTTGGACTGCAAGGAGATCCAACCAGTCCATTCTGAAGGAGATCAGCCCTGGGATTTCTTTGAAAGGAATGATGCCAAAGCTGAAAGTCCAGTACTTTGGCCACCTCATGCGAAGAGTTGACTCATTGGAAAAGACTCTGATGCTGGGAGGGATTGTGGGCAGGAGGAGAAGGGGACGACAGAGGATGAGATGGCTGGATGGCATCACTGACTCGATGGACATGAGTCTGAGTGAACTCCGGGAGTTGGTGATGGACAGGGAGGCCTGGCATGCTGCGATTCATGGGGTCGCAAAGAGTTGGACACAACTGAGCGACTGAACTGAACTGACTGAAACTGAAATATGATGAAGATTGAATGTAATCAGAGTGAATAGTTCATTACACTATGTGATAAAAGGAGTTTTTACCATTTTATGCAATAACATGCCAAATTCAAAAGAAATCATGCATACCTTTTATCTGTGAGTGTTAGCCAATGTATCTTAAAAATTTTAATAGTTCCAGAAGACATTCCATTTAAAAGATTAAATGTACATTGAAAAGATTCAGAATTATTAAGTACAGCATTTGAGAGTTCTGAACTCAGAACATTCCAATCCAGATACAGCACCATCCTAAACAGAAATATGCACAAATCAGGGAAAGACAAAAAGTCCAATCAAACTGAGATACTTTCATCTTTAAAGGAGCCTTCTCCAAAATCAATTTTTCCAATCATTACGTTGGCCACAGAGAGTTTTATACTCTGGGACAATCTACCACAGTAAGAGCATGCTGAGGGATAAGAGTGCAGGTGGGTTCTCAAGGAGTGTTAGGAAAAAGAAAAGAAATACAAACGGAAGGAAAGCAAGAATTAGAAATTGACTTCTTTATACAAAAATAAACTCAAAATGGATTAAAGACCTAAATGTAAGGCTGGAAACCAGAAAACTTCTAGAAGAAAACACAAGCAGAATACTTTCTTTTTTTAATTTATTTTTTAATTGGAGGAAAATTACAATGTTGTGTTGGTTTCTGCAGTACAACAACACAAATCAACCATAACTATACATATATCCCCTCTCTCTCGAGTCTTCCTCCCCGCCTTATCACAATCTTCTAGGTGACGACAGAGCACCAGGTTGGGCTCCCTGTGTTACATAGCAACTTCTCACCAGCTACCTTCTTTATGCATGATAATGTATGTATGTCTATGATACTTTTTCCATCCATCCCACTGTGTCTGTAAGTCCATTCTCTACATATGCATCTCCATGACTTCCCTGAACATAAGTTCATCAATACCATTTTTCTAGATTCCATGTATATGTAGTAATATACAATGTTTTTTTCTCTTTCTGACTTAGTTCCTTTAGTATAATAGGGTCTAGTTTCATGCACCTAACTAGAACCGACTCAAATTCATTTATGTTAATGGCAGAGTAATTCCATTGTGAATATGTACCACATCTTCTTTATCCCTTCCTCTTTAGATGGACTTCTAGGTTGCTTCCATGTCCTGTCTACTGTAAATAGTGCTACAATGAACAGTGGGGTACATGTGTCTTTTAGAATTGTGGCTTTCTCAGGGTATACACCAGTAGTGGGATTGCTGGGTCAAATGGTAGATTTATTCCTAGCTTTTTTAAGGAATCTCCATACTGTTCTCCATAATGGCTATATCAGTTTACATTCTCACCAACAGTGTAGAAAGGTTCCCTTTTCTCCACATCCTCTCCAGCATTTATTATTTGTAGATTTTTTGATGATGGCCATTCTGACTGATGTGAGGTGATAAGGTCAGAAACTATAAAACTCTTAGAGGAAACCATAAGCAGTACACTCTGACATAAATCACAGCAAGATTATCTTAGACCCACCTCCTAGAGTAATGGAAATAAAAACAAAAATAAACAAATGGGACCTAATTAAACTTAAAAGCTTTTTCACAGCAAAGGAAACAATAAAGAAGATTAAAAAGACAACCATCAGAATAGGAGAAAATAATTGCAAATGAAACAATTGACAAAGGACTAATCTCCAAAATATATAAGCAGCTCATATACTTCAATATAAGAAAAACAAACAGCCCAATCAAAAAATGGGCAGGAGACCTACACAGACATTCCTCCAAAGAAGACATACAGATGGCTAATAAACACATGAAAAGATGTTCAATATCACTATTAGAGAAATGCAAATCAGAAAAGTCTTTAATATAAATCATAGCAATATTTTTTGGATCTATCTCTTAAGGAAAAAGAAAAGCAGAGATGAACAAATGGGACCTAAAACAGCTTTTGCACAGCAAAGGAGACCATTGACCAAATGAAAAGACAACCTACTAAGTGGGAGACAATATTCACAAATGATATGACAGCTAAGGGGTTAACATGCAAAGTATACAAAAAGCTCATACAATTCAATATCAAGAGACCAATTTAAAAATAAGCAGAAGGTCTGAATAGACTTTTTTCCAAAGAAGACAGACAGATAAGTAGTTTCAGGCATATGAAAAGATGCTCAACATCGCTAGTCATCAGAGAAAAGCAAATCAAAATTGCAATGAGATGTCACTTCATACCTATGAGGATGACTATCATCTAAAGCACAAGACATAACAAATGTTGGTGAGGATGTGGGGAAAAGGAAACCTTAGTACACTGTTGGTGGGAAAGTAAATTGATGCAACCACTATAAAAGATAGAATGCAAGTTCCTCAAAAAGCTAAAAATAGAACTACCATATGATCTAACAGTTGCACTTCTGAGTATATATTTGAAAAAATGAAAACATTAATTCAAAAAGATAATGCACCCCAATGGTCATTGCAGCATTATTTTTTTACAATAGCCAAGATATGAGTTAAGCGTTCAATAAATTGAAGCTATTTTTATTATTATTATTAAGGAGATCCACTGTAAAATCCTGTCTTTTCTATTGAGCAGCTCAGTAGGTATAACCTTGAGCAACTTATTTTAACCTCTCTTGAATCGCTGCATCAAGAAAAGTATAGTACACACTTGTAATCTGATTAAACAAGTCTACTCTTAGATATTTATTCAAAAAAATTGTTTTATTGATTTGTACACAAATCTTTATCCAGGATGTCAAAATCCAAAAGCTGTGAAAAATCAAAAGATTTGATAAATGAAAAATGTGACCCAGCCACACATGAAACAATTCATAGTCTCTATTTATCCTATTGAGTGATAATATTCATTCATGCATTAAACTGAAAATAACTACAGAGCGCTTCCTCAGAACTTGTGGGGGGCTATGCATACTACACAATATATAAATTGAATTAGCTTTTGAAAATCTGAAATATTCTGAATTCTAAAACAGGCCTTGCCTCAAGGTTTTGGATAAAAAATTGTGGATTGTCCTAGAAAAAAGAGGAAGAATGGAAGGAAAAAAAGGAAGGAAAGAAGGGGGAAAAGGAAGAAAGGAAAGAAGGGGGGAAAGGAAGAAAGGAAAGAAGGGAGATAAGGAGGTAGGGAGGGAGAAAAAGATGTTTTCCTGGTACCAATCCTTCCTAACCAGTCCTCTCGTCAGAGTTTTTCTATCTTTGTCCTTCTGCAGGAGAGCCACCTGCTCTGGTCCCTGTGACAGCCATCTGATGGCTCCCCAGCCTCCTCCTTACTGCCTGGGCCACTAGAACTGATCTTACTGATAAAGTTTTTAAAAGATTCTGAACACTCACATTCAGAATTTGGCTCTGCAGGCACTGCAGGGCCCCTTTATCATTCTTGTCTCAGAATTAAGAACCTGGGAGAGAAGCAGAAAAACAGATGAAAGAAAAACTATGTTGAGAATTTGCCAAATAGTGAATTTTTTCACACCCCTCTCCCTCAGCCTTTCCACAGAGAGTTGGTTTCAATCTAAATACTTCAAAGCTTTTGTTGATATCTGTTTTCCTCTGGTCCATACAACCCTCACCCCCACCACAGAGAAAGGGGGGAAAGATCCATATTCCAGTGTGGGGCCTTGGAATTCATTTAAAGCAAATATTCCCCCTAAAATGTTTCAATCCACAAAATGAGATTGTTTTTCAATCTTTTATTTTGCTTACTCTGTTTCCAACATGTTCTAGTTGCAGCCTCATGCGTAAACCATTGTGAACATGTTAAATTAGAAACACATTTTTTATTGTTATCTTTACCTCTCCAATTTTTAGTCTTCCCTAAAATATCTTGTGACCTCTGTGGTACCATGTCACATGTAACCCTGTCACATGAATTTTATGTCCCTTCCTCCTTAATTAGCCATGGTTACAGAGCAGCAATTTTGCTCAGAATTTCTTCTAAGAAAGGGTTAAATAGGCAAATGTTTGGATCAAGTTCCCCTAACACCTTTGGATTAATTGGATTTGAGGCTAAAAATAAATTATCCAATAGGTTAACATGAGGTAATGTTGAAAGAACTGCTTGGAAAAGAACTCCAAAAATGCAAGAATGTCACCATGAATAGTTAAAGGCACCCTGCAAAGGGAGAAGAAAGCAGGTACTTATCTCAGCTTCAGGATGTTGACCAAGTTATCCCTGAGACACTAATTACAGACAGTAATACTATTATCCCTTACTGCTGATGGGGAATGTAGGCTTTCAAAACAGAAAAGTGTTCCTATTCTTGAGGAATTTGCCATCCTCTTTTGCGGGGAGCGAGCTCCACCTGTGGCAAAGGTCATGAGGAAGGAGGCTCGGCATACGCAAAGGCGGGATCGAGCCTCAGGAGTCCCCCTGGAAATTCTCGAGCATCTACCCCCAAAACCAGAGTCTGTCTACTTTCTGCTTTGTGCTCTCACCTACACCTCTGACTTTACGGGGAGCTGTCCCCCACTACCTCTCTCTGAAAAAAGAGTTAGCTTACAGCTCCAGTTAACAATTCCTGGGTGTGACAGTGTTTCAACGTACAAACTCCTTTGGAAGTCCTCTAGCCTGCCTGAATAGGTTTTTCCGGCCACATGTGATTGTTCAGAGCCTCCCAACTGTGAGAGGCAGGAGATGTTCTAAACTGTCTAAACACAGATTCCTTTGAGTAGTTAAAAGATTGATTAGAAATTGTATTGGTGAAGGGTTTTTCACTTATTGGGCCAAAGTTTGCAGCTAAGTCTCCATACCCCTTACCTACTGTGTCCTTGGCAGTGTATTGATTGATATAATGGGTGTATAGAAATGTAAGTAGTAGTCTCAACGTTTGTAACCTTGGACCCTTGAGTTAATTCTTTTCTTGATTGAGCCCACCTCACCTTTGCCCTATAGGAATGCAGCTTTGTCCAATGCTTTTTTGGAGGCTGGTGCCTGACTTTGGAATAATCACCTTTAGAGAAAAATAAGTTTCTTGAAATGTTAACAGGCCTCCTGGCCAGAAGATGATGTAATTCACCTGAACTTTTGCATATGATAAGTTTGAAAGCCTGGCTTCGATTAGGACCAGGAACTGCTGTCCTTGCATGACTCCACCCCTTCCCCCATTATCCTCTATGCACAACTTAAGGTATAAAAACTACTTTGGAAAATAAAGTGCGGGCCTTGTTCACCGAAACTTGGTCTCCCCATGTCGCTCTCTCTCCCAAATTCTGGCTGAGTCTCCATCTGGAACGCAGAACCCACTATGCTTGCTAATTATGCCTGGGCTTCTAAGATCCGACCGGGGAGGCCTCAGTGTCTCCTCTCCTTCGGGAGAATGGAAGGACGCCTGCGGCCTACGTAAGTGGTGCAAACTTCTTGTCTTGAAGTTTTATTGGTCTCCCGCGTAAACCAAGCTACTCAGCCTCTTTTCTCCACTGAATTTTCCTACTGAGCTATCCTCATCCTATTACTCTTTATATCTTTGATAAAATATTTAAATAAATAGGTCGCCGACGCCGTTCCCGCTTCAAATACCCTGGATCAGCCTGGGCTGGTCCCCGGCACTCTTTAGCGTTCTACTCCAAATCTAGAGTTGCCTTTCCTCCTGTGAGATATTCTCAGCAAATAAAATGCAGGGAGGCAGGAAGGAGACTGATTCTGTGGTCCAATCCGTTTGCTAAAAGATGCCTGCTCTGCCCCCTTCTTGTTGTCATTATTCAGTAGTTAAGTCATGTCCAACCTTTTGCGACCCCATGGACTGCAGCACACCAGGCTTCCCTGTCCTTCATTATTTCCCAGAGTTTGCTCAAACTCAAGTCCATTAAGTTGATGATGCCATCCAACCATCTCATCCTCTGTCACCCCCTTCTCCTCCTGTCTTCAACCTTTCCCAGCATCAGGGTCTTTTCCAATGAGTTGGCTCTTTGCATCAGGTGGCCAAAGTATTGGAGTTTCAGCTTCAGCATCAGTCCTTCCAATGAATATTCAGGGTTGATTTCCCTTAGGATTGACTCGTTTGATCTCCTTGCTGTCCAAGGGACTCTCAAGACTCTTCTCCAGCACCACAATTCAAAAGCATCGATTCTTTGGCCCTCAGCAAAGGAGAATGGATGCATGTAAATGTGTTGCTGAGTCGCTCTGCTGTGCACCTAAAGCTATCACAACACTATCAATCAGCTATGAAAGAAAGTGAACGTGTCATTTATTCAGTCGTGTCCGATTCTTTGTGACTCCATGGTCTGTAGCCTACCAGGCTCCTCTGTCCATGGCGAGTCTCCAGGCAAGAGTTACTGGAGTGCCATTCCCTTCTCCAGGGGATCTTCCCAACCCAGGGATTGAACCCACGTCTCCTGCCTTGCAAGCATTTTCTTTACCATCTGAGCCACCAGGGAAGCTCTGTTAATCAGCTATACTCCAGTACAAAATAAAAAGTTTAAAAATAAAGTATAATTTCCCAAATTTACTTGACTATGAAACTCTCTGTACATTCACCAATAGCTCACAGAGCTAGGATTCCTTGGCACACATTTGGAGAAATATTGTTCTAGAATCACTATGTTACCATGTTCTGGTGTTGCTATTCAACAGACAAAACTAAATATTCCAGATTTGGTCCACAAGTTTAAAATCATAGGGAAGTGTGCATGATTTTGTTCATCCAGTTCTTGCAGTGTTTTGCAAGGAGGAATCTTTCTAAAGTGGGGCATTTGTCCCCTTCGCGCTCTTGAAGCAAGTTTGGTGGTAACATATGTTGGCTACATCCAAGCACAAGCTTCATAATAATGAATGGTCTACAGTAAGTCTTTTCTCAACCTGGATGCCCCACACCCGGACTTGCTATAGAGCACTGAAGATGGTTTACATGTGTAGGCTCTGCTGCTAAACAGCCTGGCTCTGCCACACGTTACTCATCATTCGTGTGCTTCAGTTTTCTCCTCTATCCAGTGGGGTGACGACACAAGGGTCAGCCTTATCAGGCTCCTGTGAGAATGAGATGAGCTAATTCATACATAACTTTCCAATAGCTGTTGGCCCATAATGGATGGAAGGGAGAGGGAGGAAATGAGGGGAAAACAGGGACAGAGAAAGAAGGAGAGATAGTAAGAATAACAGACCCTGTTTATGGTTCTGGACTTCTAGGGACTACACGCTTACAGGCCAACGTCTAACAGAAGAAAATGGAGCAGTACTTTATTAAAAGCAGAGCAAGCACAGTTCTCTGGCAAACTAGGCTAGAATCCAGGCTTCAGCACTTAAGGAGGGCTTCCTCTTCCCTTTCTCATAGCCTTCAAATGGCTCAGCCTATAAAGCAGTTGAGCCTGCCCTACCAGCGAGAGAGGAAGAAGGACTCAGCCAGACCTGTGCAGAGGGCCAATCTGAAATCAGGACTCACCTGTGGAGGCGATAAGGAAAAAACCTCACAAATATGAATGAAACACCACACAGATGCAAGGCAGGGTAGACCAGGTGTCCCTGTCACCTGGACCCTAGCTTTGGACTTGCACTGTGGAATATCTACTATAAAGAGAGTTTGTAAACGTTTAATCTATTAATATAATCTCCCTAAATAATCCATACAAGTAACATATATTTACCAATTTACCAATATTTCAAAAACAAAAAATGTAATTACCTCTCAAAACTGGAAACGTACTCAAATCCCCAGTATCGACATAACTGTGCCAATATTCCTCAGTGTCTGGGCAGTGCATGGGAAGCAAGAGGAAAAGGAGGTGAGGTGTTCTCAGATGATGAGGGGCTCTAGGTCCCCCACCGGAGCTGCCGCTGGGCTCTGTCTCCACCATAACCACAGCCCACTCACTCCCTTAACCCTCAGAGCGATGCATCTCTTCTTCCCTGGACCATTTTCCTGGTTACTGCCTTCCTACGTCATCCTTTGAGGCACTGTCTTCAGAGTTGGTCCCTACAGCTCACAGGAGGCACATGGTAGGGGACGGGGAAGAAGTCAGGATTAAGGAACAGAAGTGTAAATCTGTATGGCATGTAGGCAGGGGAGTCATTCCCCATGTCACTGGTAAATTCACCACCATCCTTCTCCTTCCTCCCCACCCACAGCGGGTTTTGAGACTGTTTCACGCCCACTTATCTGTGCAGTAAAAATTGCAATTCACAAATGGAAATTTGTTACATCTTTCCAGAAACAGTGTGGGGATTTTTTAAAATATTCCCTCTAATGACTAAGAATCCTCCTCAATAATGTGACAGGGTGCAGTTTTAAATGCAGTGACTTTTGACTTTGATTGTTCTTTTCTTATTCAAATTAACAGTTGCCTACAAGAATCTGGAAATGCAGGAAATTCATGCCTTCATTCCCAGGCATCACCACAGGGTCCCTGTCCACATTTTCTGTTCTCAGAGTGTATATGCTCAAGTCTGTGATGTGCCACTAAAAGCCAATGGTCTATAATTGAGCCTGTGGCCCTCAGACCTCTGCCATGTACATCCCCAGGGCAGCTCAGATCCATCCTGAGGCACTGACTATACTCTTAGGTAACTTGTGACTAAATAAACCTGACCTTAGCAAGTTGTGTCTGGATGTTATAAACTGGATACAGTTCTCAAGTAAAGAAATGGCTGTGGGTGTCCAAGTAGGTCATCTGGATATAAGCTCCCAGCCATGCTGGCTCTTGCCCTTTGGGCTAAAGCTTTATAATTTCCCACGTTCTTAGTGAAGGGGATTTTCATCAAAACATGCCTGGGAATCTCAAGTATCATTAGTCTTTCAACACAACTTAGAGGGATTTAGCTGTGTTGGGTGCGCTTCACCGGGTAAAATGTAGCCCAGAAGTACCAGGCAGCAAAGTCTCTGGAGCAGAGGGTCAGACACTCACGGCTGGGAGGAGTCCTGCAGGCCTGTGCAGCTCTCCCTGAATGCCAGGTGTGGAGGGCAGGGGGAGAGGCCAAACCTTCTGGCACTGTGACCTCAGCAGGAGCTGGGACAAAGCCCTCCCTCACTCAGACACCGAGGAAAGATAATCACCATTGTCACACTCGGTCATCAGGTTCTCACACCCTCCTAAGCTTGGGTTATATTCTGCAACTTTCAGCTCACAACACAGGTATAAAGCCGGCTCCAGGGGAACTAAACAGAACTAATTCTGGCAGGTACCACCTATTGGGCCGGATCCGGTCACCTCCCCACACATGATGTGAAGGACCTTAGCCCAGCCTTTCTAGATGATTTCAAGGTCATTTGCCTTTCTTGTCAGAATATGCACTAGGAGCTTCCATAGTGGTGTTTCCTCCTGTACTGTGAAGTAGCTGGAGTTGCCCTCATTGAAGAAAGGGAAAACCAAAATAAATACGCAAAGGCTTCCCTCCCCCACTCTACTGTAATATCCTATTATAAAAGACTTTGAACTCTTCCCCTTTGTAATTGTGTGGCCACATAATTTTGATAAGAGTAGACCAGCCCTGGTGGCTTCCCTGGTGGCTCAGACAGTAAGGAATCTGCCTGCAATGCAGGAGACCCAGGTTCAGTCCCTGAGTTGGGAAGACCCCCTGGAGAAGGGAACAGCTACCCACGCCAGTATTCTTGCCTGGAGAATTCCATGGACAGAGGAGTCTGGTGGGCTACAGTCCATGGAGTCACAAAGAGTCAGACATGACTGAGTGACTAACACCAGCCCAGGCCTGTGCATCTCAGGTCATCTTGTTGCCTCTTGCAGACACATGCAGACACATAGCTATACTCTAGGTCCTAGCATAGTGGCTAGCACATATCACATGCTATGTAAATATTTTGCCAGTGAATTGATAAGATGTTATTTTTTCTTTGACATTTTATATTCACATCCTGTTTAACATGGAAGAAACACTGTTTTGCCTAAACTTTCATATTCTTTTTGCCAAGGTTCATGCAGATGGTCTGCATATCTAAGTTTGTATTAATAGTCTTCTGAATTCTAATTAATTTAGCATGTTAATTACTAATTCCTGACTCTTCCTTAACCATCATCTCCAATTAATCAATCTGTCCTATAGTCTTAAATAGGACTTCTCAGTAAGTCTCAAATGTGTCAAACTTTTCCATCTGCTATGCCACCATCATAGTCCAAACCACCTTCATTTCTCTCCCAGACCCCTGCAACCACCTCTTAGCTAGGCCACCTGCCTCCAGTGTTACAATCCTGTCCAAATGCAAACCTGGCCCTGTCAATTCTACGCTTAAAGTCCTGAGTTAGAGACACGTGTCGGGGGTTCTGGGAACATGTTCTCAGCACTCCCAGAACTCCAGCAGGCAGGTCCTGACACCTGTGAGTGAAGGTTCTAGCTGCATACAGTCCCTTCACATAGAGCTAGTGTAGGATCCGCTCCTACCCTGGCCTAGGCAGTCAACAGCAGAGCAGATTTGGTAGCCTGGATTTCTGAGTATAGAGGGACTAGAGGAAGACCTTGTCAATTGGGCATTTGTGGAATCCCCACTATGCCCTCCACTTCTTCGAGTTGACCTCAACCTAGTAGACATGTGCAGGCCTTTCAGACACTTCCAAAGCAAGAGAGGGAAGAATAGTGAATAAACCCTCCCTTCTCTTGAGCTCAGTAAAGGGAGACACAGAAGCTACTTCCAGGTGTCTCAGCAGAAGGCTGGCATCTGTCTTTACACTATGCCTGTGTACACACATACACACGTGCTAAGTTGTTTCAGTCGTGTCCAACTCTGTGCAACCTTATGGACTGTAGCCCCCCAGGCTTCTCTCTCTATGGGATTCTCTAGGCAAGAATGCTGGAGTGGGTTGCCATTTCCTTCTCCAGGGGATCTTCCTGACCCAGGGATCAAACCCACATCTCTTACATCTCCTACTTTGGCAGGCGGATTCTTTACCACTAGAGCCCCCTGGGAAGCCCCACACTATAGGCCTACAGGGCCACAAATCCATTTTCTTTTTACCTCCAATAGGATTCCCATCTTTAAGGACACTTCAACAACCATGCCTGATTCCTAAAGAGTAAACAGGGGAAACTAACAACCCATCTAAGAAATCCCAGCCACCAGACAGAGGAAGATCACGTAGAATAATCAAAATAAGTTCCCAGTGAAACAGAACTGCTGGAGAAAATACATGGAAGTCTGAGTAGAAAATAAGATTAATGAGCTCTACAAGCAGTTTTAAAAGACTTCACTTACATAAAAATGAAATCTCTCAGGGGAAAATTTATTAGTTAAATTAAAGGAGAATATCATCATTAAGGGGGCTTCCCTGGTAGCTCAGTTGGTAAAGAATCTGCCTTCAATGCAGGAGACCTGGGTTCAGTCTCTGGGTTGGAAAGATCCCCTTGAGGAGGGCATGGCAACCCACTCCGGTATTCTTGCCTGGAGAATCCCCATGGACAGAGGAGCCTGGCGTGCTACAGTCCATGGGGTCACAGAGAGTCAGACATGACTGAGTGACTAAGCACAGCACAGCACAGCACATGATCATTAAGACCCTAATAAGTGCTCTAGAAGAGCAAATTCAAGATACACTTCAAAGCACTGAGCAAAAGTTTGAAAGAAATTAAAATATCCAAGAAAAAGGTAGAAACTGGAGGGATCCAGAGAGTTATTAATAATATAAAAATAATAGCTGTTTCTAAAAGAGAAAAAGGAACAGGTGAAGGAAGGAGTAAGAGTAAGAAACAGCTCAAAAGAGTAAGAGAAAACTCCCCTGGACTGAAGAAAGATCCTCAGACTGGAAGCGTATATATGGAGTTTCAGGCTGGATTGACAACAAAAGAAAAATCGCAGACAACCAGACTGGAATTCTTGAGCTTTAAGGAGAAAGAGGAAATCTCATAAGCACACAAACACTTAAAAATCAACCTATCTGGGGCTTTCCTGGAGGTCCAGTGGTTGGGAGTCCACCTGCCACTATAGTGGTTGCAGGTTGGATTCCTGCTCCAGGAAGATCCCACATGCTGCAGCGAAACTAAGCCCCTGCACCACCCCTCCTGAGTCCACGTACTCTAGAGCCCATGTCTGCAATTCCTGGGCCTCCCACTGCAACTGCTGAATCCCACATGCCTAGAGCCCACGCTCTGCAACAAGAGAAGCCACCACAATGAGAAGCTTGTGAATGGCAATGAAAAGTAGCCCCTGCTCACTGCAGCTAGAGAAAGTCCATGCATAGCAACAGGGACCCAGCACAGTTGAAAATAAATAAATACTTTTTTTTTTAATCAACCTACCTGCTATTGTTGTTTTTGCTTAGTTGCTAACTCACGTCCAACACTTTGCAACCCCATGGACCATAGTTTGCCAGGCCCCTCTGTCTTTGGAATTTCCCAGGCAGGAATACTGGAGTGGATTGCCATTTCCTTCTCCATGGGATCCTACTGATCCAGGGATCGAACCCATGTCTCCTGCACTGGCTGGCAGATTCTTCACCGCTGAGCCACCAGGGAAGCCCTACCTGCTGTTGGAGGGGGAAAAGAAAATCCAACTTCTCACTCAGAAACTAGAAAGGTAGGAGTTAGGGAAAACCATCTACAAACAACTGACAGGAAGGACTATAAACCAAGAATTCTGTACCCAGCCAAGACACTATTCTCTTTTCAAGTGAGTGAAGAATACTAGAAAACAGGTGAGGATGAAAAATATGCATATTACTCAAGCTCCCTTAATAAGGAAATTCTTGAGGAAAAAAATGAACACTTTCATAAATGAATAAAAATAGAGACTCCAAGACGGGAGACGATAAAAAGGAACAGCTGTTAATATTACTCAGCATCATGTATATGTATGTAAACTAAAATCTTAATGAAAATGAACATTTATTTGTATAGTATATAGTATATAATTGGCAACAAGTAAGTACAATTGAAGCAGAGGGATACATTTTAAGAAGAAGCACTATCTCAAAATGTAGGAGTTGGAGGTAGAGGGTGGAGAAGGCAAAAGTACTCTCAAGAGGGTAGAGAAAGGAGAAAAGGTAAGCAGAAATCAAAAACATTCCACAGAAGAACAGGTGAATAAATAGTGGCTGTGGCAGCCACAGAAGTGCCCTGTCTTCCTTCAAGAGAAAACTGTCATGAGGAATGCATTTTGCTAACAGTCTTCAAAGGCTGGTGTGGGGGAAGCAATTGGAAAATCTCTTAAAGCTAATGATATGACTAAATAACTGAACCAGAATTAAAAGTCAGTTTGGAAAGGAGATGTATGTAAGCTAAATATTTTTGAAAACCAGTGGCTTTATTCTAGAATAAACTCTTAGGAATGAAAACTGGGGAAAATATTTCATTTTAGGAGGAACAAAAATTATGACTACATACCTGTGGCGGATTCATTTTGATATTTGGCAAAACTAATACAATTATGTAAAGTTTAAAAATAAAATAAAATTAGAAAAAAAAAATTTACTTGATGGAAAATGAGGAATAAACTACTGCTTTTCTGCATCAAAAAAAAAAAAGAATTGTGGCTCAGAGGTTAAAGCATCTGCCTGGAATGCGGGAGACCCAGGTTCAATCCCTGGGTCGGGAAGATCCCCTGGAGATGGAAATGGCAACCCACTCCAGTATTCTTGCCTGGAGAATCCCATGGAAGGAGGAGCCTGGTAGCCTATAGTCCATGGGATCGCCAAGAGTCGGACAGGACTGAGCGACTTCACTTTCACTTTTCACTTTCAAGAATAAATTTAACAAGAAAAGCACAAGAACTATATGAAGAAAATGAGAGATATTGTTAAAGACAAACAAGATAACCACTCTCTTGGATGGGAAGACTTATTATCATTAAATGTCAATTCTCCTAAAATGAATATGCAGGTTATGGGGAACAGAGCACTCACATGTATTGCTAGTGGAAAGAAGAGGTTTCCTATCATTTGTGGAAAGCAATCTTAAAATGTATGTTAAAATAAACAGTATTCTTTGACTCAGTAATTCCAGTCCTGGAATATAAAGCACTAATGCTTAAGGACATATGTGTAGAATATTTATTGCAGCATAGTTTGCAATTCCCGAAAACTTTATAAACAAAATGAATGTTCATAAATGGGAAACTGGCTAAATACATTGTGATACATCTACATCATAAAATTCTATATGTCTCTCTAAAAGAATTAAAAAGAGCTTTGCCAAGTGACTTGGAGGGAGTTCTACACAGTGAGAAAAAGCAAAATGCAGGAAAATGTGTATAATATAATGCCATCTTGGTAAAAAGAAAAAAGCAACCGCACCACCCAAAAAATGTCTGTGTGCATACATGTTTGTATTTCCTTGATTCTGAAATACACCCGCACATAATGGGTGTTGCAGCCTCAAGGAACAGCCCAAAGGCAACACCACTAATGCTCCTGATGGTGCAGACGACAGCAGAGTCCAGAAAAGCACACACGCAATGTCTGTGAATTGAAAAGGGCTTCCAAAGAGTCAAGCTCTGAGTATGAAGAAGTTTAGGGGTATCTAACCCACTTTATTTCACTTACACAGTTTTTCTTTCATGTGTACAAATGAGTGATGTAAGAAGTGATGTAAGAAGGTGTAAAAGAGATAGTTCCATAAGCTTAAAAAGTACAAGAGTTAAGAAAGCATTGTGTCATGGTTTAATTGGCAGCATTTTCATCTTCCAACGTAGAACGCAATTGTGTGTCTTACACTAAATTAAATTAAATTAAGTGAAATTTAATTTAAGAGAAATTAAGCATCTTAAATTAAGTGAAATTTGCAGTATACATATGTGTATATTAATAGCCGTACAGAACTATATGAATACGGAGAAAATTATGCAATACAATGCAGGAGGGTCATATGAATGCATTAGTCTGCTAGGGCTGCCATGACAAAATTCCCCAAACTGAGCGGCTTAAATAACAGAAATGTATTTTCTCTGGAAGCCGGTGATCGAGGTGCCAGCAGGTTTGGCTTCTCCTGAGGCTTGTGGATTTCCACCTTCCCACCATGTCCTCATGTGGCCACTCCTCTGTGTGTGCGGCCCTGGTGTCTCTCCCCGCTTTGATAAAGACACCAGTCGTATTGGATTAGGCCCCTACCATTATGACCTTATTCGATCTTATTCTCTCTTTAAAAGCTCTAGCTCCAAATACAGTCACATTCTGAGGTACTGGGGTTTAAGTGTTCAACTATAATTTTGTTCAACTATAAAATCGAGGAACACAATTCAGTCCAAACAATAGGTTGTTTGGGGAGACTTGGGGAAAGAAAAGAAGAGAGACCACATAATAAAGGAAAAGAAAAGAAAAAGGATCACACTTTTTTTTTTTAAAAAGTCATGCATATATAGGCACTTACATAGAATCATGTATATATACCCCAATATTTGGAGCAACACTATTTACAATAACTAAGACATGAAAGCAACCTAAATGTCTGTTAACATATGAATGGATAAAGAAGATGTGAGATTTTATATATATATATATACACACACACACACACACACACAACGGAACATTGCTCAGCCATAAAGAATGAAATAATGAATAATGTCATTTGGAACAACAGGGATGGACCTACAGATTATCATATTAAGTGAAGTGAATCAAGCAGAGAAAGAAATTGTCCATCACTTATATGTAGAATCTCATTATAAACTAACTGCTGCCGCTGCTGCTAAGTCACTTCAGTAGTATCTGACTCTGTGCTACCCCATAGACAGCAGCCCACCAGGCTCCCCCATCCCTGGGATTCTCCAGGCAAGAACACTGGAGTGGGTTGCCATTTCCTTCTCCAATGCGTGAAAGTGAAAAGCGAAAGTGAAGTCACTCAGTTGTGTACAACTCTTAGCGACCCCATGGACTGCAGCCTACCAGGCTCCTCCATCCATGGGATTTTCCAAGCAAGAGTACTGGAGTGGGGTGCCATTGCCTTCTCTGTATAAACTAACTACTTCCATTTAAAAAATTTTAAGTACATGTGTTCCCTATCCTGAACCCCCCTCCCACCTCCCTCCCCATCCCATCCCTTTGGGTCATCCCAGTGATTCATGTCAATGTATGGCAAAACCAATACAATATTGTAACGTAATTAGCCTCCAATTAAAATAGATAAATTTATATTAAAAAATAAAAACTCAAAAAAAAATAAAAAATTTTTAGTAAAATCCTAAGTGAAATAAAATCACAGATGTAGAAAACAAACTTATGGTTGCCAGGGGACAGGAGTGAGAGAAAAATCTGGGGTTGGGATTGACGTATACACACTATTGTATGTAAAACAGATACCTACTAAGAACCTCTGGAGAAGGGAATGGCAACCCACTCCAGTATTATTGCCTGGAGAATTCCATGGACAGAGGAGCCTGGCAGCTACAGTCCATGGTCTCGCAAAGAGTCAGACACAATTGAGCAACTAACATCAGTAAGAAACTGCTATATAGTACAGGAAAATCTACTTGATTTTCTGCAATGGCCTATATAGAAGAATCTTTAAAAAAAAAAGAGTGGATATATGTGTATATATAACTGATTACTTTGCCATACACCTAAAACAAACACGTCATTGTAATCAGCTATATGCCAAAAAAAAATTTTAAGACAAAAAAATAAAAATGAAATCCTGCATATGCATAAATAAGTATATAAAGATGCAACTATAAAATAATTATTTTAAAAACATTTATTCAATGATCTGTCACTGTCCTTGGGTGAAGGCCAAACTATGTTAACAATTTATAGTGCTTCTAGGGTGAATCCCTCCCTCCCTCCTCAGGTTCCCCTGTGTACTGATTTGTTTACTTCACTCTCTCTGCTCCAGAAACCCTGAACTTCCTTCACCTCCTCTGAAATTCCTGCCACCATCCAGTGTCCTTTCTCTTCAGAACACCCTTCTCCAATTTCGATCTATTTAGCCTTCAACTAGGAGAAGGCAATGGCACCCCACTCCAGTACTCTTGCCTGGACAATCCCATGGACGGAGGAGCCTGGTAGGCTGCAGTCCATGGGGTCGCTAAGAGTCAGACACGACTGAGCGACTTCACTTTCACTTTTCACTTTCATGCATTGGAGAAGGAAATGGCAACCCACTCCAGTGTTCTTGCCTGGAGAATCCCAGGGACGGGGGAGCCTGGTGGGCTGCCGTCTATGGGGTCGCACAGAATCGGACACGACTGAAGCGACTTAGCAGCAGCAGCAGCAGCCTTCAACTACCAGTTTACTGTTTATTTAAGGCAGGGATTGGCAACCAGGTAGAATATATTTGAGGCTTTACATACAAAGAGACAAAGTCAAGGATATTATGTAGGTACTTATAGAATAAGATAGGAAACAAATTTTCACAAACTTTTAAATAAAATTTTAACAAAATTCAAAACACAATGGAGCACATTTTTTCGTAATAGAAGTCTACTAATGAGGAAAATGAAATTTCTTTTGGTTGGGATAGCATTTCGGTGATTGGGGCAAAGTCGGTGTTTTCTAATACTATAGTAGAAGCATGACCTTGTTCTTCCACAAAGCTTTTCCTTGCTTTTCTGCGGCACAGTGTATGAGCGGTCATAAGTCAATATCGCTTTGGAAAAAGGTACTACACGGCATTTCTGTGGATTATCACATACACGCACCAAGCACACACACAAATTCACCAAAGATGAAAACAAGTACCAGTAAATCTGCTCACGTCAGCCTCTGGATTTCACTCCTCCTTTACTTGCATGCCATCTTTGTTCTGCCAGTCAATTCACTTGCTATCTTTTATTGAGTAAAACAAAGGCAACTGCCTGTAGTCAATATATTTTAAAGCCAACTTTCCAGGCACAAATGGGTACTTTTCAGAGTCAGAACTAGAAGCCAAATACAAAAGATGACCGACTATATGTTCATAGGAAAATGCACAAAGTCATTCTAGGTCCCAACACTTCAAGGTAAGAAGTTGTATCTTGGCGCTTCCAAATGTCATGATTTTTTTCTTACTGTCTTCTTTAGTTTCTGGACACAGAGAAGCTTGGCAAAGTCAAAAGTGCATTAAAAGAAAGCACAAGTTAATAGAGTAGGGAAATTTTCCTAACTGTGTGGCTCAGCATCCAAAAGCTTCACCAAAGTAAAAGTGTAAGAATTTGAATAAATTAAAAAAAAAACACATATAACACCATAACTCAGTTCAGTTCAGTCACTCAGTTGTGTCCGACTCTTTGGGACCCCATGGACTGCAGCACACCAGGCCTCCCTGTCCATCACCAACTCCCAGAGCCTACCCAAACTCATGTCCATTGAGTCAGTATTGCCATCCAACCATCTCATCCTCTGTCGTCCCCTTCTCCACCTGCCCTCCATCTTTCCCAGCATCAGAGTCTTTTCCAATGAGTTAGCTCTTCACATCAGGTGGCCAAAGTATTGGAATTTCAGCTTCAACATCATTCCTTCCAATAAACACCCAGGACTGATCTCCTTTAGGATGGACTGGTTGGATCTCCTTGCAGTCCAAGGGACTCTCAAAAGTCTTCTCCAACACCACAGTTCAAAAGCATCAATTCTTCAGTGCTCAGCTTTCTTTATAGTCCAACTCTCACGTCCGTACATGACTACTACATATTAACACCATAATATGCAACTAAAAAGACAAATGACAATTCACAGGGCTATTTGGAAACATATATTTATATTTTCTAAAAAGCCAAATGACAAACCAGGGAAAATATTTACAATTTACATATTAAACAGCCTCTAAAAATGGAGAAGAAAAAGACCAAAACCCTACACAAATTTTCACTAGAGGTATAATCAGACAACTCATTGAAAAATAAATGCAAATTACTCTTACTCATATGAAAAAAATATTCAACCTTTTTCGTCATAAGAGAAATGCAAATTAAAACTGCAGTTAGATGCAATTTCTCACCTATCATATTGGCAAAACCCCAAAACTTTGACATCATACTTTATTGGCAAGACTTTGGGGAATAGATACTCTCATAATTTGATGATGGGAATGCAATATGGTATAACCCCTATGCAGGGGAACTTGGCAGTATCCAGCAAAATGTCGTGTGCATTTACCCTTTGACCCAGCCATCCCACTTCTAGGACTCTCTCCCACAGAAACACTGGCAAAGATACAAAAAGACGCATGCACGAGGCTATTCATTTCAGCATTATTTGAAATAGCTAAAATCTGGAAACAAACCAAAGGTCCACCAACGGGGGCCGATGGAATTAACTACAGTATATCCAGCCTAAAGGGGTTCTAGGCAGCAGTGGAAGCAAATAAGGATTCTCTTTACAGACTGAATATATGGGTGCCACACAGCTCTCAGACATTCTCTATCCATAATCCCCTTGGAGTCGCAATAATCTTTCATGGTATCTTGAGGCCAAAAGAAATGCCTAATAGTTTCACTTGTTAATAGACTTCAATCACTCACAATCACTTAAATCAGTCACTCATAATGATGAGGGGGGAATGGAGGACCAGAGAGAATGATACTGAAGAAGGAGAGGGAGGAGATGTTATCAAGACCAGAGAGGTGAACAGTTTCTAGGGACACAGACAGAGCAATAAAGTAAAGGATAGAAAGAGTCCCCTGGAGTTGGCAAATAGTGAAGTCAGGCAGAGTGAATTAGTGCAGAATTTAGTGAGGGAAGAAGAAAAATATGGAGATATGTAGACTGAAGCGACTTAGCAGCAGCAGCAGCCTCCATCATCGAGAGAAATGGCCAGAAGTTGAACAAACAATATCAACATGACAGAAGAGTGCGGGCAAAAGCCAGAGGAAAAAAGTGATCGAAGTGAAAATCTCTCAGTTGTGTCCAACTTTTTATGACCCCATGGACTGTAGCCTGCCAGACTCCTCAGTCTGTGGGATTCTCCAGGAAAGAATACTGGAGTGGGTTGCCTTTCCCTCCTCCAGGGGATCTTCCTGACCCAGGGATCAAACCCGGGTCTCTGGCATTGCAGAGCCAGAGCATGGGCTTCCTTGGGGGCTCAGAGGGTAAATAATCTTCCCACAATACCAGAGACCTGGGTTCAGTCCCTTGGTTGGGAAGATCCCCTGGAGAAGGGAATGGCTACCCATGCCAGTATTCTTGCCTGGAGAATCCTATGGACTGAGGAGCCTGGCGGGCTACAGTCCATGGGGTCGCAAAAAGTCGGACATGACTGAGCAACTTTCATTTCATGTCTTGGAAGCATGAGTTTACAATTCCTCATCCAGATCCCTTAGGCCAGATGTGTTTCTGGATTCAGAATTCTTAAGATTTTAGGAAATGAATAATGGAACACGTACAGTTAATATGTAATACCTGGGAAGCACTTCATAATCAAACACACTCATATTTCTTCAGACAAATGCATAAATACTAAGAGTAAGTAGGATGAACAGATTCATATCAGTTCACATGTTTCTGTCACCAAATAAAATATAGAATGCTTTTGCTTCTCTGTAATTGGGAATTTCAGGTAAGGAAGTGTGAGCTTAGAGCAGAGAAATGCTAAGAGCAGGTCTACAACAGGTTTCTGCTGAGCGGATGGTGAAAGGAACGTTTACTGAGAAGCTAGGGACAGAGGATCAAGCATCCAGGAGGGCATAATAGAAGGATAGAGGGGGACTCTGAGTGGAGGTTTGGCCCTGGGGACAATGGCCAAGGAAACGGGGCTCAGCCGAGTCGATGGTAGGCTTAAGTAGATTGAGTCCCAAGAAATATCAGCAAGACAAGGAGATTAAGGCACCACATCTTTTGTTATTTTCCAAGTGGAAAATTTCAGAGAGGCTCTTCTGGAGTCTTTGGAAGAGAAGTCTTATCAAAAAGGCTCTGTGGGTGGAGACACAGTTTCTAGAGTTGGCCAGTGTGCTTAAGGCTTTGGGTTTCCAGTGCAGACCCTTTCCTCATGTGCTGGGGAAGAGAAGGCCTATGAATCTCACACACAGCATCCGGGGCTTTGGACTCTGAAATCTGCATGTTCGCAGGCTTAGGGCTCTAGTATCCCTTTCCTGGGAAACTGCAGGGAAAAAATTACCAGGTTCCTTGCTTTCCTCCCTAATGAAGGTCATTCCTGAGAACCAGCGGTTAATGCTTTTCATGTTCCTGGAACATCGTAGATAAAAGGCATGTCTTAAAGCAAACATGTAATTTTACATGCCTTTGGAATGCCTTTTTGTACCATGCATTCTATGTTTAATAGGAGGTAGAGAGATTACATTTGGCTTGTTCTAATAAAATTTAATACATTCCCATCAGGCTGGAAAGACTCTTCAGCTTCAGCCAAAGTTTTTTCTTCAAGACTCACGTGCAGTGAACCCAGTGAAGGTAAGCCCCTGCCACGGAGGCATGGTCAGGAGGCGAGAGGGGAGACCACGCACAGTGGGGTTCATGCCAGGGTTTGCAGGCAGAACCAGACCCCAAGGACTGTCACTCCTACACTGTGCACTTCAGCAGAGTGGGCAGAGATTACCAAACATCCCATTAAACCATTCAGCTCCCTTTCCCAAAAGTCACGGATGGAGTGAGGGAAATACCAGGTCTCCATGAGGGCCTGTCAGGATGCCGCTGGCCAGAGTCCCGAGGGAAGGCAGTGGGTTTATGAACACCTGAGATCAGGCGTGTGAGCTGGTGTTTAAACGGTTCCAACTTATCATCAAGGGCTTCAGCCAAGTTAATGAGAACCAGAGCTCCAGACCAAAACGCTTATTTTGAAAATACCTATTTTTCAAAGATTTTTGCATTTTAAATTAAACCATATGAGTAATTGTATCCTAGCTTCATAGTCGGTTCTGGAAAAGAAAATTCTTGTTGCCTAACTTGGGAAAGAACGTCATGATTTTGCCAAAGGGAAGTGGGGAGGGGGTAGAAAGTAGAGCCCCGGGGTGTCCATGGCCAAACCCACGCAGCTGCAAGTGACCTTGACCCCCAGGGAGGCAAGGGCTTCTGGGAAGAGCTTCTAGATCACTACCTTGCCCTCCCCCCAGAAATCCAAATTCACCTTGCAGGTTGAGTCTGCCTTCACCTTCCTTCTATAGAAAGTCGGAATCCAGTGAATTCAAGGTATTTGAAATTCATGTAACAAAAAGAATTGTGTAAAGGTCAGGCATTGTTTGACGGCCTTTAAATGGGAATGAATGTGTTTTGTTGGAGTAGGGGGATATTTGTTCTTTCTGTTTTTCTTTTTCCTTTATTTAACTTTGTTTTGTTTATTTGTCTTGTCCTAGGAGATATCCGACCTTTCTGGGCTTTTGCAATTCCGAAAGTTGTGGGTTTCTCCAAACAGCTATTTTCAGAAAAACTGGAGGTTTACCTGATTATAAGGCCCTCCGACTACATGTTCCTAATTAGGTCCTAACAGACCCAATTCTACATTCCCTTTCCTTTGACCTGGTGACGTTGTACCCAAAGCTATTTCATTCCAGAGTAAATATTTTGTCTTCAGAATCAATTAAGGAGCCATCAACAAAACTTGCTATTTCAGCAAAAGGCATTCATCCTTAAACCATCAAGTAAGGTGTCAAAGAACACGTGAGGAAACAGATAAACAGAGGGGTCCATGGAGTCAAGCAGAGTTGCAAGTTCAAATCTTCCTTCTGCCACTGGACTGTCTCTGTCATCATCTGCCAGCCCTGTGAATAGAAGTTAATCTGTATAGAGCTTTGTCACATACCAAATGCTTTCGTGCAAATCTCATATAAAATTTTCATACATAACCTCATTTTCTTGATAAGGAAACTGATATGCAAAGAGGTTCATTTGACTTGACCAAAGTCTCAGAACCAGAAGCTGGCAGAACCGGGACTCAAACCAAGGTCTGTCAAGTTCCGAAACCTCTTTATTTATTTATGTATTTATTTATTTTGCTGTGCTGTGGCTTACAAGATTTTAGTTCCCTGACCAGTGATTGAACCTGGGCCCTCGGCAGTGAGAGCATCAATTTCTCATTACTGGATGCCAGGAAATTCCCAAAGCCCTTTCTTTTAAACTCAGTTTTGCAAAGTGAGAATTATGACAAACTGGCCTCAGAAACTTAGCATTAATTCATTGATTTGCACCCTGTTGTGACATGATGGAAAAAGCAAATCATCTGCTTCTAAATTCACATTGTCATTGTTTAGTCACTAAGTCATGTCCTACTTTGTGACCCTATGGACTGTAGTCTACCAGACTCCTCTGTCCATGGGATTTCTCTGGCAAGAATACTGGTGTGGGTTGCCATTTCCTTCTACAAGGGATCTTCCCAACCCAGGGATTGAACCTGCATCTCCTGCGTTGCAGGCCAATTCTTTACTGCTGAGCCACTAGGGAAGCCCTTTCTAAATTCATACTCTTCCGTTTACTAGTCGAATAACCTTGAACTAGTCATTTGACCTGAGTTTCATTTCCCTCAATTGAAAAATGAAGCTAATTACACTTATCTCTTAGTCTTATTGTCAAGGTAAATGTGGAAGCATCTATCATATAGGATCTCAGTAGACATTGATTGGTTAAGTCAGTCAGTTCAGTCTCAGTCATGTCCGACTCTTTGTGACCCCATGGACTGCAGCACACCAGACTTCCCTGTCCATCATGAACTCCCAGAGCTCGTGCAAACTCATGTCCATCAAGTTGGTGATGCCATCCAACCATCTCATCCTCTGTCGTCCCCTTCTCCTCTTGCCTTCAATCTTTTCCAGCATTGGGGTCTTTTCCAATGAGTCAGTTCTTCACATCAGGTAGCCAAAGTATTGGAGTTTCAGCTTCAGCATCAGTCCTTCCAATGTATATTCAGGACTGATTTCCTTTAGGATGAACTGGTTGGATCTCCTTGCAATCCAAGGGACTCTCAAGAGTCTTCTTCAACACCACAATTCAAAAGCATCAATTCTTCGGCACTCAGCTTTCTTTGTAGTCCAACACTCACATCCACACATGACAACTGGAAAAACCATAGCTTTGATTAGACAGACCTTTGTCAGCAAAGTAATGTCTCTGCCTTTTAATATGCTGTCTAGGTTGGTCATAGCTTTTCTTCCAGGGAGCAAGAGTCTTTTAATTTCATGGCTGCAGTGATTTTGGAGCCCAAGAAAATAGTCAGTCACTGTTTTCATCAAGAGGCTCTTTAGTTCCTCTTCACTTTCTGCCATAAAGGTGGTGTCTTTGCATATCTGAGGTTATTGATATTGGTTAAGTTTAGTTATGACCAACCTAGATAGCATATTCAAAAGCAGGGACATTATTTTGCCAACAAAGGTTCGTCTAGTCAAGACCATGGTTTTTCCAGTAGTCATGTATGAATGTGAGAGTTGGACTGTGAAGAAAGCTGAACGCCGAAGAATTGATGCCTTTGAACTGTGGTGTTGGAGAAGACTCTTGAGAGTCCCTTGGACTGCAAGGAGATCCAACCAGTCCATTCTAAAGGAGATCAGCCCTGAGTGTTCTTTGGAAGGAATGACGCTAAAGCTGAAACTCCGGTACTTTGGCCACCTCATGCGAAGAGTTGACTCATTGGAAAAGACTGATGCTGGGAGGGATTGTGGGCAGGAGGAGAAGGGGACAATAGAGGATGAGATAGCTGGATGGCATCACCGACTCGATGGACGTGAGTCTGAGTGAACTCCAGGAGTTGGTGATGGACAGGGAGGCCTGGCGTGCTGCGATTCATGGAGTCGCAAAGAGTTGGACACAACTGAGCAACTGAACTGAACTGAAGTTTGGTTAATTAAGATTGGTTAAGTAAGTTACTCAAAAAGAAATACAACATTGTGGCAAAGTTCTTGGCCTCGGGCTCATTCTGTACACTCAGATCCCAGCTCCACCACTTAGTGGCATCAGCTTGGGAAAACTACTTTAGTTCTTGGAAAAGTGAAGATAATAATGGGGCTGTTGTGATAACCCTTGCAAGATCTCAGGACAGTACCTGGCATGTGGTACTCTATGAATGTTTTTTACTAGATGTTATTAATTTGAGTAAAAGTAGTTTTTTTGAGCATGCAACATAGTTTTATTACCACAGGTTTGGAAGGAGGGGAAGAACACAAGATTGCTAAAGAAAAAAATATTTTTTTTAATTAATTGTGGGCATTACTATTTTTAAAGAAGTACCATTCATGTTTCTCTTTTAATTTTATTTGGTTTCAATTAACTTCTCTTTATCACATCATACCATTTTGGCCACATACTGACTCATCTCTTCTCTGCCAATTTAACTCCTAACTATCCTACTAAGATCATCAGAAATCCCATTACTCTCACAATGTCTGTGTAGACAAAGGCACATGTAAATAAACACCCAGCTAATCTTAATGTTTTATGCAGTTCATAAAAGACTTTCACATATGATACAGATTCTCATTTGACGCTCTTGACAACCTACGGGGTAGATATTATTTTACATACAAGAGAATTAAGTCTTTGTGTAGCTGAGTGACTAGGACATACAGTTAAACTGACTAAGTTTTGCATTTTAGGGAAAATACTTTTTTTTCTTTTTACCTTTTGACCGTCTTCACCAGTTTGTTCCACGCTTACCCCACCATACCCCGTCCTGCCTCTGGCAATCAGCAATCTGTCCTCTGGATCTATGAGCTTGGTTTTTATGTTTTGATTTGTTTGTTTGTTTAGATTCCATGCATTACAAAGATCATATGGCATTTTTCTTTCTCTGTCTGACTTATTTCACTTAGCATATTGCCCTCAAATTTCATCCGTGTTGACACAAATGGCAATATTTTATTATTCTATGGCTGATGAACAGCCCATTGTATATATACACCACAATCTCTTTATCCATTCATCCATGAATGGACATAGGTGGTTTGTATATCTTGACTGTTGTAAATAATATTGCAATGAGCATAGGGGTGCATACATATTTTTGAATTGGTGTTTTCATTTTCTTCAGACAAATACTCAGAAGTAGATTTGCTGGATCATATGATAGTTTCATTTTTAGTTTTTTGAGGAACTTCTATAGTGTTTTCCATATTGACTGCACCAATTTACAGTCCCACCAACAGTGTACAAAGGTCATGTTTTCTCCATATATTCACCAACACTGTTTATTTCTTTTCTTTTTGAAAACAGCTGTCCTGACAGGTGTGAGATGATAGCTCAAAGTGGTTTTGATTTGCATTTCTCTGAAAACAAATGATGTTGAACATCTTTTCATGTTGGTTATCTGTATGTCTTCTTTGGAAAAATGTCTATTCAGATCCTCAGCTCATTTTTTAATCAGATTGTTATTTGTTTGGTTTCGGTGTTTTTTGTTTTTGTTTTTTCCTGTTGAGTTGCATGAACTTTTTATATATTTTAATTGAAGTATATTTGACTTACAATATTATATTAGTTTCAGATTTATACCAGTGATTTCAATATTTTTATGTATTACAAAATTATCATGTGTCTAATTATAATTATAATCTGACAAAATAAAAAGTGTTACAATATTATTGATTATCGTCTCTACGTTGTGACATTTATTTTATAACTAGAAGCATGTGCATCTTAATCCCCTTCATCTGTTTCACTTATCTCCATAACCCCTCCACTCTGGTTTATCTACTGTATCTATAAATCTGTTCCACTTTTGTTTGTTCTTAAATATTTTAGATTCATATAAGTGAAATCTACTGTATTTTATTTTCTGTCTGACATTTCAATTAGCATAATACTCACTAGGTCCATCCTTGGTGTTACAAATAACAGGATTTTGCTCTTTTTCTACATTGAGTAATATTCCATTGTGTATATATGTGTGTGTGTGTGTGTGTGTACATATATATGTATGTATATGTGTATCCTCCTTGTCCATCTGTCTCTCAATGGACACTTTGGTTGCTTCTATACATTTGTAACTTTGGACATTATCTTTTATCAGCTATGACTTCCAAATATTTTCTGCCATTCGGTAGATTTCCCTTTCATTTTGTTGATTGTTTCTTTTGTTGTGCAGAAGCTTTTTCATTTGATGTAGTCCTGCTTGCTCTATTTTTGCTTTCATTGCTTCTGTTTTGGGTGTCAGATCCAAAGTATCATTGCCAAAACCTATACAGATGAGACCACTGCTTATGCTTTCTTCTAGTTTTTTGGTTTCCAGTCTTATGTTCAGGGCTTCAATCCATTTGGAATTAACTTTTGTGTATGGTATAAGACAGGAGTCCAACTTCAATCTTTTGCATGTGACTGTCCAGTTTTCCCATATCATTTATTGAAGAGACTACCCTTTCCCCACTGTATATTCCTGGCTCCTTTGTTGTAAATTATTTGATCATATATGCATGGGTTTAGTTCTGAGCTTTCTATTCTGTTCCATCATCTAATGTGTCTTTTTTTTATGCCAGTAACTACTGTTTTAATTGCTATAGCTTCATAATATAGTTTGAAATCTGGACATATGATGCCTTCAATTTTGTCCTTTCTAAAGTTTGTTTTGGCTATAAGGGGTCTTTTGTGTTTCCATGTAACTTTTAGGATTGTTTATTTCTGTGAAAAATAACATTGGAATTTGGATAGTGGTTGTATTGAATCTGTAGATTCCTTTGGGTAGTATAGACATTGTAACAATGATTCTTCTAATCCATGAGTGCAGAATATCTTTCCATTAATCTGTATCATATTCAATTTCTTTTTGCCTTTTCATACTGTTCATGTGGTTCTCAAGGCAAGAATGCTGAAGTGGTTTGCCATTATCTTCTCCAGTGGACCACATTTTGTCAGAACTCTCCACCATGACCCATCCTTCTAGGTGGCCCTACACGGCATGGCTCATAGTTTCATTGAGTTAGACAAAGGCTGTGACCCATGTGATTGATTTGGTTAGTTCTCTGTGATTGTGGTTTTCATTCTGTATGCCTTCTGATGAGGATAAGAGGCTTGTGGAAGCTTCCTGATGGGAGGGACTGGCTGTGAGGAAAACTGGGTCCTACTCTGGTGGGCAAGGCCATGCTCAGTAAATCTTTAACCCAATTTTCTGCTGATGGGTGGGGCTGTGTTCCCTCAGCTGATGGAATTCCAACTGAGCTATTTCAAAGCCTAAAAGATGATGCTGCTAAAGTGCTACACTCAATATGCCAGCAAATTTGGAAAAGTCAACAGTGGCCACAGGACTCGAAAAAATCAGTTTTCACTCCAATCCCAAAGAAGGGCAGTGCCAAAGAACATGCAAACTACTGCACAACTCCACTCTAGCAAGGTCATGCTCAAAGTCCTCCAAGCCAGGCTGCAACAGTACATGAACTGAGAACTTCCAGATATACAAGCTGGATTTAGAAAAGACAGAGGAACCAGAGGAAATTGCCACCATCCCTTGGATCATAGAAAAAGCAAGGGAATTCCAGAAAAACTTCTACTTCTACTTCTGCTCCATTAACTATGCATCAAGTCTGTATATTGTCACCCTGTTTATTTAACTTGCTTGTGAAATGCTGAGCTGGATGAAGCACAAGCTGAAATCAAGATTGCCAGGAGAAATATCAGTAACATCAGATATGTAGATGACACTACCCTTATAGCACAAAGCAAAGAAAAACTAAAGAGCTCCTTGATGAAGGTGAAAGAGAAGGGTGAAAAAGTTGGCTTAGAACTCAACATTCAAAAAACTAAGATCATGGCATCTGGTCCCATCACTTCATGGCAAATAGATAAGGAAGCAATGGAAACAGTGACAGACTTTACTTTCTTGGGCTCCAGAATCACTGTGGATGATGAATGCAGCCATGAAATTAAAAGACGCTTGCTCTTTGGAAGAAAAGCTATGACAAATCTAGAGAGCATATTAATAGGCAGAGCTATTACTTTGCCAACAAAGGTCTGTATAGTCAAAGCTGTGGTTTTTCCAGTAGTCATGTACTGATATGAGAGTTGGACCATAAAGAAAGCTGAGCACCAAAAAATTAATGCTTCTGAAATCTGGTGTTGGAGAAGACTCTTGAGATTCCCTTGGACTGCAGGGATATCAAACCAGTCCATCCTAAAGGAAAACAGTCCTGAATATTCATTGGAAGGACTGATGCTGAAGCTGCAACTCCAATACTTTGGCCACCTGATGCAAAGAACTGACTCATTTGAAAAGACTCTGATGCTGGGAAATATTGAAGGCAGGAGAGGGGACGACAGAGGATGAGATGGTTGGATGGCATCACCAGCTCAAGGGAAATGAGTTTGAGCAAACTCCATGAGATGGTGAAGGACAGGGAAGCCTGGCATGCTGCAGTCCATGGGGTCGCAAAGAGTCGGACATGACTGAGAGACTGAACAACAACTTCAATTTCTTTCATTATCATAGTTTCAATATACAGGCCTTTCATCTCTTTTGTTATATTTATTCTTAGGCATTTTATTTTTCTTGATTCAATTGTAAGTGGGATTGGTTTCTTAATTTCTCTTTCTGACAGTTCATTAGTATTGTACAGAAATGCAACAAATTTTTGCACATTAATTTTTATCCTACAACTTTACTGAATTTGCCATTAGTTCTAACAGTTTCCTGATGCAGTCTTTAGACTTTTCTATACATAATATCAAGTGCATATAGTGACAGTTATTTTTTCCTTTCCAATTTGGATGCTTTTATTTCTTTTTCTTGCCTAATTTCTCTGTCTATTGTTTCTAATACTATGTTGAATAGAAGAGGCAAGAGTGAGCATCCTTGTCTTTTCCCTGATCTTAGTGAAAAGTTTTCAGCTTTCCATCATTAAATATAATGTTAGTTATGAACTTGTCATATATGACCTTTATTATGTTGAGGCATATATATATATATATATATCTCCACACATGTGTACCCTCTATACCCATATTTGTTTAGAGTTTTTATCATAAATGAATGTTGATTTGTTGGATACTTTTTCTGCATCTATTGAGATGATCATATGGTTTTTATCCTTCGTTTTGTTGTAATGTATCACACTGATTTGTGGATAAATCCCACTTGATCATGCTGTATGATCTTTTCAGTATATTGTTGAATTTGGTTTGTAAACATTTTGTTGAGGATTTTTGCATCTATGTTTATCAGGAATACTAGGCTGTAATCTTTTCTTGTAGTATCACACTCTGGTTTTGGTATCAGGATAATGCTGACCTCATAAGTTTGTAAACATTGCTCCTTCTTCAATTTTTTAAAAGAGGTTGAGAAGTGCTGTTTTTAATTCTTTAAATATTTAGTAGAATTCATCAGTGAGGCCATCTGGTACTAGACTTGTTTTTTGAGAGGTTTATATTGATTCAATCTCCTTACAAAGTAATTGGTCTGCTCAGATTTTCTGTTTCATTATGATTTAGTCTTGGTAGGTTGTATGTTTCTAGAAATATCCAACTTGTTGACACATAATTGTTCATTTTAATCTATTGTTTGTACTAAATGACCCAAGCCAAAAACATAAAGTTTGGTAGAGGAGACATAAATATACAGTTATGATTCAGTGAGTGATAGCAGTGGATCATTTATGAAACAAATCAAAGACATCAATCTGATTTTTTTTTCTACATCACTTCTTTGGACACATTTTTTTGTCCCCAGAACCATGCTTGGACTGAATATGCAAAGATAGATGAGGAAGGATTCCTAATAATGGAAAACTTACATTTGTAGGAGAAACAGACATGAAAACAAATAACTTTGGTGTTAGTCTCTAAGTCATATCCAACTCCTTGAGACCCCATGGACTGTAGCTTGCCAGGATCCTCTGTCCATAGCATTCTCCAGGCAAGAATACTGGCGTGTGGAGCCATTCCCTTCTCTAGGGGATCTTCCCAAGCCAGGAACCAAACTCAGGTCTCCTGCACTGCAGGCAGATTCTTTATCATCGAAGCTACCAGGGAAACCCCAAATAACTCTAACACAGTCAATAAAACCCACATAGAGGTTAAGAATTAAATGCTGGGGAAACATGACATGAAACGGTTTTAGATTACTTGGTGATACAAATACGTAAGCAAAAGTAACTACTTTCTTGCCATAAGAACACAAAGCAAGACTATCAAGATCATCACCAGTGAGTGAGAAATGAAAGTTCTTGTAATTTGTTTCCCAAATATCAAATATCCAAACAAATTATATGCCAATTGGGTTAGAGGAGGAAGGACTTAATAATTTTAAAATTTGCACTAAATAAACAAATGTCCTCTAAATACCCACATCAAGTATTTATTGGCCAAGTGTCCAGGAGTTTCAAGCTGTAATGACAAGGGCATTGACTCAGGGTGGGCAAGGAAAGAAAGAGGACAGGATGCCAATGAAGGAAACAGAGTCTCTTGAATGGCTAATGAAAGAAAAATATGATTATAGTAACCAGATTGTAGGGATTCCAGAAAAATTATGGTGGTGGTGTGGTAGTCACTAAATGTTTAAGAAATTGAAGACATCTCTAATTTCATATATTTTACATCATTATGTGCCAGACCTACATATTCCAATATGGAGTTTTCAAAATATAGGCAAAGATAACATTTCGATCTAGAAAATGATGCCCAAAGGAAGGTAGTAGTCAAGGCTAAATTTGGGCTAGTGGCTGAGAGAAAGCAACCATTGAGTGCTGGGTTCAATCCAGGATTAGAAAAGGGAGCACCTATTCGCAGTCAGTTAAGCCAACTGACCTCTTTTCCCCGTGGGGGCCCATGTGCCATGGCTGCAAAGAGCAGCCTCCTCGGTGGCTGCTATCTGTAGGGGTGGCTCTGAGGGACCTGGGAGACAGTCATTTCCAGTGGACATTTATGTCTGGCACACTGTCCCCAGTCTAGGGTCCAGACAGCCATGCAGGGTGCCTTTGGAAAGCCCCAGGACACAGTGGCTAGGGTCCTCATTGTCTAAATCATAATGTCCATCTGCACCAAGCTGTACAACAAGGAGCATGGGACTGAGGCCCCACACAGGGCCAAGTTCAAGTTCCCTGGCCACCAGAAGATTCATATCTCTAAGAAGTGGAGACTTACTAAATTTAATGCCGATAAATTTGAAATTATGGTGACAGGAAAGCAGCTCATCCTGGATGCCTGGGGGGTCAAAAATATCCCTAATTGGCTTGTTCCTTCCTTACTCACACCCACCAATAAATCTTACTTTCCTGTAAAAGAAAAGAGAGAAAACAAAAAGCAGCTCCTAGAACTGGGAGCAAGATATGATCCTTCCAAATCTCAAGAAACCAGCAAAAGGAAAACTAAAACCCAAAGGGTCTCCATCTTCAGGCACCTGGTACAGGACAGTTTAGGATATTTCTTTGGAGCAGTTTGCTTGCCAACGACCTCTGTGTTTACCAGCCATACTTCATGTGGTGGAAATTTTCTAAGAGAAATTTCCCAGAGGGTTCCCAAACCCTCAAACCTGGGGTCAAAATGACTAATCCAGGACAGTTGCGAGGGCTGCTCCATTTATGAGAGAGTTTTGGGCTGGGAGGCCAGCACGGGTAAGATCCACAGGGAAGGGGCTATGACTACAACAGGGAAAAAGTCTCCTGGACCATTCTTCATGGCCACTCAGGGCTCCCCTTGACCTCTGCTTAGGACATATGGCCCTCTGCCCTGAAAAGTCTCTTGGTTCACACCTTACTGCCCCCCCCCCCAACCAAACCAGAAGCAGAAACAATGTCATTTTCCTTCTCAAATTGCTTGACATAGAAAGGCATCATGGTAGAGATGAAACAAAGGTGTGGAATTTAGCACTGGAAATACCCACTGTGTAGGGATACAGAATGCACAGAGTTGAAGCTACCATTTAAGAAGCCAGGTTCCCTGAGTTCAAATCCTGCTTCATCTTAGTAACTGTCTGAGTTTGGGCATATTGCTAGCCACCTTACACCCCAATTTTCACAACTGTCAACTGAGAGCAATAATAATGCCTACCGCCAGTGCTCTGGGAATTAAGGGAATATAAGTGCTTATAGTGCATACATATTATTCTTCAGTAGATCATGCTATTATTTTCATAGCCTAATGAATAAACAATGTATGTCTGTGTGCTTTGCTAAACTTTAGATTTCTCATCTGAAAAATGAAAGAATAAGATCCAGGATTGGATATGAATTAGCTAATGGAAGTCAAAAAAATACACTGAACGGAAAATGCAATCCAAATGTTTGTGTTCGGTGCTATCATCGTACATAGTAGGCACTGGGATCAACCACAGCTATGATATGGAAACAAAACAACCAGCGAGAGATGAGGCCAGACCCCTTTCAAGACTCACCATCCTGAGGTCTTACACAGGAAAGTTATTTGTAAGCATGAACGCCAGACAAGTGTTCCTTGTTAGCTATGCGTAGGCCCTGGAGACCAGCACTGCCATGTGGTGAGATCAAGTGAAGTGACAGATTCTGCCAAGCAAGACTCTCAGGCCATCGCTCAGAGGCGCCTGAGAAATTACTCCCCCAGAGTCCTCCTCGGCTGCACTGTGCCCCACTCCCATGCTGGCCACCTCCCCCAAAGACCCCCAGCCCCTTCCCCACAATCCTCCAGACTCTGCCCAGTCCCCGCTGGCATGCAAGTGCAGAGCTCAGCATATTCCGCATTTCATCCCCCTAGATTCACCCCGAAGGGTTGGTCCTGCCTGACTGTCCCACACAGCATCTCTAGGAGAGCCAGAAAGGAATGCACTCAACTCATCAGTGCCAGGGGCAGAACCAAAGCCAAGCATGGCCTGTCATCCAAAGGACTGTAGTGCTCCCGTCATCACCGAGAGACAGACACAGTACAGGCCCCGGGAAGAGCCTGTCACCTTCCCGAGAGCCAGGGAGGTGGGCAGAAAACCCCAGGGGGGTGTGGGTTCTCCTGTCAAAGCAAGGCCAGCAAAATCTGAGCCCTGGAAACTCCTCCCGAATGAACACTTGACAGGTAGAAGGGAAGAGAGTTAGCATCTGCCCTTGAAGCCCCTGGTGGCTCTGACGGTAAAGAATCTGCCTGCAATACAGGAGACTCAGGTTCGATCCCTGGGTCAGGGAAATCCCCTGGAGAAAAAAATGACAACCCACTACAGTATTCTTGCCTGGAGAATCCCATGGACAGAGGAGGCTGGTGGGCTACAGTCCATGGGGACTGGAATGCAAAAGTAGGAAGTCAAGAGATACCTGGAAGAACAAGGAAGTTTGGCTTTGGAGTACAAACTGAAGCAGGGCAAAGGCTAACAGAGTTTTGCCAAGAGAATGCACTGGTCGTAGCAAACACCCTCTTCCAACAACACAAGAGATGACGCTATACATCGACATCAGCAGATGGTCAATATCAAAATCAGACTGATTATATTCTTTGCAGTTGAAGATGGAGAAACTCTATACAGTCAGCAAAAACAAGATCAGGAGCTGACTGTGGCTCAGATCATGAATTCCTTATTGCCAAATTCAGACTTAAATTGAAGAAAGTAGGTAAAGCCATTAGACCATTCAGACCTAAATCAAATCCCTTATGATTATACAGTGGAAGTGACAAACAGATTCATGGGATTAGATCTGACAGACAGTGTCTGAAGAACTATAGGTGGAGGTTCATAACATTGTACAGGAGGCGGTGATCAAAAGCATCCCTAAGGAAAAGAAAAGCAAGAAGGCAAAATGGTTCTCTGAAGAGGCCTTACAAATACCTAAGAAAACAAAAGAAGCAAAAGGCAAAGGAGAAAAGGAAAGATATAGTCATCTGGATGCAGAGTTCCAAAGAATAGCAAGGAGAGATAAGAAAGGCTTCCTCAGGGAACAGTGCAAAGAAATAGAGGAAAACAATAGAATGGGAAAGACTAGAGATCTCTTCAAGAAAATTAGAGATACCAAGGGAACATTTCATGCAAAAATGGGCTCAATAAAGGACAGAAATGCTATGGCCCTGACAGAAGATATTAAGAAGAGGTGTCTAGAGCACACAGAAGAACTATACAAAAAAGATCTTCATGACCCAGATAATCACAATGATGTGATCACTCACCTAGAGCCAGACATCCTGGAGTGCAAAGTCAATTGGGGCTTAGGAAGCATCACTATAAACAAAACTAGTGGAGGTGATGGAAGTCCAGTTGAGCTGTTTCAAATCCTAAGAGATGATGCTGTGAAAGTGCTGCACTCAAAATGCCAGCAAATTAGGAAAGCTCAGCAGTGGCCACAGGACTGGAAAAGGTCAGTTTTCATTCCAATCCCAAAGAAAGTCAATGCCAAAGGATGTCCAGACTACCACACAATTGCACTCATCTCACATGCTACCAAACTAATGCTCAAAATTCTCCAAGCTAGGCTTCAACAGTAGGTGAACTGAGAACATCCAGATGTTCAAGCTGGATTTAGAAAAGGGAGAAGAACCAGAGATCAAGTTGCCAACATCTGTTGTATCATAGAAAAAGCAAGAGAATTGCAGAAAATCATCTACTTCTGCTTTATTGACTATGCTAAAGCCTTTGACTGTGTGGATCACAACAAACTGTGAAAAATTCTTCAAGAGATGGGAATACCAGATCACCTTACCTGCCACTAAGAAATTTGTATGCAGGTCAAGAATCAACAGTTAGAACTGGACATGGAACAATGGACTGGATCCAGTTATGAAAGGAGTATGTCAAGGTTGTATGTTGTCACTTTGCTTATTTAACTTATTGCAGAGTACATCATGTGAAATGCTGGGCTGGATGAAGCACAAGCTGGAATCAAGATTGCCAGGAGAAATATCAATAACCTCAAATATGCAGATGACACCACTCTTACAGTAAAAAGCAAAGGGGAGCTAAAAAGCCTCTTGATGAAAGTGAAAGAGGAGAATTAAAAAGCTGAACTCAACATTCCAAAAACAAAGACCATGGCATCTGGTCCCATCAGTTAATGGTAAATAGATGGGTAATCAATGGAAACAGTGAGAGACTTTATTTTCTTGGGTTCCAAAATCGCTACAGATGGTGACTGCAGCATGAAATTAAAAGACACTTGTTCCTTGGAAGAAAAGCTATAACAAACCTAGACAACACATTTAAAGGCAGAGACATTACTTTGCCAACAAAGGTTTGTATAGTCAAAGCTATGGTTTTTCCAGTAGTCATGTATGGATTTGAGAGTTGGATCATAAAGAAGGTTGAGCACCAAAGAATGGTGCTTTCAAACTGTGGTGCTGGAGAAGACTCTTGAGAGTTGCTTGGACTGCAAGGAGATCAAACTAGTTCAATCCTAAAGGAAATCAACCCTGAATATTCATTGGAAGGACTGGTGCTGAAGTTGAAGTTCCAGTACTTTGGCCATTTGATATGAAGAGCCAGCTCTTTGGAGAAGATCCTGATGCTGGGAAACATTGAAGGCAGAAGGAGAAGGGGATGACAGAGGATGAGATGGTTGAATGGCATCACCAACTCGATGGAAATGAGTTTGAGCAAGCTCTGGGAGTTGGTGATGAATAGGGGAGCCTGGCATGCTGCAGCCCATGGGGTCGCAAAGAGCTAAACACTACTGAGCGACTGAACTGAACAGGTGCTCTTGTTCTTACTGTTGTTGTTTAGTCACTATGTCATGTCTGACTCTTTTGTGACCCCATGGACTGTAGCCTGCCAGCTTCCTCTGTCCGTGGGATTTCCCAGGCAAGAGTATAGGTGCCTGTGGACATTGATAAATTTGTGGATGCAACAACATTCACAGTGCTAGTCTTGCAGTTATTAAAAAACGTTGATTCACTCCCTTCCAGCATGGATCTGTTAACCCTTTTCATTTTCCATAAGCTGGCTATTTAATTCACATCATTCATCGTCATTCATCCATTTATTCATTCTCTCATTCAGCCAACAAATATTTATTGAGAGCCTACTATGCGCCAGGCACTATGCCAGGAACAGGAGCTATAGTAGCGGTCAAAACCAGAGATGATTCTTATAGCCCAGTGCATGCATTCTCAACAGAGGAAATATAACCATCAAGGGAAAAAAGATTCCTGGATGGTGAAGAAAAACTTACTTGTGTTATGTATAAATCACAGAAATCTATATAGTACATGCAATATATTCAATTGTGTGCATGCATGTATATATAGACATACATACATACACATACACACACGCGTGTGTTCATGGTTGTATTCATTGTATTAGTTTTCTACTGTGGCTGTAACAAATTACCATAAACTTAGTAGCTTAAGATAACACAAATTTATAATCTTCTCATCCTGGGAGTGAGAAGTCTGAAATGGGCTTCACTGGACTGAAAGCAAAGTGCTGGCAGGGCTGCGTTCCTTCTCATGCCCTGGGGAAGGATCTGTTTCCTTGCCTTTTCCAGCTCCAAGAGGCTGCCCATATTCCTTGGCTCATGGCCCTCTTCCATCTTCAAAGCCAGCGATGGCACTCGAGTCTTTCTTACACTGCACTTCCTTCACACTGGCCATCCTGCCTTCCTCCTTCACTTGAAGAGCCTTTGTGATTACATCAGGACCACCAGGCAAACACAGAATAATCTACTTCACTCAAGGTCACCAGATTAATAACCTTAATTTCATCTACAGCCCTAATTTCCCCTTACCATGCGATATGATTTATTCATGGGTTGCAGGGTGTAGAATATGGAGGTCTTGTGAGGAGGAGGAGGAGGTAGAAAGGACACCATTCTGCCCACCACAACACTACATCTACAGCATTAAATTTTCATTTCATTACATCATGTCTGAAAAGGGCTCTTAAAGGGGCAATAATGAAACGGGAATGAGAAACCTTTATCTACTAAGAAAGCAATGCAGTGTCCTGATTAGGCCTTTATATCCTAGGGCAAGACTGCCTGGGTTCAAATCCTGTCTCTATGCTAGCTAGCTGTGTGGCCGTGAGCAAGTTACTTAAGCCCTCAAGAAAGACATACTTCCTCAGGTTTTATGAGGATTAAAAATGCTAATGTTTTGAAAGGACTTAGGAATTGCCTAATATGCAGTAAGTGTTCAATAAATGTGTGCAATAGTGGTAGGAAAGACACAAAGATTATTCAAATAATCACAGAAATAAATATGCAAGTTCAAGTGATGAGAAATGCTGAAAAGGAAAAACATGTTCTTGGCCTGTAGTAGGAGTATAAACAAGGCAAGGGATCTCACTGTGGGTAAGAAGGGAGGGAAGAGTTTCCTAAGGAAGTGCCTCCCTAAGACTGGAGCACAGTATGGCTGCCCTAGATAAAGCATGGACTGCAGGGGTAGATGGCAGACTAAGCTGGAGAGCCAGGTAGGACCAGACCTAAGGGCTTGGGCCATGTAACACACTTTTGCCTTATCCTGAGTCACAGGAGACTGCGGATGTATATGAAGCAGAGAAGGTGGTGCAAATGAAATGGTCAGGATTGTTTGGATAGAGGCAATAGGGGACACAGAGAGACAAACCAGGAGGTGACAGGTATGGGACCAGGACCAGGGAAGGGGAGGAGATGAATAGAAAGGAGATACTTAAAAGATAAAATCAGCAGGACTTGTGGAGCATAGCAGAAAGGAAAGGGCTGTAGAGGCATCCATGTGGTGTCCAGGACCCCACGTGTGCACACTCTCACATCCATCAGTGCCCAAAGCCAGCCCCCAAGCTTGTGAGCATCCTGTTCAGGGAAAAGTCCTGCTGAAATGTCTGATCAGATGGATGGTGACTTCTGTAGCACTCTGCACCCCATTCTGTATCCTGGGTATAAAGTAAACTTTAAATTGGATACAGCTTTAACAAAAAGTGGTGTTGGCAACAGCTCTTCTTTTAAAACCTCTGTTTACTGTAGAGTGTTTTAAGCATGACGTTTTAATTTCAAATTTTTCTAAATATGTATTTTGTGAGAAATAAACAGAGATGACTTAACTGGAAACTGAATAGGGATCTCCTGGCCCTTGGCCCATATTTCTACCCAGGGACCAACTGTCTGATGAAGTATAAATCCATCTACCCAAGCTGCCGTATGACCAACATGAGCTGTGTTTATGTTTCTCTTAAAAATGCATGCACTTCTTGGCCAGCAAGTCCACGGGCCAAAGCATTGATCTTTTAGACCTTCTGCTCCAAGGAAGCCTAATTCAATTTGAGGCATGATCATTCCGAGCCAAACCGTAGCTGCATATATTTTCCTAAAATTCTCTGCATTTGCCTCCTCCATATCCAGGATAGGGCCACAATCTACCAATCAACAGAGCTGGGTTCCTTAAACCATTTGCCCTGGCAATGATTGGGAAAGGAATCCTCTGGGAATGATGAAGACTGGCAGAATCTAAACAGTGGAGGAAATCAACAAGGATTCGATGGAAGAAAGGAAAGGAGGGATGTGCCTCTTTCTATTATTTTACAAACACTGAACTCAAGAGACTGGAGTTTTACTCCCACCTCTGGCACCAGTTCCCTATGTTATCTTCACCAATTCAGTTCTATTCAGTTCAACAAGCAGTTAACAAATGAATGAATGAGTTCATCAAACCCTATAGTACACACTGGGTACCAAAGATACCTAAAACACAGTACCTACTCTCAGAAGGAGGAGGGGGTTAAAAACAAGTGAACGTGTGCATGCTCGGTCAACTCTTTGTGATCCCATTAACTGCGGCCCACCAAGCTCCTCTGTCCATGAGATTTTCCAGGCAAGAACACTGGTGTGGGTTGCCATTTCCTTCTCCAGGGGATCTTCCCAACCAAGGGATGAAACCCACATCTCCTGTATCTCCTGCATTGACAGGCGGGTTCTTTACCACTGAGCCATGTAGGGAGCCTTAAAAAACAAGAGCTGGACACAATTACCTATATAGGAACATAATAAGTTTTCAGAAGTGATAAGGCATCAGTTCAGTTCAGTTCAGTCGCTCAGTTGTGTCCAACTCTTTACGACCCCATGAATCGCAGCAAGCCAGGCTTCCCTGTCCATCACCAACTCCCAGAGTTCACTCAGACTCACGTCCATCGAATCAGTGATGCCATTCAGCCATCTCATTCTCTGTCGTCCCCTTCTCCTCCTGCCCACAATCTCTCCCAGCATCAGAGTCTTTTCCAATGAGTCAACTCTTCACATGAGGTGGCCAAAGTACTGGAATTTCAGCTTTAGCATCATTCCTTCCAAAGAAATCCCAGGGCTGATCTCCTTCAGAATGGACTGGTTGGATCTCCTTGCAGTCCAAGGGACTCTCAAGAGTCTTCTCCAACACCACAGTTCCAAAGCATCAATTCTTTGGCACTCAGCTTTCTTCACAGTCCAACTCTCACATCCATACATGACCACAGGAAAAACCATGGTCTTGACTAGGCGGACCTTTGTTGGCAAAGTAATGTCTCTGCTTTTCAATATGCTATCTAGGTTGGTCATAACTTTCCTTCCAAGGAGTAAGTGTCTTTTAATTTCATGCCTGCAGTCACCATCTGCAGTGATTTTGGAGCCCAAAAAAATAAGGTCTGACACTGTTTCCACTGTTTCCCCATCTATTTCCCATGGAGTGATGGGACCGGATGCCATGATCTTCATTTTCTGAATGTTGAGCTTTAAGCCAACTTTTTCACTCTCCACTTTCACTTTCATCAAGAGGCTTTTTAGTTCCTCTTCACTTTCTACCATAAGGGTGGTGTCATCTGCATATCTGAGGTTATTGATATTTCTCCCGGCAATCTTGATTCCAGCTTGTGCTTCTTCCAGTCCAGCGTTTCTCATGATGTACTCTGCATATAAGTTAAATAAGCAGGGTGACAATGGGCAAAACAAACCAAAACTTGTGTGCAAGGGAAGATTTCCTTGAGGCAAAGACACGTGTTATGTTAAAAAATGAGCAATAATGAATAAAAATGAATAAAGCTAGATGGCACACGAAAGTAAGCCATGAGCAGACATCAGGCAGTTCATAAAGGCTAAGGAGTCCTATGGGACAACTGTCACTCTTTTGCCTCTGAAGCATCTGAACTTCCTTTGTTTGGGAATTTCCCTCCTTTTGAAGCTTTGTGGGCTTCCCAGTGTAGTGAACACTTCTGATACTTTCTCTCCCCTTGTGCATTCAGGGACAAGCATGTGACTTAGGCTTAGACAAGCAGACACAGGTGCCAAAAAATGCTAAATTGAGAGCTAGTGACACAAAGAAATAAAGATCACCAAAAAACTCTCTCTGGCATTAAAAGCTGCCATGTCAAGGTCTAGTTTCCATGAGCATTGTTCCAATGGGCAGCCCCCACCCCCAACCCGCTCAGAATCAGGGTGCAGCAGAGCCAGCTATAGCGTGGTGGCCATCGCAGTGCAAGCTCTGTGGACCTGCTCAGCAGCATGATTTGAACTTCAGTTTCATCTGGGTAGCCTCTGAACTAGTTCTTCAGCCCCTATGGTAATTCTGTGAGCCATGAAACGGCCTTTTCATAAGCCTCTTTCTGCCTAAATTAACCAGGGTTGGTTTCATTTACTTGCAGCTAAAAAAATCGGACAGATACAGGAATACCTCACACACAGGTGAGTGAGAGTGCAGAGGCATGCGTGCAGGGTGGGGGCACAGCAGGTGGTTTAATATAAAGGGAGCATGAAGAGTGAAGTGGAAAGGTTGGGAAGTAAGGCTAGAGATGCAGATGGGATGAAGTCACAGAGCGGCTGGTGCACTGGGCTAAGAAACTTGGCCTCCAGTTTGAAGGTAATGGGTACCTTAGCACAGAAGTGGCAGTAGCCATATTCATATTTTAGACTGATTAATCTACCTCGAGTAGGACAAGCCAGTGTAAAGAGGGCAAGGGAAGATCGGGAAAGGCCAAACAAGAGGCTGTTACCATAGTGTCCGAAAAAAAAAAGTGATGGAGGTTGAAGGGGGCAGTGGCTGCGGGGAGAGAGAGGTGGTGAGAGCCTTGAGAAATATTTAGACAACAAAGGAGGTAATACGTATTTTCACACTGAGATAGGAGAAGTCCCTTTACCAATGTGGGCTCAATCTCTTTGACTATAAATTAGGGAGTGACATCTAAGTGTCTTATAAAACAGGCAACAGTCCATGATTCTAATTACCAGTGATGCAGGTACACTGGCCTGATGACAGCAGAAACTGTTACTGGGAAGGAAAGAAACTCCGTTACAGGAAACAGGTCAGAAAGATGAAGACTGGGCAGGGATAAAACCAAGGTCTGTGAAGTTTAAAAGGCACAGCATGTGGTAAAGATGCACTCATTTACCGCAACTTATGATGCTATGGCAGAAACCTTTAAAGGAGGGATGTGACTGTATAAGAGGATACATTGCTTTATACAACAGGTGCACTGCCAGGGTGCACTCACACTGAAAGTCCAACGTACTGTTAAACCATCTCCTTTATAAAATGATTTTTATACCTTTTACCCAGAGGTATTCCCATTACAGAGACATGAATTCACTAGTGGATTTGAGCTCTTGAACATTTACAGTGAAATGTTCCTCTCATGAGACTAAAACATTTCTTGAGAGACACTGTATTCTTCCAGCAAAACAATTATGAAGGTTTGAGTATCAAGACAGGATTGCATCCCCCTTCTAAGTGTGTGTGTAGCTAAAATTGAACGAAAAAGGCAACCACACTAGGAGCATGAAAAATGGACATTTTCACAGAATCTCAGAGTTTCAGCACGTCATGGGTAAACACACATTTCTGGCCCAAGTAGAACTTTCCTTTGCAATGCAGAAGTTTTTTTCTTAGCTACAAAAGAAAATTGAGTAATCATGATTACATTTTGTTTGAAAAATTTAAGTGATGAAAAGTTCCTTGTAAAAGTACTTTGAAGACTAGAGAACAAAAATACACCTTGCATTATATTTCAGTTATGAGCTCTTCTACATCTCCCCCATTAATTCAAAGGAAATAAATGGCAATGACAATAGTCTCTTACACCATCAAATGCTTGATCACCTCACGAAGCAGGACTACCATGTTTCTGAAGAAAGACCAGGGATCCAATTTCAGTTTCTGTGAACAAGCATCCCTCCATAGAAAGCCTAACTTAGCCAATGAGTGGGAAAGGATGACCCCCTCATCCCAGCCCCTGCTGACCTCTCGTCCCCTCCCCCAACTACAGGCAGAGATGACTTTCAGGGGATTTGCTCCTAAAAGTCCCTTCATGGTCATGATTGTTGGCCCACCAAAAAGTATGCTGTGCTCTATCGCTCAGTCGTGTCCAACTCTTTTCGACCCCATGGACTGTAACCCGCCAGGCTCCTCTGTCCATGGGGATTCTCCAGGCAAGAGTACTGGAGTGGGTTACCATGCCACCCTCCAGGGGATCTTCTCAACCCAGGGATCAAACTCAGGTCTCCCGCATTGGAGGCGGATTCTTTATTGTCTGAGCCACAGAAAAGTATACATTAAAATAATACTTAGAATCACAGTCTGTTCTGATTTATTTTTTCTGTCATTTAAACAGAGGATTTGGACACGTTTCTGATAGGTCATAGGATTTCTCAGGTGGTGCTAGTGGTAAAGAATCCACCTGCAATGCGGGAGACCTGGGTTCAGTCCCTGGGTTGGGAGGATCCCCTGGAGGAGGGCATGGGAACCCACTCCAGTATTCTTGCCTGGAGGATCCCATGGACAGAGGAGCCTGGTGGGCTACAGTCCAGAGAGTTACACAGAGTCAGACACAAATGAAGTGACTTAGCACACATGCACGCATGTACATAATAAAATCCCTCCAAACTCTGAATACACACATATGTACCACTGCCGCTACCTCCAAGCACATCCATACAAATTAGGGCACAGGAGAAAAATCAAGTACTGTCTTGAAATGGCAGGGAAGAGCATTTAATTTGTATTCAGCTTAGGTACCCCTCAGAGGATTTTCTCATCTTGCTTTTGAGCTTTTTTGAAAGTCACCTTGACTTAGTGAAGAACAGATTCATTTTTTAAAATGTTTTAAAGCAACTGTGCACTCTTGCCTAAGCAGAGCTAGATTTTTAATAACTAAAAAACACTACCATCACCTTCCTGCCCGCCTCAATGGAAAAAAAAAAATAGTGCTTATTTTCAAACCAGTATTCCTGGAACTTCAAGCCACCGCAACTTCTAAGGTGCCCGACAGCAGGAGGGGTGCAACCACCCTGGTTGGTGTTATTCTTTTTCTCTCGCATTACTAGTAGTCTCCCTAAAACCCTGAACTTCGGTAAAGTTTGCTAAGCAGACAATTACTAATTCCTCGGACCATTTTGCTCGAGAAGACAAAGTTGGCCACAGCCATGGGTGGACGTGGAGAAGGGCATGGCTGCCCACTCCAGTATTCTTGCCTGGAGAATTCCAGGGACAGAGGAGCCTGGCGGACTAGTCCAAGAGGTCGCAAAAAGTCAGACACGACTAAGTGACTAACGCACACACGCACACACACACACGCTGGTGGACAAGGTGAGCTATCCACAGGAAAGCTGTCTGCTGGGACAGCCACCCTCTGGGGAAACACTAAAATTGCTGGAAGACAGTTTCTTTCTGTTAATCAGCTCACCTTTTTCATAAGTAATCAATTATTCAGAAGAAGAAAAAGCTACTTTTAAAGCAGATTTTTTTAAGATTTGATTTATTTTTGTTTTTGTTAAAAGCTTTATCGAGGTGTGCATGCGTACTTGCTCTGTCACGTCTGACTCTTTGTGATCCCATGGACTGTAGCTCTCCAGGGTCCTCTATCTATGGAGTTTTCCAGGCAAGACTACTGGCATAGGTTGCCATTTCCTGTTCCATTATTGGGAGCTACCCAGGTGGCACAGTAGTAAAGAGTCCATCTGCCAAGCGGGAGACACAGGTTCAATCCCTGGGTCAGGAAGACCCTGAAGAAGGAAATGGCAGCCTACTCCAATATTCTTGCCTGTGAAATCCCTTGGACAGAGGAGCCTGGAGGGCTACAGTTCACGGGGCCGAAAAGAGTTAGACGCAACTGAGCAACTAAACTACAGTAACAGCAACACTCTGTTATTGAGGTATAACCAACATATCATAAAGTGTACATATTTAAAGCTATATAGAGAGAGAGTCATTGAACCATCACCACAATCAACATAATCAACAATTTCCATCACCCCCAAAACTGCGTATATGACCCTTCGTAACCCAAACTTCCTCCCCAAATCCTGCTCTGTACATAAGCAATCACTGGTTTGCTTCTGTTCACAAATAAACTTGGGTTAAGCAGATTTTAACATCAGTTTACCTCGCATAAGTTTCTGGCCCCGTCTTTCTTTTCTTAAAAGGAAATCTGCACTCACTGACTGACAGGGACAAATTTCCCCCCACTAATTCCATCATAAATCCACTTCACCCATCTGCCTGCAGCCCCCAAATTGGATTCCACAATAAATAAATATTGCTGCTGCCTCTGCTGTCTTTATCTCAAACCAGAAAATGAATGCAAACTCAAAATCCTGTTTTCTAAACGCCCAGTGACTGAGACAGGAAGGGGTGGGGGGAGGATGGCGGCCTGTTTGTACACCCCCTGGCACTGCCTCTTCCTCACCAGCGAAGCTTTCCATGGAAATTCTGCCTGCATTAGCCTTGGCTACGTTTGGGACTATTTTTGGAAGCCTGAAAACCTCAAGGGAGTGACTTTTACTCTTATTCATGTACTCGGTCCTTACTTTTATTTATTAAAGAAACAAAAACATGTCTCCTGCTTAACTTCAACCAGCTTTCATGTCAAGTAAAACAAAACGTTGGCTGGTCCAGTCGGCCATTGGCCAGGATGGAGGGGGAGCCCCTCCGAGTGTGTCTGACGCATATGTGACCTGGGTACTAATCACCCCGCAGAGAAGGAGGAGCCATGCATGGACTTCTTCTGAGAGTCTTGTCCCAAAGGAACAACTTTGGGAGAGTGGCTGGGTCCGACTGGGAGAGAAAAGGCATCTGGGCAAAATTCCAGCAAATCTGCTGTTACATTTAAAAGCACTTCAGGTGGAGAAGCAAAGAGATGGAAGGCTCAGCATTCCCCCAGCGCTGTGACACTGACATCTCCGAACCTGAAAAAATCAGCAGAAAGGATCACAGTGTGAGAATCACCCCTCAGGTTTAGCTGCAACACCCCCCCACCCCAGAGTCTAAGTGTTCATTTTAACAAGTTGTGAAGGGCAGGCAGCCAACCCCTTGGCCTCCACAAGACAAATTGATTCAAGCTTTTCTCCTTGAGCCCACAGCCAGTATGCCTGCAACAATAGCTGCTGGAGAGGTGCTGTTGTTTTATGTCAGTGGAGATCTCAAACTCCCCCACCCAGGACCAGCAGCCCTCGAGGCATCCACAAATGGGAACAAGGAACAGCAAGAAAGGCAAGCAAAGTGGAAGTTAAGTTCGCCTCCAGCATTCAAAGGGCTTCCTTGGTGGCTCGGTGATAAAGCATCTGCCTACAACGTGGGAGACTCATGTTCAATCCCTGGGTCAGAAAGATCCCCTGAGAATAAAATGGCAACCCACTCCAGTATTCTTGCCTGGAGAATTCCATGGGCAGAGGAGCCTGGTGGGCTACACAGTCCATGGGATTGCAAACTAAACCACCACCACCAGGCATTCAAAAAGCTGCTTTGAGAAACCCCGGGGAATTTGCCTGGTGGGGCATCTCCATGCCAGTGCCAAGGCCAGCCCTTTGTCCCCTCAGCTCTCACTTCTTTTCTTCCTATGCCCTCTTTACTGCTCAAATTTGAGCTAGGATTCACATATCCCAACATGCTGGATGATGGCTACAAATATTTACATCATATTGGGCAAATCACTTCAACTTCCCTGGACCTCAGTTTCATCCTGCTAAATGTATATATGGCAGAGACTACCAGATATTCAGGGAAGATAGCTTCCCTGGTGGCTCAGACAGTAAAGCATCTGCCTGCAATGAGGGAGACCCAGGTTCGATTCCTGGGTCAGGAAGATCCCCTGGAGAAGGAAATGGCAATCCACTCCAGCACTCTTGCCTGGAAAATCGCATGGATGGAGGAGCCTGATAGGCTACAGTCCATGGGGTCACAAAGAGTCAGACATGACTGAGCGACTTCACTCACTCACTCACTCACCAGATATTCAGGGCTTCCCTGGCGGCTCAGCAGTAAACAATTCCCCTGCCAATGAAGGAGATGCAATTTCGATCCCTAGGTCAGGAAGATCCCCTGGAGAAGAAAATAGCGACCCACTCCAGTGTTCTTGCCCACGAAATCCCATGGATAGAGGTGTCTGGTGGGCTACAGTCCACAGAGTTGCAAAAGAGCCAAATATGACTAAACAACAACAGCCAGATATCCACCATAAATCTGCTTCATTTTCTTCTGGGGCACAAGAAGAGTATATACACTCCCCCTCCCTTTTCCTTGTGATTAGGCATGACTGTGTGACTGTCATTCCTAGTCAACAGAATATGAGCGGAAGTGGTATGTGCCAAGAAGGTGATGTGTCCCTTTTCTCTTCCCATCGATTGCATCTGGCAAGTGACAGAGGCCCAGATAGTCACATACTGAAGAAGTAAAGCCACAAAATATATCCTAGAATCACTCGCAAAAGAAAGCTGCCCTATATCAGGAGAAAACTCTAATTGAAAAGAAGCATGCACCCCAATGTTCATAGCAGCACTGTTTATAATAGCCAAGACATGGAAGCAACCTAAATGTCCATTGACAAATGAATGGATAAAGATGTGGTATATATATACAATGAAATATTACTCAGTTTTAATAAAGAATGAAATAACGCCCTTTGCAGCAACAGGGATACAACTAGAGCTTATCATACTAAGTGAAGTAAATCAGACAAAGAAAGGCATCATATGATATCATTTATATGTGGAATCTTAAAAAATGATACAAATGAACTTACTTACAAACAGAAACAGACTCAGAGACAGAAAACAAACTTATGGTTCCCAAAGGGTAAAGGTGGGGAGGGATAAATTTGGAGTTTGAGATTAACATGTATACACTACTATATAAAATGGGGCTTTCCTGGTGGCTCAGCTGGTAAAGAACCCACCAGCCAATGCAAGAGATTCCAGAACACACATTCGAAAGAAATGGCAACCTGCTCCAGTATTCTTGCCTGGAAAATTCCATGGACAGAGGAGCCTGGCAGGCTGCAGTCCATGGGTTGCAAAGAGTTGGACACGACTGAGCACACATGTGCACGTGTGCATACGCACACACACACATAATGGATAAACAAGGACCTACGGTGTAGCACATGAACTGTTAATATTCTCAATATCTTGTAATAACCTACAATGGATAGGATTCCAAAAAAGAATATATATGTATATATAAAACTGAATCACTTTGCTGTACACCCAAAACATTGTAAAGCAGCTATAATTCAATTTTTTAAATTTTTTTTAATAAAAAAAAAAGCTGCCCTTTGACCAAAATGTCTTCCTTGGACTCTTTCATGAGCAAGGAATAAAAGTACTGATCAGGTTAAGCCACTAAGGTTTTGGTGAGCCTACTTGTTTCTGTAGTCACACTATCCTAACACAGGTGATAATAACCCCTGCCCTGCCCACCTCAAAGAACAGTGGGAAGAATCAAATGAGCTGTGACTTGTAATGCGTGAAAAAAACTTACAAAATATATCGTGTCCCTCAAGTCTAGAGCAGCAATAACACCATCTGTAGATGGGAAAGCACTCATAAATTTAACAGCGTTCATTGAGTCCAGGCATTCTGCTATTTAAATGCTTTATGAGGATAGTTTCGTTTACTATACATAACAACATCATGAAACAGATGCTATTGCTCTCCCATCAGCCAGATAAGGAAACCAGGGCTTAGGAAAGTCAGCAGCTCACCCCATATTCAACCTGAGCTAAAGACAGAAAGTCTGACACCAGAACCAATAATCTTAACCATGAACCTAGAAAGAAAGCCAGCTTCAAATGAATGAATAATTGGAACTTTTAATTAAATAAGTGAAACTTTAAAAGCACTTTACTTCAATTATCTTTTTTTTTTTTTTTCAAAAGAAAGCCGTCTTTGGCCTACCATCTGTCCTCATGCTGACCTGGTTTTTCCATTTTCTTTTCCATGTACGCACACAACTCTCATCTTCAGCAGCTGGTGTTCTTTCAAACATGATGCTGCAGACCACCACCTATAAGCTTGGATGCAGGATTCAGCATTTACCAGGGTCCTTTTTAATCTCAGTCCAGTACACTTCTATTCCCTCTAGAAACTCTTTTGTCCTCTTAAATGCACTTAACATAAGCTAAGAGACAAGGAAATGCTGTTTGATTGATGAAAAGGGCAAGGGCACCTCCCAGGTATTAACCCATTTAAGAAATCATTAAGCAATGTTACCTCATGCTTCCACCATTAGACAGGATCCCAAAGCACAATTACTGGAGCCTAGTAACAAGACCACCAAAGGTAAGCCAGGTCATTATAAACAGTTAAGAGTTACTGTGTACTGTGAGCTTTTACAGTTAGTCAGCTGAGTTATTTAGCACGTGTGTTTTCCATCCTTTCAATGCATAGGGAAAATTCACAGTGTCTAACATCTCTCGAAACCACGTTTCCACCTGTGTGGGGCAGTGGAATTAATAAGCATATAGAACAACCTCACAAATTTGGATCCTACTCATCTGGAATTCATATTTCAGTTACGCACATGTGGGCCTGCCCAGACAAAAAGGCTGGCAGGGGTGGAGGTCAGTGCACAAAGTTAGAGTGAAATAAGGGCTGGCAGGGTTAAGGGAAAGGAAAAATTGGGCTGTGGAGCTCAGAGGCTCTAACACATACATGTAATGAGCATCGTATACATAAAGTCACTAATTGTGTGCTGAGATTGAGTTTATCCTTTGGTATCCATGGAGGTTTAAACAGAAACAAATTTAAACACTTAAATGAAATTTCAGGAAGAATGTTTAAATTGCTTGCTGATTAAGGCAAATAAAACATTTTCTTGCACTTTTGAGAAATACATTCACAAAAGCCAGTGGTTTAGTGACCTATCTATGGGCTTCCCTGGTGGCTCAGATGGTAAAGAATCTGCCTGCAAAGCAGGAGACCTGGGTTCAATCCCTGGGTTAGGAAGATCCCCTGGAGAAGGAAATGGCAACCCATCCCTAGTATTCTTGCCTGGAGAATTCCATGGACAGAGGCTCCTGGCAATCAATCTATAGTCCATGGGGTCGCAAAGAGTCAGACACAACCGAGTGACTTTTCACACGGATTGCATAGTTATCTATTCACTGAAGGGTGTAAACAATGCAAGCCTTAGAGTCTTCCTGACATACAAATAATAAAATACCCGTCTAGAGTACATACAGTTCAAATCTAAACCTTCCAATAACTCTAATAACCTCCCTATAATCCCTAAGCATTCCCACAGATAAGCAACATGTTGGGTCTGTGAGGTATGGTTCTTCTGCAGATGGAGAAAAGGTAAAAGAAAAGGCAGATTCAAGCTCAAACTTGACCGTGGACGTACCAAGCTACGGCCATGCTTTCTGTGCTTGTTTCTGTTGTTTAAACAGTGTGTGTGTGTGTGTGTGTGTGTGTGTGTGTGTGTGTGTGTGTGTTGCCTAGTCCTGTCCCACTCTTTGCAACCCCATGGACTGTAGCCCACCAGGCTCCTCTGTCCATGGAGGTCTCCAGGCAAGAACACTGGAGTGGGTTGCTGTGCCCCTCTCCAGGGTATCTTCCCAACCCAGGGATCGAACCCAGGTCTCCTGCATTGCAGGCAGATTCTTTACCATCTGAGCTACCAGGGAAGCCCCTGTTTAAACCATGGATAATATCAAAATAGAGTTCTAAACCACATTAGGTTAACCATCTGGGGCTCAGTATCCTCTATTTTATCCTCGGTGTCTGCTCCCCTCAGTCTTGTCCCACCTCCTCTGAAATAATGAACATAAGGCAATTTTGTTACCTTTGGGGTCAGCTTCCATTTTGATGCTGTTAGGAAACATAAAAAGTGTAAACAGACTTACAGAGACAAATAAGCATGCTCCACTAGCTCTTTGAGGACATCAAATACATCCTTCTCTCCTCAGGAAAATAAAACATCAGCAAATATTTTATAATAACTCTAATGGAGCATAACCTTTAAAAATTGTGAATCAGTACATTGTAAACCTGTAATTTCTATAATATCAACTACCATTTGAAAAATAACAAATTTAAAAAAGAGCTGAACAGGAAAGACTGAATCAACATATATTTAATGTGGTCCAACTATCTGCCAAGCAATTGTGAGTCACCAAAATTAGATAAGTTTAATTAACTGGTTATGGGTAGCTGAATTTGCAACTAATTTGTTTATGCTTAAATACTTGCCTGGTGACTCAGATGGTAAAGAATCCTCCTGCAATGCGGGAGACCTGGGTTCGATCCCTGGGTTGGGAAGATCCCCTGCAGGAGGGCATGGCAACCCACTCCAGTATTCTTGCCTGGAGAATCCCCAAGGACAGAGGGGCCTGGAGAGCTGCAGTCTATGCAGTGGCAAAGAGTCAGACACGACTGAGCGACTAAGGTACATAAATAAACACTGTAAGAGCCTAAATAGAATAAGATCCCTTGGAAGTGAAAAGTTACAAAACAGATTTTGTGGTTCCACCTATGCACAGTTTTAAATGATACTACAGTTAGCAATATTATCACATTAAAAAAACACCAGCAAGATGGCCTTTCCTGGTCATCACGACTAGGGAAAAAACTATTCCTATTTTTGAACACCCCAATCATTCTCACATAATTTTTTTTAACATTATACCTAGCATGATACTTATTTGTTTACTATTTTCCCCCCTTACAAGATAAATAAGGACCATGGCCAAATGAAAGAAGAGATTAAAACTGCAGACCTTCAAATTCACTAGAGATTCAGTTTTTCTCCTGGATGCCTATTTTTCTTCCATGTGAATTGGAAGGAAAAAACAGAGTAGCAAAGTGTAGGTTTAAGCAATCTTTACAAGTTCTTGTCATATTTCAAATAAATGTTTTGGTGCACTGGAAAAAATTTGCCCTTGTGGAGCTGGAAGATGAATCTTGGCTTACTGAACCTAATCAGTTTCAAACTTCTAGCTAAGCAGAAACTTTGTAAATGCAAATTACATTGGGAAATGGTTAGGAAAAGTTGTGAAATACTGAGCATATCAGAAATTTCACAGATTTATTTTGAAATTTTAATGACAATTCAAATATTATTAAAAAGGAAGAAAACATCAGTATGGTTTGACAAACACTTTCTTAAAACAAGGCTATACAACAAGCCGAACAAAAATGAAAAGAAACTCAAACTCCATTTAACTGTTTATTGACTCTTCCTTTTTTTTTCTTTATACCAGAAAGAAGGTCATCATCTCAAGCTTCCAGCGCTGTCTCAGGGCCTTTGCATGTTTCTCTGCCTCATCTCCTCTAGTAATTTTCCAACTTATTGATCAGAGGGAAAAAACAAATAAGCTGAACTATACTTATAGAGAAGTACTCTAAAGAAGAAAAGCTTGGCTTTATTCTGATTATTCTCTTTATTTAGCATTCAGAAAATACAGATATATATAAGAAAGAGACTAAAAATCACTGATAATCCCACAGAGATAGCAATTTAATATATATCCTTTTAGATTTTTTCTATACATTGATATACATATGCAATTTAAATTTTTTTACTAAAATGGTGTGATTCTATCCATACTGCTTTATATTCTAGCTTACTTTTTCCTACTTAAAGAATATATAGTGGTCACATTTCCTGATCAATAAAGATTAACATTATCATGGTGAATGTATACCATAATTCACTTAATCCTTGATTGCTTTACATTACAACCCAGTATTTTCCAATTGTTCTCCATTATAAATAAGTGAGATAAACATTCTTTAAAATTGTTTTATCAAAGAGTGTATTTTTTCTAAAAATTTCAGAACTTCCTGTCAAATTATACTCCAGAATCCTCTGGATACCAAAGTTTACTATCCTAATGGCAAAGCAGACAGATGCTCACTCCTCCCACCCCACCTTTGACAATTCTTACTATTAACAGACTTTTTACTCTTCGCCGTTCTGATTGCTGTTCAATGACAAGCATTCTTGGCCATTTACATATCTTCCTTCATGATTTACCTATCCACTTCACACATTCTTTCTGATGTACTCTCTTCTTTTTCTGAATAATTTCCTTAACTTGACCAAAGGGCCTGGGCTCTTGGCGACTGTGAATTTGCTCCAAAGTCGTCCTTGCCTTCTGCGGCCATTTGTTGGTCTCTAACCAGAGATGCCTTTTGTTATTTCTTTCCTAAATCAGTTGACCCTTTATCCTAGCAAATGTCTTTTCTATTTTAACTTTGGACACCCTATTTCTCTCTAAATTGATTAAAAGGGTGGAGAGAGGAGGCAGCAAATTAGAATGTTAGAGGTGATGTGGGGAGGAGCTCTGTTAGGGCCTAAGCTCTATTTTTCCTGCTAAGCCTCAGACATGGGCACTGGGATGAAATTTGAAAATTTTTAAAGAAAGGTTTTCCTTGGAGTTAACAGGACATATTCATTGCTCCAGGCAGAATTACAGCAGAGATGCAAAGAGAACTTTTAATGTTAGGTTCCTGAACTTCTACATAGATGGTTAAACATCTACATAGATGGTTAAAACCCATAACAGGAACAAGAATGTGGAAAGCCAAACATGTTTCTTTTGTAGGAATCAACTTTTCTGAGAGGGGGGGAAAAAAAGGATTTTTGAAAATCCAAAGCTAAAATATGAAGAAAGCAAATTTAGACTTTGGCCCATAAACTGGTAATTTTGACCTATGGGAGATGAGGTACCTACATCTAAAGCATGACGGAGGTGGGAAGTAGGGGTGAGTGGAAAATATTGGTGGGGGTATTATTCCATTATCACAATGCCAATAGCACTCTCATTGAGAAACTACTCAAATTAATGGATTGGAGGGAAAAAATTCATGAAGATCCAGACAGTATAAACAGAGACCAGAGGAGAACTGCCCAGGAAGGGGGAAGCTTGAGCCAGACAGAGCTCCATAAATCTACATAGAGGAGGCCCAATCTGGAAGGACCACAAGACAGCTGGGTCAGCTCTGAGAGATGTCCCAGGCTCTTGCCCGACTAAAATAGGCCAGTCACCAGCACCAAGAATCCACATGGTTGCCCAGACCAGAGCCACAGACTCTCAAGCACCTCTCCTGTGAGCTCCTTTATTACGTGTGCAGAGCATCATCTCAGATATTCTTGTTTCCACCTCCTACGACAGCTGCACAGCACCCAAGAATCCTACCTGCCCATCCAAACTGTCCTCTGTGGACAAGGACTATTCATTAGCCCATCAGTTTTATAAATCTCCCCAAACCAAGGGTGGGAGTCCTGACACTGAGCGAGGCAGAGGTTAGTGTGGAATGGTAGGCCCCATGTATGTGATCTTTGGAGGCAGTGAACAAAAGGCCCAGAGGCTCCCTCTTCCCTCAGATTCCCCATCACCTCCTCTATCTGGAACCTCTGTGAAATGCAGCCCTATTACACCTACCTGGCCTCACCTGGCTAAAGACTGGAACAGACTTACTGAGAGACCACTTGTTGAGAGTCTGCAGTCTATAGGGAAAATATCTAAAGATGAAAGAAGCAGACACACAAAGTTCACTCAGTCTCACAGTTCTAAATTCCTGAGAGCAAGGACTCTACCTACTTATCACTATTGTATCCTAAGTACCTGGCCCAATGGTTGACACTTAAAAGGTTCAGTAAACGGTTTGGGGGATGAATAAACAGATGGATGGAATATTGCAAGAAGTCTCTAACAGAATTATCTGAATTACAAAGAGGTTGGGAGATGTTAGTCAAGAATGTACAATTGTAGGGGACTTGTCTGGTGGTCCAGTGGTTAAGACTCTGACCTTCCCCTGCAGGGGGCATGGGTTCGATCTCTGCCACATGCCACGTGGCAAGGCCAAATAAATAGTAAGAATGTACAGTTGTGCTTAATCTGAGATCTCAGTGAAAAACTGGAACAAAGCAGAGCTACTGTAGTACCCTTACAACACAAAGTAGCAGAGAAGAGTACACAAACATGGTTTCCATTTCTGCCCTGAATGCAGCATAACTCTGGCACATGGAGGGCGCCAGGGGGGCATGTAATAGCGTAACAGCTGTCCTCAAATAATAGTGGCTCGTACTGATGGTGACCACGTCCATACTCACCCAGAGAAGCCACCTAACAGGTACATCACTGGGAGGTGACCTGGACACGCTTCATGAAAAGCCTGGATCTCGAGATGACCCTTATATTTTATTATCTAGATATTTACTGAACATCTAGCTATCTCCAGGCAGCTATGTGCCAACCTCAGAAAACTTGGAAGATTCAGGACAAACACTGAGAAGTGGAGGGGGCTCCAAATGGAGAGAATGGAGTAAACAAGGATAGGAAAGTAAGAAAAAGGATAGCTTAATTGAAGAGATGCATACAGTTTACACGATAATTTTACATGCATCAACTCTCAGTCAGAAGGGAGACAAGAGTGAGCCCAGTCAATACTATGAAAATAAAAGTTCCAGCTGGGAGATAACTGGTAAAGGCAAAGCGTGGAAAACAGGGAAGTAATATATTCACTCTCCCAGCAGCTTTCTGGCTGGAAACAGACAGCTACGCATTAATACAATTTCCATACGATGGTGCTTCTCTCAGACCAACCAGGCAGAAGCTGGAATTCACCTGCCTTGGATGACAAGTTTCCAGAACTGTTTCCTTAAGGCACATGGATTCCACACCACAGCACTTTTTAAAATAGCAAACACAGGCAAGATTTTCAAACATAAAAATTTTAAGTGGTTTCAGGACTATTTCAAAAACTGGACTGATTCAATGAATTTATTCTTCAGAGAATCCTGGGCAGTTAGAATTCCAGGTTGCTATTAACAAGCCCAAGAGTTAATTCCCCTCTTGTATCTCATAGAGTTGCCACTGCCATATGCCCCAGAGAAAAAGCTAAATGCTGTATCACGATGAAATGAACTAAGCATTTTGGAATCAATGGTAACCTGTGTTTTAATTCCCACCCCAAATTTCAGAAGGCAGTAAGGGCTGACACCTTTCCACATCCAGAGGCAGATAACATGGAAAATAATGCCTCGTTTCCCTTTCCCCTCTTAGCACATCTCCCAACCTGTGCCCTGAACTCTAACACACCTCTTGAATTAGTGTGCAGAGAGTTTCCCAAGATCAACACTGAAATACTTCATCAAAGCCTTAATTCAAGACTAACTGGCATTTTAAAGTAACAGAACCAGCTGTGCACACAACTTGTTTGCCTGAGACACCTCTGCTAGATCCAGGCTTCTTAAAGTAATCATTCAAGCATGCCATGAATAAGCCAGGCAGCTCCCTGGATTCTCTGACCAGATAAAGGTGGGCAAGAGGCACTACCCCTGTGAGTTTTGCATTCCACATCAAGCCCAACTGCCTTGACCCCCTGGGAATTTCTTTCTCTGTAATTCCAAGTATTTGGACCGAGCAGCTCAGTCTCCAGCAATTTGACAGTTCAATTAATATTTTCATACCTAGATAAATGGGACTATAAAACATGCAGCTGCCATTACAATATGGTCTATTTTAGGAGCCACTCAAACTAGGACAGGGTCTGGCAGGTCACTGAGGTCTTCAGATTTGTGAATTCCTGGTCAGAGGCAGGTCTCTCCCACACTCAGATGCCCTGCCTTCCAGGTTCGTTCTCGCAGATGATCAGTTACCAACATCATGGGTCAAAAAGGCCATTTATCTGTTGCACATCCCCCAGAGCTTGGTACCTGACAGTATAACACTCCAAACATTTTGGAGCAGCAAACTAATTCCTCTAACAAAATTTCTCCCTCTGGAGAGTGGGAGTGAGGGCGGACAGATGGCTCTTTGCTTCTATGCCATTGCCCTTCTATATCTTGTCTAAAAAGAGCCTCTTCTTCAGAACAAAGTAAATAAAGTCAGAATGTTGGGAGAGGATTCTGACCTAAGGCTGCCTGATTCCAGACACTATACAACTTTGAAGAAACTGACCCTTCTGAGAGACAGAAAATCTGAACTGGGTAAAAAAATGGACAAGAAGAGTTTCTAGCCTCTGGAGATACCAAGCAGATTTTATTTGAAAGAACTGAAAAATCTGACATTGAAATATTTTTCAAATACAGTAAAGTAACCTCAGGTATTTATCATACTATTAGGTTCTGAAATAATTGAAGAAATGAAATTGACTCCCATAAACTAGAAGTCTTCTGCCTTAAAATGAAAAGATGACTCTACTGCCATTATAATCCTTTTATGTTTAAGATATGCTTTTAATTAGATTCTACCTACTTGTCTCTGCTAGTTGATTCCCCAGAAGTGTTGCTTGTTTGGATCCAGTTTCATAGATTGGGTTAGAAGTTTCCAGATAAATCCTAGATTTAGTTTGTTGAGTCTAAAAACTTAGGAAGCACAACAGAAGTGCTCCAAAAGATTTATATTCTGTCACATTTCATGGGGTTCAACTTAATTCTACAAAAGCGGCGGGGGGTGGGTGGGAGGGATTATTTACTTTCTCTTCTCACGCTGTTTTGGAGAAGGCGATGGCACCCCACTCCAGTACTCTTGCCTGGAAAATCCCATGGACGGAGGAGCCTGGTAGGCTGCAGTCCATGGGGTCACGAGTCGGACATGACTGAGTGATTTCACTTTCACTTTTCACTTTCCTGCATTGGAGAAAGAAATGGCAACCCACTCCAGTGTTCTTGCCTGGAGAATCCCAGGGACAGAGAGCCTGGTGGGCTGCCGTCTATGGGGTCGCACAGAGTCGGACATAACTGAAGCGACTTAGCAGCAGCAGCTCACGCTCTTTCTGGTACTGGGAGCAAAATAACCTTTCGAGGAGCCTGGCCACAAAACCTAATAGAAGAGCATCTTTAAAATGCAGAGAAAAGAGGTAGGATACATAACAAAATAACATACCAGAGTTATGCTCTCAGAATATTTGAGATCAATTTTCTTTATAACTTTCCCTTATTCTGCAAGACCTGAAGTACATAGAGCACCACCACCTCCAGCAGCACCCAGCTCCACTGAGAGGAACAAACAGAAAATTGGAAGAGAAAGAGGGAATCTTAGGATATGCAGAGAGGATCATGAGGGAGAGAAGAAGAGAAGGAACTGCCAGGGAAGAAAGACTTCTTAGGCCCATCTGAGGACACTCAGTATGGACTGGAACAATCTGGAAGAGAAGAAAACTGATTTTCACCACATTCTGAACTCCAAATGTGGCTGCTTTCCCAACAGTAAATCTTTGATTGTCCAGGAATCACATTTTGATCCTCTAATAGTAAGGCCCTCCCTTACTCAGAATAGTAAGTGAAGGGCTGCACATTCCTGCCTTCCAGAGTCAAGGACATGAGTAGGAAGGTCCATGTAGCTAAAAGTTATAGAGAAGTGCCATTACAATAAGTAATGTCCATGGTTCACAGAATTATACATTTTAAAAAGTCAGAATAAGACTCTCAGGCAATATAGTTCCAAAACTTCATAATTTGGCTTCCCATCTCTTCTAAATAATAGAAGAAAGCGGAAAAAGATGTAGTCATAAGATATATACATAATATATAGATATGACTCAAAATATCTTTAAATATCAAAAGTCAGGACTGAGGCTGTGGGTCTGCTGGGTTCTAGAATCAGAAGCATAGCAGCCAGGAGCTTCCAGAAGTAAGGCAGAATAATAGGAATAATAGTAACTAAAGATGCTCCATTTGAAACTCGGTACGGAGCCAGGTTCTCTGCACTGCAGGTAGTCATAAGACTTCTGGTTTTCTTGATATGGAAAAGCCAGAAAATAAAAAGGTACTGACCTAGCACAGAGGACCATAGATTCATAAGAAGCTGTGAATCAAGGAAAATGGGAGCAAAGAGACAAACCTTCCTGATAAGGAATTAAGGTTATCATCAAAGCTCAATTTTAAGGCCTGGCAGTCCAGAGATAAAGGCAAAAATCAACAACAACAATGAAAAAGAACTGGACGTTGAGGAAGAGAAAAAACAAAACAATGACAAAAGCTCACATTTAAAATAATTCTTCCAAGATTGGCTCAAGATGGCCAATCTTGAGTAGAAGTTTTACTGAACATGGCCCCGCTGCCAGAGCAAGATCCAGTTTCTTCCAAAGCCAGTCCTTCCTATCAAGAAACCTGCATAAGCATCTCAGCCTCATCCACCAGAGGGCAGACAGAAGCAGCAACAAGAACTATAGTCCCACAGCCTTCAAAATAAAAACTATAATCACAGAAAGTTAATCAAAATGAAAAGGCAGAGGATTATCTCCCAGATAAAGGAACAAGATAAAAGCCCAGAAAAACAACTAAATGAAGTGAGGATAGGCAACTTTCCAGAAAAAAGATTTCAGAATGATAGGGAAAATGATCCAGAAACTCAGAGAAAGAATGAAGGAGATGAAAGAAATGCTTACCAAAGACCTAGAAGAACTAAAGAACAAACAGAGATGAACAATACACTAGAAGAAATCAATAGCAGAATAACTGAAGAACAGATAAGCAACCTGGAAGACAGAATGGTAGAAATCACTGCCAAAAAAACAGAATATAGAAAAAAAAAAATGAAAAGAAATGAAGACAGCCTAAGAGACTTCTGGGACAACATTAAACGCACCAACATTCACATTATAGGAGTCCCAGAAGAAGATGAGAGAAAGGACCTGAGAAAATATTTGAAGAGAACACAGCTGAAAACGTCCCTAATATAGGAAAGCAAATTATCAGCCAAGCCCAGGAAGCACAGAGAGTCCCAGGCAGGATAAACACAAGAAGGAAACACACAGAGACATATGTTAATCAAACTGACAAAAATTAAAGACAAAGATAAAATATTAAAAGCAACAAGGGAACAGCGAAAAATAAAATACAGGGAACTCCAATAAACTTATGAGCTGATTTATCAACAGAAGCTCTAAAAGCTAGAAGGAAATGGCACAATATATTTCAGGTGATGAAAGGGAAGAGCTACAACCAAGAATACTCTATCCAATAAAACTAGTGCTCAGATTTGATGGAGAAATCAAAAGCTTTACAGATAAGCAAAAGTTAAAAGCATTCACCATCACCAAACCGGCCTTACAACAAATGCTAAAGGAACTTCTCTAGGCAGGAAACACAAGAAAAGGAAAAGACCTACAAAAATAAAGCCAAAATAATTAAGAAAATGGTTATAGGATCATAAAACATTAGTCTGTCAGTCTTGTACAACTCTTTGCAATCCCATGCACTGTAGCTCACCAGGATCCTCTGTACATGGAATTCTTCAGGCAAGAATATTGGAGTGGGTAGCCATTTCCTTCTCCAGGGGATTTTCCTGATTCTGAGATCAAACCCAGGTCTCCCACATTGCAAGCAGATTCTTTACCATCTAAGCCACCAAGGAACCCCAATAGGATCATACATTTTGATAATTATCTCAAATGCAAACAGATTAAATGCGCCAACCAAAAGACATTACACTAACTGGGTGAATACTAAAACAAAATCCTTATAATGCTGTCTACAAGAGACCCACCTCAGACCCAGGGATACTGACAGGCTGAAAGTAAGGGGATACGAGAAGGTATTCCATGCAAATGAAAATCAGAAGAAAGCTGGAGAAGCAATACCCATATAAGACAAAATAGACATTAAACCAAAGACTCTTATAAGAGAGAAGAGCACCACATAATGATGCAGTGTTCAAGATGCAACCATTACAAATATATATGCACCCAACACAGAAGCACCTCACTATGTAAGGCAAATACAAACATCAAGGGAGAAATCAACAGTAACACAATAATAGTGGGGGACTTTGACACCTCACTTACATCAATGGACAGATCATTCAGACAAATAATTAATAAGGTAACATAGGCCTTAAATGATACTTTAGACCAATGGGACTTCATTGATAATTATAGAACATTCCATCCCAAAACAGCAGACTACACATTCTTCTCAAGGGCACACAGAACGTTCTCCAGGACTGACCACATGCTGGGTCACAAGGTGAGCCTTGGTAAATTTAAGAAAATCAAAATCATTTCAAGCATCTTTTATGATCACAATACTATGAGATTAGAAATAAACTACAAGAAAAAACTATTTTTAAAAAAACACAAACATGTGGCAGATAAACAATAATGTACAAAGCAACCAATGCATCCGTGAAGAAATCAAAGAGAAAATTTTTTAAAATACCTACAGACAAATGAAAATGAAAACACAACAGTCCAAAACCTACAGGATGTAGCAAAAGCATTTCTAAGAGGGAAGTTTACAGCAATATAATCTTACCTCAAGAAACAAGAAAAATCTCAAATAAACCACCTAACCTAAAACAACTAGAGAAAGAAAACAAACAAAACCTACAGGTAGTAGAAGGAAAGCAGTCGTGAAGGCCTGAGCAGAAATAAATGAAATAGAGACAAGGAAAACAATCACAAAGGTCAATGAAAATAAAATCTCGTTATCTGAAAAGATAAACAAAATTGATGAAACTTTTGTCAGACTCATCAAGAAAAAAAGAAAGAGGACTCAAATCAATAAAATTAGAAATGAAAAAGAAGATACAACTGACACCACAGAAATACAAAGAGTCATAAGAGACTGCCAAGAGTAACTATATGCCAACAAAGTGGACAACCTGGAAGAAACAGACAACTTTTTAGGAAGATACAGTCTCCTAAGACTGAACCAGGAAGAAATGGAAAATATGAACAGACCAATCACAAGCACTGAAATTGAAACTGATTTAAAAAATCCCAACAAATAAAAGTCCAGGACCTGATGATGCCACGGGTGAAATCTATCAAATATTCAGAAAAGAGTTAACACCTACACTTCTGAAACTTTTCCAAAAACTCACAGAGGAAGGAAATTTCCAAACCCATTCTATGAGACCCCTATCACTCTGATACCAAAACCAGACAAAGATACCACACAAAAAAAGAAAATTATAGTCCAATATCACTGATGAACATAGATGCAAATATCTTCAAAAAATACTAGCAATCCATATCTAACAATACATTTAAAAGTTCATACACCATGATCAAGTGGGATTCACCCCAAGGATACAAGGATTTTTTAATATCTGGTATATCAATGTGATATACCACATCAACAAATTGAAGAATAAAAGCCACATGATCAGCTCAATAGATGCACAAAGAACTTTTGAAAAAATTCAGTGTCCATTTATGATAAAAAAAAAAAACCTCTCCAAAAAGTGGGCATAGAGGAAAATACCTCAAAATAATAAAGGCTGTATATGACATACCTACAGCTAGCATCATACACAATGGTGAAAAGCTGAAAGTATTTCCTCTAAGATCAGGAACAAGACACCATTTTTATTCAACATAGTTTTGGAAGTCTTAGCTACAGCAATCAGAGAGTTAAGAAGTAAAGGGAATACTAATTTGAAAAAAAGAAATTTAACTGTCACTGCAGATGACATGATAATACACATAGAAGATCCTAAAGATGCTACCAGAAAACTACTAGAATTCATCAATAAATTTGGTAAAGTTGCAGGTTACAAAATTAATACACAGAAATCTGTTGCATCTCTATACACTAACAGTGAAAGATCAGAAAGAGAAATTCAAGAAATAATTCCACTTACCATTGTACAAAAAGAATAAAATACCTATGAATAAAGTGACAAAAGACCTGTACTCAGAAAACTATAAGATGTTGATGAAAGAAATCAAAGAAGACACAAACATTTGGAAAGATATACCACATTCATGGATTGAAAAAATTGATATTGTCAAAATAACTATATTACCCAAGGCAATCTACAGATTCAACACAATTCCTATCAAATTACCAATGGCAATTTTCACAGAACAGAAAACCCTAAAACTTGTATGGAGACACAAAAGACCCTGAATACCAAAGCAATCCAGAGAAAGAAAAACAGAGGTGAGGAATCAGGCTTCCTGGCTTCAGACTGTACTACAAAGCTACAATCATCAAAACAGTATGGTATTGGCACAAAAATAGAAATATAGATCAATGAAACAGGGTAGAAAACCCAGAAATAAATCCATGCACCTATGGTCAGTTCATCTATGATAAAGGAAACAAGATTGCATAATGTTGGAATGACAATCTCTTCAACAAATGGTACTGGGGAAATTGGGCAGCTACATGTCAAAAAACGAAATTAGACCATTCTTTAATATCATACACAAAAATAAGGTCAAAATGGATTAGAGTCCTAAATTTGAGACTGGACACTATAAAACTCCTAGAAGAAAATAGAGGCAAAGCACTCTCTGACATAAATCACAGCAATATCTTTTTTGATCTGTCTCCCAGAATAATGAAAATAAAAATAAACAAATGGGACCTACTTAAACTCAAAAGCCTTTGCACAGCAAAGGAAACAACAAGCAAACTGAAAAGACAACCCACAAATTGAGAGAAAATATTTGCAAAAGATGTGGTAGAAAAGGGGTTAATCTCCAAAATCTATAAATAGCTCATGATGCTAATAATAGCATCAAATAGCATTAAAACAAACATTAATGCATTAATGTTTGATGCATTAATAGCATCAAAATAAACAACCCAATCAACAAATGGACAGAAAACCTAAATATACATTTCTCTAAAGAAGATATACAGATGGCCAAGAGGCACATGAAAAGATGTTCAACATCACTAATTATTAGAGAAATGCAAATCTAATCTACCATATCACCAGCCAGAATGGCTATCATCAAAAAATGCACAAGCAATAAATGCTGGAGAAGGTGTGGAGAGAAGGAACCCTCCTACTCTTGTTGGTGGGAATATAAATTGATACAGCCACTATAGAGAACAGTATGGAGGTTCCTTAAAAAACTAAAATGGAGCTACCATATGACCCTGCAATCCCACTCCTGGATATATATCCAGAGAAAAGCATGATCTGGAAGGATATATGCACCCCAGGGTTCACTGCAGCACTGCTCACAATAGCCAAGACACGGAAGCAACTTAAATGTCCATCAACAGAGGAATGGATAAAGAAGACGTGGTGCATATATCAATAGAATATTACTCTGTCTTTAAAAATAATGAAATAATGCCATTTGCAGCAACATGGATGTATCTAGGGACTGTCATACTGAGTGAAATAAGTCAGACAGAAAAGGAGAAATGTCATAGGATGTCCCTTATATTTTAGAATCTAAAAAGTAATGATATAGATGCACTTACTTACGAAACAGTAAGAAACTCACAGACTTAGAGAATGAACTTATGGTTGTTGGTGGGAGGGATGGAGGGGAAGGGACAGGTAGGGACTTTGGGATGGACACATACACTCTGTTATATTTTAAATGAATAGCCAAGGGCCTGCTGTATAGCACATGGAACTCTGCTCAATGTTATGTGGCATCCTGGGTGCCTGGGGAGTTTGGGGGAGAACAGATACATATATGTGAATGGCTGAGTCCCCTCATTGTTCTCCTGAAACTATCACAACATTGTTAATCAGTTATATCCCAATACAAAATAAAACATTTTTTAAGGAAAATAAATAAAAAATAAATCTTCAAACCAAAATTCTAAAACACAAGAAATCTAATATCACAAAAGTTAGCCAACCTAAACATAAATTTACTCCAAATGAAATTAACTCTGTAGAAGAATTTCACAGAAATATAAAGTAAATATGCTTTGGATGCTCAGGGAGATAAATGAGATAAAGATGACATTTAAAATGAACAAAAATTTATAACTAAACATAAACAGTGAAGAAAAAATGATCTGTAAGATTTTAAAAGCTTATTTGAAACCTTGGAAATGAAAATACAGTCATTGAAAGCATTTAAAGAGTCAAATGATGTAACGAACTATAGAAACAAAGAAATAATTAGTACAATGAAAAACAGGGCAGATCAAGCAGGATAAGAAGAGCGTTCACACTGAGGGGCAAGCTGGCCTGAGGAGTCAGAAATCAAGCAGCCTGCATGGGGCAAGCCTGTGGGTATGCATACACGTGTATACACATTCATCTGTATCTATTATTTATGTATACATCTATGCTGTTAAGTCACTTCAGTCATGTCTTGACTCTGTGTGACCCCATAGAAGGCAGCCCACCAGGCTCTGCCGTTCCTGGGATTCTCCAGGCAAGAACACTGGAGTGGGTTGCCATTTCCTTCTCCAATACATGAAAGTAAAAATAAAAGTGAAGCTCAGTCGTGTCTGACTCTTCGAGACCCCATGGACTGCAGCCTACCAGGCTCCTTCGTCCATGGGATTTTCCAGGCAAGAGACTGGAGTGCGGTGCCATTGCCTTCTCCAGTATATATCTATACACACATATATTTCTTTCTATCAGCTGAGAAGGCCTTGCAGCCGGACACCACAAGAACAAAAATCACACCAAGTGCCCAAATCTTGGTTTTAAGTACTCTTCTTCACTGCAAAAACAGACTTCCATAGAAAAACTGATTCCAAAACTAGGGCAAAGAAAGTAGATGAACCTATAACATTTTGTCATGCGTGGAAAGCAAGAAAATGCTCAAAGAATGATGCAGACTTGTCAAAAGAGCACAGAAACCAGCTTGGATGGGCCCCCACTCATGCTGGTGATATTTACCAGAATGTGACGAGGCGGAAGCAGCAACAAAGTCTCTTGGATGCCACGCATGGTTCCAGCCCCATGTGGTAGAACAGGAACGTCAGATGGCCCTCGAGTTTTTAAGCTAACTGGTTCTGTTGTTTTCTGACACCTTCTGAAATGCCCAGTGCTGGAAAGCAACAGTATGAAACCAGTAGACTGCAGAACATCCCTCCTACTGTCTTCCTGTGAATGACAGATTGTGAAAATTAAAACTCTAGATATGAACATTAATTCTGATCTTTGTGATCAGGCCAGCACTGAAATGTCCTGCTTTTTAGGGGGTCTATGACTAGTGTTTTCATTTCACAGAATCACAGATATTAGAAATGGAAAAGATTTATTGAATCATCTTGTACTTATCCCCTACCAGTCAGACATTGTTCCCCAAAGTCTGACTGCACCCAGGCAAATTTGCAAAACTTTAAGAAGCAAGCCTACTATCTCTATCATAGGCAACAACATCACAATCTCACAGTTATACTCAGAAAGATTTTCCCCTGGGTTTCAACCTCACTAGTCCTGTTGTGACTTTTCTTCTTTCATCTCCTTTTGCAGTTATAGCTTTTTTACTACTCCCCCATCAAACAGGTCAGTCCTAAAGGAAATCAACCCTGAATATTCACTGGAAAAACTGATGTTGAAGCTGAAGCTCCAATTCTTTGGCCACCTAATGCAAAGAGCCAAGTCACTGGAAAAGGCCCTGATGCTGGGAAAGATCGAAGGCAAGAGAAGAAGGGGATGACAGAGGATGAGATGGTTAGATGGGATCACCGACTCATGGACATGAATTTGAGTAAACTCAAGGAGTTAGTGATGGACAGGAAGGCCTGGCATGCTGCAGTCCATGGGGTCACAAAGAGTTGGACACGACTGAGCGACTGAACTGAACTGTATAATCATTAGGGATTCGATTTAGATCATACATGAAGGGCCTAGTGGTTTTCCCTACTTTCGTCAATTTAAGTCTGAATTTTGCAATAAGGAGCTCATGATCTGAGCCATAGTCAGCTCCAGGTCTTGTTTTTGCTGTGACTTTTTTTTCTTACTATCCTTAGTCTTCTAAATTGCTCCAGAATGGATGCCCCACACTTTACACAAAAATTGCTTTGAAAAAGCTATTCAATTTTTCTTCTGTTTCTTCATTTATTCCACAAGTATTTATTGCCAGGCACCACATGCCAGGTGTTAAGCTAAATTCTGTGGCACTACCATAAATGAGACCAGTCCCTGCATCTGCCCAGGATTGCTCCTAGCCTGATTCAACCAAGAGGAGAGAGAGCGGGTCAGGGTTGGAACTGAAATAAGGAGAGACAGAGCCTCTGTGAGCATCACATGCCCACCTACACAGGGGAGGGTGATGCTGGCACCCTACCTGAAGAGAGAATGCAAATCCAGTCCAGGTTGCACTATATTCCTGAGTTTGGTCAGGAAAGATGCTAAGTTTTTGTGTTTCTATTGGAGTTTTTCTTCCACTGAAAAGAAACTGACTACTATGCTAGATTAGCACATGAATACTGCTCTCCTGAGGAGCAGGGTTCTTTCCAACTTTGAGCCGACTGACTTCATTAGGCCACACCTAGCAACACTAATCCTGCTGTTATGTTTCCCGTGAGGGAAGAGCAGACAGCATCTGTCTCTTTCTTCAGATGGCTGATATTTCTTTCCTGTGTTCTTTTCCCTTCAGTTCGCCTCTCGGTCTGGTTGAAAAGTATTTCTCTTAGTCAAGACAAAAGCCGGCCAGTTATGAAGCATTCTCTCGTGACAATACCAAAGGACGCAGAACCCTATACTTACATTGCTTACCACTTCTTTCTAGTGGTGATACTTGTCTAGACCAAGACTATATGTAAGTAAGACAAAATAAAAGCAGGCTCATGGCAGAGAATGAAGTGGTCCCTGAACAGAGAGTAGCAGCAGTGCAGAAGTGGGACTCAGCACTGCTATCTGCCCCCAGAACCCCAGGGAGACAAACCCCCTTCCGCCAGAACTCAGGGGGAAGACCCATCTCACTTAGGAAGAGCACACTGCCCCAGCTCTCCCCCTTCCCCACCCCCCATGCTGGATAGTAGTGGGGACCTTCCACATGAAATCTGGGATAGAAGTGTCATGAGAAACTCTAGAGAAAGTAGTGTTCATTCACTGTGAATGAATTAATTAGCATCGATTTATCACGAGGTGAAGAAGGAGACCCCAAGGGGCATGGTGAGTCACCAAGATAGTCACTAAATCACCTTCCGTGGAGAAGGTCAGACTGGCTGAAGGGCTCTTTGTCTCTCTGCTCTGTTGGGAGTTAGATGCTGCGTCATAGCTGAACTGCATGATAGGTTAAAAAGTCAGGAGTCTGGAGTTCCTGAAATAAAGGGGAGGAGGAAAGGGGAAGAGACTAAGGGAGCTGAGGGTAGGAAAGGAAAGCAGCCGAGTAAAGAGGAGGAAGGCAACACAGGGGGCCAGGGACAAAACAGATACTTGGAGATTTCAAGTGCTTTGCAGATGTCAAGGGTGCCTACCCCTAGATTTCCTCTAGAAAGCTACAGAGTCTCGGCACTCACTGATGCTTCTGTGCAAGTGGATTATTTGGGATGCAAAGTGAAAACAGAATGGGTAGTCAAGACCTGGGCCTGGAGGAGGAAAGGGCATGCACTTGCCCATCCCCATCTGACTCCCGCTACCCCTCTGTCCCGTGAGGAGGTTTCAGAGTAGGGGAGGAAAAGCCCTGTATGAGGGCTCACCTGTGCTGGTCAGGGTCTACTCTCTGCAGTTCAGCTCTCTGAAGGGGCTGTCACCATGCCCTCCTGCTCACAGTGACCGATTGAGCCCCACTCAGGAACAACTAGACTCAAACTCCAGGATCCACAGCAGACGGAGTCAGCAATGACCTTTACCTCCTATGCTAACCAAGGGCAGCTTCCTGGGTGTGCAACCTGTGCAACTGCACAGGCCTCATGCTCGGAAGAGCCATCCTTGCTTTACTGCTCTGCTAGACATCAGTGCTCCAGCAGAACTAGGCAGCTCCCCGCTGGATGTGAGACTCAGTGGATCACACGGCACTTCTCCCCTCAGCAAGACCCAGGGTCCAGTTCGGCCTCGTCTCTGTCACTGCGGAGGGTAAACTTAGCCATCGAGATCTTGTCAGCTTCCTAACTGACACTTCATGCCGCTCCTCACAACAGAGACACTCACCATTCTATTGCTATCTGTCCACCTCTTTTGATTAATCTCCACAATATCCCTGATCGGCAGTTGTTGGCATTTGAGAGGCTTGTTTTTATAATTCAGATAAAGTCAGTAATTTTCTAGAACAATCATGTCTCTAAAGCAGATACACAGTTTCTCTGATATGCCAGCTTGTCTTTGGTAAAAGAACAAATTGTTTACAGACAGGGGTTTGTGGTGCCAGAAACCCAAGTGGAACTGTTGAGATACGAAAGTGACAAACTGGGCTTCCCTGGTGGCTCTGTGGTTAAAAAAGAAAAAAGCCACCTGCCAACGCAGGAGACACAGGTTTGATCCGTGATCTGGGAAGATCCCACATGCGGCGGAAGAACTAAGCCCGTGCACCACAATTATTGAGCCTGTGCGCTAGAGCCTGGGAGCTGCAACTACTGAACCCAGGTGCCACGGCTACTGCAGCCCACCCACCCAGAGCCCATGGTCCTCGGCAAGAGAGGCCACTGCAATGAGAAGCCCATGCACCACACAGTAACAAAGACCCAGCATAGCCAAAAATAAATTTAAAAAAAAATTTTAACTGATAAATCCCCAGCACTGGGGCATTGGTACTTGGAAAAGTCAAGAAGCTCCAGCCATGAATGTTTCCACACCAGGAGCTATTCCCAGCTTGTACTGAGAGAGTAATACCAATGTGTGGTACCACGGAGGGGGCTCTTCAACTTGTCTGACAGTTACCAGAAGGGCCATTGCTAGCAAAAGTGGCACATATATTTTTTTTTCCTACTTCATGTGGTGTCGTGTGATATCTTCAGATTTCATTTGGATCACTGAACAACTGATCACTTTACCGTAACTTCACCCTCACTACCCTGATTGTTGGAATCACAAGTCTGAGAAGGTTGAGTATCTTCTTAGACATCACAAGTACAGCAGAAACATGGGCCGCTTGTTGAATATCATGAGCTTATCCACGTTTCCCACACGCCCGATGGTTGGGGGCAGACCATATGGCTATATCTGGTCAATGGGCCATAAGTGAGTGTGATACACCTCACTTTCTGGACAGAAATACTGAAGAGCCAGTGTGTGACCCTCTGAGTCTGTCTCCTTCTAAAAGCATTAACAAGATGTTGAGCGGCTTGCATCTCTGAGTCAAGGTGACGCAGGAAAACGCCCTGGGGAACTGCCAGGCTTTTCTTGTACAAGAAATAAGCCTTTACATGCTAAGCCACTGAGATTTTGGAGTGTGTTCATCACCGCAGCACAGCCTAGCCTGACGAATGCGACTAGGCAGCCAGAAGTACCTTCTGCTCAATGGGACTCAAAGCTGAGAATAGAACATCATAGCCCTACTCCCAGCTCAGAGCACTCTTACTTTTCCTCAACATTATCTGGGTCAGGAGCCACCAAAAATAGGGGCCATAGAACTGGAAATAAAAGAAGAGTAGAGAAGGAAAGTGCCAAATAAAACAAGGACAGGAAATGTCAGTGAGCAATGGAAGTTTGCTCCCTCCTGTGGATACACTGGTCATCCCAAAGATGCGAAGCTGGGAAAGATGTTATCGAGCGGGGCTCCGGAGAGGATGGGGATGGAGGCCATACAATACAGCACGGAACCTTTGATTCTCAGCCAGACCCCAGGCTTTTATGTCAGGCCAACAGCAGGGTAAATTAGAAAGCTGAAAACATGGGCAGCCACAAACCAAATTGCAGAGTTTATTTTCGGAGCCTGGTATCTGCCACACAGCTGACACAATCAATATTTCTCCAATTTTTAGTCATTCTCCTTTCCCCTTTCAGTACACTGAGCCTCACCCCGTGTCCAGTTCGGCTGAAGTCCCCAAATTCTGAAGCCACTCAGCAGCACCCCACCTCCAACACCTTCCTTCTCCTCTACCCTGTTTGAGCGTCAGTCCTAAGTCCAATTCTCCTTGAGCTCAGACAAGCCAATGAACGCACCAACTTATACGGCCGAGGTGGTACAGGCTGCTTTGGGACTACTGCTGAATGCACCTAGATAATCACATTGCAAGGCTCCCTGTTGCTGCTGTGACTGGACAATATGGCTGCCTGAATTTCAGCCCTCATGGTAAATGTAAGGAAGACATCTTCTGGGGAAAAGAGGCCTTCCCAGGCTTCTCAAGTCACTCGAGGGACGCAGGTGACTATTTCCTTTACGTCTAAACCGCAGGTCAGGCACTGTGGTCACAGCGCCATCTGCCCTTTTCCCGCCAGAGCCGCAGGCCCCTCCAACCCATCCTGTCCCTGACACTCTGTCCCCGAACCTTCTCCCACTGCCACCTGCGCCTGGAAAGACACGTCTGCGTCACTCTCAGTGTGGCTTCGGAAGCAGAGAAAGAAGCAGAGAGACACCTGGCTTTTCTGCCACTGAAACTGGAAAACAGTCCTTGAGAAAAAGATGTCAAGGTCCAGAGGGACATATTTTTCCATCAAAACACTGTAAAGTGAGTAGAAGTTTCACATGACGCTCATGTCTTGGTATGTGTTTGTTGTTTTTAGAACAGCAGGCCCCATATCTGAAGCGATACACGCATATATGATGTGAGTGTTACCATGGCAAATGTCATGCATTTTTTTTGGTTGAAAAGAAGGGTAAATAAAGGTATAAATATTGCATTTCCTGTTACTATGGAGACGCAACAATTTGGGCCCTCGTCATTTTTGGAAAGTTTTTTAATTTTATTATTTGGGCTCACTCCCTGTCGTGAATATTCCTATCACAAAGTCTCCGGTCCCTGCTGCCGTCATTATGCTGCCCAACTAGCATTCTTGGTTTGTCTTTTTAGATGGGATATCCCTGATCTCCGAGAGAGAAAATTCATCATCTGCTTTTTTTCTTATTCCCGGATGTGAAATCTTTATTTTCAATCTTAAAAATATTATTATTAAAAGCATATTTTAAAGTCAGGGATTCTGTAGTCCACCTGGTTGTTTTTTTAAAAGGGGTAAGTCTTTTCAAAGTCTTGAAGAGTGTTTGATCTACTTTTTAACTAGTCAAGGTTTAGGTCTAACACCACTTGAACTTTTCCTGAACAAAGTGTTTTAATTTCTAACTCTGATAAGTCAGTCTGGAAAATTGGGGTGTGAACATCTGTGTAGTCTTAAAATTTCCATTACAGTCATTGATTTAGATGTTTCTCTTAACCTAAAATCTGTGGTTTAGCCTGCAAAACTGAACAAAAATCTAGATTTGGGTACTTACTTAGACTTCTTATTTTTAAATATGTTGGCTTGCTTCTTACCAACTAATCAATATATTGAACAGCTACAAAAACCAGCACTTATTATACAAAGCACTTGGAATTCAAAAATAAATGACACAGTCCCTTTCCAGAAAAAGCTTACCTTATTGATAAAACATCAAAGTATTATTACTGAGGATTTTTGTGTTGGGTAAAGTTAAATTAAGTCTAAGATTTCTTCAAACTCTACAATTCTGAGCTTATTTAATTCTACAATAAAGTTTAAGATTAAACTAACAGTAATATCAAAAATACACAGAGTTTATTTTCTCAAATTATCTCACACATATATCATCAACTCTCAATTATACTGCTGCTGCTGCTGCTAAGTTGCTTCAGTCGTGTCTGACTCTGTGCGATCCCATAGACGGCAGCCCACCAGGCTCCCCCATCTCTGGGATTCTCCAGGCAAGAATACTGGAGCGGGTTGCCATTGCCTTCTCCAATGCATGAAAGTGAAAAGTGAAAGTGAAGTCCCTCAGTGGTGTCCAACTCTTAGCAACCCCATGGACTGCAGCCTACCAGGCTCCCCTGGCCATAGGATTTTCCAGGCAAGAGTACTGGAGTGGGGTGCCATTGCCTTCTCCACTCAATTATACTAGAGGCATTCAAAATTAATAGGAAAATTTACCAAGATCCTTTGCAGCTAGTGTCAGAAGTTACCACTAGAAAAAAGGCAAATTTATTTGACTTAACTTTTGTCCATTAAACAAGGTGGTTAGGCCATGGAGGTGCAGCCATAATATACTGTCTCTTCTCCTTCCCCCAACCAGCCTCTGCTAAAAATATGACAGGACAAGCCCCCAAGATGCTTAGCAGGCCAGGGCAAGGTTGGGGCAATGATCACCTCCAGGATACAGTTAACTGCACTCAAACTGTGACCAACCAGCCTTATCCCACAACACCCTACTTCCCTTTTTGTGTTATCAATAGTTTACATTCTCCCAGTCTGATCATTTAGACTTGGCCCACCTTGGATTCTTTCTTCTCCCTTGTTCCCAACACCCAGATACAAAGTATTGTATGGGATGGTAAAGGCTTCATTCTTAAGATCTCATCTCTCTATTTTCTGCACAAGAGCCTGCTGCATAGTGTGTGTTGGAGGGATGGGAATGGAAATATACACACTATGAGTCAGATATTTTTTAAAGATTTTATTTTGTTATAATAATTGCTTTGTTCCTCAAGTACTGTTGATTTAATGGCAGAGAAACAAAAATATATAAAGTAGCCCATTAAGAATATGCAAAGCTTAAACTCCACGTTAGGGCAGTTTATTCCCTCTCAAGAGGTCTTTCTCCCCTTCCTAATTTTAGGAAGGCGGCTGAGTATAGACATTTCTCCTGGCTGTAGATGTGAGCTTCCAGGATGGAGATATGCACAACGGAATATCATTCCAGTCATGAGAAAGAAGGAAATCCCGCCACTATACTTATAGGTGAAATAAATCAGACAGAGAAAGATGGACATTGTATGACATCACTTATATGTAGAATCTAAAACAGCCAAACTCATAGAACTATAGAGTGATGCTTACCAGGGACTAAGGGGTAAGGGAAAGGGGGAGATGTCGGTCGAAAATTTGTGATTATAAGACAAGTATGATGGTTAATAACTCTGTATTACATACTTGGAAGTAGCTAAGACAGTAAATCTTAACTGTTCTCACCACAAAAAAAAAAAAATGATAATTATGTGAAATGATAGAAGCAATAGCTAACGATACAGGGGTAATCATTTTGCAAATATATCAAATTATGACTTCATACTCCTTAAACTTATGCAACTCTGTATCTCAACAATATCTCAATAAATCTCTAAAAAAATATCTAAGCCAGGGAACCAGTCTCAGAGGAGTTGAGCTACTGGGTGAGTCACCAAGACAAGGTCTCTGAGCTAGGAAAGCAAGACATCGGCCTTGAAGTGAAAAAGGAAACTCGGGAGCAAGAGAAAAGGAGGTCTTGGTTTTATTCCTGCAGCTGCCATCTTAGTTCTTTTCCGAAACACCCTTATCACAGAGGATGGCATATACCTGGTGCCCAGGGTATACTGAATGAACCATAAATTGGTGTGCCAGCCTTCTAGCTGGTCTTGCCTCAAGGAAATCCCTCTATCGCAATGTAGTATATCACCGATTGGTTATCACCCCACAATGCCACTTTCAATCTGTTCCTTCCCAGCTCAAGCGTTTTTCAGACCTCTAGCAGAGGCTGAAAACTAGAAGCCTCTGAGCTGGATCCAGCCCCAGATGGCTTTTGTTTGGCTCACACTGTGTTTTTCAAAAACTTGATTCAGATACATTTTAAAATAGAGATTTCTTGTGTGTGTCTCCATGCGCGTACACACACACACACACACACACACATTCAGATTTCTGGCTTCTCTTAAAAACTCAGAATGCTTGGCAACTCCAGGCCCACGTTCCCACCTGGCAATAATCAGCTGGTGCTGAGAACAGCTGCCTGGGCCCTGGCATCTACTCCCTGCTGCTCACCACACCCCCACCAGCGCCTTTGTACCCTTCCCAGCCCTCCACCCACTGTGATTCCTGCTGGCCTCCAGCAGGTTTAGAAAATGTTAACCCTTGACCTACAAGATGAACTCTAAAGTCCTAGCATTCAAGGCTCTCCTCAGTGTGGTCATAACACTACATCTCAATTATCTGAGCTCTCATTTTAAAAACTCCTCTGATATCCCTTTAAAATATCTCTTTCCTACGTCCCTTCATTAAAGAAACATTACCAGCTGCTGCCATGTGCTAAGGCATGAGCAAGACCCACGCAGTGTCTGCCTCCAGAAGGCCAATATTCCCTGGGGAGACCGGGTGTTTAAACCAGAAGGTGCAATGAAGAGGGACAGCTGCTATAGGGTTGGCAGGAAGGCAGAAAGGAGGGGTTCAGAATGAGGGCACTAACCCAGTCTGGAGCTTTTTAGCGGGGGGAGTCACATCCAGTACAAGTTCGGGGATGGTGAATGAGGAGACAGTGCCCGGGGAAGGGCCACAACTACAGCGAGGCCCAGAGGTGAGCAAAGAATGGAAAGGAGCTGGGTCTGGACTCCATGGGCAGTGGGAGTGGTGTGTGGGGACCAAGGAGTCTGAAGGCTGAGGTTGGAGAAGCAGGCAGGCACGATCACACAGTTCATCTCAAGGGCGTTTGGAAGCATTTGAAGAGTTTAAAGAAAGGGAATGGCAGGCTCAGCTCCATCAGTTAGAAAGAGCATCATGACTACTTAGGAAGGACAGATTGGAAAAGACAAAGAGGGAAGGTGGAAGCCATGTTAAAAAGATTTAAGTGTGCTCAGATACAAAAGGTCAGGTGTCACGTGATTCCATGTATGTAAAATATCTGGAATAGGAGACTCCATGGAGACAGAAAGCAGAGTCGTGGTGGCCACGGGCTGGGAGAAGAAGGCAGATGGGGAGTGCCTGCCAGATGGGCACGGAGTTTTTCTCTGGGGTGGCAAAAATGTTTCAGAACTAGATAGAGGTGATGACTGCACCACATTGAGAATACACTAAATGCCACTTTGAAATGAACAATTTTATGTTTATGAACATTTTGGGTTATGTGAATTTTACCGCAATTCTTCAAGGACTATTATGGAGTCCAGGCAAGAAGCATTTGGAAGAAATGTGGTAACGTGAGCCCAGCCCCCACGGCTTGCCCACGCCATTTCCTTCTCCTCTGGATAGTCTCTCCCCTCCTTCCTTCTTCCACTTACCCTCCAGCCCCAAGTCATCGGCCACCTCTAAGACCAACCCAGCTAGAGCTCATCACTTCCTCCTCGAATCACGGCCGTATCTCCCATCGTACACATGCAACCTCCAGAAGCTTGAGGAGTTAAGAATGTATGCTCGCCCTGGAGCCTTCGGAGGGGAGCACAGCCTGCCCATGCTTTGATTTTGGACTCCTGGCCTCCTGAACTAAAAGAGAATAAATTTCTGTTGTTCCAAGTCACCAAGTCTGTGGTAATCCATTACGGCAGCCATAGGAAACCAACACTCTTCGCCTCTGTGATCTTCAGTTTTCTCATCCCTAAAATATGGAAAATAATAGTCCACACCTTACTGGGCTGTTTAAGTGAGATTATGCATAGAAAGCACTTAGCCCAGGACCTGGCAGGTGGTAAGTGTTCGATAAGGGTTAACTAATCATTTGATTTCATTACTAGCAGCTGTAGTGTAGCAGTACCATACAGAGAAGGCAGGTCTAACTGGGGTTTAGCAGAAGGTCTCTTGAGCAAGTGGGCTTGAGCTAAGACAATGGATGAGAAGGCATTGAGAAAATGAGAGAGGGTTAGAGAACTGGGATGGACCAGAAGAGAGATGGGGCAGTGGAATTTGAGAAAGAATAGCATATCCAGAGGCCAGAGGGTAAAAGGGAATACATGACATTTGGGAATTTGAAAGCGATTCTAGACAGTGTTGGATGGCATATAGGAGCAGCTTTATTTCTGTGATACGCCAGTATCATTTCACATTTGTGTGGGAAAAATAGGGAAGTTGGATTTGGTGTTGTTTTATATCTATTCTCAATCTTGATGTCCTATCAAATGTTCATAAAACGTTCTCCATCTCGTCACTGGGTGGGTGAGACAAGGCTTTTCAGAAAGCACAACTGACAAACTATTTTCCTTTCGACCTTATACTATAAACTCAAACTCAGAACTATCCTAATTCTTCCTCCTTAAGCCATTTTACTTAAGCACACATCTCTCAGGCACATACCAGTCATATAGCTGTTTTCATTTTGTTGGGCTGTAAGATTACTTCCCATGCCAAGACCGTGGAGACTTCTAGATGATATGCATTTCATTGACCTGCTTGCTCTTAAATTCAGCCCTACCCTTTCCCTCTCCTTCTCTCCATAGTCCTTAGACTTCCTTGCCTTCTCACTTCCCAGTCAGTATGACCAAGGAGGAAGATGCCTCCTTAAGCTTAAATTTCCCAGGGATATTATATCTTTCAGAGTTGCTGTAAATGCTAAATGATAAAAATGTATGTTGGGTACCTCTGGCAGCAACTATTGCTTTTCACTCATTATATACATTGTCTTTCTTCCACTGAAATCCCATTTACAGCTGGGCATGTGGTCATTCATGATGCTGTGATCACTCACCTAGAACTCGATATCCCGGAGGCAAAGTCAAGTGGACTTTAGGAAGCATCGCTACAAACAAAGCTAGCGGACATGATGGAATTCCAGTTGAGCTATTTCAAATCCTAAAAGATGATGCTATGAAAGTGCTGCATTCAATATGCCAGCAAATTTGGAAAACTCAGCAGTGGCCACAGGACTGGAAAAGGTTAGTTATCAATCCAATCCCAAAGAAAGGCAATGCCAAAGAATGTTCAAACTACCGCACAACTGCACTCATCTCACACCCTAGCAAAGTAACGTTCAAAATTCTCTAAGCTAGGCTTCAACAGTACATGAACTGTGAACTTCCAGATGTTCAAGCTGGTTTTAGAAAAGACAGAGGAACCAGAGATCAAATTGCCAACATCTGCTGGGTCATCGAAAAAGCAAGAGAGTTCCAGAAAAACATCTACTTCTGCTTTATTGACTATGCCAAAGCCTTGACTGTGTGGATCACAATAAACTGTGGAAAATTCTGAAAGAGATGGGACTACCAGACCACCTGACCTTCCTCTTGAGAAACCTGTATGCAGGTCAAGAAGCAGCAGTTAGAACTGGACATGGAACAACAGACTGGTTCCAAATAGGAAAAGGAGTATGTCAAGGCTGTATATTGTCACCCTGCTTATTTAACTTATATGCAGAGTACATCATGCAAAATGCCAGGCTGGATGAAGCACAAGCTGGAGTCAAGGTTGCCAAGAGAAACATTAATAACCTCAGATACACAGATGATACCACCCTTATGGCAGAAAGTGAAGAGGAACTAAGAAGCCTCTTGATGAAAGTGAAAGAGGAGAGTGAAAAAGTTGGCTTAAAGCTCAACATTCAGAAAACGAAGATCATGGCATCTGGTCCCATCACTTCATGGCAAATAGATGGGGAAACAGTGGAAACAGTGTCAGACTTTATTTTGGGGGGCTCCAAAATCATTGCAGATGGTGATTGCAGCCATGAAATTAAAAGATGCTTGTTCCTTGGAAGAAAAGCTATGACCAAACTAGAGAGCATATTAAAAAGCAGAGACATTACTTTACCAACAAAGGTCCATTTTGTCAAAGCTATGGTTTTTCCAGTAGTCATGTATGGATGTGAGAGTTGGACTATAAAGAAAGTTGAGCACTGAAGAATTGATACTTTTGAACTATAGTGTTGGATAAGATTCTTGAGAGTCCCTTGGACTGCAAGGAGATCCAACCAGTCCATCCTAAAGGAAATCAGTCCTGAGTGTTCATTGGAAGGACTGATGCTGAAGCTGAAACTCCAATACTTTGGCCACCTGATGTGAAGAGCTGACTCATTTGAAAAGATCCTGATGCTGGGAAAGATTGAGGGCGGGAGGAGAAGGGGACGACAGAGGATGAGATGGCTGGACGGCATCACCAAGTCAATGGACATGAGTTTGAGGAAACTCCAGGAGTTGGTGATGGACAGGGAGGCCTGGCGTGCTGCAGTCCATGGGGTCGCAAAGAGTCGGACTCTACTGAGAGACTGAACTGATGTGGTACTGAGCCAATTCAGAGTAAAATCTGTATTTTCAACTTCCCTTGCAGCTAGATATGATCATATGCCTAAGTTCTGGAATTTGAAAAAAATTGTGTGTGAGTTCTGCACTTGCCCTCTTCTCCCCTTTCTCCTTTTCTGGGGCTGGCATATGATGCGATGGGGAGCCACCTTGGGATACAACACCCTGAGGACAGCAGAGCAGCAAGGTCAAAGACACTTGACCCCTCGAATGACTCTGCAGAGCAAGGCCAACAAGCCAGCCAGACTTTCAGAGAGAGAAACAAACTGCTATACTCTTTATGCCCCTGTTACCTGGGGACTTGGCTGTGCAACTAGACCTGTATCTCATCTAAGGTCATGCCCAACTAAGTGTCTGGTACCCAGCAGGCACTTCAGGTACCAGCAGAGATCAACTGTGCGTGCTTGAAAGCTGAAAAAAATAACTTCCTTCTGAAAGTAACAAAAGAGTCTCTGCTTTCTGGATACAGCCCAGAACTTGCCTTTGAAGCAGTCTATCCCTTTGTTCTCAGAGCAGTAACTCAGTCGAGCCCTTTTAATTATGCAGTAAGGAAGTTATCTTAGAATTAGCTGGGGAACTTTTGAGAGAAACTCATTTCCTGCGATTAGGCCAATGGGTACTGGAGTAAATTAATTGGGATGTTAAAAGAAAGTGCACTCTTAAATGCAGGACACAAACTAATAAGACTGAGGATTTATTAGTTACACCAGTTACTTCTAAACTTTCATCATGGCCAGAATGCACCAGCAAACATCGTAAGCAGTAGTTGGATGAAATGCCTCCAAGAAATTTCATTTAATGGCTCTCTTATTAAACTCTTGCACAAGGTTCCCTGCCTTCTCCGATCAGCCTCTCAGTCATTTGTCTCTCTCCCAGCCCTTCCATGGTATCAATTTTATGCCAAAAAGGGATCGTGTCACTTCTTTCCTTTCTTTGCCGAGAGCTTCACACAATATCCCTGGCAAACACGATTGCGTTGTGTATCATCTCCCTTTCCTTTTCTCAATAATTCATATTTACCCACATTCACCAACTTCCTCCCCTTTTTACTCTGCATCCAAGCTCTTTGTTGATCTCTTAACACACACTCACCGATCTCCAATTGCTATCACTAATGGTCATTGTTGCTCATAATTAGAATCTCTCTTTCAATAGGCTCTCTTTTTTTATTGACTCAGCACAGTCATTAAACAGTTGACCAGAGATGAAAATGCTAAGCTTAACTGAAAATCTGATAACTCTGTTTAATTTTTTATTCTCAAAGAAACTGGCCTTTGATGAAGATCTCCTCCAGAGCAGGAATGACGCTAACAGTTTCATAGCATAGGAAAGGGCTGCCCATTGCTGGTTGGTGTTTTCTTCCTGAGTCTCAGTTGTAATTGCTAGAAGAAGCAATAGTGGAATAAAAAGTCTCTCATTTGCAGGACAGGATTGGGACGATCCGTTTTAATCCTTCTCCTTTCTTCCCCCTTTGCTTCCTTTTCATCCTCCTTTTCCCCCAGGGTCACCATCACCACGTGCATCTTCACTGCTCTTTTCAGAGAATTAAGTCCCGCTCTGGAGACCCTGGTTGTGCACCTCTGAGCTCTCCTGCTGCAGTCAAGTGTTCTTCGAGCTCTGAGCTGGACCCTCCTAGCTTCTCTGCTGCCACCAGCCCAGCAGGCCCTCAGGGTGGCAATTATTGGGATGGCAGGAGGAGCAGAAATCAGTCGTGAATATTCTTTGGAAGGACTGATGCTGAAGCTGAAACTCCGATACCTTGGGCATCTAATGCGAAGAACTAACTCCTTGGAAAAGACCCTGATACTGAGAAAGATTGAAGGCGGGAGGAGAAGGGAATGACAGAGGATGAGATGATTGGTTGGCATCACCGACTCAATGGACGTGAGTCTGAGCAAGCTCTGGGAGGTGGTGATAGACAGGGATGCCTGGCGTGCTATAGTCCATGGGGTCGCAAAGAGTCAGACATGACCGAGTGACTGAACTGAACTGAGGAGGAGCAGTGGAAGAATGAGGGGAGTCACTGCTGTGAGACCCGAAAAGCCCAGAGGCTCTGACGCCCACTGTCCACCCGCTCCTCCACTCCATCCGCAGTAACACCTCTCCCCTCCTTAGGCAGGGAGGTGCTCTCCTGTGGCTCCTTTTCCCTTCTCGGATTTTCTCTGCCTGAATTTAACCCAATTTTCTATTTGGAAGAAAACATGTAAAAGCTAGAGGGAAAGAGGCTGCACACGGGGCACTCTTCCTGCTGAACCCCCTGGAACAGGTCCCTGGAGGAGGGAAGGTGTGGGGGAACGTGGAAGCCCCAGGATCTCTTGGCATTACCACTGTGTGTTTGGGTGGAGGACAAAACTTACAATTCTGACCCAACCCCCCGAGGACACAGGGGTTTTTTCCAGGCATTAAAAGAGGGTGATTTCAAGCAGGTTTCAAGGTTTTTGATTGCTGCCGTCTTAAAGTAGAGGATTTAAGAAATCCAACGCCACCTGTCCCTCCCTAACCAACAAACCAGACCCCCAGGAGGCTGACAGCTCTGCAGATGTCCAGGACTTCGCTCCAAGCACTGGCGCTTTCAAGGGCACCTTCCACTCTGGTTTATTTGTGTTTGGAAAATGTTGCTGCATCGATCCATCACCCCCACAAAAGAAAACAACTATAAAAAATGGAGAAGCTGGCCCTGAGGAGGACAGTGGAGGTGAGATTCAACTTGCACAGGGCATGAACGGAAGAATCACAATCGACAGGAAGCAGACCAGAAATAAAAATGGATTCCCACCTCCCACTCGCCCGAGTTGAACTTGAAAGGAGATGGAAGTAGCCACAGCTGGGCTGGCACAGCGCTGCCCTGACTCTGCCCTTGGCTCTGGCATCTACCTTGTTTGCTCTGAGTCTTGCTTAGCATTGGGCTGGGCAGGGGGTGCCCCTGCAGCACAGTCAACAGCACACCAACTATGCTTTTAGTTCCCATAACGTGCACTTCGGACCTGACCCCTCTGCTGGGAAAGAAAGATAAAATTAGAGTATTGAGTGGGATTAGAGATGATCAAACTGAACAATCCTGGCCATGAGGCCATCCTAGACCTTTCAGCCCCAGGCAAGCTGCCTGCCGAGTTACCCAAGCAAGAGCAGACTGCCCAGCATCATAAGCTAATAGTATTCTTCATTATTCATTAATTCAAATGTTATCATCTTAAGTCATTATTACATATGGCAGTGGTCTGTTGAACAGCATAAAGCTAACTGACAGATGCCAGTCTGTCAGGAGAGGGTTGGTTTTCCCTGGGCAGTGTGCACACACACACAAGCTATACTTTGGAATGCTCACCTAGAGTTCTCACCACTAAGCCGCCTAACAAAGTGTCAGCGTGTTAGGCTGAAACTGTTCACTGAACACTGCGTCATTCTCGATTTGGAAGAGGAAGGCCAGTCTACGCACTTCCTCAGTGTGTGGATAGCTGCTCTGTCATCTCCCACCCACGTGATGCTCCGAGGTCAGCCTAGGCACTGCTGTTCTGTCTGGGCAGAAGGGGGAGGAATGAAGGAGCAAATATAGGTGGTTAGATCCAGCCGGAAGTGGCCTGCATCCGATTCCCTCACTCTCTATTGGCTTTAATTCAGTTGCCCAGACCCACATAACTGTGAGCAAGTCTGGGAAGTGAAAGAAAGAATGACTCTTAGGGGACTGCAGCAGTCTGTCCTATCTGGGTGGCATGTAGGGTTTAAATAGTATGACCTTAGTGTTATGGCTCTACAACAGAACCCAGGATTCAGGGTTGATGGCGTTCTCAAAGGAGAAAAGTTAGAAAATCAGGCAGTTTCATCATGAGTGAGAGGGACCGTAATATCTCACACTTTATCTTTTCCCAGGTGGAAGTGGGGTCAGATAGGGGTAGTGAGATGTTCCATACATGGACTGACTTGCGAGGAGGTTGGGGAGCATTCTCGTTTGCTGGAAAGCCCACCAAGGCCAAGACTGAACGACACAGGGGCTTCCATCCTAGCTGGCATCCTGGCCTGAACAGAGGGAAGAAAGTCCTGTAAGGGCTTATGAGCAGATAATTTCAGTTCTCTTTCCGAATTACTTAAATAAAAGAGGACCAGAAAGAGGAAGCAGACCCTTAAAAGCATCACATGCAGGGTCTCACCCGGTGGACAGGAAATTTTTTAATACTGAGGGCCAGTACCCACAGAAAAATAATCAACTCATGTAAGTTGATTCCTCATAATTTGGCATGTTTTAAGAAAGATATATAATGTATTTATTTGATTTTTAGGTTAAGAACAAAAATGTACAAGTGGTTTGTAATAAATACAATCATTAATAAAATATGTACTGCAGTTTGATTTTAATGCTAAATTAGATACACAGACAGAGCAAATGTCTAGAAAGGCAGAAAATTAAAAGAGACAAAAACAGAGACAAAGAGACGGAGAGAAACACAATAAGAGACATAGAAATACATTTCAGCAAAACGCATACCCTAACTTGATTTTTCACATTAACTAGGGAACATGGGATGCCCAACGAGAAAGGTTTATGAAGCCAATCTCTATGAACTGTCACTTCTTCCTCAACCCTTGTTCTCAGTCTTTCACAATAGTTTCTATCTGCCTCCTTGAAGTAGATATGGAAACTAAAGACATAATTCAATAGACTGAAGTCATCTCTGAAGCAAAGACTGCATGGGTCATAACAACCTCCTCAAAGAAAAACTCCCTCCAGATACAAAATCCATCTGAAGGGCCTAGGCATCCCTGTCAGATCAGATCAGATCAGTCGCTCAGTCGTGTCCGACTCTTTGCGACCCCATGAATAGCAGCATGCCAGGCCTCCCTGTCCATCACCAACTCCCGGAGTTCACTCAGACTCACATCCATCGAGTCAGTGATGCTATCCAGCCATCTCATCCTCTGTCGTCCCCTTCTCCTCCTGCCCCCAATCCCTCCCAGCATCAGAGTCTTTTCCAATGAGTCAACTCTTCACATGAGGTGCCCAAAGTACTGGAGTTTCAGCTTTAGCATCATTCCTTCCAAAGAAATCCCAGGGCCGATCTCCTTCAGAATGGACTGGTTGGATCTCCTTGCAGTCCAAGGGACTCTCAAGAGTCTTCTCTAACACCACAGTTCAAAAGCATCAATTCTTCGGCGCTCAGACTTCTTCACAGTCCAACTCTCACATCCATACATGACCACAGGAAAAACCATAGCCTTGACTAGACGAACCTTTGTTGGCAAAGTAATGTCTCTGCTTTTCAATATGCTATCTAGGTTGGTCATAACTTTCCTTCCAAGGAGTAAGCGTCTTTTAATTTCATGGCTGCAGTCACCATCTGCTGTGATTTTGGAGCCCAGAAAAATAAAGTCTGACACTGTTTCCACTGTTTCCCCATCTATTTCCCATGAAGTGGTGGGACCAGATGCCGTGATCTTCGTTTTCTGAATGTTGAGCTTTAAGCCAACTTTTTCACTCTCCACTTTCACTTTCATCAAGAGGCTTTTGAGTTCCTCTTCACTTTCTGCCATAAGGGTGGTGTCATCTGCATAGCTGAGGTTATTGATATTTCTCCCGGCAATCTTGATTCCAGCTTGTGTTTCTTCCAGTCCAGCGTTTCTCATTATGTACTCTGCATATAGGTTAAATAAGCAGGGTGACAATATACAGCCTTGACAGACTCCTTTTCCTATTTGGAACCAGTCTGTTGTTCCATGTCCAGTTCTAACTGTTGCTTCCTGATCTGCATACAAATTTCTCAAGAGGCAGATCAGGTGTTCTGGTATTCCCATCTCTTTCAGAATTTTCCACAGTTTATTGTGATCCACACAGTCAAAGGCTTTGACATAGTCAATAAAGCAGAAATAGATGCTTTTCTGGAACTCTTTTGCTTTTTCCATGATCCAGCGGATGTTGGCAATTTGATCTCTGGTTCCTCTGCCTTTTCTAAAACCGTCTTGAACATCAGGAAGTTCACGGTTCACATATTGCTGAAGCCTGGCTTGGAGAATTTTGAGCATTACTTTACTAGTGAGCACTATATGCTTAAGTACTTAATGGTGAGGCCCAGCAAGGTAGCAAGCTTAACCCTTCTTCACAGTCCAACTCTCACATCCATACATGACTACTGGAAAAACCATAGCCTTGACTAGATGGACCTTTGTTGGCAAAGTAATATCTCTGCTTTTGAATATGCTCTCTAGGTTGTTCAGAACTTTCCTTCCAAGGAGTAAGCATCTTTTAATTTCATGACTGCAATCACCATCTGCATAAATAAGTAAATTTAAGAAAAATATTGATTAAAATTCTTTTTTCTTCTCAATTAAGAGGGAAAGGTTTCTTTTCTCCATTTTCTTGACTAACATCAATGACTCACTTGTCACAAAACTGAAGCTAATGCTTTCCTTCTCTGGAGATTTTCAAGAGAAAAGTTAAAGAGGAACAAAACCAACTTGGAAAGTGTGGAAATGAAGTGCCATGTAAACCCGGGGCAGGGTGACAAATTACACATGTTACCTTTCAACCCTTTGATTCTAGGATTTTTCTGGATGTTCCAAAGAAACAAGCTCAAAGCTTGAAATCATATTCCTAGAAAAGAACAGCTTAAACATTTCTTCTTGTTTCCTGAGTATTCTAAAGGGAGAAGAAATGAACTTGTCATTCATTCATTCATTCATTTGTTAGGCATTTTTGAGCATCATAATGGGGATAGAGTGATTAATATGAGTTTAACTGAAGGTCTATTGGCTCTTAAAATCTCCATCTAGTATTACAGCATTCTTGAGCCTGTCTTACTTTTTCTTGTAAGTGTCTTGGTTATATATTGTTTAATAACAGACCATCCAAAACTACAGTGGCTGAAAACAAAAATAATCATTTATTTTGTTCAGGAATTTATAATTAGGGTAGAAGTCAGTGGAGATGGTTCATCTCTGCTCCAAGTGTCTTCAGCTAGGGCTGGCAGATCCGCGTTGAGACAGTGCACTCCACTCACATGCCTGGCAAGCTGATGCTGGTTTTCAATTGGGAGCTTAGCCAGGACTGTGATCTAGGAGTCTGAGTTTTCTCCACCTCTTCTTAGACCTCTCCGTGGGATACTGGGACTTCTTCACAACAAAGTGGCCCTATTTCAAGAGTGACTATTCCATCAGGTCTAGGAGAAAGCTGCAAGATTTCTTATGACCTAATCTCAGAAGTTCCAGAACTTCACTTCTATTAATCAGATAAATCCACAAAAGACCAGCTCAGTTCAAGGGGTGCACAATTAGACTCCTTCTCTCAAAGGAAGCAGTAGCAAGAATCTGGACTCCTCTTTATCCTACTATAGAAAAATTTGTCCAACAAATTCTTGCTCGGTTTCTTTCCCCCATGGTTTGAAAGAGAGCTTCTTTTATGCGTGTCTAAAGAAAGAATGAACCTCTAAAGACATCCTCTGAGAATAAATAAAGTATCCAGCAGGGCACTGTGGAGTTGGCCCAACAGTCTGCCGAGGGTGGTAGAAACTATGACAAAAAGTAAAGCGTAAACTCAATTTGAGATTAAAATTCTTCCCATGTATTAGTGCATGTGTGTGTGCGTTCTAAGTTGTTTCCTTCGTGTCTGACTCTTTGCAACCCTATGGACTGTAGCCCAGCAGGCTCCTCTGTCCATGGGGATTCTTCAGGCAAGAATACTGGAGTGGGCTGCCATGCCCTCCTCCTGGGGATCTTCAGAGCCAGGGATCGAACACAGGTCTCTTATGTCTCCTGCACTGGCAGGCGAGTTCTCTACCACTAGCGCCACTTGGGAAGCCCATGTTAGTGCAGAGTAGTAGTAGTAGTGTTAGTCACTTAGTCGTATCTGACTCTCTCTGACCCCGTGAACTGTAGCCTGCCAGGTTCTTCTGTCCATGGAATTCTCCAGGCAAGAATACTGGAGTGAGTCGCCATTCCCTTCTCCAGGGGATCTTCCCAACCCAGGGATCGAACCCTGGTCTCCTGCACTGCAGGCAGATTCTTTATCATCCGAGCTACCAGGGAAATCCACATTAGTGCATACTCTTTCATTATTGAGTATGGTAGACCTTATTGTCTGATTATCAGAAATTCATTTCCCTTTCCTCTTCTGAGAGAGCCCCAGCATTGTTCAAAATCAACTTTCCTGCAAAGCCATGTGCTTCAGAAAAGCGTGTGCATCCCCAACCCCAGGAGTGAATTAGCAGTGGTTTAAGTCTTGTATCATCGTCTTATTACCTTGCCGGTAAATGGCTAGACATGTGACATACTCCTAGCCTATGAGATACAAAAGGAAATCCCTCAAAATGCTTCAGAGAAGAATTTTTTACGAGATACAGGAATAAACAGTTTCTCTTTTGTGTCTGAATAAGACACAAGAACTGCCACAACCAACTTTCAGCCATCAGAAGAACAAGGCTGTAGATGGAACTTCTGGTGTCTTTCCATCTTTCTGAATATCTCCCCACCATATTGCATCCATATATCAAAAGGGTATAGGCATTTGCACTGATTTGATTTTGATCCCAGGACAATCTGTGTTACATATTAAAAGCAACTGGTGAGATGGCTGGGGCTTTCATGGTGTCTTAGTGATAAAGAATCTGCCTGCCAATGCAGGAGACATGGGTTCAATCCCTGGAGAAGGAAATGGCAACCTACTCCAGTATTCTTGCCTGGGAAATCCCACTCACAGAGGAGCCTGGCAGGCTACTGTCCATGGGGTCTCAAAAGAGTCAGACACAACATAGAAACTAAACAACAACAACCAGAACAAAGATGGAATCTCAGTGTGAGAAGGTGTGTTAAATGGTTAGAATAATCAACTTCAACCAATCCAAATTACAGACATCCATGAAAGCTGAAAATGCTAATACACAGTAGATTCTCATTATTCACGGATTCCATATTTGTGAATTCATCTACTCAACAATGTACTTGCAACCCCAGTATCAATATGTACCCTGCTTTCACAGTCATCTATGCACATGTACAGAGTGCGGGGCGGGGTGGATTTCAAGCTGCCTGACATGCGCATTCCCAGCTGAGGCTGAACAGATAACACCTGCCTTCTTATCTCAGCACTCATACGTAAACAAGTGTCCTTTTCATGGTATATTTAGTGTCACACTGTTCATATTTTTGTGCTTTTTGCTGGTGAGTGCAGGGCTTCCCTGGTGGCTCAGAGGTTAAAGCGTCTGCCTGGAATGCGGGAGACCCGGGTTCAATCCCTGGGTCGGGAAGATCCCCTGGAGAAGGAAATGGCAACCCACTCCAGTACTCTTGCCTGGAGAATCCCATGGAGGGAGGAGCCTGGTAGGCTACCGTCCATGGGGTCGCAAAGAGTCAGACACGACTGAGCGACTTCACTTTCACTCACTTTCACTGTTTAAAATGCCCCTAAGTATAGTGCTGAAGTGCTGGCTAGTGTTCCTAAGTTCTGGAAAGCTGTGATGAGCCTCACAAGGAAGGTACCTGTGTTAGATAAGCTTCACTCAGGGGTGAATTCTAGTCCTGTTGGCCATGAAATTCAATGTTAATGAGTCAACAATATATTAAATAAGGTGTCTTTAAACAGAAACACATAAAAAGAGATTATGTATTGATCACTGAAAAAAAAATCATGACCAGAGGTTCACAGAGACCTAAGCCTGTATTTCCCTAGAAGTGATGGTTCAGTATTTGCCCATTCAGTATTTATACAAACTTTATAGAACACAACTACTATGAATAATGAGACCTGACTATATGTTTATTTCCTATTTGTGGCTTCAGGGAGTGAAACTACAGGAAGTGTGTACACTCTCAGTGAATCCCTCCCTCACGAAATCTAGCGATGTCTTGGTTATGAATCCAGGTTGCCTGGAGACCCACAGTGGCCAGGCATCATGACTAGATGACCTGAGGTAGTTCACTCCACATTCCAACAATCACCAGCAAATACAGCATGCTACAAGGAAAAGCTTACACTTTGCAGTCAACAAGAGTACTACAGGAACGCTTTCCCAATCACAGAACGTTCTCACAAAATATCATTTACAAACTGGACTTGATTGTTCTTCCAGGTTTCCTTACCTAAGGTGATAAAAACACCCCTGTTAAGGTGTCACTTTGATCTGGGGTCTCCACCATACCCCTGACAGACAAGAGGGATGCTGTTGCTACACCCAAGCATTTGAGCCCAGAGTCTTCACCGTCTGGGGGGCCAGTTTCCTTCTGAGTCAGTGGTCCAGCTTACTGGCTGCAAAGAGCCCGTCCGCACGTTCCCGAACCCATGGTGTATCATCGTCTTCTTCATGTGGTGAGATCTCATTAGCCACTGCCAAAGTTAGGACCACCGAACCCTACAGCAACCCAGCCAACACAGGCCACACCCACCAATGCTGGGCTCAGCCAGTGCAGAATCCTGAGGTTACCTCCTCCTCAGCCACTGCAGAACCCTGAGGTTACCTCCTCCATCCATGAAAGCCACGACCAAGGGACTGACAGTGCTCTCCATTTACCCAAAAGGGACTTTTGATTCTTTAGGGTCCCTAACAATTGGCCCACACTTAGCCAGTGGGAAGCCTTGTGTTACTGGTTGAAGTTTCCTTCTCTGAAAAGCCAAACTTCCCAAAGGATTTGTTCCCACTTACTGCCTCCCTTTTTCCTCACTCTTCAAGCTGGTTTCAACCTCAACTACACCACCTTGGAGAAGAAAATGGCAACTGACTCCAGTATTCTTGCCTGGGAAATCCCATGGACAGGGGAGCCTGGTGGGCTACAGTCCATGGGGTCACAGGTGTCAGACACAATTTAGTGACTAAACCACCATACCACCTAATACTTCAAAAGCTTTCAGTGGCTTGCTCCATCAGCCAGGAACTTTCCCGTCTTAGCAGTCAGGTACTCTGAGCAGCACCCAACTCACCGAAGACTCCATCCTCCTCCACAAAGCCCCCTCTTCTCTCTGCATCTGCACTTCCGTCTGTCTGTCCCGCTCAGCCTCAGGCACTTTGGCTCTCCCCATGTTCGGTCCGTGCTTGGTCTCCTGGAAACCTGGAGGTAGGCTCTTTTCCCTCCTTCCTCAGTACCGCTCCCAAACAGCTTCAGCGCCACCTGCATCTTCACTGACATCATGAGGAAGCCCCCAAATTATAGAAGCAGCCCCAACTTCTCTGAGCCTTAGACTGGTATTTAAATTATAGTGGTGACTAACTCTAATACGGCAATTCACCTCTGCAAAAGCTACCAATCCAAGTGCTTTACCTATGCTAAACTCATTTGGGCCTCACAGAAAACTTATAAGGTTAAGTACCATTGTTATGATCTTCAGATGAAGAAACCAGCGGCACAAAATGTTTAAAAAAAATTTTTCTCAAGGTCACATGGCTGCTAAGAGGTAGTCAGGGTTCAGAGGCCATGCTTTTAATCACTATACTATACTGCCTTTCAATTTATTTGCATACTAAAAAGTCACTATTTGAATGCCTTATAAAAACTAAACTCATAAATATTTCACTGCAAATCTGGTCTTTCTTGAGAAGTCCCTATTTTGGAGACTGTCACCACCACCCCAGCATCCATTCTGCTGCTTCCTATCTGAATGTCCAAATTCAGACCCAACTGAATGGGTCTGAATGGAATGTCCAGTGTTGGGTGGGATGTCCAACCTCCAAATTCCACCCACTCTATCTCAAAGGTATTTCTCAAATCTGACTTCTCCTCTTCTGTACTATTGAGACCAAGCAAGAGTCATGTCAAGCCTGGGTTTTGCAGGAGTTTCCTAATTGATCTACCTGCGTGTACCCAGGACCGACTCCAGACTTTCTCCCACTGCAGGAAGTGACTTACTAAAACTCAGATCTGGTCGTGTTACGCCTTACTCAAAGTTTCCCAGTGTCCAAACTCTTTCCCAGGCCTCTCACTGTAGGAGCACCCTATGTTCCTCTCCAACTGTCTCCTGCCCCTCACCTCCTCATTCATACAAGGCGTGCTCTTAACCCCGCTCATGTGGACCTTATTCCTCCCCAAGGCTGTTCCTTCTGCCTGATTCTCACCATTCTCTCCCTAACCTCACTTGATCTGAGAAACTCTTGCTCATGCTTGGGAACAACTTTCAGAGATCAGCCAGCCTCCTCTGACTTTTTACATTCCTGTAACACACCTTCCCAAGCACTCAGTGTTTCTCCTTTGTAGCTCGATGCACAATTATCAATAAATATTTATTTTGTCATAAGCTCTTTAACATCTGTCTTCCTCACCCTCTCTCGTTAGAATATAAGACCCATGATGCAAAGGCACTTTCTGTCCTGTTTGTCACTATGTCCCCAGAGCCCATGCGAGTGTGGGAGGAAGCCTCAGAAGTGTTTTTTCAATGAATAGTTGATGGTTTAGAGCTATATTATAAGCAGCTTAAATGCCAGATTGAGAAGCTGGCACCTACTTCGTAGGTAATAAGAAACCCTAGCTGTGCTTTAAGCGGGGAAATGGTGAGAGTTGAAGTGCCACATTAGGAAATTAATCTGACAGCACTGTGGTCAGTGCACAGCAGTGCCCAGGAGAGAAGAAGTCCAGTCATGTTGCAGACTAGAGCCTAGACTGGCAGGGATGTTGGAAACAGAAACAAATGAGGGGTCAGAATTAAGAGATGCTGCAAAGTAAAAATCTGCAGGACCTGGTAACTCAATCCATTGACTAGTTGGAAATGGGTCCGTTTTATTCTAATAACTAGCGGTTGATGCTGTGTACTAGATGCCTATGATGTGGTCAAATACCAGTGAGACAGCGGGGGCTTGAAAGGAGAAGAGGACTGTAGGAAGGGTGCGCAAATCCCTGACAAATGCAAACAAATAAGACAGTTACATCTTCAGTAAGCAAATATGCAGATAAATTAAGACAAGGGTAAACAACTAAAACAATTACATTTCAACTTAAGACACTCTCCCTATCTAGTATCAAAAAAAAAAAAAAGTCATCTGGGACTTCCCTGGTGATCCAGTGGTTAAGACTCTTCACTTCCAATGCAGGGGGCACAGATTTGATCCCTGGATCAAGGAACTATGATCCCACATGCCACACGGCATGGCCAAAGATAAAAATAAATAAAATAACAACACAAAGAATAAAATAATTTTTTGAAAAAGGAAATACTTAAAAATAAAAAAAAAAAACTCATCTGTTACTGCTTAAAGAAAGTTTAACCTAAATGGTAGTAACAAATGCCTTTCTGCTTTGTGCATGCTCTGTTCTCATCAACAGACAACCATTCTTTATATCTGACCTAAAGTTTTCTAACATAAATTTATCATATTTTAAAACATTTACTTTCTCCTAAGTGAAGAGGAACTAAAAAGCCTCTTGATGAAAGTGAAAGAGGAGAGTGAAAAAGTTGGCTTAAAGCTCAACATTCAGAAAATGAAGATCATGGCATCTGGTCCCATTCTTCATGGGGAAATAGTGGAAACAGTGTCAGACTTTATTTTTTGGGGCTCCAAAATCACTGCAGATGGTGACTGCAGCCATGAAATTAAAAGATGCTTACTCCTTGGAAGGAAAGTTATGACCAACCTAGATAGCATATTCAAAAGCAGAGACATCACTTTGCCAACAAAGGTCTGTCTAGTGAAGACTATAGTTTTTCCAGTGGTCATGTTTGAATGTGAAAGTTGGACTGTGAAGAAAGCTGAGTGCCAAAGAATTGATGCTCTTGAACTGTGGTGTTGGAGAAGACTCTTGAGAGTCCCTTGGACTGCAAGGAGATCCAACCAGTCCATTCTAAAGGAGATCAGTCCTGGGTGTTCATTTGAAGGACTGATGCTGAAGCTGAAACTCCAATACTTTGGCCACCTCATGCGAAGAGTTGACTCACTGGAAAAGACTCTGATGCTGGAAGGGATTGGGGGCAGGAGGAGGAGGGGACGACCGAGGATGAGATGGCTGGATGGCATCACCGACTCGATGGACGTGAGTTTGGGTAAACTCCGGGAGTTGGTGATAGACAGGGAGGCCTGGCGTGCTGCAATTCATGGGGTCACAAAGACTCGGATACGACTGAGCGACTGAACTGACCTGATGAAACAAAACTTCATAAGATAGGGAAAAAAGGCATTCCAAGTGTTCCCTGATAATAGGCAAAGACAGGCACTATCAGATAATCTGGCTGCAGTTACAAATACATAAAAATATTTAAACTCACTAATTTTAGTGCTTATACCTTAAAGGCCATTATTTACTTTTAACATTAAAGAGCTTTCCATTACACACACATAATAAATGAATGGAAAGTCTGATCAGTTCCTCAGATGAGATGGCTCCACATCTCATAGGCTTTGAGGGTTCCCCACCCTGCCACAAATACCCTTGGAAATTTTAAACTTTAATTTTCAGGAGTGGTTCAGTCTTAAGTGAGATATATGTATATATATAAAATGTCAAACTGCATTTCTCATTCCTGGCCTTTTGTACTGAACTTAAAAGACCACGGGGATAAAATGGCACTCAACACCACATTCTGTAAAAGTATTTTGGGCGCATCATATAATTTCTCAGCCAACAAAAGCTTGTCTGAATCAAAATGCATCGAAAATTCCTTAAAAATGTAACACTCCGTGCAAATCTGCAAGTAAACTCAGCCCCTCCCCCATTTCCCCACGAGGCTGCAAATGGATGCAAAAGGCAAATCAGAACATAAGCTAAAATGTGCCCCGTTAACCAATTTGTGGTGCATTTACTTATCCAAGCCTCCATGTGGTAACCAGCTTTCCGTGTTTGTGTTAGTGACCTTCTTATCTTAAAAATCATGATTTATCTGGAAAAACTTTTAATAAGGTCAGTGGTTACATCAACAAGAGAACAGTGTCTGGTCTTGAAATAGAAGGGGGAAAACTCTAAACAAAGTGCGATTAACAACAAAGCAATAATCCCCTCAAACCAAGAGGAAATGGCTTGAATGAAAACAAATGACTTGAATTTTTAAAAAATAAACCATTTTTAAATTACACAAATGCAATTTCCCACTTTTATTTACTTTGGTCATATTATTCTTCTATTTACATATAAGCAACCAGAGTTTGATGGCCGATATCATCATGGGAATGAGCAGTAGAGGAGAGAAGTACCTGTACAGTCGAAGCTGCTCTCATCCATGTTCATGGGGTTCAGCCTGAGCAACTACTGGAGATCACTATTCCACATAAGCTCTTACCTTGATGCAGCACTAATTTCATCTTGGCAACAAGTCTGTGAAATCAGTACTACTGTGCCCGCTTCACACAGAAGGAAACTGAGACTCGGAAAGATCAGGTGGTCAGAAGGCTTAGTAGAGAGATAAGATGTCACACAGACTTGGCTCATTTGACTCTAGGTCCATTCTCCACATGTTGCTATGTGATTAGCACAGATCAAAATGTCTGAAATCCCTGATGTTATGCCCAGGGATAAACCAAGACTCTTCAAACCCCATGTTAGTCTGATAGCTAGGCCTCTTCCCACCCAATGAGTAGAACTAAGCCTGAAATAAACAACTCCACCTATATATCTCTACTGCTAAGTCACTTCAGTCGTGTCTGACTCTGTGCGACCCCATAGACGGCAGCCCACCAGGCTTCCTGTCCCTGGGACTCTCCAGGCAAGAACACTGGAGTGGGTTGCCATTTCCTTCTCCAGTGCATGAAAGTGAAAAGTGAAAGTGAAGTCGCTCAGTCGTGTCCGACTCTGTGCGACCCCATGGACTGCCACCTACCAGGCTCCTCCGTCCATGGGACTTTCCAGGCAAGAGTACTGGAGTGGGGTGCCATTAAGAAGATACAAATGAAAATATCTGGATTTCCTTTTATCAACCACTGACAACAGGCGCCAAGTATTTTAACACTTTGCAATTTTTTAAGCGTCCTTTCCCTTCTTGACTTACCTGACTTACCTTCACAACCAGCTGCAGCCAGGACTAATGGAAGCAGTAGGTGTGGGGTCAGGTTGACACTCCAAAGACCCCTCACCTGGGGGACCATTCTCAGCACCCCACTGTTTGGCAGCACCAAGTTAGACCCACAAAACTCTTATACCCAGACTTGTCCTGCCACACCATAGAGCCTCTACCCTGTCGTTAAAGGCTACTGTTAAACACTACCTACTGTTTATTCATTTACTTCATTCATTCAACAAATATTGAGTTGGGGAAAACCAACTATGTATCAGGCACTGTGACAGATATTGGAAAATAAGGCAGAGTTACACAGAGGGTGGAGTTTAGATAACAAATGTTTTGACATGTGTTAAGGGTATGGTAGAGAAGAACAGTGTCTATAGAAGGGATGCCTAACATAGATTTAGGAGTTCAGAGGTTTCCTGAAAGAAGGAAGAGATGTTTAAATAAAACTATTAAGGGTGGGGCAGTCAGTCAAAGGAAGAACCCACTATGTGCTGAGCATGTTCTGATATTAATTATTCTAAAGTTGTTATCTCTATCTGATATATGGGGAACTCAGGTTCCGAGGGATCTCATGATTAATAAGGGACAGCTAGTCTCAGAATTCAAATCTAGCTCTGCAAACCCCAAGCCCATGTTTCATTAATTTTTCACTGCTCTGAGAGCAAAACACCTTCTCGCAGCCCTAGAGGAACCCAGGAATATGAATCAGTACTCGTCCAAGATCTCCTGCTGTGCACAGTTCATCTCCTTAGAGGCTTGCAAGAAAGGTTTTGGTGCCAGCTGCTATTTGGGCTGCTGTGTAAGGCACTACAGCAAGGATGCTGGAACAGAGCCGGGGCAGGATCTGGGGAGGCTCTGTTCAGCATGTGCCCGTCCCGAACCTGGGGGAGCCCTGGCGTACGCTGCGGTCATGATCCACCCATGAGCATCTCCATGCCTCTGTTTTTCGAAGCCATATATCCTTCGGTATCAAAATAGATGTTATACAGCTTGATCAGCTGTCTTCTTCCCCAAATCTAATACCCAGAAACACTGGGATGTTTTAACTAATCCCTTCCACTGTCATTAGAAGAGGACTTGACTCCATTAGAGATATTCAGAAGAAAGTACTACAGGCCCTGATGGGCCATGATAAGACCGTGGGGATCACAAGAATACAACTTTAGTACAGATTCCTACATGGGCTACTTGGACTTAGTGGGAAAACCCATCATCTGGCTGAACAAATCCTGATGCATTTATTCAAAGAACAGTCTCATCATCTGCCAGCTGTACCTTCACCAGAAAATTCAGCTTTGATGAAGGAAAATCTTGCAAAACTCCAGAGCTCTCATTCTGAAAATCAGTTTTCGTTAGTGAGACGTGGGTATTAATAGGCAACTGGCTAGGCCTAAAATCTGCTCCATATAACATTCTAGCTGCCATCTTGCTCTCTCGTGCAGACTTTTATCACAGATTATAGCAAACACATCAGCTAACTGGGATTTCTGGTGGGTTATCTGCCAAGTGATTGAGGTCATTTTCTGTTCAGTGAGACCTCCGAGGTGCTGGGTACCACTGTGTCCTATGGCTAATCTCCTCTTTAAAGCAACTGCCCACAGTGCTCACAGTCACAGACCCACACCATCATTTCTCTGACAAACCTCACTCCGAGCCAGGCGTGAGCTCTGGGAGGGAATCCTCCATTGCAAGATTGTCTACACCAGCGGAGCAGTGACTCGGTTCTCTGGCTTCCTCTGTCCTCCCCGACCTTGTCAGCCTTTGCTCATCATATTCCCAGGACCTCATACTGCTTCCAGCTGCCCATAACCTCTTTAGCAGGGTGTTCACCGTGGGGAGAAGAGGGCTCCATAAAGTGGCGCCTCTGTAGGACTTCTGGGCCCTCCAAGTCAGTCCTCATCTCATTCCCTGTTCTGTTTTCCCCAAGGAGGTCACTTCGAGAAGGCTGAAATCAATTTGCCTCTAATGTTTGAAAATGATTAAAATCGCAGTAACTAATAAGAGTCAAATAAATGTCACTGAAATGTCAGTAGATTTAATCCATCTAGAAGGTCCTTCTATTTTAAGGAAGACCTCATCAACTAAAGGAAGAGAGCAACCTGGGGAGATATAATTGAGCAGGGTGTCCGTCATCCACTCCTCTACTGTGTCAAAACTCCAGGGGAAGCTTGATCAGCAGTCCACACCGACACCAGCAACATACCCGGTCCAGCACCGGCCTTTGCCTCAACACTGACAGTGACATCCACAGGAGTCAATTTTCTCCTGTGCTTACTCAAGACTTAACTGTGTGCCATCCTGAGATACAGGAGTGATGAGAATTTTGTTTTATTCAACCTTCACTGAACATGTCTCATGTCAAGTCAAGAGGGCCTCCATGAAAGGCACTACTTTGTATTCTAGATAAAAAGGTATAAACAAGGACAGTGCAGCATGAAAGATGCCCTCCTAGTAGCACAGAAACATATACACTACCAGATATAAAAGAAGATAGCCAGTGGGAACCCTCTGTACAATGCAGGGAGTACAGATTCAATGCTCTGTGACAACCCAGCCAGGTGGGATGCAGTGGGAGGTGTGAGGGACGGTCAAGAGGGAAGGGACATACATATACCTATGGCTGATTCATGTTGATGTACGGCAGAAACCAATAGAATAATATAAAGCAATTATCCTCCAAATAAAAATAAATTTAAATTCTAGAAAAAGGAGATGCTCTCCGTACAAGGGTCACACACAAGGGACCTATGGGAGCAGATTTACAAGACTAATATCCTCCCAGTGATGGATGCAGAGGGCAGAATACATGCAGGTGCTTGCAGGGTGAGAGGGCAGGGCCAGGAGGGAGTGGAAGGGTACCTTCTGAGTGGAAGGTACCCAGCCCTTATCTGCAGACATGCTCCTGATTTTCCTACACTTGGAAAGGTGACCCTAGGAACATGGCCAGATAATCTGCCCTGTAGAGGTCAGTGAAGAATTAAGCCAAATGTGAGACAACCGACACAGCTGATAGACTGAATGAGGTACCAGAGTAGAGTGAGGAGCGAAAAAACTGGCCTGAGCATGCACATTGGCTCTGCCGCGGTTAGCTCTGTTATCTGAGACAATTTATTTAAATTCTCAGGACCTCAGTTTCCTTATCTGTAAAGTGGTGAGAAAGTAGGCGTCTCATAAAGTTGCCTTAAACACGCAATTATAGTGGTAGGAGACGTGAAGCACTTGGCGCCCAAAGAAAGAGTCTCACAGCAGCCCTCTTGTTTCTTGATCTCCTCGCCAGTCTCATCTCTCTATCTGGAGAATCTAAGTAGAAACGACTGCTCCCAATCACAGCAGTAGGATCCCAGCATCCAGGCCTGAGGACTCAGAGAAACCGCGGAAAAGTGGACACAAGGGGACGTCATGTTTGAGAGGACAGACATGTGTGCCCGAAATCTATTCAAAGGACCCAGGCACGTTTTGTTGTTGTTGTTGCTTGACTAATTTATTATGATCCTCAACCTGGACTTTAGCCCCTGTATCCATCCTTTTGCCAGTCTTCCAACACTTTTCTGTCACCAGTTCCTAGAGCCTTTATCAGCTGCCAATCTGTTTCTCCACTTAACACGCTGAGGGACAACCAACTGAAGGCAAAATCCAAGGCTGTGTCATGCACACAGCTGGGATGCGGGGGAACAAGACAAGCTTTGCCACCTCCACACCCGTCCTGGGGATCAGCTCTGACTCTTGCCCCGGGGTCCTTGCAGACTTGGAGGACAGCGCTGTCCTGGCCAAGTCCCAGAACTGCAAAAAGACTTTCAAAGGCATCAGGTTTATCCTTCGCCCCCAGACTCAAGACTGCCTAAATACTAAAGAAAGAAATATGTCTAGTTATTAAAAAGGCCTTCATCTCTTATGAGCCACCAAATGGATTTTTTAATTCTCTTTACTGCTTCCCCAACTCGGGCAACACATGCAGATTGACCTCAACGAGCTCTGAGTGACAAGCGGAGAAAACAAAGCAGAAAAGAGAAGGGAGGAAATGTGTCCAATTAAACCAGTAAGATTTAATTGCCCATGTGGAGTTAAGAGAGACAAGGGTGATATCAGAGGACAGCTGGAGGTGGGAATATCTGCATGCCTTGGGGGCTGGGAAGGCCCTGCAGCGATTTAACCCATGTGTTTAATCCTCGGGCTTTGCTGATATTAATACCAGTTTAACTCCCTTGTTAAATACCAGCTAGATTGCTCTCATGGGAGACCAGAAACAAAGCAGTAACCTCCATTTATCCATGCATTCAATGGGCACCTACTGTGTGCCGAGGGTATATCCAGGCCCTCATCACATTGAACTCCTCAGTAAGTCAGCTGGACATCTGAGGGTTATGGCCCTTTATAAGAGCAACCCCCGTGGTCTGAAACACCCCCTTCAGCTTGGCTGTGAGTGCTTGCAACCTCAGGATTCAGAGTCTGCTTCATCTCTTTTCACTGCTGCCATCAACACGGGCTGGGCAGCTGGAGGTGCTTGATAAGTTCTATCTGACCCATAATCTAGAAGGCATGGGCTTCCCAGGTGGCTCAGTGGCAAAGAATCTACCTGCAATGTAGGAGACCCAGGGTTGATCCCTGAAGTCAGGAAGATCCTCCAGAAAAGGAAATGGCAACCCACTTCAGTATTCTTGTCTGGGAAATCCCATGGACAGAGGAGCCTGGCAGGTTACAGTCCATGGGGTCACCAAAGAGTCAGACATGACTGAGAGACTGAGCATACACACACACACACACACACGCACGCACACACACACACTAGAAGACAAGTTCTTGACTTCAGGATAACATTTAATCTGCTAAAAGGAAACTTTTTCCAAAAGGCCGATTTTATAGAGTGGATTTCAAAAGACTGCCTATGTTCTCAGAGTAAGCAATCTGACATGATAAAGGCCACGTTCAGAGTGTCCTCAAAACGTGGGCACACGTGGTACAGGACACGAACAGACTCCAAGCTCGCGATTGCTTTGTTTTAACCTTGGCAGCCCTGCAGCTTGGCTCCCACATTCAAAGGGATGATGTATTTTCCCATATTTATTATTTGCACTGGACTACTGAGGAAAAAAGCAGGGCAGCAGGCCGGTGTGTCTCAGTGTGCCTGCCAGGAATAACAGAGAGGCCTCGCACCAGTGCCTCATTAGCTTATGGAAAACAGTTCCCTAAGGAAACTGCGGGGTGTAAATAAATCTAAAACATTTCAGCCTTTTGAGGCCTGTCGATGCCAAATTTGTAAAACAGTGGTGGCTCAAGAACGCTGTAACATTCTGTTGCACGTCTCATAAATTTAGCAGAAGTTCTATAGTCTGTTAATAAGCAAAATAAGGTGATATCACAGATGTATGTTTTTTACTGAAATATGCATTACTTTGTTATTTATAAGAAGCAAAAGTATAGCTGGTAGGGTAAATTCAGTCTAAAAGAACAGGATAGTTCTAGAGATGGTCAGGCATATACCTTCCTCACTCAGGGACCTGTTAAAGGAAATCTCCTCTGTAGACGCTGACCCATGCCTGAGTATATGGCCAAAACTGGCTATAGCTTCACATATTATCCAAGCTTCAAACATGATGTGAGAGAGTATTATACACGAGGGGAACAAGTGAAGCTTAAACCTAAACCTCTGATAGAATATTTCTGTTAACCATTAACAAGTGGTATCTCTAAGTCAAAGACAACTTTTGGTCTAATCCTTCTATTTAGTAAACAAGAACCCTGAGACCCACAGAAGCAAAGCAATTTGCCAGAGTCACAATGCAAGACAGGGGCAGAGCCAAGAAAGCATGTTTCTCTCTGTCCACTGCCCATAAGACTAACAGGATGAGGGCTGCACAGCACTCAGCAGCCTGCCTGGCACATTGGGAACACTTGACAAAGGTTGGTTGTGACCGTCACTGTTACCATCATCATTATTTCTGCCGCCCTGCCATGCTAAGTTATACAGCTTATGTTTATCTCTTGACCAACAGTCATGACTGGAGAAGCTCAAAGTAGGATTAGTTTCATATCTACTATCAGTAGCAGAAGTAGTTTCACACCTACTATCTTCTATTTTAACGTGTTGTATTAGCTCAGTGTCCCTCATTAGACGATCCTCCCCAGTACTAGCTCCTGGGTCCAAGAAACCCCATACACTCTCAGTGTCCCTTAATAAGCATAACATGTTGTTTCCCACTAAATCATGATCTATTCCTTGAGTACCAACAGACTAAATTTTATCAAGGCAGGAAGCGCATCTACTTTTCTATCATTGTAGCCTCAAACTCTGTGCATAGTAGGTGCTCAATAAATAGTTAATAGTTGTGGTGTTCGATGTTGGGGTTGTTGCTGTTGTTGTTGAGTTGCTAAGTCATGTCTGACTCTTTTGACACCTCATTGACTGTAGCCTACAAGGCTCCTCTGTCTATGGGATTTCCCAGGCAAGAACACTGGAGTGGGTTGCCATTTCCTCTTCCAGGAGAGCTTTCTAATCCAGGGATCAAACCTGCATCTCCTGCATTGGCAGATGGGTTCTTTACCTCTGAGCCCTCAGGGAAGTCCAGCTGGTAGGAAGCCAGAAGCAAATAAGGCATGATGTCTCTCCTTCAGGGTTTCACAGTCTGATGAGGCTAATCCTTCTTGAACCTATTTCAGTTTTCACCCCATATCGTCCCTGTATGTCACTGCTGCTGCTAAGTCACTTCAGTCGTGTCCGACTCTGTGTGACCCCATAGACGGCAGCCCACTAGGTTTCCCCGTCCCTGGGATTCTCCAGGTAAGAACACTGGAGTGAGTTGCCATTTCCTTCTCCAATGCATGAAAGTGAAAAGTGAAAGTGAAGTGGCTCAGTCGTGTCCGACTCTAGTGACCCCATGGACTACAGCCTGCCAGGCTCCTCCATCCATGGGATTTTCCAGGCAAGAGTACTGGAGTGGGGTGCCATTGCCTTCTCCATGTATGTCACTGAGCCCATGCATTTACCTCTTCACAATATAATCTAAATTCCTAATAATCCAAGAATAACCCTCAAGCAAGATTTTATCCAAGATTTGTCATAAATAATAGCCCCCAAAAATAATGCACCATTGGGCTGTAGAGCAAAAGAAAGCTGTGTAGCACAGGTTAAATAATTTAAAAGCTATATAATTCTTTAAAGAAGAGGAAACTAACCTAAATGTAATTCAAAACAGATAAAATAAACCTCTCAAAAGAATTACGTTCTGAGAAGCTACTTGATCTATACCTAAGTTGGATAGCACGTGACTTAGAAGAGCAAAGGTCTCAGCGAAAGTTTATGAACCAGAATATGCAAACAAAGGCCAAGAATTAACACCTGGTCACAGGCTGAGGCCAGCCCCAGGAAGGGAGCAGCTGGGCAGGCTAGAGGTGCACAGACACGGTCCCAACTTATGAGGGACTCTCCAGTGGGTCTTAACAGTGCTTTTCAAATATTAATGTAGACCAGAAGCCCCTGGAGGGCTTGTAAAAGCATACATAGCTGGCCACTCTCAAAGTTTCTGGGGTAGAACCTGAGGGTTGACATTTCTAACACATTTCCCGGTGATGCTGGGGCTACTGGTCCAGGAACCCTTAGTTTAAAGAAAGCACAGCACACGGATCCCAACACATACGGACATAAGGAATCAGCATCAACAACCTGCAGGGCATGTACTATGCTTGCCTTTTAAAAGTTCCCTGAGCCAATCACCAATTACGTATGCTATCCATCTGAGTGGCTCTTGAGCCAAAGGAGAAGATGAAAGAATTAAGTAGTCATTCCAGCTAATGGGACACAATGTAGGAAATAGCCTGACGTGGAAACCACCCCCTCCCAGAAAAAAGCTCCTGAAATAGAGAAGAATCAGAACCAGAGTCAAAAGGGTGGTGAGTAGAAGAACTTGACAAGAAAGGGAAAAGTTGAGAGGAGAAATTGCACCCCTGGAGTAGTGCCAAGGAATTGGCGCTCCCCCAGACTGTGGATCCAGACCTTGTAACGGCCCCGTTTATTGAGCACTTTCAGTCTCTGTCCTAGGGGCTGGACATGTGTCTCTGAAACCTCACAACATCCTCCAGGTAGGCGTCGTCTCTTTTACAGATACAGAAGCAAGGCACAACAAGATGAACTAATATCGCCACAGCAGCTAGTAAGTGCTGGCTTTAGGACTCGGACTCATGTCTGTCTGACCCCCAAGCTTCACTCTTATCCCCCACCCCGTCTGCTTTCCTATTTCCTTTCTCTAAAAATGAAACCCAAAGGAAAAGGAATTGTGGGAAACCACAAACAGCAGCATATGGCTAGAGAGAGGTAAGGCACACAGAATAAGAGGGAGTCGAGTGTGTATAGAGGCTCAGGTTTCAGGTTTGAGACAAGATAGATCTGCATCAGATCTGTGCTTCTCCACTAAGGAGCTATGTGGTCTTGGGCAGATCACGTAATCTGATCCCAATTTACTTATCTGTATAATAGGGATATTAATGTCTATCTTTCAGAGTTATTAGAAGTAATATGGATTTTCACATTAGAATTTCTACTTTTTACATCAAAACTTTAGATATCTTTACATTAGAACTGGCATATTTTAGGGCATCTCCTAGCAAGTTGTAGGTGTACAAAGGTGAAGGTAGCAGCAGTGATTTGGCGGAGACCTCAGTGGTTGAGGGGCTAGAAAGAGAACCTCTAACAGCTTTAATAAGTTTCAAATATCCAGGTTTGAATCAAGCCTACACCCAATACAAAGGGAACCTGCTGCTATGAGTTAACCAACAGGGGATGTGGAAAACGGAGAGGTATCTGAAGAATGGAAGTGAACAACTTCTGATCCTCATGTTCAAAGCTGAAATAAATATATATTCCAGAAATTCTAGACTTTTAAGCTTATGGTTGGACATGTGCAAGTCCGGTACTTGGTCACCAGGATGAAGCATTTCTCCATAATTCAGAGATAAAACAAACAAGGCTTCCCTCTGAGGGTTATCTAATAAAATCAACATATAATGCTGGAGCCGAGATCAGAAGTACTCAAAGCGACCTTGAAGAGATAGACTGGCCCAAAGGTTCCAACAGACTCTCCTGGAACCTAATGGAAGATATTTACAGAACTAGAGGAAGAACATATAGGGGAGATTGATAAGAAATAAGACAGAATAAACAGGAACAGTGGGCAGTAACTCTTCCTTACTAAGAAGAAATTGCTGTGGTCCAACTACATGGACCACAAACTCCTTGAAGATGGGAACTGTTCCTATTCACCTGAGCATCTCCGGGACCCAGTACAGCACCAAGCGCAAAGTAGCAACTCAGGACAAGAAAGCCCCTCTGGATACACTCTGGGAAGCCAGGACTATGATGACAGCTTTCACAAAGGAGTTCCCTGTGCTCTGCTCTGACATGTCACTTGAAAACGTTCCCCAGTTCTCCATGACCCATACTCTGAAGACCCAAGTCCCTCTTGGCCTGATACTCCAGCCCCATTCTATTTTCCTTTCCAGTTTGGTTTTCCATTCCTTTTTTTTTTTTAATTAGTCAACTCTCTACTCCTGCCAAACTGATCTACTTGTGCTCCCAACAAAGTAGCCTTATATTCTCTTGACTCTGTGTTTCCCTACATAATTTGTCTCCACCATAACTGCTCCCTCTGCTTCTCCACACCTTCCAAGATCCTATCTCTGGAAACCTCCCCTGACCATCTCAGGAGAACGTTCCATCTCCCACTTTGAAGCTCTCTGAGCTCTTGTTTCTCTGCCATTCATTCAGCATTCACCAAATACTACCTGTGTTGACATTCATGTTTTTTCAAATGACTGTGTCTTACCTCCCCAGATGAACCACAAACATCACTTCTTATTCATCGCTGCGTCCTACCTCGGACCTTGCACAGAGTTAGCACTTCATAAATGTTTGTTGGTGCTGTGAACGGTGAAAAACAAACGCTGCTGTGGTAATTCTGAAGCATCTGACACGCCCAATCCGCCCTCACGCTAATGTCATTGCTTCCACCGTAGATAAACAATGTATCTTCCACCAGCAGTTTCCACTGGTTCCACCCTGTGCCCTGAGTAAGTGGGGACAAAGGGAGACACTTGTTATTTGTCTCAGACTGGTTGGGAATCTCCAGACTGTCAGAGACTCATGGGCTTTCATATCTCCAGTAACCATCTCTTTAGACCTGCTTCTGCTTGTCAAGCAGCTATGCTATGCTACGCTAAGACTTCAGTCATGTCCGACTCTGTGCGACCCCATAGACGGCAGCCCACCAGGCTCCCCCGCCCCTGGGATTCTCCAGGCAAGAACACTGGAGTGGGATGCCATTGCCTTCTCCGTCAAGCAGCTATAGGGATCTTCTAAAAATCGTTTAACACCACTGGGCCTCTGTAAATGTCTGTCCTTCCAACTTAGGGTTGTCATTAAGATGAAGGAGACAATAGAACTCAAAACGCTCTGAAAAGTCTAGAGCTCTGTGAACCAAGAAGAGTTTTAAGTAACCAACTTAGCCCTTTTATCCCTCTAGGACATCACTTAGATTGGTACCTTGGTAACTTAACCCCTTGAAAGAACTTTAGGGTACCTTGAACTTACCCCCTTTTCTTAGAAGTTAGTATTGTTTTTGTTTTAATCAGAGAAAGACTAAAGCATTAGAGAGAAACTGGCTCAGAGAGAAATGCTTGGGCAGGAAGGTATCTTAAGAGTTCATTGGATTGTGTTCCTTTTCCTCTATGGCCTAATTCTGAGTTTATACATGCTGAAAGGTACTTCTTTTCTTTCAAATGCTTCAAAGAATAGCTCTGAGAAAACAACAGGGATTACTTACACATGCAAGACAGCTAAGAACAAAAGGTCAGGTAGGCTTGGGAAACCTCAGTCCCTCCAGATTCCTCCAGCTCCACTGGCCATGGGCAGGTGAGCTGATTATACAGCATCCATCAATTGGCAGGCACTGAGGAGACAAGAGAAAACCACCTCTCTAGAATCCCTAGTAGCTGCGTCTTCTACTAAGAGATCACTTTCTCTAATAGATGAGAATGCCCCAAAGAAAAGTTCTTTCTCCTCTCCAGGATCTCTGATTACAGCACCGATGAGCAGACCCTGACAAGCTCACCTAAGTTACCCTCAGACGTCTGAGTGCTTACTGTGTGTCCAACAGGGCCATATGCCCAACCAAGCCTTAGGTTTCTATATGTGAATGGAAGGGCCTGATGTTCGGCATACTACAGCTGGAAAACACTTTGGCCAAAACCTTTGTGCTTGCTCCAGTGCAGTTCCCCTTAACAGAGGTTCTTCTTTGATATCAATCCATCCCCACTAGTTCACGCTGCTGATTGAATCCGGCCTTTCTTATAGACAGAGGCACAGATGATCACAGAAGCACGTGAGACGTGGACAAGAAGGTACAGAAAACATAAAAAGACCTTTCCCTGCCCGATCACTGCATGAAAAAATCCACTGGGAATCTGGTCTTGGCCATCTCAGGCTGCCATTACAAAATACCACAGACTGGGGGACTCAACAGAAATTTCTTTTCTCATAGTTCTGGAGGCTGGAAGTCCAAGATCAAGGGGGCAGTCTAGCTGAGAGAATGAGAGCTCTCTCCTGGGATTGAAGCAAAGGAGAAAGCAAGCTTTCTGGTGTCTCTTCTCATAAGGGCACTGATCCAACCAAGAGAGCCCCACCCTCACAACATTACCTAAACCTACCAAAGGCCCCATCTCTAATGCCCCATCAAAAAATGCTGAAGTAAACTAGCACTTCAACATTAATTTGGAGGAGACCCAAGCATTCAATCTACAACAGAGCCCCAAAGAATGTCCAGAGCAATTCTCCACACTACAAAAATCAGCAAGTCCCACCCCTGTTACTTCCCCAAAGATGATAGCCTACAACCTGCAATTCCATTGGCTTCCAAATCTTTCAGTGACTCAAGAGTAGTGGGCCCCGAATCTGGGTCCTGAGCCCCTTCCCTCAGCCTTATTCCTTCATTGATTTTATAGTTTTTGAGGTTGATAGATTATAAAATATTGTGTGCAAACATAAGCATAATATCCCACATAGTTTTGTTTTTACAAAAATACCAAAATACTAAATTAAACAAAAAAACATAAAACTAAAGGTACAAAAAGGGGTGTCCCTGGTGGTCCAGTGGTTAAGAATCCGCCTTGCAATGCAGGGTTTGATCCCTGGTCAAGGAACTAAGATCCTATGTGCTCTGGGGCAATTAAGCCCTAGTGTCACAACTCCTGAGCCTGCACACTCTGGAGCCCACATGCCAGTACCAGAGAGAAGCCCGCCTGCCACAACTAAGACTCAACATAGCCAAGTAAATTTTTTTTAATAAAAATAAAGGTTCAAAAAGCCTGATGGGCCTCTCCCATGTGCTGTTTCTGCCCAAGGGGCTCCTTAGTCTGAATCTCTCTCCAGAATGTGCTCTCATGCTTAGGCATGATATCAAAACACTTACCAACCAACCAGCCGTCCAGATAGCACTCAGCAAAAGACTGAGTGGGGTCCTGGAGACCCCTACTGTGTCCAGACCATTTACCAACCAGGCCTGAAGCTTCCCCACATTTAAGCAACCAGGACAGTCATCCATCTGTGTACTGAGCCCTTGGTCAGCTGGTACACGAGCTTACAATTGAAAAGTTCTTCCCTAGGATTCGTGCTCAGGTTCAGAGACTGCACTTCAGCATTCAGTCCCCTCAGTAGCAGCCCATCCCATTTCTCCCTTGTCTTTCTTGGATGTTATCTGCCTATTACACAACATAGTAAACTCCATTGAGAACTCCACCCCACTGTTTCATCCACTCCCCACAAGGCTCAATCCTGTGCTTTTACACATAATGGGACATCAAGAAACACTAAATAAAACCTATCCTGAGCTTTTGGAGCCACCCAGATGATCTGGACATCACTGCCCTGTAGACATGTGTTGTGGACTGAATGTTCATGTCCCCACAAAATTCATATGCTGGAGACCTAACCCTCAGTGTAGCAATATGTGAAGATGGGACTTTTAAGGAATTAACTTAGTTTCAGTTCAGTTCAGTCGCTCAGTCGTGTCCAACTCTTTTCGACCCCATGAATCGCAGCATGCCAGGCCTCCCTGTCCATCACTAACTCCCAGAGTTCACCCAGACTCACGTCCATCGAGTCAGTGATGTCATCCAGCCATCTCATCCTCTGTCATCCCCTTCTCCTCCTGCCCCCATCCCTCCCAGCATCAGAGTCTTTTCCAATGAGTCAACTCTTCACATGAGGTGGCCAAACTCCAAAGTACTGGAGTTTCAGCTTCAGCATCATTCCTTCCAAAGAAATCCCAGGGCTGATCTCTTTCAGAATGGACTGGTTGGATCTCCTTGCAGTCCAAGGGACTCTCAAGAGTCTTCTTCAACACCACAGTTCAAAGGCATCAATTCTTCAGCACTCAGCCTTCTTCACAGTCCAACTCTCACATCCATACATGACCACAGGAAAAACCATAGCCTTGACTAGACGAACCTTTGTTGGCAAAGTAATGTCTCTGCTTTTCAATATGCTATCTAGATTGGTCATAACTTTCCTTCCAAGGAGTAAGCATCTTTTAATTTTATGGCTGCAGTCACCATCTGCAGTGATTTTGGAGCCCAGAAAAATAAAGTCTGACACTGTTTCCACTGTTTCCCCATCTATTTCCCACGAAGTGATGGGACCAGATGCCATGATCTTCGTTTTCTGAATGTTGAGCTTTAAGCCAACTTTTTCACTCTCCACTTTCACTTTCATCAAGAGGCTTTTGAGTTCCTCTTCACTTTCTGCCAGAAGGGTGGTGTCATCTGCATATCTGAGGTTATTGATACTTCTCCTGGCAATCTTGATTCCAGCTTGTGTTTCTTCCAGTCCAGCGTTTCTCATGATGTACTCTGCATATAAGTTCAATAAGCAGGGTGACAATATACAGCCTTGACGTATTCCTTTTCCTATTTGGAACCAGTCTGTTGTTCCATGTCCAGTTCTAACTGTTGCTTCCTGACCTGCATACAAATTTCTGAAGAAGCAGGTCAGGTGGTCTGGTATTCCCATCTCTTTCAGAATTTTCCACAGTTTATTGTGATCCACGCAGTCAAAGGCTTTGACATAGTCAATAAAGCAGAAATAGATGTTTTTCTGGAACTCTCTTGCTTTTTCCGTGATCCAGCAGATGTTGGCAAACTTAGTTTAAATGAGTTTAAATGAGGTCATAAGGGTGGGGCCCTGATCAGACCAGATTAGTGTCCTTATAAGAAGAGACACCAAAAAGAGCTTGATCTCTCTCTCTGCTCTGCTTCACACACACACACATGAGCACCCAATAAGATGCAGACACCTATAAGAAAAAGAAAAAGCCTTGGAATGAAACCTACCTTTTCCAACACTGAACTTGGCCGTTTAGCCTCTAAAATATGAAAAATGACTTTCTTCTGTTCAGGCCACCAGTCTGTGGTACTCTGTCATGGCAGCCCAAGATAACGATGTGACATGACATGCCCATTCTATCATCCTCACAACCACCCTCTGAGGTTGGTGTTGTCATCTCCACGTAAAATGTATGAAAATCAAGGTTTAGAGAGGCCACCTCATATGTCTGTGTTTGAGAGGCAGTAAATCCAAACAGGCTCAAGTCTCCAACAGATAGCAAAGCCCACATTCTTAACCACTAGGCTAGACTGCCTTCTAGAAGTGCCTCACAAAAGAAACCATCATCCTCACTGACACAGTGACAACAGCTAACATGCACAGAGTCCTCACATGCTGAGGTGCCACTATGCACTTCTCATTTAAACTCACTTCATTCTTGCAACCACACTTTGAGGCAGATATAAACATGTGCTCAATTCTAGTTCCAGTTCAGTTGCTCAGTCGTGTCCAACTCTTTGCAACCCCATGAACTGAAGCACGCCAGGCCTCCCTGTCCATCACCAACTCCCGGAGTTCACGTAAACCCATGTCCATTGAGTCAGTGATGCCATCCAACCATCTCATCTTCTGTCGTCCACTTCTCCTCCTGCCCTCAATATTTCCCAGCATCAGGGTCTTTTCAAATGAGTTAGCTCTTCGCATGAGGTGGCCAAAGTATAGGAGTTTCAGCTTCAACATTAGTCCTTCCAATGAACACCCAGGACTGATCTCCTTTAGGATGGACTGGTTGGATCTCCTTGCAGTCCAAGGGACTCCCAAGAGTCTTCTCCAACACCACAGTTCAAAAGCATCAATTCTTCAGCACTCAGCTTTCTTTATGGTCCAACTCTCACATCCATACATGACTACTGGAAAAACCATAGCTAGATGACTAGATGGACCTTTGTTGGCAAAGTAATGTCTCTGCTTTTTAATATGCTGTCTAGGTTGGTCACAACTTTCTTTCCAAGGAGTAAGCGCCTTTTAATAAGTAGCACCTAATAAGGAAGCCAGGGACACCGGACTCCCCTCGTCTCTCACTTCAACCAGTCTTCTGCTTTCCCCCTCCTTTCTCCTTGTAGCCACCTTCACCAGACATATATGGTGAATCACATGCCATTTTGTTGGGTTGGGTGTGACTCTCCAAGTGGTCTTAAATTCTTTCTGGGACAGGGCAGGGTGTGCCCTGACTTTTCTTCTTCCAATCCACAAAATGGCAGGATGTTGGAGCCCCACTAGTTCACAAGTACAATGTCTGGAAAAAAGCCAGACAACATGCCTTCTGCTGGTAGTTTCTTGTTTTCTGTCTATTCATAGGCAGCCCCCAGCCTGGGACTGAGGGAGCAAATCACATCCAGGCACATGCCAAGGAACAGGTCCAAGCCTGCTTTGCTGGCAGAGCAGCAGCCCCTACCCTGCCCTCCTCACAGCTCTAGCAGCCTGAACCAGCAGTCAGCATCACCCTTCCCTTCTTGGTTCCTCTGAAGGCACATGTGGACCAGTGCACCACCATCCACCTTCCCAGCCTCCTCCAGGATATAAACAGAAGGTGCTGGATCCTTTTTCACGAGGGGTCAGAAAATGAAGCCCTGCCTTCAAGGCTGACTCTCTCCCAAAGCTCCTAGATCAGACCGCATCTCCCCTAGATGCCCAGGCCTCCTGGGGTGGCTGCACCTCTCTGCAAGGCTTTGGGGTAGAAGCTGACATCACAGATTCCCAAAGCATGAAGTAGTAACTGGGCCATGATCCAAGAAAATGTCTTTCTTCCCCACCAGACCCCCTGAAGTGTCTATGTACCCTCTAAGAGAGGTTTTGTGATGCTGAGCACACCATTTCCTGCCACCTCCTGGATCTCCCACCGGGGAACCTGGAAAGGTAAGATGGCTGCTCCCAACAGCAGCTCCACCCTGGACGCGGTGGCTGCCGGGAATGGGGGCTGGGAGAGTGTGTGGATTTTTTTTTAGAAAAGAGGACACTTCCTGTTTCAGAGCTTGTTACACCAACATTATCCACTGTGGTTTTCTTGATTTGTGTAAAGTAACACTGTTGCTGTTCCCTTCTCCTTTTAAAAACAATTTTATTGGCATATAGTTGATTTGCAGTGTTGTGTTAATTTCAGGTGTGCAGCAAAGTGAATCAGTTAGACACATGCACATACCCACTCTTCATTTGACATTCTTTTCCTGTATCGGCCATCACAGAGCACTGAGGAGACTTCCCTGTGGTATCAGCAGGTTCTTATTAGTTATTTATTCTATACACAGTAGTGTAGATATGTTGACCCCAATATCCCAGTTTATCTCTCCCTCCCTTATCCCCTGGTAACCATAAGTTTGTTTTCTACATCTGTGACTCTACTTGTATTTTGTAAATAACTTCACTTCTACCCCTTTTTTTTTCAGATTTCACATATAACTGATATCATATGGTATTTGTCTTTCTGTGTCTGACTCATTTTACTCAGTATGACAATCTCTAGGTTCATCCATGTGGCTGCCAATGGCATCCTTTTGTTCTTTTTATGACTGAGTAATATTCCATTATGTATATGCATCATATCTTCTTTATCCGTTCCTCTGTTGATGGACATTTAGGTTACTTCCATATTACTTTCTGTTGCGTTATTTCTAAAGGCCTCTCCCACAGTCCCCAAAGTATCTTCTGCTATGGATGGTCAGCTCTGTCCACACCCAGGGCAGTCAGGACCCACCTGGGTTCACAAAAGGGGTCTGGAGAGGCCCAGCTGACTCAAATCTTTCCTCCTGCAGGAAATTCCCACCATTCAGTTGTTCCTTTAGGCAGGGAAGCCAACCAGAACAAATTTAAGAGCCAGAACTTGTCACCATTATCAAAAAGGACCTTGATTATTTTTTTTCTAATTGATCATTTTTTCTAGCTTGTGTCAAGGGTCTGAAGTTTACACACTACTGTTCCAGTGTGAAAAGTGTTGATTCTTTTATTTTCCCACATCTGAACTGAGCCTGCTCAAAAGCTCCCATTCCCAGGCTGAGTAGAAAAACATTATTAATACATCTGTTAGTTAAGTTTATCCAGTCTCTTCCCATTTAAGGCAGTTTCATAGGTGGTAAATATTTTCTCAGAGTTCGAGGTCACTTTTGGGACTATTTCTTTCCTCCAAGGATCTCCCCTGCCCCTTCTCCAACCTAACATGGCATGTGAGTGTGAGACGATGTTGCTGTATCCTCAAGGTGCTAAGAGAAGGGGTGCCTGTGACCCTCTGCTGAGCTCTAGGATGCCTCCCAGTTCCTGGACATCAGCCTGTCTACTGAAAACTCTTCTGAAGCATCAGCCTGTCTACTGAAAACTCTTCTGAAGCATCAGCCTGTCTACTGAAAACTCTTCTGAAAGACCAGACTGTCTACTGAAAAGTCTTCTGAAGCATCAGCCTGTCTACTGAAAACTCTTTTGAAGCACCAGACTGTCTACTGAAAACTCTTCTGAAGCATCAACCTGTCTACTGAAAACTCTTCTGAAGCGCCAGCAACTGGTGATATATACACTCTTTCTCCCTAACGAGGACAGGCCCCAGGGACCCCCACTGGCTGAATCAGCCCCACCTTGCTCTTGGGTGTCCCAGAGTGCCACCGTTAGTTCCTTTCTGAGCACCAGCTACAGGCACAGAATCCAACCACATCTCTCACAGATCCAAGCCACATGGTCTGCTGCCTGGAATACTTGCAGCGGCTACTCCGCAGTCTCCAGGCCTCCACCCTGGCCACCCACAGGCTGTTTTCAACACAACAGCAGAGTGACCTTCTTGAAACAGAATTCAAGTCCTATCCATCCTTTGCTCAAAAACCTCCAGCTGCCTTCATTTCACTCCGAGTAAAAGCCAAAATGTGAGGGACACCCGCTCCCTCCCACTTCACCCCTCCCCACCGGCACGCTCACATCCCTCTCACCCCATTCATCACGCTGGCCTCCTCGCGGAGTCCAACTTAGGGCTGAGAGAGAGAGGATGGAGAAGGAGCAGAAGGGAGAATCAGACAGGAAAAGGATATGGACGGAAGGGTCAGAAGCTGAGGGAAGGCAAGCGTGTCTGCAGGTGGCCCCATGGCTGGCAGACATGGGGAGAGAGAACGGCACAGAGCTGGTCCCTCTGCCCTGGTCACTCTGTCCCACATCCACCTGTCCAGATGCCTATGTCCTTCATGCTTGGGTTCACCCTCCCCCTCCACGTGGTCTCCTCTGCCCATTTGATGCTACAGTCTGATTCCTGCCACCTCCAGCCCCATGAGGCCCCACACCCTGTTCTGCATTTCCATTTTTCCATGGCACTTATTGCCCAGCAGAGTCTTTAAACTACCTATGTATTGTGTCTGTTTGTGTATCCGTCTTCCTCACTCCCTCACCCCGCCTCATTCCTCCAGAGCAAGGGTGCTTGTTTTGTTCACCAGCGCATCTCAAGTGCTTAGAATAAGGCCTGACACATAGTTCAGTTCAGTCACTCAGTCGTGTCCGACTCTGCGACCCCATGGACTGCAGCACGCCAGGCCTCCCTGTCCATCACCAATTCCCAGAGTTTACTCAAATTCATGTCAATTGAGTTGGTGATGCCATCCAACCATGATTTTTCAATGAGCAAGGAAATCTTCTGGATCTTTTCCATCAATACAGCTGGAGGAGAGACCTCAAGCCCTTTTCCTGCTGATATGCTGTGTTGGGCTACCGTTCCCACTGCAGACACCCGCCCCCCATTGTAGGGCACCCCCCCCATTGTAGGGCAGAATGTTTTGGAATTTCAGAGGTGCTTTGGAAACCCAAGATCTGCTTTGGCTTCTCCTTCAGCCTGTCCAGCATTTCTGCTCTCTCCCTGTTCACCATTCCCTCTCCTCCCCATCACAGGTGGAAGGACTTCTTTTTCATCCGTTCCTTTTTCTGTCTGTGTATGCCTTCAGTTGTAACCCACTAAGCTTTAGTCCTAACAAGTAGTGGGAGTTGGAGAATTCAGGACTCCTTTTTCTCTTTCAAGAAAGCCAGGATTTCTGGGCTATCATCTCTTTATGGTCCCAAAGACACACAGCCACTTGTCTGTTTTAGGCAATTCCTGCTCTTTCACTCTCTGGGACATCTGTTATGGGACATTCAGACTGTCATGACCAGAAGAGGCACAGGTAAGGGGACAGGCTGATCCGTAAGGGTATGGCTCACTGTCTCCCAAAATCTAGTCTCTCCTCTGCTAGTGTTAGAGAACTGTACCCGGGCACAAGACTGCCCAGAAGAAAACACATTTCTTAGCACCCTTCATACATCATGTCTGTACACATGAAAAAAATACGTATATAAATATTAAACATAAATACATTTTAAAATATTTTTCAGCCATTAAAAATAAACAAACCCTGCCTTTTTCAGCAACATGAATGGACCTTGAGGATGTTATGCAAAATGAAACAAGTCAGACAGAGGAAGACTAATATTGTATATTCTCACTTCTGTATGGAACCGTAAAAAGCTGAACTCATAAAAACAGAGAATCAAACCATGGTGTCCAGGGGCTGGAAGGGTGGGGGACATGGGGAAATGCTGGTCAAAGTGTACAAACTTCCAGCCATAAGATGAATAAGTTCTGGTGGCTAGCCCTGAGGTTAGCCCTCAGTGAGTGTTTATTAAGAAGGCAAACACAAGAGGGAGGGATAAAATGAGAGCCTGGGATTGACATATACACACTACTACATATAAAAATAGATAATTAATAAGAAACTGCTGTATAGCACAGAGAGAGAGAACTCTACTCAATGCTCTGCAACAGCCTATATGGGGAAGGAATCTAAAAAAACAAACAACCAAAAAAAAGAATGGAGGTGTGTACATGGATAACTGGTTCACTTTGCTATACACCTGAAACTAATACAACACTGTAAATCAACTCTACTCCAAAAAAATTTTTTAAAGAAAACAAACAAATATAAATAGAATATTTTTCTCACTAGAGAAAAGTCTTCCCAAATGTAGGAGACCATAAACAATGCAATTCAATCAGAGGTAAACAAACACAATTTGAGCCTTCCCCTTCTACGTGTTAAATCTGACCAGTGTTCTCTACATCTTCATATTTTCCCTGACAGAGCATCAAATCTAACAGGTAGGAGGAAATGACCTTCCTCCGTGATGTCAGTCTCACAACCTGTGCGTTCCCTTAAGAACTCATTTTTCATGAATTTAACTACATGCTTCTTGGCTCTAATTAATAGGAACAACTACTTAGGCTTTCAAGAAAGCTGGACTTCTGGGCTATCACCTCTTTATGGTCCCAAAGACACACAGTGTAAACCACCTTGGGACTCTAGCATGTTTCTTAGGTCTACCTAAGGTCATGCTAAAGCTCTCAGCACAGCCCTTAGTCTTACTTGATTTTATAAAAGTTTACTCCTCTGCTCCTTCAACCTTGACCTTGCACACTAAAGAGTCTTAGTCTTCACAGTCACACTTCTGCCGGCCCCAGATGGTTCCACTGTTCTTCTCCAGGTAAGAAGAGAAGTTGCTGGCTCTTCCTGAAACATCAACACAAGGTTTTTGAGAAAAATTGCCAGCAGCCTGTCCCTCCCCACCCACACATCTCTGCAAAGTGAATTTTACTCCCTCCCAGTCCCATTTCACCCCCTCCTTCTGCCACATACCCTAAGATAACCTTATATACCCCATCGTCCACAGGTTCCATCGTTTTCCAGCACCTGCCCCTTAGTGTGTATGAATGCAGTTTCCCGAGTACAGCACCACGAAAATGAGGCAGAAAGAAGAGGGGCTCTGAGACCCCGAGAGCCTTGAGGTCACCCAGGAGAGGAAAGGAGGTGAATAGGAGACACCAAAGAACAGGAGAAATAAGATCTACTATCCCTTCAAACACCTGCTGAGTGCCAGGTGCTATGGTAAATAATTTCATGCAAGCATTTCATTTAGCCCCTTCCCTCCCAGACACATATTATTAATTCCATTTTCAAAGGAGAAAACTGGTTCCAATGGGGTTAAGTGACTTTTCATGAGGTCAACTCAGTCAATAAAAATTGGAAGTGCTCCAGGCACAGGCACAATGGAAATTTTTAAGGCACAGCACCCATCTTTAGTAGACACAACTCACTAGGACTGATTAGTAGATGAAATAACCAACATCTAAATAGCTGGTGTCATGCACACATCTTTACACCTGCTTTTCCTGGAACCAGCCCTAATAAACATGACTCCATGATGTACATCTGAGTGGCTCCTCTGATGAACAGTGTTTAGCTTGAAGACAGAATGGTTATTCTCTGTCTTGCACCAGCTAGAGGGAGCCCCAGGCAGACACAGAGCATGAGCAGTGGCCAGAGCAAGATGAAACAGAGCCTGGCTTAGTAAATAAACACCACCTGCAGAGGTGATACTCCCATCTCTGTCCTCCCAACCCCTCTCAACACAGTCCTCCCCAAAACCTCTAAAAACCACTTACCAGAAGGCCTCACACGTCATAGTGAACACTGTGATTCAAGGTAAATCACTGGCTCTCTGAACCGCAGAGATACGCTTACCAAACTCAAGAAAATACTTGAAGACAAGAATGGATGTGGCTTCCACTTGGTTGGCCCACACGAAGGCTGGAAACAGGCCAACAGATAAAGAGGTCATTGTCATCAAGATTTACACTTACCCAGCAGGGGCAGAAAGGCTGCAAGAGTTATGTGACTCACTGAAGTTCAAGGTTAACTGATACATCGTAAGAACATAAAACCAGGAAGGTGACCGTTAAACACAGCATTCATCTTCTTGGGCCTGAAAGCCATTCTGCGGACTGTCCCTTAAATGCCTTTTCGTTATTAGCAACTGGCCTTCCTAAAAGATCTGGGCAACTAGCAGCCTTCCACTGGTAAGACAGACTCAGGGAAAGTGAATATTTTCCCCTTTATGCTGAAGCCACTTATTTAAAAAAAAAAAAAAGTTATGCTGAAGCCACTTATTTAAAAAAAAAAAAAAAGTTATGCTGAAGCCACTTATTTAAAAAAAAAAAAATAAGTTATGCTGAAGCCACTTATTTAAAAAAAAAAAAAAGTTATACTGAAGTCACTTATTTAAAAAAAAAAAAAAAGTTATGCTGAAGCCACTTATTTAAAAAAAAAAAAAAGTTATGCTGAAGCCACTTATTTAAAAATAAACAAAGCCAACTAAAGGAAATTCTTACCTGAAAGCCAGGACACTGGTGCTTTAGCAACATACAATCACAAAACCAAGTTCCTTATAACTGGGCCATGCTGCCCACAGACTCCTGCTCATTCAGCGCCCAGCTGATGATCTGTGCCCTGGAACACGTCTTGTGTCTTTTCCAGTTAGGCGATGCATATCCCATAGACAGAAAAGTGAAAATGACTGAGGAATTTTTCTAAAGTTCAATCATTTTGCAAGGATCAGGATACCAATAGATGTCTCCTAAACCTTCAGAGGCAATCCTGTAAAGGAAGCAGACGTTGGAAGAGGAGAAAACAAAAGTCTATTCTTATGAAAATGTCGAGGAAATCTTGAAGAGCTCCTTTGGTGTAACCCTCTCTGAGGACTTACAGTGCCTGCAGATATCTGAACACACAGCAAATTACCAGTGGTTGCCCCACTGTCATCCCCAACCAATTTTCTCTCTCACTCATTCCCACTATAGAAGCTGAGGAAAAACAGCACTTGCTTTCCAAGCCTCTCTTGCAGCTAGATTGGTCATGTGATCACTTCTGATTAGTGAGAAGCATAGGAACATCTGCTGGGAGGCATCTGAGAAAAATTTTTCTCCCTAATGGGAAGAAGGGGGCTCATTTTGCTCTCAAGTTGAGGGTTCAGTTATCTTTCAACCAGAAGGGGCAGATCAGAAGAATTCCGTGCCAGCATTAGAATCCTAGAATTGTTCAGTGAGACCTAGAACCACCTGCCTACAAACCTCTTAGTAAATAAACAATAAAACATTCTTTTGCTTAAGTCACCACTTGTGGGCTTTCATGTTATTTGCAGCCAAAAGCACCCAACAGACTACAATGAGCATACAGTGTTCCCACTCCAAGCAGGATTTGGTACTTCAATGCAGCCCCTAAAAGCAAATCCTATTCTGCCAAGCATCAGTGCAGACTTTTGCTGAAAATCATAAGGAAATCTGAAGAAGAGGTTCCATTCCCATGCTACCCAGTGCAGTTTAATGTAAATCCAGAATCAATCGATTGGTTTCCCTTCCAAGTCCCACTTTGCACCCAGTCGCCTTCGTTCCTCTGGACATTTATCCCATGCAGATTTCAGTCTTGCTATCTTCAGATTGGAAATTCCCAATTCTCAACACCTTTTTTTCATCTCTGGCAATTTAGCTCCCTCCTGGATTTTCTAATCGTGAGTTCTTACACCCGTAACTCTACTTGGTAAACAAAAGTCACAACTTAGTAGGATCTGCCCTCTTTGGTGGACACGGTCTGTGGATAATAATAGCGAATAATCTTCAGAACACTCTCTTTCACTACCAGAGTTTGATTGGCTAACTGAGAAGGAAGAAGGGAAAGGAAAGGAAGAGAAAGGGGTGAAGAAAAGAGAAGGAAACAGAAAGAAATAAAGGTAAAGCTTCCTTTACTTTCCCTCATTGCTTCTTTTTCTACCATTAACCCCCTCTTCCACTTGTCCCCACCTCCCCCCAAAAAAAAACGATTCCTTCTATTCTCTCTTCAACTTTCTGCTTTTTGGATCTCCTTCCATTAACTGAAAAAAATTTTTAAAAGAACAACCTATACTCCTCATCTCCCTTTTCTTGCTTCTCATCCACATCCTCATCTGATCTCATCTGATACTTGCTTCAGCCTCCCATCGTGGCACTGGAACTGCTTGGGCAGAGTCCACAAACTTTGGTGCCCATATGACCCATCCAAATGAAATTAAAGTGCCATCATAACAGTGTGGTTCTCTTTCATTTTGATGTGGTTTCTATTACAAGCTGGCTTCATAAGAAATCTTTGGGCCATAGCTCAAATTAAAAGCCCACAAACTGAAAGGCTTTTAACCCCCCATTATCACCAAGGCACACACACTCTCCAGAGTCCCTGCGTCCCTGTAAGACACTCTGCCCAACATCCACCCAGGACTCTTGTTAGGTGCAAACCAACACCAAAATGATGGAAAGTACAAACGATGGTGGCCAGCAGTGATGATGATGAGCAAACAGGCAAATGACTTTGAGGTTTTCTGAGATACTTGCTGCTTTTCGCTCCACAGGTAAGCGAAGTATGTTCTGGGGAGATGGTTTCCAGCAGTTTCTCACCTGACTGAAGTCAGGGGTACCAATGCTATGATCTCTGCAGGACAGAAAAGTGAACCCTAGGCTTCAAGAAGTTTTGCCATTCTTTTTATATTCTTTCTAAAAGCATGAAATGTTTTTTTTTTCCAAGTTCCAGAGGCTTCCTACCCATTAGGGGCTAAAAGTTGAAAACCCAGAACCTGGTTCTATCCCTCAAAATCACCACTGACTGTCTATGGCCAGAAGAATGCACGAGGCAGCTGGGCTTCCTTCCCTGGGCTGAGGAAGGGTGCTTCAGGATGGGGGCCTGGAATTTGGAGCGTTCTTTTGTCTCATGATTGTAAATGGCATGAAATTGAATCATGCGGAAAGGAGGAGGAGGGAGGAGCTAGGCGGGCTCTTGTCTCGCGGCAGCAGCATGGCTGAGCTCACAGCTAAACCCCTTTACCATCCCCCGAGGTCTCGGCTTGATCGGGTGACATATTGCTGGCCTCCTCTTAGCCCAGCCATCACTTTTGACTCAGTTCTTGTCAGGCATCATGAGGCTGAGGAAAAGGCTGGAGGAGTAAATCAGGCATCTGTTTATTCAAGTGCTTTTGTTCAGGTGTTTTTTTCCCCTTTGCACTGTGTTCTTTCCCGACTCGTGGAAGGAGCAGCTCTGCCAGAAAACACGGTAGCACCAGCTGCTTCAGAGGACAGGCGTCTTAAACTGAGCCCAGAAGGGGCTGATCACCTGCCTGCCTGTCTGAGTAGGTATCATTCGGACGGTGTTTGCTAAATGCAAGCTGCCTTGGAGGGCACACATGGCCCACATGTACATGTGACGGGAATTCCCCAGAAGGCACATCTTGAATCGCATCACTGTGTACATCACAGAGCTGTTTTCCCACCCACGTATGTGGGATGTGGAGGGGATCCTGCTTTCTCACTATGAATAATTTCAAAGGAAAAAGCAAAGTGCTGGGGATACACAGCACTTCATCCTAGAGCTAGAATGAAAGGCGCATTTGCCTTGCTTTCATCACTGTTTCACTTATTCTTCCACTGGCACAAACCAGGCCTCCGAAGCTTGTCCAGGCCCCCTTTCCTGAGCCAACACTGCCTCCTAGAAAGGTCCTAGAAAGTATCAGGTGGAGCCGGTTCCTGTCTTTACAGCTGAGTCAGTCCCAATGCCAACTCTCTACCTTATGAGAATAACAGTTCAGTAAAATTATCACATCATGTGAGCCCCCGCCTCCAGACTGTAAGCTACATGAGGGCAGAGACTATGTATTATTCATCTTCTCTGCTCAGCCTCTTTCTTGTACATAAGAGTCACTCTGTAAGTATTACTTGAAACAAATTGGCTATTTTTTTTTAATTAAATGGGTTGCATTCTCATTTTTTCTATTCACCAAGCAAAGTCCTTGCTATCGTCTTCTCCCATACCTTTAGGAATCTCAATCAAAGCATTCAAGATTTCTCCAAAAAATTTTTTCTCCAAAAAATTGTCCAGGTTTCTCTAAGCCAGCCCTGGTTTACTACTGTTATTTTTAACATCTAGCATTTTTTCTGTCATTTCCAAAGTATCTCAGTTTAACAAATTACATGATCATCTGTGTCAATTTGGCCCACTGAGAAGCAGACACCAAGATGAGATTACATGAGCAAGGACTGTATTAGGGGAAATAGTTTTTAAGAGATGAAATGGGGAGGGAGTTAGGGAAAGCTGGGGGAGCTGTAGATTGCCAGGCAAGTCCCGAGAGGGAGGGATGGGTAAAAGCCTCCAAGGTTGCCAGCAGTCTAAGAAGGGTTTGGCAAGGTAGTCAGAAACTCAGGAGCCAAAGTTGGCCATCAGAGGAAACGCAGGCCTCCCCAGAACGGACCTGCCTCAGTCTTCCTAGCACATTCAGCCTCAGGCTGGAAACAGCCTATGAAATCATGACCTTGACACAAATGTAGAGATGGATTTCGGAGTTAAAGTCCTTGGTCAATTACCCTCCTGTGATTGGTGGTCTATGAAGCAGGCACATTCACAAGGCAGCCCCATCACTCTAGTTGAGAAAAGGAGCCCTGACCGTCTTCATGTTAAGAAGCTGTAGCCATGCTTCTTGCCCTCCCCTCAGCCAGATGAAGGCCCAAGCTTTGAAATAACAACCATTACAAACATAGCAACCATCTTCCAGGGGGTCAGAAGCACCCAAGCTAAGTCAAGCTATGATTCACCCTCTCCTACCACAACCAGGCCTGGAAAGTGACCAGAAGCTAAGAGCTGCAACAGGGCAGAAGTGGCATCACATGTTGGCAAGTGACTCTTTTTTTTTTTAATTTTTTGTTTTTTAAACTTTTTATTTTGCATTGGGGTACAGCCGATTAATGATGTTGTGACAGTTTCAGATGAACAGTAAAGGGGCTCAGCCATACATACACATGTATCCATTCTCCCCAAACTCCCCTCCCACCCAGGCTGCCACATGACATTGAGAGAGTTGCAAGTGCTGTACATTAGGGCCTTACTGGTTATCCATTTTAAATACAGCAATGTGTCCATGTCCATCCCCAACTCCCTAACTATCCCTTCACCTATCCTTCTGCCCAGCAACCATCACTTCCTTATCTGAGTCTCTATTTGTAAGTTAATTTGTATCATTTCTTTTTAGATTCACATATACATAAATAGCCCAACTCCCTCACCTTTAGGTGTGACAACTCAGTGTGTTCTAGAACACTAATTTTTAAGCTGGCCAATTTTCCCTCCAATTTGGTGTGTCTGAAGACAGTTTTGTTGTCCCAATCTGGGGAAAGGAAGTGCTACAAACATCTATGGATAGAGACCAGGGATGTGCTAAACATCCTATAAGGTTCAGGATAGCCCCACAACAAACAGTTATCCAGCCCAAAATGTCAATAGTGAGAAACTGCTCTAGAGGAAGAGACTGAACACTAAGCTCCAGTCGCCCAGCCCCAGTAGCTAGCTTGCTAAGGTGCTCCGACTAGCTGCCCCATCTTCCTTCCCTCCTCTCTTACAGTCCTTGACCTCCCAAACTACCTGCACTCGAATCCTTAACTCAGGATATGCCCTTGGGTGAAAATAAAACTAAGATGCTGAGTTTCTGATATGTCTTCAGTTCCTGATTCCAGTGCTACCTAAGATGCCAACAACTTATGCCAATAGTGAGAGTTAGCCAACTATACTGTTTTAGAATGATCACTGTCAACCTACAAGACCACTCTCACTTATAACAGCAATTGCAGGCTCAAGAGGTTATCAAAATCACCCTCTGCTTCAGCTGACTGGATAAATCAGACTAGACCTGCTCTCTTTATGCAGCTTTTTTTTCCATTCAAGGACCCACTGCATTCTCTCATTCAAATCTCTATTGAGATTGGAGTGACCAACCATCCTAGTTTTCCCAGGACTATCTGGTTTTAACAATTTAAGTCCCACTTCCCAGGAAATCCTTCAGTCCCAGGTAAACCAGACAGTGGCTCCACTAATTATGATTCACCATTTGAAGGGTTTCTGTCTTGGAAGCTTGCCTAGCTAGTGGATATTCCAGGCTCCATTAGAAATCAACATGAATATTCTTGTAGGTCCAAAACATCAGAAAAAAATGGGCAGGGTAGAAATGAGTGACTGGATCCAGGCACACTCCCTAAGCTCATAACATTACTGAACACTGGATCGACAGGCTGGTTGGACTGAGAGACATCCCCCGGGGCCACATGGAGCCTCTCGGCAGTGAGGTATCCCAGCTTGGTGGTGAGATCATGCCTAGAAAGACTTCTGAAAATCCGAACTGCTGAGAGCCATCATTAATTATATATTAGAGGGCACTCAGGCAGGCGAGCTGGCACACACAGCCAGAGGAAAACCTCAGCGGTCAGAGGTTGGAATTAGAGATTGCCTCATGTTGTGACTGACTTCGGCCACCTCCAATAAAGAGGTGTGGCCCGAAGGACTGTCAGCCTCGGGAGCTTCAAGATCACAGCGTGACAGTCTTGTGCTTGGGGAACATGGGGATCTCTAGGAGAGAGACTCAGAGACACCACACAGATCATAAAAATAAAACCAATAGTCCTTCAAATCTCAAGTCCACAAGAACCCAGTATTACCCTGCATTCTAGGGGTACATGGGAAAGTCTTATCCTCAGGGAGCTCAAAATCTAGCCATAGAAACAAACAAAAAGGGTACAGTGTGATGTACAAGTAGCTACCGATAGCCAAGGGCAATAGACAAGTTCTCTAGGAGGTTGTGACATTCATTTCTGCTACAAGTGTTTGTTGAGCATTATAGAGCATTAGGCACTATGCCAGATGCTACAAATCCAGGAGGGGAAAAGTCAGGTATATTTCTGATCTTATGAAGCTCATGACATGAAACTTCTGATGATGTAATTACATAATGAACATTTGGTAAACAAATGAAGCAGAATGAGAGCCGTAATATTTGAGCAAAAACAATCTGGGGCTTCAAACGATAAGCAGGTCAGTGTTGTCATAATTCAGGTGGACACCAGGGAGGAGGACTACAGGAGAAAGGACCCGAAATCAGTCAGAGACCCTCAAGAGCCGAGTGACCCTGAGTTGAGCTTCTCCTGCTGGAGAGGGCAGCAGGGTGGCCCAGCAGTAACTGATGGAAGAAAGGGGTTAGCCACCAGGAAGGCAGACTAGGTCTCAGTCTGAAAGGGCCACTTAACCTCCAAGACTGAGTAAAAGCCATTAAGGGATGATTGGCCTGCTGTGGAAACTGCCTGGTAGCTACACCTTCCACGTGCTGACCTCACCTTCCTCCTTCATCCAGTCACTCATTCAGTAGTTACCGAGACTCCCCACTCTGTGCCGATCACTGTGCTGGAGGCTGGGTTCATACCGTGATAAAGGAGACATAATGTCTGTCCCCAGAGGAATGCTGTCTAGTGGGGGAGTTGGACAAGTCAATAAGAAGTTATGCTGTGCGTGACAAAGCTGTAAGGGGCAAGCAGAGAATGCCAAGAGTGTTCCTCCCCCTGCTAACACATCATTCTACTCAAATCCAGTGCTACCTGACTAATCATGGTTCTCTCACTTTGCCTGCTATGGATTCCAATTCTTCCCATAATTCACACTCTTTATTCACACTCTTAACAGGTGTGTGGTGTTTCCTCCTCCTCCCCCATCATCTCGCTGAGTCATTCTCACCTTGCACAATCCTCCAATCCACATGTCCTGTCTTTTCCTTTGTTCTGCCATGGTGCATATGGCAACCCCCTACCAGAATGCGTAACACACTCTAAGGCAGTTCTTAACTCATGGATCTTTCTTCTCTACTAGACATGAGAAAAGAACCCATCCATGCATCCAATTTGTGCTGTTTCCCAATTTATTCATTCAGCACAGTACTGAAGGTTTCCAAGTGAAAGAATGAATACATGGATGAAATGGGATGATCAAAAAATGCAACTTCTGGGAACCAAAACCAAGAATAGATATATGTATATATATGACTTATACACTTTGTTGTACAGCAAGAAACTAACACAACATTGTAAAACAACTATATTCCAATTTAAAAAAAATAAAAACTAACTTAAAAAAAAGGACTGAGGCATGGGGTTGATAATTTTGAACAAACATAGGCAAAGATGACTGTGTCCTTTGGCAGGATTTTTTCTCAACAGTTTTCTCCTTTACTCCGGTTTTTTTAAGCAAAGAATTGCAGTGTACAATTTGATGAGTTTGGACATATACAAATAGCCATGATACCATCACCACAGGTAATAGGTATACCCAACAATTTCCAGAGAGAAAGCTGACCAAACTGGGCCACTCAACCCCAGAGTTGGTCTTTCGAGCCACTCAGACATTCAGAGCCAGTCATACTATATTAATCAGTGATATTTACAGTCCTCAGGTGCATTCCACCTGTTCAAAAATAGCAATACCTTTTTGCATGCATAGGTACACATGACCTGCTATTTAGCCTTTTAGTCAGAAGAAAAAAAAATACATTTGTTCACTCAGAACCACAGCAAATAAGACCCTGAAGCTCTCTGTAGTTTAACATCTGGAATTCATCACCATATGCTATTCAAAGAGCCTGCATCGGGGAGATAGGATAAGCCTTAAAACTTTCACGAACACTGAAGTGGGCTGAGGCAGGGTAGATTACACACCCACCTTCAACTTAATTTTGCTCCTGGACAACTAGTTTGCAGGTCGAGTGGCATTTACTAATAGAACTAAGCTTGACAGTGTTAAAAACACATTGAGTTAGAAGCAAAAGGCTGGGGAAAACTGAGAATCTTTGAGAAAAATCCAGGTGCTTCTCAATATATGGGGCTTATTTTAGAACTTAAATGTTTGGTTTGTTTTTTCAAATGGTTTCTCATTATCTACAACAGGAATCTTAGCCACACTTTACCCAGGAGGAACGAGGGTGGTGTTCTTAGGACAATCCAGCTCCTTGCCCTGTGCCACATGAACTGCATTCTCTGTCCCTCAGAAGTTCTACGATCTCAGTGAGCTTGTAAGTTGTGGGTCCTTTACCAGGCAGACTGCCCTGGTCTGAGCACCGTTCTTAGTGAGGAATCTGTGCCCCAGGTAAGAACTCAGGTCGCCTTGACAGCCACCCTGGAAAGGAAGTCTTCCTACCATGGAAGAGCCAGCTGGGGACCAAGAGGGTGGAGGAAACCTGCAAAAGAGTCAAGAGTCATGAAAGGGAATCCGCAGGTCAGAGAATGAGAACCAAGAAGAGTGGACTCTGCAGAAGGAGCTGAAACTTGATCCTAGCCCTGTTTTTACTTTGTTCGTTTAGTTGGTTTTTTGTTTGTTTTGAGCTGGGTTGCTTTATCTATCTGAGCCTTAGTCTCCTCACTTTTAAAATGGTAAGAGTAGTAGTATCTGTCTAATTAAATTGTTGGGGATATAAGTATTCAGTTATGTAAAATGTCTAGAATGGAGCCAGACTATCTGTAAACCTCAATAAATGAGTGTTATTATGCATTCAATAGTGTCCAAATTCCTACCGGTCGTGAGTCTTCAGTTACAGTCTCTTGAGGACTGGGAACATAAGCATTTATGATCTGGCCTGTATACAGCCCCTTAGATTTGAAGGTTTTGAATACTGATCACAGATACCAAAAATGTCAGGACTAGAAAAAACTTGATAAATTGTCTAGGCTGAGTGCTTTCCAAAATTTTCTTTTAGACCCATAACTTGTCCTTCAAACAAAACATTTCTGCAGAAATTCAATACAAAACAGAGCAAAGTGAATTTGGTTGGAGTGGGAGTGACGGGGTACAGCAGCAACCACTTACCTGACCCTCACAGACATCCCTGCAGTGATCCCCAGAAGCATATCCACCAAGACCCCCAAGTCCCCAGATAACACAGTGAGAAGACTAATGGTCTGTACACCCTCCTATTTTATAAGTAGGAAAGCTTATGAAACTTCTGGAAAACTGAAGCCCAGAAAGGTTAAGTCACTACCCCAGAGGTACTCACAGATTGAGTATAAAGCCAGGTCCAAATAAGACACTTTGCCACCTGATAGTCAGTCCATCATTATCAACAGAAGAACTGATAAATTTGTCATTGGTGCTCTCTGACCTTCCTAGATCATACTCTCTTTCCCCCATCATCTCCGAGTCACCCAGTGCCTTCATTCAAATTTTTGCCAACATGACACTGTAAGTCGACTGGACTTCACTTAAAAATAATAAGTAAAAAAAAAAAAAAGACCCTCCATCACTAACACAGCCCGCCACTCCAGTATGCCCTCCCCAAAGTATCCCATCCTTCACAACCTTTCAGTCTCTTCTTCATTCTCAAAACTTATCTGCTTTCAGTCCTGTTCCCTCAAGCTCCTGTTCATTTACTGATCTACATGATGACAAACCAATCAGTAAGGAGATAGCTTTGAATGCTTGTTCATTACCCAAATAATTTCTATAAGTGTATTTTAACAAGAACTTTCTAGCAACCCTTTAGAGACAAAAAATTTTAAGAAGAGATTCATGTTGACCACTGGGAGGTTTTAGACATATGCTCCTTCAGATCTGGAGAAGGCAATGGCACCCACTCCAGTACTCTTGCCTGGAAAATCCCATGGACGGAGGAGCCTGATAGGCTGCAGTCCGTAGGGACACAAAGAGTCGGACAGGACTGAGGGACTTCACTTTCACTTTCCACTTTCATGCATTGGAAAAGGAAATGGCAACCCACTCCAGTGTTCTTGCTTGGAGAATCCCAGGGACGGGGGAGCCTGGTGGGCCACCATCTATGGGGTCGCATAGAGTTGGACATGACTGAAACGTCTTAGCAGCAGCAGCAGCAGCCTTCAGATCACATCAAGCCTCAGCTTATAACACTAGGACTCCTCTCCCATGGGCACCAGTCACTTTGGCTACATCTATGACCCATACAGGGCTTCCCTTGTGGTTCAGACAGTAAAGCGTCTGCCTACAATGTGGGAGACCCGGGTTCGATCACTGGCTTGGGAAGATCATCTGGAGAAGGAAATGGCAACCCACTCCAGCACTCTTGCCTGGAAAATCCCATGGACGGAGGTGCCCGGTAGGCTACAGTCCACAGGGTTGCAAAGAGTCGGACACGACTGAGCGAATTCACTTTACTTCACTTCATGACCCACATCATGGTCCCATTTCTCACTCACCTCCAAATTCAGTCAATTTACACTATTGTTGGTTAACATAAGGAGAGGGGACTTCTGTTAAGTCAGAAGTGGAAGACTAAAAGGGGAACATGAAAACTGAATTAAATATACCTAAAGGAAGCGTGACACAACAACCCCAGCTGAACTTGCCACAAAAAGCTCCCCATCCACCGTTCTCAAGGACCTGATGTATAACTGTACCTGAGCAGCAACGAAATCACAAGCACTTTGGTTGCACACAGGGCTGCACAAGTGACTGGCAGTCAGAAGACCCGGGGTCTAGTCCCAGCTCCTCCATTAACTAGCTGTGTGGACTTGAAAAACTCTCATTCCCTCTTTAAGTCCATGTATCCTCAATTGTAAAGTGGAGAGTGGGGTTATCATGGCTCTAAAGTCCTTCAATATATACTTTTGTATGGTTCCGTCATTCTTCAAGCTTTTCACCTTATGGAACGATGGTAGAGATAACTGGCCTCCAAAAAACATGTGCTCCCCTTCCTATAGCTTCCCCTTCTCCCCACTGAGAAGCGGAAACCTGCCAGGGACATCTCCGTCTCCCTGACCCCCATAGGTAAGACCACGTGACTAGATCTTCCCAATAGAATATGAGCAAAAGCTATGCATGTCACTTCCAGGCAAGGTGATTAAGACACAGCTGTCCCCCTCCCACACTCTCTTCCTCTGTCTCTGGCCAGACGCAGAAAATTCTGAGGGCTTAGGGGAGGCAGAGCCGCAAGACAAAAGGAGCCTTGGTCCTTGAGTCACCACTTGGAGGAAGCTGCGCTAAGCAGGCATACTCATGCTGGACTATTCCATGAATGAGAATTAAACTTTTCTTGTGTAAAGCCACTTCAATTTGGTGGTTTATTTGTTATGAGCAGCTAGCATTTTCCTAACTACCATGAAAAACACAAAGTTCTGTTTGACCTTTGATTTAGACTTTTGATACAATTTGAAAAATATTTATGAAAAGTGCTAAGAGCTGGGAAGATTGAACAGTGAGAAAAAGAGTCCCTTCCCAGGCTCAGACCCAGTAGAGCATAGAGACACGTGTTCCTAGTAGAACATATTACTATATGTTGCAAAATGAGATAAATTCCATAAGAACAGCAAAGATCTACAGAGAAGGGAGAAAGGGAGAATGAATAAAGCCCACCCAACCCACTTCACTAAGGACTGTCCTGCAAAACATCCAAGTGAGCCATAATTAGTTTCCAGATTGAGTTGAAATTATGTTTCAGCTCAGTCCTGTCTCCTGACATATGGGGTGACCCACCCTGTGATTAACACACATGGTTTGGGGGTGATAGCTGCTCCCCCTGACACACCAAGGGTCCCAGCACGCCCCATGCTCAGCCCAGGCACAAAGGAGGTGATTTGCCTGGGGTTGTAGTTCATCCTTTCCTAACTCTTTAATTCTCACAGATGAAGGAACAAGATATGACAGACACGCCGACCACCCAGAGGGACTGAGGGGAAATACAATTACCATCGTGAGAAAGCGGTCTAAAAGGGCTGATCCTGAGGTATTTCAAATTTGCTAACACCTCTGAAAGGAGAACAGTTGGATAACAGGTGGTCACTAGCCACTGAAAGTTACTCTAACCTAACTCAAGGGTTGAGAATATTGCCATTTATTACTTGGGGACTTGTCAAAGTATTACTTTCATTACACTAATAAATACTGTAAATGTCAAAATAAAAAATACTCTAAGTTCTGGAACTTGTCTTATCTAAATCTATATGATCTGGAAATACTTAGCAAGGGAGCCCTGTAATACAAAACAGATACACAAAGGGTCCCAAGGAAAGCCCTTGGGAAATGCCAAACTATTAATTACATATTAAACTGAAACTCTTTTTAACAGCAATTGCCTCAGCTGCAAAGAACAAAGCCGAATGCATTCCAGGGAAGGAGGAAAGGAACCAAGTTCTTTGGCTCCTTCCAGTAAAGGCCCTTTAAAGGTGAAACCAATTGTGATGGGTATTTGAATTTTGTTTAGATTACAGGGAGAGGAGAGGAGAATCTTGTGTATTTTCTATGTTTCAAATTTTTTTTAAATATGATTTTTTTAATTGTAATCATGAACCTAATCAAAAAAGGAAAATTTTCCAGGGAGACCCTCATTGCCTAGAAGCCCTCTTCTCACATGGAATCCGTGTCATTTTTCAAAATTAAGAAATATATTTTTTAATTTTAAATCTGAAAAAGTTGGAAAAATAACAACGTGCACTCAAAGGTGAATTTCACATACACACACATTGAAAGTGAATCACGCTTTTTGAGGCTATCTACTGTGACATAGAGTTTAACTATGCAATATATGTTCTCTGAATTTTTTCACAGAAGAACATAGAATTATATAATCATTAGGCAGCTGACGCAGACTGATTTGGCCAAATTCAGAATGCATGTGGATGTGACTAGCATACAGTGGAGATAGTCTGACAAATGAATCGTCAAAAGAGCTCAACCTCCACATAAGAGTCCAGCAACTTACCTCCACCACCCCAGCTAAGCCCAGCCTAGCTCTGCACTCTTCCAAGAGCCATAATCACCCACAATGACGCATCCTTGGGCATCAACAGCAGCCCCATAATAGCTAACATGCTACTCCAGGCCTATAAAGCCTGTTTTTAAGTTTGTTTATCTTCATTTACGTGCTGAATTCCCCCACAGCCTCCTTGATGAAGCCATTAAGTGCTGGGTTCGAAGATGGTGCAATCCTTGTTTTTCCTTTGACTTTTGCCATTCAAATCTGCATCTCCACCCATGAGTCCCTGGTTGCCAGCTGGCTCTTGGGTACCTGCTTGGCAGACACCACTTACTCTTTTATTCCAGGCTACCTGGCTTCTTCCTGCCACAAGGAGGTTTTCCCAAAGCGGATGGAAGGCATTTCACACAGGATGAGCAATTATTTATGTTGTGTTTTGCCACCAAGCCTCTTTATTGCTCTCCTGGGCAGATCTGATAGAGTTCCTCTGAACAGCTGGAAAGGATGTGAACCCGGGGAGTTTCTAGTCAGTTACTTCATTGGCTGTGATCATGGCATTGATAAACTTTATTCTGTGTATTCTGTGGTTCATTTTTTTTAATCTACTCATTTTTCCAAAAGTTGTTTCTGCCAGTTATACATTTTTTAACCTGCAATAAAATATTAGCAATAAAACAAGAATTCTTAATGTGTAAGATATTGTTGAAAATACTTTTCAGACCCATCCAACTTGTTACATGTAGCTATAAACCTAGTCTTACCTTGAGCCATATTTAAAATCACAGTAGTAGATTCATAGTAGCAGGAGTATAAAGTTTAGTCAGGTGGTGTTGAACTAGAGGAGCTATTCCTCCAACTAAAACACACACACACACACACACACACACAAAATTTAGGTGAGAAAATGACAGGTTCATGAAAGACTGATTCATATCATGTATTCCAGACAACTGGACATGGAGAAACTTCCCATTCAGCATTTGGCTCTATTGACAAAGCCTCAGTCTATTAGAGGCACCTCCCTGGCAAGCAGGAAGTGAATGCTCTTAGGGTTTCTCCAGCCCCTACAAAGCCCAAGGACTAAGTGTTGAGTTCTCAGTTGAATGGTCAGTCCACTTCAACTTTTCTAGCTGCTGCTGCTTCTGCTAAGTCGCTTCAGTCGTGTCCGACTCTGTGCGACCCCAAAGACGACAGCCCATCAGGCTCCACCTTCCCTGGGATTCTCCAGGCAAGAACACTGGAGTGGGTTGCCATTTCCTTCTCCAATGTATGAAAGTGAAAAGTGAAAGTGGAGTCGCTCAGTCTTTGACTTAGCGACCCAATGGACTGCAGCCTACCAGGCTCCTCTGTCCATGGGATTTTCCAGGCAAGAGTACTGGAGTAGGGTAAATCAATTAATCTGTATTTCCAAGGGGAAATAAACAGGTTGATACCAAAAGGATGATGAAGTATCTATAGACACAATGTACACAGAGTAAAAATGAACTCTAATATAACTACTAATCCAGATTCTATAACATATAAGTACATAAATGCAAGTAAAATAGTAAGTAAAAAGTGAATAAAGAGTATATAAGTCAAATATTTAGAGCTTAAAATTATATAAGTACATATACTTATCATAAGTAAAAAAGCATACATTAAACAGAGTATACAAGCAAAGCATATAAGCCTAAAAATATAAGTATATAAAAGTACACAAATGTTAATTCAGGCTATCAAAACAATGAATTCATTAATATTTAGATGCTTTGTGATAACTACTTCAACTCTTTGAGGAGGGGAAGTAAGTCTGTTACAGACATCTACAAATGAACCAATCACCTGTCCGCTTTACCTGTACAGACATGGCCACTACAGATAAAATAATTAGAAAATCAGGCCACAGTTTTTCTTGTAAATGGCTATTTTTGTTTGCACAAAATTTGCTTTTTTGTTTGATAATATTTGTAATGCTACCTAAGAAGCTTGATATGAAATGAAATCTCTGCTTATGATGTGATTTTATACTTCACCCAATTTTTATTCAGGAAAAAAGTATTGATAAATGTGTCAAAAGCAAGTGATGTGAAAAAGACAAAAAAAAGCTATAACGTTTTTAATTTGTATGCTGCCTTGCAGGATAGTCACTAACTTTAGGAAAATAGAGAGTGTTCTGCTGAAATTCTCAGCTGTCTCCCCGTGAATTTCTAAGAATAAAACAGGAGAAATCCATTTCGCCTCAGAGTATTCCTGGTGTTTATGACTCCTGAGTTTCAAATCAAACTTGAATCTTTTGGGGTTCAAGCTTGTTTTCTCTCAGTGATACATGGTTTCCTGTTTATAAGAAAAAAGAAAAGTCCTTATTAAAAAAAAAAAAAAAAACTCAAAAGGCTTCCTGGACCTTGACTCCCTCTTACAAAACAGCGTTTTGATGAGTTAAGTGTAAATAAATCTGAAACATATGATTAATTTTCCATTAAGATTCACACAAGTTTAAAAATTATGAGGAAAAAATTCTGGGCAAAACAGGCTTTGTGCTTTTGCTAACCCCATAGCCCTTGGAAAATGGCTGGGTGTGTCCAATCATTGCTGAATTTGCCATCAGTAAGTGAATACACCTTTCCAAGTTTCTAATGTAACGCTCATCAGTCTAGTGCACCATTCATCACCCCAGAGCTTTGCCACAGGAACAAGTGCCAGCATGACTTTATCCGGCCATCTGGTATGTTACGTCCAGCTTGCACCTTGGAGTCTAGGCCCCCCAGCACCTCCTGAGGAAATGGGCCCAGGCCAGGATGTGCTAATCCCAGAGCTATCCTAGGAGATACGGACTATTCCCAACAGCTCAGAAAATGGAGCAAAAAGGGTGGGCAGAGAGACAGGGCCCTTAGCCCTCCACAGCTGAGGAGCTATCCTGGAAGACCCCTCTCCACCATGAAGAAAAGATTGGGTTCTCCGTGCACCGATTGAAGTGAAAGGACTATTTTTCCATCTGTCCCTCTTCACTGGTACACTAGCCTAAACTCTCCCTTTGGTTTGCTTCAGCAAATATTGGCAGTGAATCAAAGAAGTACTGTAAGACCATGGATCTCACTTTCAAACTAAACATGGAAAGTAAGCAAAAAGAAGCTGGGGTAAGGCTCTGAAGCATGATAGCTGTGCTCATTTTCCTCAGGCACATGTTCCTTACGGCACTCCACACTGCCTACATCATGGAAAGAACCCTCAAAGGAGTCTCCAAACGTCAATGTCAGTATCTCCAGGTGCTCTGCAAAATCTGAGAATTGTAAAGCTAGGAGAGGTCTTACAGGACTGTCATCTCTAATCCACCCTCACTCTATAGATGAGGAAACTGAGGCCCATTGATGCTGAAGAGACCCACAGACATCGCAGATATTATTACCACCTAATATTCTCATAAGCCTGGGCCCAGAACCATCTTACTGCACCAGGCTGGCAGTGCGTCTCTAGCTCCTGATCCTTTGGTGGTCGATCTGTTTAAGAGTCACAGTGGGATATCATCTCACACCTGTTAGGATGGCTAGTATCAAAAAGATAAGAGATAAATGTTAGCAAGGATGTGGAGAAAAGGGGATCCTGTATACTGCTGGTGGGAATGTAAAGCAGTACAACCACTGTAGGAAGCAGTGTGGTAGTCCCTCAAGAAATCAGAGGTCTCTGTGGAGAGAGAGCTAAATCTGCATCATAACACTGCTGGATTCTAAATCAGTTCAAATTCAAGAAAGAGTTCTGGTTAAACATGGAATATTGACAACATGAGTTTATCACCTCTTCGTACTTAAATCCATATAAAATACAGCAAGGGTATTTTTTCAATAGCTTAACCCATAAAGACAATGGGGAGATTTCAGCACGCAATGCATTTACATTAATTTTGAAAAGACAGAGTTGAAGGAATGATGTAAGACTTAGTGAAGCAAGAGAAATTATAAAATTTGCAACCTGAGAGTCTACAGAAGTCACAGTACCAAGGAGAGTTACGCCAGTTTGCTGCATAGAACCTCTGACAGGGTCACATTTGGAGGGACAGTTCCCCAGGAGGTAGCTGTGAAAGTCTGCCTCCACAGTCCCTGTCTGGGCAGACAAGGAAACAAGACATCTCTCTCCAAGTAGGTCTTTTCTCCTATTCTGCCCAGACAGGGGCTGACTTGACCCTGGCTCTTGCCAGACACCACAGCCTTATTCTCTGCAGGAAGCAGGCTACAGAGGCTCCAGACTCAGGGGCACCAAGCACAAGGGAAAGCAGAGGGGTTGTATGGGGCTAAAAATAGGGGGAGAAAATTAAAAATAGAACTGTTGGGTTAGCCAAACAGTTCATTCTGGTTTTTCCATAACATCTTACAGAAAAGCCCGAGCAAAATTCTTGGCCAACCCAATACCATATAACCCAGCAACCTCACTCCTTGGTGAATGTGTAAGTCGCTCAGTCGTGTCTGACTCTTTGCGATTCCATGGGCTGTAGCCCGCCAGGCTCCTCTGTCCATGGGATTCTCCAGGCAAGAATACTGGAGTGAATTGCCATTCCCTTCTCTGGGTGTATACTCAAAGGAAATGAAATCAGTCTCATATCTGTACCCCACATGTTCATTGCAGCATTATTTACAATAGCTAAAGACATGGAAACAAACTAAGTGTCCCTCAATGAGTGAATGGATAAAGAAAATGTAATTGATGATAGACAGAGACATACATACAATGGATTAGTATTCAGCCATTAAAAAAAAAAAAGGAATCCCATCATTTTTGAAAACCAGAATGAAGCTGGGTGGCATTATGCTAAGTGAAATAAGACAGAGAGAGAAAGAAAAGTATTGAGTTGGTATCACTTATATGTGGACTCTTAAAAAAAAAAAATGTTCAATCACAGAAATAGTAGCATGGTAGTTACCAGGGGCTGGGGTGGAGGACAAATGGGAAGACATTAACTAAAGGGTACAAACTTTCACTTACAAGATGAACAAATTCTGAGGATCTAATGTACAGTACCATGATCATGCTTAATACTATATTGTATTCTTGAAGTTTTCTAAAAGAACAGATCTTCAGGATGGTGATTTTTAGACATTAGTCTGCCATCTTCTCAGTCAACTGACTTTCCAAATAAAGTCATATTCCTTGCCTCAAAAAAAAAAAAAGAATAGGTCTTCATTGTTCTCAACACACACAAAAGGTAACTTTGTGAAGTGATGGCTGTGTTAACTTATATACATTCTGGCAATGTATATAAAATGGTTTACATGTATATAAAATATAATGTTTCACACTTAAAATATGTGCAATTATATTTGTCAGCTATACCTAGATAAAGCTGAGGGGAAGAAGGAATGACAACATAGAAATTTTCAGCTAGATAGGACAACTATCTGAGTTAAACAGTGATCCAGTCAGCTTCCGACCATCTGCAGCAAATGTTAGCCTCTCAGTCATGTCTGACTCTTTGCGACCCCGTGAACTATAGCCTGCCAGGACCATCTGTCCATGGAATTCTCCAGGCAATGGAATTCTCCAGGCATGGAGTGGGTTGCCATTCCCTTCTTCAGGGGATCTTCCCAACCCACGGATCAAAACCCAGGTCTCCTGCATTACAGGCAAATTCATTACTATCTGAGCCACCAGGGAAGCCACAAGGAAAGGAGCAAAAATCTGGGCAACTCATGCTGCTGCTGCTGCTGCTGCTGCTAAGTCACGTCAGTCATGTCCGACTCTGTGCAACCCCATAGACGGCAGCCCACCAGGCTCCTCTGTCCCTGGGATTCTCCAGGCAAGAACACTGGAGTGGGTTGCCATTTCCTTCTCCAGTTCATGAAAGTGAAAAGTGAAAGTGAAGTCGCTCAGTCGTGTTCAACTCTTAGTAACCCCATGGATTGCAGCCTACCAGGCTCCTCCGTCCATGGATTTTCCAGGCAAGAGTATTGGAGTGGGGTGCCATCACCTCAGGTGGCAATTCAAATGGAAATGCTATTTGTTCTGGTAAGGCACAATGTGTCTTGTCAGCCATGACAGCAAATCTCTTTCAAAATGTCATGGGCAGAGATTGGTCTTCATCAGCAGATGGGGGGGACACAAGGCTCTGAACTATGCTGGATGAAATTGGCAACAGGAAAAGTACATCTAAGTTTTTAAAATAATAATAATAAAGTATGTGTGTCTCTGTGTTTTCACCCCCACAATCGCACCTGCATGTCATAGGAAGGGACAAGACAGAAGGCAGCCCCTCTTTTCTGCTCTGAGGAAGCCTCTGCAGTGCTCTCTGGAGTCAAAAGTAGAGAATGGAACTCTAGGCGCTGATGTGGCAAAGCCTACAACGGCTAAGATGCCTCTGAGGGTCACATGATTCTCTACTTGGAAGTCAGCGCACTTGGTAAACTACATTTACCCTGTCCTAGAATTATTTGCAAACTTGGCTATGAGTTTAGGTAAAATGGGTCACTACCTTTTACAAAGGCTCTAGAAAAATCTACAGATCCAAAATACCTCCCTCTTTCCCCTTGGTCAAATGCCTAGAATGTCGTTTGTGGTGTAGTGCATTTCCATTATCTATAGCAAACCATCCCAAATATTAGTGACTTAAGCAAACTATAGCCATTTTATTGTCTCACAACTCTGGGCCAAGAGAGACAGATCTTCACACCCACAAGACGCTGGCAAGGCTGCAAGCTTCTGGAGCCCAGTTGGGCTCAACCATCTGTGTACATGGATGGCAATTAAGGCTACCTTTTGTGGCTTCTCCATGTGGTCTGGGCTTCTTATCTCATGGCAACTATGTCCTGAGAGAGAAACTCACTAGAATGAACTTTCCAAGAAGGAGCACACAGGAGCTGCCAATCCTCTGAAAGGCTGGACCCAAGATGGACAATAGGTCACTTCCACTGTGTTCTAGGAATTGTGCAGCTACCAGCCCAGACCAGATTCAAAGGGATGGAGGAACAGAACCTTCTTCAGTTGGTAAAATGATGAAGAATTTGTGGCCATCATGACTTGACCACAGAGCCTCATTCCTTTAGTCCTATTTTTTTGTCAGATCTATAAAGCAGATAGCCATGGCAGTTGCGATATTAGCTTTACACAAAACCATGATTGCAGCTTACTGAACATGTGGCTTCAATCCTTTCCCGAGAGGCTGTTCCATGGGAGGAAGGGGATAATACATCAAAAGCACAGTCCAGCTCTTCACCCCTTTCTATATCCTTACTTCTTGCCATGCAGTTTGACAGTGCCCTCCACTCTGACTCTGGGCTCATCCAAGTGATCTGCTGTACCAATGAGATGGTAGGAATGTGATGCAAGATTTGAAAGGTGCTGCACAATTGAGCTTACCCTCCCTTTTGTGCCTCTGCTGACATCGTAAGAATGTGCCTAGATTCACCTGTTGAAGATGAGACACCTAGCAAAGCCAATTGCCCCAGCTGAGGCCATCTTAGATCAATGACATCACCCAAGATAGCTGGACAAGCTCAGCCAAGATGAGCAGAACCCTCCAGCTTACCCCCAGCTGACTGCAGACTGAACAATAAATGCTAAATATCTCACTGAGGTTGTCCACTTCTTTGTTACTCAGCATTATTGTAGCAATAGGTAGCTGATGCAGAAAGAATGCTGGGACTGGAGATATCTGAAAGTAGTCAAGGTTATCAAGAAAGAAAAAAAGGAGACAGAGATCAAACTTGACACACTTTCAATTTCTGCCCTGACTGTTGCCATGTACAATTACTAAATATCTAATAGATTGAACTACAAATATTTTGCAGAAGTGATTCATTTGCAGCAGGGAATCATTTGGCACCAAGAGAACCGGGCTTATAAACAGCTTGTGATGACAACAGGAAAGTGCAAAGAAAGAGCTCCATTTGGTTCTGCTGGAATCAGTCACATCCATGGGCACTTGGGGCTGGATGCAGCTCAGCAGAGCCCAGAGCAAAATGACAAATGAGGCCACTGGGTACGTGTACACCAGAGGGAAACCTGGCCTTTGGCTATGGTTCATTAACGAGACTGAGGTTTCTCCTTGAAAATCTGGGCAGCAGCTTTGAGAATCCTTCCAGGGATTTAGTCCCAAGTTTAACAGGCAGATGTAAAGGTTCTTTTTGTCTGAATTTGGGTGTTTTGCAAGGTTTTAGCCATTGAGCTTATTTATTTTCTTTGCCATAAATTACAAGCATAATCTGTGTATGTATAATATATGTGTGTAAGTGTATAACTATATACACATCTGTGTGTCTGAATATATATCTATCTCAATCCATGTGAGTATACTGGGGCAAATCCTATAGGAGCTATAATAAATAATGGGAAATGCATGGAGCCCTTTAAAAAAAATGGTAATAATCCATGATTCACATTGTCTGTCAGAGCCACACAGAAATTATAGCCTCCTTGCAGGTGCAGTTTTACAGATATTTCTATCTTTTCTTTCCAAAAAACGGCCTACGTTATCATGATGATTGTAAATTGTCTTCTTATGTAACACACTTCTCTGAGCTTATGCAATTTAGTTTTAATGAGAAATTCTCAGTAGTGGATGGCTTTTTTCCATTGTAGGTATACCCCTAAAATGTGTTAACCACTATAATGTATAAGCAAAACTACAGTTAACCATAAATTTCAGAATAATAAAATAAACTGAATTTTCATGGTAACATTAAATTATTAGTCCTTTCTCTTCCATTTAAAATCTGTAATTAAGTAAAATATGTATGTATTCACACAAGTGAACAAATGGTTAGGCTACCAATAACAGAAGAGAGTCACATTCATTTTCCCAGATATGACAGGTGTGTTTTATGAATATTTGATGTGTGGTACTACAAGGTTACATAAACAAATATGAACACAAAAATGAATGCTAAGAGATCTAAGAACACAAACTATTAATAGAACATACTGATGCTCATATATATATATATATATATTTATTTAAGTATCTAAATAATACTACTGCAGAATGTCCAGAGTATATACTCAACATAGATGGTTGTACCCATATGGATTCAAGCTCTTTTTGGAAGTAACGAGAAGACAACAAGCAAAATATTTTCAAGGGCAAGAAAACATTCTTCCAGGCAGATCACTCCTTAAGCAAACAAATGTAGTCAGTTATTCAGCCTCCCTGAGCTTTGAATAAGCTGTAAGGTGAGGTTGGAGGAAGAAGAGTTGGGGAAATTGAGTGGCACTATTGGTAAAAGAACCAAAGCCAGAAATGGAAGAGACACGGGTTTGATCCCTGGGTGGGGAAGACCCCTGGAGAAGGGCATGGCAACCCACTCCAGTATTCTTGCCTGGAGAATTCCGTGGACAGAGGGGCCTGGCGGACTACAGTCTGTAGGATTACAAAGAGTCGGACACGACTGCAGGGACTTAGCACAGGTTACCTCCAAAGATCTAGCTGGCATTAAGGTTTGAGTTGCCCTCAGGGAGGGCCTTGATCTCTAGGCAAACAGGAGGCAAGTGTGGAAGCCCAGATGAGAGAGAAGAGAAAGAAGCTGGTCAAAAGAGACTGATGGTTTTTGTGACACTCAATTATCCATTTCCGATAACAGTCTTTTCTATTGAAAAGGCACCGAGTCCACGAAAAGACTTTTTAACTTCAAAACTCTTTGAGACAATTGTTCATAAAATATATATAATATTATTTAAACAAAACACAAGTTTAGAAGACTAAATAACCATTTGTGATCCATGACTGGTACTCACTTTTTTAAAAGAAAGAACCAAAAGTTGTTTGCATCTGAAGGAGGAATTAATAGGTCAGATTCACCCCTCCATGTAAGAGAATGTATAAAAGCATTTAAGAACATTTTAGAACATTTAAGAAGCATTAAGAACATATGAGAACATTTTAAATTCAATCCTAAAATTTGTCTTCTTCCTAGATACAAGGAAACCCTTTGTTCGCACATACCTTCATCCTTTCTTTCCTCCTGGTGCATTCTGTGTGGCAACTGACTCCTTTTTCCTTAGAAATCTAAGAAACAAGAACATTAGGATCATGCCAAAGAATAATAATTGTATAGTCATTTACTGAGCTCCAAGAAGGTGCCAAGCCCTGTGCTTAAGTGGAGTAGATTATCATCTTACCTAAATCTTCCCAACACTACTCCAAGTGTTATCCAGAACATAGCTATTTGTGATGGGAGCTATTTGGCTATCTCCCACTCAATGAGTAGGAAACTGAGGCTTCGTAAGCCTCCAAAATCTTGAAGGGCATTCATTTGTCTTAGGGTGGGAGTGCCTTGAACATCAGCTAGCCAGGAAACAGCAGAGCTAGCCAGCCAGGAAATGGCAGAGCTAGGATTGAAATTCAGGTCCTCTTCCACCCAGCCAGAAATCCCTCCTTTTACACCAAGGTTGCTCTCAGAAGACTTTCTGAGGGTAGGAATGGGAACAGTACCTGGTTGGGGAGGGAAAGAATGCCACTAGCCAACCTTCCTGGGAAGTAAAAGACTATCTCCTCTGCCTTCAAACTCTTCTCCTTCCTTCCCATCTCTCCCAGCATCCTTATCAAAGCAGCCAGCATCACAGAAACCTGCCAGAGCTGTCACCCACATCTCTAGGTGCGTTCAGGCCCTGCCCCACTGTTGGGAGAATGGGACTCTTTTCCGGTGTTACCTAAAGATGCCACATATGTCCTCAGCATCATCCTTCTGTTGTTACAGTATTTCCAACTTTTCCCAAGCATTTGGGGTTTGGTTTGGACAAACCTAAAAGACATTTTGCCCTGTACTTTTTCCCATAATTTTAAACCTAAATGTATTTTATGAGAAATCTAATCCGTATGTTTCTGATTAATTTGTAAGAGCCATTTGATGTCCAAGGGCCTTTTAAGTTTTTATAAGCCTTTTTAAGACTTTCCCTCAGAGCTGTTTTGCCAACAGAAAATGAACTTAGTTCCCCACAGTTCAAGTTCTGTACCAGTCTCAACAATCACAGGATTCTCTGCTGAAACTATACTGCTTGCTGCTCTAAGAACTGATCACCCACAGATGCCCTGGAGAACTTATCACCTTTGCTCAAGTTCTCCAGTGAGACATTGCCTCTCTCATAAATGGGATGATGGTTAAGTTTCATCATTAAAACATATATCACAGTTTAGCCTGTGTTTACACCCAGCTACCAGAGAGACTCTTGAAACTTGATTGGATGGTTGATTCAATAGCGCATTAAGATAAGTCTCTAAAAATTTTCTCAAAAAACTTAAAGTAGAGTTGCTATGTGATCGAGCAATCCCACTCCTGGTCATATATCTGTTCAGTTCAGTTCAGTCTCTCAGTCGTGTCCAACTACTTGCGGCCCCATGAATCGCAGCACGCCAGGCCTCCCTGTCCATCACCAACTCCAGGAGTTCACTCAGACTCACATCCATCGAGACAGTGATGCCATCCAGCCATCTCATCCTCTGTCGTCCCCTTCTCCTCCTGCCCCCAATCCCTCCCAGTATCAGAGTCTTTTCCAATGAGTCAACTCTTCGCATGAGGTGGCCAAAGTACTGGAGTTTCAGCTTTAGCATCATTCCTTCCAAAGAAATCCCAGGGCTGATCTCCTTCAGAATGGACTGGTTGGATCTCCTTACAGTCCAAGGGACTCTCCAGAGTCTTCTCCAACACCACAGTTCAAAAGCATCAATTCTTCGGCGCTCAGCCTTCTTCACAGTCCAACTCTCACATCCATACATGACCACAGGAAGAATTCAGAGATGTATGCACTGCTATGTTCATAGCAGCACCATTCACAATAACCAGGACATGGAAACAACCTGAATGGTTATCATCAGATGAACAGATAAAGAAGATATGGTACATATATACAACAGAATACTACTTGGCCATGAAAAAGAATGAAATAATGCCATTTGCAGCAACATGGATGCATTCAGAGAGTATCATACTAAGTTAGAAAGAGAAAGACAAATACCATATGGTAACACTTGTATGTGGAATATAAAATATAGCAAAAATGACCTTATCTAATAACTAAACAGAAACAGCCTCACAGACCTAAAGAACAGACTTACGGCTACCAAGAGGGAGAAAGGCTGGGGGAGGGGTGGACTGGAAGTTTGGGATTAGCAGATGCAAACCATTATCTGTAGAATGAATAAACAACAAGATCCCACTGTATAACACAGAGAACTATATTCAATATCTTGTGATCAGCTATAATGGAAAAGAATATGAAAAAGAATGTATATATATATGTGTATAATTGAATCACTTTGCTGTACAGCAGAAATTAATACAACATTGTAAATCAAAATAAAGTAAATTTTTTAATGCACCTTAAAGAAAGGAAAGATCAAGGACTTCTCTGGTGGTTCAGTGGCTAAGACACTGCTCTTCCACTGCAGGGAGCATAGGTTTGATCCCTGATAAGGAAATTAAGATCCTGCATAGCACTTAGTGTGGTGAAAAAAAAAAAAAAAAAATCAGTCTCCATAAAAAGGCTAGAGTTTTTTCTTAACATACAGGATTATTTCTGTATTGACAATCTGGATTCTATTTCCAGCTTTATGGTTTACTAGCTGTATGACTCTGAACAAGTCACTTATTGCCTTCAGCCACAGTTTTCTCAATATAAAACAGAGATTATAGGGTTGGTTCAAGATGGTGGAGTAGAAGGACGTTACAGGAAGTTAATCAGCATGAAAAAGCAGAAAGTTACATCCCAGATGAAGGAACAAGATAAAATCCCAGAAAAACAACTAGATGAAATGAAGATAGGCAACCTTCCAGAAAAAGAATTCAAAATAATGGTAGTGAATATGATTCAGGATCTCAGAAAAAGAATGGAGGCAAAGATTGAGAAGATGCAAGAAATATTTACCAAAGACCTACGAAAACTAAAGAACAGACAAACAGAGATGAATAATATACTAGAAGGAATCCATAGCAGAATAACTGAGGCAGAAGCATGGACAAAGGACATGGAGGACAGAATGGTGGAAATCACTGCCAGAGAACAGAATATAGAAAAAAGAATGAAAAGAAATGAAAACAGCCTAAGAGACCTCTGGGACAACAATAAACACACCAGTAGTTGCATTATAGGGGTCCAGAAGAAGAAGAGAGAGAAGGGACCTGAGAAAATATTTGAAGAGATAATAGCTGAAAACTTCCCTAACATGGGAAAGAAAATAACCAACCAAGTCCAGGAAGCACAGAGAGTCCTGGGCAGGATAAACCCAAGGAGGAACACACTGAGACACATATTAATCAAACTGACAAAAATTAAAGACAGATAAAATATTAAAAGCAACAGGGAAAAATGACAAATAATGTACAAGGGAACTCCCATCAGGCAGTCAGCTGATTTCTCAATAGAAACTTTACAAGCCAGAAGGGAATGGCATGACACATTTAAAGTGATGAAAGGAAAGAAACTACAACCAAGAATACTCTACCGAGCCAGACTCTCCTTCAGATTTGGTGGAGAAATCAACATCTTTCCAAACAAGCAAAAGTTAAGAGAATTCAGCACCACCAAACCAGCTTTACAACAAATGCTAAAGGAACTTCTCTAGGTAGGAAACGAGAGAAGGAAAAGCCCTAGCTTAAAAAAAAAAAATTAAGAAAACTGTAATCATGCATATCAATAATTACCTTAAATGTAAATGGATTAAATGCACCAACCAAAAGACATAGACTGGCTGGGTGTATGAAAACCGGTACATGTATGCACTGAAACTTACCACATCACTCTGTTTGACCCCCCAAATTGTATGTAATTATTTTATGTTGTTAGGTTAATCATGTTCCCATTATGCTTTGCAATTACAATTGTCTTTTATTGATTGTCTGGCTATTGATTGTGAAAACTGATAAACATCTTTTGCTATTGTGATTAAGTGACTGTATGAATACACAGAAGAACTGTACAAAAAAGATCTTCACGACAAAGATAATCATGATGGTGTGATCACGCACCTAGAGCCAGATATCCCGGAATGCAAAGTCAAGTGGACTTTAGGAAGCATCGCTACAAACAAAGCTAGCAGACGTGATGGAATTCCAGTTGAGCTATTTCAAATCCTGAAAGATGATGCTGTGAAAGTGCTGCACTCAATATGTCAGCAAATTTGGAAAACTCAGCAGTGGCCACAGGACTGGAAAAGGTCCGTTTTCATTCCAATCCCAAAGAAAGCCAATGCCAAAGAATGCTCAAACTACCACACAATTGCACTCATCTCACACGCTAGTAAAGTAATGCTCAAAATTCTCCAAGCCAGGCTTCAGCAGTATGTGAACCATGAACTTCCAGACGTTCAAGCTGGTTTTAGAAAAGGCAGAGGAACCAGAGATCAAATTGCCAACATCCGCTGGATCATGGAAAAAGCAAGAGAGTTCCAGAAAAACATCTATTTCTGCTTTATTGACTATGCCAAAGCCTTTGACTGTGTGGATCACAATAAACTGTGGAAAATTCTGAAAGAGATGGGACTACCAGACCACCTGACCTGCCTCTTGAGAAACCTATATGCAGGTCAGGAAGCAACGGTTAGAACTGGACATGGAACAACAGACTGGTTCCAAATAGGAAAAGGAGTACGTCAAGGCTGTATATTGTCACCCTGCTTATTTAACTTCTATACAGAGTACATCATGAGAAACGCTGGGCCAGAAGAAGCACAAGCTGGCATCAAGACTGCTAGGAGAAATATCAATAACCTCAGATATGCAGATGACACCACCCTTATAGCAGAAAGTGAGGAGGAACTAAAAGCCTCTTGATGAAAGTGAAAGAGGAGAGTGAAAAAGTTGGCTTAAAGCTCAACATTCAGAAAACTAAGATCATGGCATCTGGTCCCATCACTTCATGGGAAATAGATGGGGAAACAGTGGAAACAGTGTCAAACTTTATTTTTTGGGGCTCCAAAATCACTGCAGATGGTGATTGCAGCCATGAAATTAAAAGACGCTTACTCCTTGGAAGGAAAGTTATGATCAACCTAGATAAGCATATTCAAAAGCAGAGACTTTGCCAACAAAGTCTCAAGGTCAAGGCTATGGTTTTTACAGTAGTTATGTATGGATGTGAGAGTTGGACTGTGAAGAAAGTTGAGTGTCAAAGAATTGATGCTTTTGAACTGTGGTGTTGGAGAAGACTCTTGAGAGTCCCTTGGACTGCAAGGAGATCCAACCAGTCCATTCTAAAGGAGATCAGTCCTGGGTGTTCTTTGGAAGGAATGATGCTAAAGCTGAAACTCCAGTACTTTGGCCACCTCATGCGAAGAGTTGACTCATTGGAAAAGACTCTGATGCTGGGAGGGATTGGGGGCAGGAGGAGAAGGGGACGACAGAAGATGAGATGGCTGGATGGCATCACCGACTCGATGGACGTGAGTTTGAGTGAACTCCGGGAGTTGGTGATGAACAGGGACATCTGGCGTGCTGCAATTCATGGGGTCGCAAAGAGTCGGACACAACTGAGCGACTGAACTGAATCACTTAATACCATTGTATCATGACTGGTCAAAGAAAAATTATAGAGTTCTGTATCACCAAAACTACCATTTAATAGAAAAACCTGTAATCACTTTTTAAAATCCAGATATATACTAGAATTATCTTGGAACTTTTTGAAAAATATGAATACCTAGGTTTTGATTTTTTCTTTTGCCTTAGCTCCAGTTATGCTTCTAATGAGCAGCTATGTTTAAAAGCAACTGGGGATGAGGATCTTTTATTTTTATCTATTTTGTTTCACTTTTTCTATTTCATATTCAGTGCTCCCATTTCATTTAGTTTATGTTTTCCAATTTTTCCATTTCTTTTTTTTATGTTCTTTATCCAGCCTTTACCAAGCATAGTAGAAAAGTTTCTGTATCCATATATATACATAATATGTTTTATATATATATTTAGAAAACTTTATGAATTTTTGCCTAACTAAAAAATTTACAACATTTGGATTCCACTTGTTTGACTTAGTATGAATAGAATGCTATGCTGCTAAGTTACCTCAGTCATGTCTGACTCTGTGAGACCCAGTGGATGGCAGCCCACCAGGCTCCCCCGTCCCTGGGATTCTCCAGGCAAGAACACTGGAGTGGGTTGCCATTTCCTTCTCCAATGCATGAAAGTGAAAAGTGAAAGTGAAGTCGCTCAGTCGTGTCCGACCCTCAGCGACCCCATGGACTGCAGCCTTCCAGGCTCCCCCATCCATGGGACTCCCCAGGCAAGAGCACCGGAGTGGGGTGCCATTGCCCTCTCCATAGAATGCTATATCTCTTACTTAAAAAGCTAAATATGCAACAAGCAACAAAGGTTTACTGTATGGCACAGGGAACTATAGTCGATATCTTATAATAATCTATAATGGAAAATAATTTCAAAATTAAAATATGTGTATATGTATAACTGAATCTCTAACACACACAAAATTCTACTTTTTGAAATTTAGTAATGTTTATCTTTTGCCAGTTTTTCTAAATGTCCTGTGGACATCTAATAAAAACATATGAGATAGAAAAGTTTAAATATATTTGTGTAGGATATGATTACTATAAATTAACGCAATATAAATCTATTATATTTAAATTATTAATTACATGATCCAACATGCTCCTATTCTTATTTTATCTGCACTTAATAAAATATTTTCAGAGAAATGTTAATATGTCTCACTATGATAATATATTTTTTCCCTTATATTTCTTCCGATTTTTGCTTTATGTATCTTTGTTTCTTTGTTGTTAAGATATCTAATGGTTTATGATGTCTACCTTCTCTGCAAAATTGTATCTTTTATCATTAAAAATATTAATCTTTGTTTCATTTAAAATAAATAATATTTAAAATATAGACAAACTGAAAAAGGTGTATAATTTTCAGACCAAAAAAAGGCAAAAATAAATAGAGATTATAATTTACAAGCTTTTTAAGGATAAAAGACATTGTGTCAGGCACTTGACAGACATTTAGTAGACCAGTGACTCCTAAATTTTAGTCTTTAGACAAACAGCATGATGAAGATATAGTGATACATAGACAGATATATAGAATAAATAAGATATATAGAAATCATCTGGAGGAACATGTTTGAAATGAAAATTCAAAAGTCAGCTTCAGTAAATCTTGAATGAGGCCCAAGAATTTGCATTTTGACAAGCTTCTTGGGTAATACAATGATCTGAGGCCCACACTTTGAAAAACACTGATGTTGGTAATGTGAGGTAGGAAGAGATAATAAAATGTAATAAAGATTGCAATAAGATGATGATACCATCAACTATACTGCAATTTTAAAAGAAAAAATTAAGTGAAATAAATTAAAAAAATTTTTAAGAGTGTCATAGTAATAATGAGGAGAAGTTAATGCCAAATTGAACAAAGGAAGATTATGAAACATTTAGGGAAAAATTATGCACTGTGTTTTCTCAATAACTGCTGAATTATTTGCATTCCCATAGGAGAAGCATAACCATGAACATAAAAGTAAATTTATGGATGTATTCCAGTTCACATTCAAAATGAACTCAATCAATTTTATACCAAAGATTCTCAAAATTTTAGTTATAATGCAGCCTGTTGGAGAACATTATTTTATTGTGGATAGAGAATGTTGAATTTTAAATTAAAAATCAAATTTTCAATTTCAGCCTGAATTAGAGGACATAGATTTTCAATAAAAGGAAAGTTAAGAGACTGAGAAACTTTAAATTATTAACTCAAAACTTTAAGAATAGCAACACTCTTATAGGCAAAAGAAAAAAGAGGAATATCTTTACAAGATTTCTTTCTTTTTTTTTTTAGCTTTTCAGTACTGAAGTTTGTAATATCTTTCACATTTATTTACTTATTTATTTTTAAAGTTTATTTTATTTATTTTTGGTTGTGCTGGGTCTTTATTGCTGTGTGCAGACTTTTCTCTAATTGCAGGGAGTGGGGGTTACTCTCTCAGTTGCAGTGCATGGGCTTCTCATTGCTGTGCCTTCTCCTGTCATGAAGCACAGGCTCCAGGGTGCATGGGCTCAGTAGCTGTGGTGCAGGGGCTTAGTTGCCCTGTGGCATGTGGAATCTTCCCAGATCAGGGATCGAACCCATGTCCCCTGCATTGACAGGTATATTCTTAACCACTGGACCACCAGGGAAGTCCAAAACAAGAGTTCTTGAAGACACTACAGATATGTGAAAATAAAGAAAGACTGACCCAAATGAGAACAAGCAAAGTCTGTTTATTTATAACTTGCTATAGCAAAAGAGTCAGTCACCAAAACTTGCATTTTGGCAGAGATTCAAAGGCAAGCAGAGGAGTAGGAAAGCATCAGAGTGGAAAAAGGGGGCTTCAGATACATCCTGATTAGAGGCTGTTGGCATGGGGGAGCTATAGACAAAGTAGAAGTGGGGCATCCTAGGTGGTTGGTTAGGGGACATACCTGGCTATCTCCCTTCAGTCTTAAGTTGGAAACAGGGACAAAAATTAGGGAAGTCACAAGTTATTAACCAAGTCCTAAAAAAGTTAGCAAATACAAACTACTATATATAAAATAAACAGTAAGGTCCTACTGTGTAGCACAGGGAACTATCTGCAATATCCTATAAAAACCAGTAATGGAAAATAGTACAAAAAGTAATATACATATGTATAACTGAATCACTTTGCTATACACTAGGAGGAGATCAGACCTGGGTGTTCATTGGAAGGACTAATGTTGAAGCTGAAACTCCAATACTTTGGCCACCTGATGCAGAGTTGACTCATTGGAAAAGACCCTAATGCTGGGAAAGATTGGGGGCAGGAGGAGAAGGGGACGACAGAGAATGAGATGGCTAGATGGCATCACCGACTTGATGGACATGGGTTTGGGTAGACTCCGGGAGTTGGTGATGGACAGGAAGGCCTGGCATGCTGCGATTCATGGGGTCACAAATAGTTGGACACGACTGAGCGACTGAACTGAACTGAACTGAACTGAATATTTAGAACCAACTGTTATGGAGGTTATTGTTTGACTTCCTAGATTGTTACTAAAACAAGCATTCTGACTTCCTCCAAGACCAACAGATAACACACTGGCTTCCTGGGCTGGTTATTACCAAAAATGGGTTGGTTTCCTGGGCAAGTTGCTATAGCTTGTGGGCCAAAATTCTATTTTTATGTTGTCCAGCCATTATCCATCTGTATAAACGGTCTTTCAGATACAAATTTTGGCTAAGATAGGGGTGAAGATATTATCGTTTCAAATTTATATTTATTTTGTATCTTGCCACTGTAAAATGGACTACTTATTAGAAATTCCACTGTGAATTCTAGTTAATTATAATGGTTTTATACAACCTTTCACAATGAGACTATAGTATTTACTCACCTTTCATAAGAAAATATGAATCAATACTCACTGGATATAGGAAAACTAGGGTAGTGCTATTTAACGTGCTTACTGTCCTGACTTAAATTATGCTGTTATATTAATAGTACGGAAACTATTCAGATCTTCTTGAAGATGGCAGAAAAATGACCTTTTTTTCTTTTATCAATCAGTATAAGTAAAATATACAATGACTTCAGCAGAAATATTTTAAAAACACAGTATCATTCAACTTCTTCCTTACAATAGAGAAATAACTCAAGGGCAGATTTTATCTTCTCTAATTGGAAATCTAAACATAGAGCTTTCACTGTTTTTGCAAGTAACCTGAAAGTTACTGGTTTTGTAGGTGATCTGAAAGGAATGCCTAGTGGTATAACAAATTGGTGGCGGACTCTAAACACTCCTGGGTAAAGAACAAGTGCCATGGAGCAGACAAAGTGGAAGATCTGTGGCCAGGCCTAGGGTGTGCATGCGTGTGTGTGTGCTGTCATGTCACATTCTTGGCCATCCCATGGCCTGTAGCCCAGCAGGCTCCACTGTCCATGGAATTTTCCAGGAAAGAATACTGGAGTGGGTGCCATTTTCTCCTCCAAGGGATCTTCCCGACCCAGGGATTGAATTTGAATCTCTTGTGCGTCCTGCATTGGCAGGCAAATTCTTTACCACTGTGCCACCAGGGAAGCCCAGGGTATGCAGTATCGTAAGTCATTCTTGGCCACAGAGAACGACCATGAAAATGCACTCAGCTCAAGACCTGAGTTGGAGGCTGGGAGAACTGAGTGGCTATTAAGGAAGAAAGGCAGGAGATCCAGGCATGGAGTTCAAAGGCTATACCAAATTCAGGATACCCCAAGCAACAGTTTGCAGTGAGCAGTCCACTCACATAGGTGGACCCCAGCCGGGAGCTCAAACCTCAGTAAAAGCTGGAGCTCAGTCAGGATATCAAGGCTTCCCTGATAGTTCAGTTGGTAAAGAATCCACCTGCAATGCAGGAAACCCCAGTACAATTCCTGGGTCAGGAAGATCCACTGGAGAAGGGATAGGCTACCCACTCCAGTATTCTCGGGCTTCCCTTGTGGCTCAGCTGGTAAAGAATCCACCTGCAATGCAGGAGACCTGGGTTCAATCCCTGGGTTGGGAAGATCCCCTGGAGAAGGGAAACACTACCCACTCCAGTATTCTGGCCTGGAGAATTCCATGGACTGTATAGTCCATGGGGTCACAAAGAGTCAGACACGACTGAGCAACTTTCACTTCATTCACTCGGTCAGGATACAGGTGCCAGTCAGAACATCTGTTCGTGGATGCAGGACAGATCTGAGACAAGATTCCAGTCCCAGAAAGTAGTTCTCTAAAGGGGAAGACAAGGTAACAGGGTCTGCAGTCACAGGCCTGAGCCTAAGACCAAGAGAACATGGACAGAATCAAAGATTAGGAATTATATCTGGCAGGGTTCGCTTGAAGGAAACAGACCTGGATTTATGCAAAAAAATATAACCCTGTGCTATCATGTCTTTTTTTTTATTGAAACACTGTCAACCAGTTCTGTTAGATAAGTATGAGAAGAAACCACTAAGAAGGTAGCCAAAGAGTTGCTGTCCAGTCACTTCCTTCAGAGATAGATAAGAAGGTGTTACAAGATCTCAGAGACACAGATATTAATCAATTAAGCATTTTCAGGATGTGTCAGCCATCAAGCAAGCTCAGTGCTCTGGGAAGAGGAGGGGAGACCATGATGGAAGCAAGTTCATCTAGAGAAGGAAATCAAGCAGAAAATATCAACTTTCTTCTCATTGAGCCAAGGAAGGATTCCTGGAGAATAGTTTCTGGAGAAAAATCTTCTATCTGGGAGATATTACAGGGGAGCTCCTCACTTTACTGTTTGAACTATTTTAGCATCTCTAAGTGTAAAATAATAAGTACAGTTGACCTTTGAACAATGTGGGGGTTAAGGGTCCCAACTCTCCATACAGTGTATGTGTGTATATAGCCCTTCAAGTATGAAGTTCCTCTGTACATGTAGATTCAACCAACTGAAGATGGTGTAGTACTTATGCTGCTGCTGCTAAGTCGCTTCAGTCGTGTCCGACTCTGTGCGACCCCATAGACAGCAGCCCACCAGGCTTCCCGTCCCTGGGATTCTCCAGGCAAGAACACTGGAGTGGGTTGCCATTTCCTTCTCCAATGCATGAAAGTGAAAAGTGAAAGTGAAGTTGCTCAGTCGTGTCCAACTCTAGCGACCCCATGGACTGCAGTCTACCATGCTCCTCCGTCCATGGGATTTTCTAGGCAAAAGTACTGGAGTGGGGTGCCATTGCCTTCTCCAATAGTACTTACAGTATTTACTAAAGAAAAAAACTGCCCATAAGTGGACCTGTGCAGTTCAAACCCATGTTGTTCAAGGGTCAACTGTAATCATAAAGATTTCATTAAATGCTTTCTTAACCAAAAATTATGACTGATGTAAAGTAGGCAAGAAATGAGTCTCTCTGGCTATGCCTGAAGAATACATAGCTAAGGGTGTATAAGGAGCTTGAGCCCTGTGTCAGGAGACAGTCACACTGATCTAAAGTGAGAAACCGTGTGGAGCTGAGCTTGATATGGAATAGCTGGCTTTAACAAGGAAGAGGTGTCCCGGCTGGATGTTCACATACAGGTGAGGCAGCAACACAGGCACCAGGAGACCAGCAAGAGACTCCTCTCTAGCCTCACCAGGCGGCTGTCCAGGCCCTGTGCTGGATTCCATCAGCTGGACACGCTGAGCTCTGCACGTTTCCATGAGGCTTCTGGAAAGCCGGGCAGCTGGAAGAAGCCTCTGGAAGAACTGTAGGGCATCAGAGGGTATGAGAGAAAAGCAGAATTTGGAGGTCTGGAGTTTTCTTACTCTTTTCTGTTACAATATGTGGCAGAATCATTCACTTGCTGGTTTCCAGCAAGTTTCCCTTGACCTGCTTGTAGGATTAAGCAGACATGCAGAGAAGAGTAAGAAGGCTTGGGAACCAAGAATATTAACCCAGACCTAAATAAAATGAGATCACTGTCAAGCAGGAATATTCACCAAGCAGAAGACAGTCTGATGAGAATTGTTGGTTCAGGCAACAATTCGGTGACCATCAGAGTCAAAATATTTAACCAAGTATTCTGGGGAGACAGCGAGGCCCTGAAAAATAACCATTCCTTGATAGCCCTCCTTGAGTTTGCAATCTAAGAGCATACACATGAAATTTACAAGTCAGTCTATGTAGATACAGCTGATGAAAGAATATAAAATAAAAATATAAGTAACATTGTATCTCAAAAATTGAAAGGTCTGTTAAAATGTCCCTTAAAATGTCAAACTGATGCCATCTAGGAAGACTTGACAGCAAAGGTCAAATTCGCTGAACTGAAGGGAGTAACTTGGCAGAATGCATAAGTTGTACCAATAAGGGGGGACAGACGCTAAGCTGGAAAGGCAGTTAAAAGGCAAGGCGCACCAGAACTGAGAGAGACACGTGTACCGCAATGTTCATTGCAGCACTGTGTACAATGGCCAGGACAGAAGCAACCTAGATGTCCATCAGCAGACGAATGGGTAAGAAAGCTGTGGTACATATACACAATGGAGCATTACTCAGCTATTAAAAAGAGTGCATTTGAATCAGTTCTAATGAGGTGGATGAAACTGGAGCCTATTATACAGAGCAAAGTAAGTCAGAAAGAAAAACACCAATCCAGTATATTAACACATATATGCGGAATTTAGAAAGATGGTAACAATGACCCTGTATGCGAGACAGCAAAAGAGACACAGATGTAAAGAACAGAGTAAAGAACAGACTTACGGACTCTGAGGGAGAAGGTGAGGGTGGGATGATTTGAGAGAATAGCATTGGAACATGTATATTACCATATGTGCAATAGGTCGCCAGTCCAGGTTGGATGCATGAGACAGGGTGCTCAGGGCTGGTGCACTGGGATGACCCTGAGGGATGGGATGGGGAGGGAGGTGGGAGGGGGGTTCAGGATGGGGAACACATGTACACCATGGCTGATTCATGTCAATGTATGGCAAAAACCACCACAATATTATAAAATAATTAGCCTACAATTAAAATAAATTAAAAAAAAAAACAAAGTTGCACTAAAAAAAAAAAAAGGCTGGACTTGGGATCCAGGCAGAAAGGGCAGGTTACTGAACAGTTCTTATTTCAGTTTCCACATCTGTAAAATGGGCATCCAAGTATGTTAGAGGGCATATGCAAGATTATGCATGAAAATTAATAATAGGGACTTACCTGGTTGCCCAGTGGTTAAGACTCCACATTTCCAACACAGGGGATGTGGGTTTGATCCCTGGCTGGGGAGCTAAGGTACCACATGCTGCGTGGTGCAACCAAAAAAATAAATAAAAAACATTTTAAACAAATAAAATTAATAGTAAAAAGTTTATGTGTCTTTAAATACTTTTATATATATATATAATATAATTGCTGGTTATAGGGCCTGGAAAATGTATATTAGCTATTGTTAATAGTACTTTTCAACTAAATACAGTTACAAACTGTGAAAAAAAACACAATGCCTGTGAAGTGATTACTTCTGTTTCTAGCACGTGGTTTGTGCTCAATAAATCCGACCTGCTAAGGAAAAAAAAAAAAAGCAAGGTGCAAAAGCATAGGCAGTTAGGTAATAAGAGGCAGGGAGCTGCAATTAGGAAAGCATGCCATTGAGGTCCTCAGCACTGTTCTGCGAGAGGAAAGGGGCTCCAGACAATGCTCAGGAAAGCCAGTTCTCACTGGTGAGAGCAGGACCAATTAGAATGAAGCGACCCAGGAGCAAACCAGGAAGTCTGCAAGTCAAGGGCATGGAGGCTTCACACTAACAGCTCGTGGTAACACACTAACAGACCTGTGAAGGGCACACAAGGTCCCCGGGCAGTACCTTCCCTGTCCTTGCTTCCTTTACATCTTTCCCACGTTCAAGGACCTATGGGAGCTTCAGTTGGCTTTCCCATGAGACAGCAATGTGCCTCACTGCACACTCCCAAGGTACTAACTTCATCTCTTGCTCCACCTCTGGAGGCCCCTCCTCTTCAGCCAGGAAAGTCTCTCCCAAGCTAGTCTTGCTCATTTTCACCCTTTGGAGTCAAGTGGACCTGAATTTCATGATCAACTCCAATATGTCCTCTTTCTGTTCCTAGGTGACTTCATTTCGTCTCCTAGCCTTAATTATTTCACACATTTGTCAGATCCACTAATTTAGGCCTCTAGCCTAAATATCACCAGACTCATATATGCTATGGCTTGTTGCACATTTTCACTTGGATGTCTCATAAGACACCTCTGATTTAGCCCATCCAAACAGATTTCTTGCATTTCCCTAACTCAAGCACACTCCTGTCATCCTCATCTCAACCAGTGGTACCAACACTGAGTTTGTCATGCAAGCCAAAGAGCAGATGTATCATGCTTGATTCTTCTTTGTCGCTGGCAAATCCTGTTGATCCCACTGACAAAATGGTATCACAGATACAACTCCTAGGACTTCCCTGGTAGTGCAGTGGGTAAGAATTCACCTGCCAGTGCAAGGGACATACTCCATCAGTCACACAAAGAGGTTCCTCCTCTAAAATAAAGACATAAGACCTCCCGCTGCTGCTGCTGCTAAGTCGCTCCAGTCTTGTCCGACTCTGTGCAACCCCGTAGAGGGCAGCCCACCAGCCTCTCCCGTCCCTGGGATTCTCCAGGCAAGAACTCTGGAGTGGGTTGCCATTTCCTTCTCCGATGCATCAAAGTGAAAAGTGAAAGTTAAGTCACTCAGTCGTGTCTGACTCTTAGCGACTCCATGGACTGCAGCCTACCAGGCTCCTCCGTCCATGGGATTTTCCAGGCAAGAGTACTGGAGTGAGGTGCCATTGCCTTCTCCATAAGACCTCATACCACACTATAAATTAATAAAGAAGATTAAATTTTTAAAGATATACAGTAAAAACTTCACATAGTTCCCGACACATATGACTGTCAAACAATGGTTAGCTTCCTTACCCACCTAGTTTTTCCATTCACATCTCTTCTCAGCTATCTTTCAGGCTAGAATTACCTCCTGCCATCTGCTCTGCATAATACAGAATCCATGTGGAGCCTACACTCTCCTGTGAGAAACATGCTCTGACAAAGCCTACCCTGTCACCCTTTCGGCTTCCACATATTTTGTACCATCCACAGTCTGGACCGATTACAAACATGTGCCCTTTTTTTTCCAAATACTTTCTTTATCACACCTTCATCCCTTTAGCCTCATAGCAGAACTCAGGATGTACACAGTGAATTCTCAATAACTGCTTGGGTAGTTGTAGTTGTTAGGGTAGGAAGAACTGATAGAAATGGTGCAGGATGATAAGAACTACCTGTTTGACTAAAAAGGAGTTTAGACATTTTAATAAATGATCTACACTTGGGCAACTATTAGTCGTGGCTTGCCCAAACAACTCAAAGTAAAATATCCCTTTTGCTAAATTACAAGAGTAAAGAACTATTAGGATAATTATCCCATAACACACGCCAAAAATAAGTGGATATCTTGACTTACTTTTATAGACACTTTGCAAAATATGTAGTCTAAACTTGCAAAAAAAATGTATTAATATTGCTCAAATTTTACTAATCCATGAATCCCTTTGGAAGAAAGCCCTAGTTTTATCCTGTAATGGCAACTGGACACTTTTTCTGTAGACATAAAAGAAATTCAGTTTCTCTGGACACTTTTTTCCTTTGCTACCAGTGAGCTCCAGGGACTGGTAAACTCCTAAAGGAAAACCATAAAAAACCATAATCCAGAGAAAACAAAATCCAGCTAGTTAAACTATCACCAATAAGAAGAATAAACAGGAACAATTTTCAATTGCTTGGAATCAAAAGCTCAATTTTAAAAGGCTTCAAAACAAGAGTTTACTGTTTCCCGGACATCTGCAGTTGAAAAGAAAACACAAAAACAGCTCTGGAAAGTGCTGCGGTTTACTTCATACTGAGTGACTTCCAGGTGTGACAAGGAACACTGGGGCAGAATGAAAAATGGAATGAGCATGAACCAAGGCTTTTTAGGGCCATATTTATATTCCCCTTTTCGGCTGATAGTTCCTTGGGTATGCATGTGGTACTGTGTGCTGCTTGTTTGAGAAAAGTCTTATCCTGGGGGACAATTTTAGGCAGATTTCCCTCTGGTAAGCTCCAGGCAGACTTCTAGCTCAGAGACCGCGGGGCAAGGGCTTGGCTTAATATTATTTGCCATTGTCCTGTCTGGAGCAGCAGTCAGAGTAAGAGCCTTTGATGGTGGATGCCACAGCTTTAGAAGCAGAACTGCCAGGCAGCTGTGTATGCTCTCCAAACTGTGGAACAAGCAATAAAAAGAAAAAAGCAAGAAGAGAATTGCCAACTTCTTGCAACATGGAGCCATTACTTTAAGAGCCAAGCTGGTCATTTTTCCACCCAGCCAGCCCCGAGGTTGGCATCTGACATCAGTGTGGAGAATGACATCACAGAATCTCCAATCACCTGCTTGACTGACAGGCTTGCTCCAAAAATGCTGGAGAAGCAGAGAGGCAAGCAAAGAGGAAGAACTGATGTTGTTCCCAAAAATCCTCACTTTTTATTAAAGAGACTACTATTTCAACCAAGTGAATAAAGCCTAATCCCATAGAACAATATGCAAAATTTTCATTTTGGAGTTTAGATTTCAGAAGGGAAAAGTAAGACTGGCAAATGTGGCTTTAGGTCTATCAGCTAAAATTCCTAATTTATAAGCAAAAGGAACTGACTTTGGCTGGTGTTATTAACTGAATGTTTGTAACCCTCTAAAATTCACATGGTGAAGTCAATAACCCTCAGTGTGGCTGTATATGAGGTAAAGAAGTAATTGAGGTCAAGAGGTTCATAAAGGTGAAACTCTAATCTCATAGGATTAGTGTCCTTACAAGAGACACCAGAAATCAAGCCCACTTTCTCCCATCATGTGTGTACAGAAAGACCACATGAGGTGCAATATAGGAAGAAAATCCTCACCAGAATCCAAACTCTGCCAAAACCATGATCTTGAACTCACAGTCTCCAGAACTGTGAGAAAATAAGTTCCGATTGTATAAGCCATGCAGTCTGCGGTATTTTGTTATGGTAGCCCAAGCATACTAACACAGTGGTTAACTCCAGCCAAAAGAAATGAAGGATTCACAGAACTGACTACAGGCTCAAAAACAAGCCTGGAAACAGGCACGACCCAGGTCCACTCCAGAGAAAAGAACCAGGAGCTGAGCACTTATCAGGGCATGACTGCTATGAAAAGGAAATTTCAACTGTTTGTCTCAATTTTCCATCACTCACTTAAGTTCCAAGTCCCAGGAGGATGTGACTGATTATCTGAGCCTAGGGTGTGTGTTACCCTGGCTCTACCAGGATATGGAGAAAAAGAAGCTTGTCCTTTCATAACAGCTTGATAATGTGGACTATCCCAAGATATCACAGTGGGGAAGGGTCTTGACTCAAAAGAAAATCAAGATGTCTCTAGAAAGGGAGAATAGATATTAGACTAAAAATTTTTACTATCCACTGCACTAGCTATTAGGGCTCCCTGGTGGCCCAGAGGTTAAAGTGTCTTCCTGCAATGTGGGAGACCTGGGTTCGATCCCTGGGTCAGGAAGATGCCCTGGAAAAGGAAATGGCAACCCACTCCAGTATTCTTGTCTGGAGAATCCCATGGACGGAGGAGCCTGACAGGCTACAGTCCATGGAGTCACAAAGAGTCAGACGCGACTGAGCAGCTGAGCACACACTGCAGAGTGCAATCACACACTCGGTGGTTGCACGCTTTCAGCATCTGCATACCTTCTGGCTGCACAATTACAATGTGTACTGAACAATTACCATGTGTCCCAGTTTTTGCTTTGAGTTTTACCCATGCTGGCTTATTTTTCTCCCCACCTAACAAGAGCCAGAAAAAGCTATATAGAGACAGTTTGACTAAAGAGGTCTGTAGCTAGACAGAGACAGACGCCAAGAAACTGAAGGTGACCAAGAGAAAACGGCTGGAAAGAGAGGTCAAGGAGAAGGGTGAAGATCGGACAAATGGGAGAGGACAAAAGCGGTTGAGACGGGTGTCGTAAAAACTCACCCCGATGTTATGAAAGTGTAAATGCTTCTAGAAGACAGGAGTCCTCTAGATTCAAATTCCTCAGACACCAGGTCCTGAGACTCAGAGTTCAGAGGGTGATTGGGCAACTGTCCCCTCAGCTCTCCTCCCATCCTCTCAGCAGCCCCCAAGGCCACTTAGCCAAAGGAACATCGGAGCAGCTTGGCGACAGAAGCCCAGGGCTCTGCTAAAGGCGCCTCACACTGGACAGCAAAACATACGACAGCCAGAGCTTGACTTTCTGCAGTGAAAGGACTGGAGCACCCGGTTCTGATACTCTGCTGACTGAGTTTCTAAGAAACACTTTGTTTCAGGGTACTTCTCCTAGGCTCTCTGTGCTGTTTTCTAGGATCTTTCTGCCTCGATCATAGTTCATTCTTTAAATTGTGCATAAAGTCAAAAGGTCAATAGTGAGGAAGAAAAATGGTAATAAAGTAATCAGAGTTCCTATCTTCTACCACCTTGAAAAACTGCAAAACACACAAACTACATAAATACAAAACCACCAGTGAGTAAATAAGCAACATATGAATTAATTAGTACAAATTAATTGCGTCAGTGCCAACATCCAGGAAAAGCCCTGCATTAAGGTCTTAACTCCGCCAGTTGACCTCAGACTAGTAATGACTTTTCTGGGCCTTAATTTCCTCATCCGTTCAGTGGGCCCTAGATTAAATGATCTACAAGGCGACTTGTCCCTCAAGGAGGACGTGCTCAGTGTTCTTAATGTGCTGAGTGAACTGAGTGGTGTGGAATTAGTCAGGGACATTTTCTTGAAAGAGGAGATGTTTTCCACCTGTTCTTAGAATCTCCACAAGTTTCATTAGTCAAGTTCAATAAAGTCTTCTATGCCCACCTAGAAGGCTTTCCCAGATGGCACAGTGGTAAAGAATCCACCTGCCGATGCAGGAGACACAAGGGGTGCGAGTTCGATCCCTGGGTCAGGAAGATCTCCTGGAAGAGGAAATGGAAACCCACTCTAGTATTCTAGCCTGAAAAATTCCATAGACAGAGGAGCCTGGTGACTACAGTCCATGGAGTTGTGAACAAGACACAACTGAGCGACTGAGTACACTCCCACCTAGAGGCCACATTTAATTCTTTTATCTCAGTCCAGAATTTACCTTATTATTTGATTCATCACCTTTGCTAACCAGTTTGCCTTTCTTCAAATGTCTTCCTCCTGACGTCCCCAGGGCTTCCCTCATAGCTCCGTTGGTAAGGAATCCGCCTGCAATGCAGGAGATCCCAGTTCGATTCCTGGGTCAGGAAGATCCCCTGGAGAAGGGAACAGCTACCCACTCCAATATTCTTGGGCTTCCCTGGTGGCTCAGCTGGTAAAGAATCCACCTGCAATGTGGGAGACCTTGGTTCAACCCCAGGGTTGGGAAGATTGGAGAAGGGAAAGGCTACCCACTCCAGTATTCTGGCCTGGAGAATTCCATGGACTGCATAGTCCATGGGGTTGCAAAGAGTCGGACACAACTGAGCGACCTTTCACTTTCACTTTGATGTCCCCAAGACCCTCCCCTTCTGGTCCTCGTCATGCTCTCTGCCTCTCCTTCTCCAACAGCCCTCTCTGGCTTCTCTTCCACCCACGCTCCACTTAATACTAATGACTCCCTGAGCTTGGTGCTTGACTTTTCTCTTATTCTTCTACGTGTTCTATCTGGACAATTGAATCCGTACCTATGGCTACAGATACCAACTGTACAGTTCCTTGTATTTATGTCTAAGGGAGGTTCCTTTCCCAAGTCCCAGATCCATATATCAACCACCATCTAGTAAGATAATATATTGCCGAATGCCTCAATTCATAACAGATTCAAAACTGAACTCGCTAGACCCCCATCCACAACCTTGCCCTTCCCCTAACTCAGTGAATGGCGGCAGCATCTACACAGGCACCTTGGAGTTATCAAAGCCTCTCCCTCACATAATTGGTCAAGTCCTGTCATTCCACCTCCAACATATCTCCTAAGTCCAGCCCCTCGTCTTTATCCCCAAGGTCATATACCAGCATTAGGCACTCAGTCTTTCCCCCATTTCTTCCCCCTCCCTCTTCTCTCTCCTGCTGCTGCAGCTGCTGCTGCTAAGTCGCTTCAGGCGTGTCTGACTCTGTGCAACCCCATAGGCGGCAGCCCACCAGGCTCCCCCGTCCCTGGGAATCTCCAGGCAAGAACACTGGAGTGGGTTGCCATTCCTTCTCCAATGCCAGAAAGTGAAAAGTGAAAGTGAAGTCAGTCGTGTCCGACTCTTAGCTACCCCATGGACTGCAGCCTACCAGGCTCCTCCGTCCATGGGATTTGCTAGGCAAGAGTACTGGAGTGGGTTGCCACTGCCTTCTCCCCTTCTCTCTCCTGATCACCCTAAATTCTTGCTCATCCAAACCAAAGGCACCAGACTAACATTTCTAATATAATCATGATCCCCTCACTCACCCTTCTTCATAGGTTGTCAAACACTGATGAAATAAAATCTGAACTCACTCTCAGGCAAACTCCATGCGCAGCATTCATAACGCATTAGACCGTTGTCTCTGCCTCCACTACAGCTAGCTATAGTGCAAGCATCGTGCTGTGTTTGACTGTGCCCCTTTCGTCTTTATATGCTCAACACAATCCCTGAACTTAGGGGCTAAGACACCACTGATTACCTCAGTGAATGAATGAACCAATACCTCAAATTATCAAAATTTTCCACTTTATAGAGCATTTATTGTTTTTATTGTCCATGCCTTTAATGAGACCATACTAAAATAACAAAAATAAAGTAAGATAAAAGTTTTCTTTTACCTTAGCATTTTAAATCAGTAAGACCTTAAGTGAGCATCTAACTCCATGGTGCTCAACCCTGGGGGCACATTAGAATCACCTGAAGAGATTATTTTTTTTAAATGGCTTCAACCCAAACTCATGAAATCAGAATGTGGGGACTCAGAAAGAACGTGGGGACTCTGAGTAGACGTTGTATTTACTGTAGCTATTTGACTGCTTTCTTTGGAAAAAGAACAAAAATGAGCCAACTTTCATGAAAGAGCTTCACATCACACTTGATGCAGAAAATTTTACATGTGGTACCTAATATGAAAGTGAAACTCGCTCAGTCCTGTCTGACTCTTTGCGACCCCATGGACTACACAGTCCATGGAATTGTCCAGGCCAGAATACTGGAGTGGGTACCTTTCCCTTCTCCAGGAGATCTTCCCAACCCCGGGATCAAACCCAGGTCTCCCCCATTGCAGGGAGATTCTTTACCAGTTGAGCCCTGTGGTAGCTGATATACTCATTAAAATAGACCGTGAAGTGGAATATTCTTTTCATTACGAGGCACCCGAAACTCAAAGATAGTTACTTGACTAGGTTACCCAGTTGGAATATGGTGGGTATAGAATTCAAATCCAGAGCTGTCTGATATCAAATAACGCGGGCTTTCCTCTGTCTGATAAGCCCCTGTGTGGGCGCTGAAACACAGAACAGGGCAGGGAGGAATGCAGGGAGGAGAAGAATAGCCTTCTTGGCACTGGACTTGAGTGTGGGAACATCCCACAGTTACCGTGACTCAAGTGGGTAAGAGCCAGCTGTCTATCTAGACAAACTGGTTTGGAGTTTTTTTTTTTTTTTTATGTGACCATTTGGGCAAACACGTAAGTAATCATTGTTCTGTTGCAGAAACCAGTACTCGAGAAACCAAGCACCACACTCGGGTTTATTATGCCAGCGGGCCCAGAGGGGTTAACACTCCAAGCTCTGAGACCCAAACAAAGGGGTTACAGTGTTTTTATATGGACAGGAATAATTAACTGGGTTTGTGGGTTTGCAGGGGCTAGGGAGATTGCAAAGAGTGGGACAAGAGTGAGTAAAATAAGCTCCAGTTCCTAGTATTGTGAGTCCCCACTTTCTGAGGCCTCCATGATCTAGACTTTGCAAGGAACAAGCTGAGTTACAGAGACAGAAGGAGAAGGAAGTAAAACTTTAACTTTTCCTCTTCATTCCCCCCTCTTGATGCTTCTATCACTCACTGTAGAAAGCACCATCTCATGTTTTGGTAGGACGTTCAGAGCTTCCCATTGTTTAGGGGGCTATATTGAGCTACTACCATTTGTAACTTTATGGATTCAATCCAAGAGGTTATGATCTGGGTAACTGCATTGAAATACAAGGGCCAAAAAAGAGCCCTGCGAAGAGCATGAAGAGAGGACCTGTCAAGGGAGAAGCCACGTTGCCCAGCTCCAGACACTGTTCTAATTACCCCAGGAATTCGCTAGTTCCTCTCTCCTTTTTATGATTCGTTCCCTTAGCTGTTGGGCCATGTCCCTGGCTATCTCTGATTGGTTTACATGAAAGCAGCATTTTTCATTCAAGAAGAGGCAGAGTCCTCCCTTTTCCTTCCCTGTCAGTAGGTCTAGCTCTTTCCTATTCTGTAAAACCCCCTCAACCAGGGAGTCTAGTTGGTCCTGTAACAAAAAGCACAGCAATGATAGCGATTAGGGATAGAGGCCAGGGTTGACAGTGAAAATCCATCGATGTTTCGATAGCTGGATCCTCAAGCTTCTGCCATGTGTTGACCAGCCAGCAGCCAGAGTGTGGCTGGAACAAGGCTGAAGAACCCTCAAGCTTCTGCCGTGCGTGGACTAGTCAGCTTCCGGAGTGATTAGAGCAGGGCTCAGCACCCTGCGTGGGTGAGGGCTGTTGTCTTTGGAACTGGACCTTGAGGAAGTTTTGGGGGTCCAAACTGCTTTCCAGGTGTCCTCATCACAGGAAGTCACTGCCTTCTTAACTCTGGTGTGGTGGATCCAAGGGATGACACCTATAACTTTAACAGCAGTAGGGGTTGCCAGGGCAACCATGTGAGGACCTGTCCAAACTGGCTGAAGTGGGTTTTTTTCCTCATATTTACCCCATACCTCATCTCCTGGCTGATAGAGATGAACCCAATTGCCCAAAGGAATGGGTGTCCTTTCTAAGGTTTCTCAGGCAATACGGCAGAAGACATTTCCAGGGCCTGGAGGTGTCAGGACATCTCCAGTTCAGCTAGGTGTTGGTGGTCTCCCTTGAGCTTTTTTATCACTGGGAGTGGTCTCCCATATATCTCAAAGGGAGAATAGCCTGAGGGCTTCAGGGTGCATTTATGGAGGGAGATGAGAGTCCACAGGATGATGAGGCAGTTTGTTCTAGCATTGTCTGGGTGTTGGCCTACTACTTAGAGAAAAAAACTTAACAAGAAAGTTAGATATATGGCCCAAAGATTAATAGACGTAGGAAAGCTGCTGAGGGGCTAGCCAGGAGAACCAAATCCAGACATTGATTCGTGACATGAGTATTTCTCTAGGTATGAGAAGATGCAAGAATTTGGACTAAAGATTTGCAAGAATCTTTACCTGAAAACATCTGACTATCTGAAGGGCTGTTTTTCCAGGTTTTTCCCAGAGCACAGAGTGCCTTATTTTTTGTCTCTACCCTGAACTCCTCTCAAGGGGGTGTTGAAATTCAGCATCTTGTAGTGGTCATGATTTAATCTTTGTAGAGGCAGCTGGCAAGGGCCAACTTCCAGTCAGCAGGGTCCCTTTATAGCCACATATTTGACCATGTTTTGGGGGCATTTCATGGTCATTGTGTCCCACGGTGCTGGGAAGGCTCATTCCCTGGTCTAACAAAGATCCCACTGACAGGCCACTCAAAGTGCTGTCACTACACCAGGCCTTGTAAGTAGCAAAAGTCTCTGGACCATACCTGTCTTACTAGCCTCTTGGTCCAGGAAAATATTCCCTATTTTTGCTTTTCCCCATGTCTCGAGTTACATTATTACAATTATAGATCTGACTGGAACTGTATGTCAGCATTTATCACAGGTTCAGTCATACATTTGGTAATGTAAGAAATAATCTTCTGAAACAAGCTACATAGAAAATAATATAGCTAGCAGTTATTAGTAAGGTCCCAAGCAAGAATTTAAGTCAAGAACTTTCACTGGGCATAGCCCAGTATACCTCAGGTCATGTGACTCAGTTAAATGATTATCAGATCAGATCAGTCGCTCAGTCGTGTCCGACTCTTTGCGACCCCATGAATCTCAGCATGCCAGGCCTACCCGTCTATCACCAACTTCCGGAGTTCACTCAAACTCACGTCCATCGAGTCAGTGATGCCATCCAGCCATCTCATCCTCTGTCGTCCCCTTCTCCTCTTGCCCCCAATCCCTCCCAGCATCAGAGTCTTTTCCAATGAGTCAACTCTTTGCATGAGGTGGCCAAAGTACTGGAGTTTCAGCTTTAGCATCATTCCTTCCAAAGAAATCCCAGGGCTGATCTCCTTCAGAATGGACTGGTTGGATCTCCTTGCAGTCCAAGGGACTCTCAAGAGTCTTCTCCAACACCACAGTTCAAAAGCATCAATTCTTTGGCGCTCAGCCTTCTTCACAGTCCAACTCTCACATCCATACATGACCACAGGAAAAACCATAGCCTTGACTAGACGAACCTTTGTTGGCAAAGTAATGTCTCTGCTTTTCAATATGCTATCTAGGTTGGTCATAACTTTCTTTCCAAGGAGTAAGCATCTTTTAATTTCATGGCTGCAGTCACCATCTGCAGTGATTTTGGAGCCCAGAAAAATAAAATCTGACACTGTTTCCACTGTTTCCCCATCTACTTCCCATGAAGTGATGGGACCGGATGCCATGATCTTAGTTTTCTGAATGTTGAGCTTTAAGCCAACTTTTTCATTCTCCTCTTTCACTTTCATCAAGAGGCTTTTGAGTTCTTCTTCACTTTCTGCCAGAAGGGTGGTGTCATCTGCATATCTGAGGTTATTGATACTTCTCCCGGCAATCTTTATTCCAGTTTGTGTTTCTTCCAGTCCAGCGTTTCTCATGATGTACTCTGCATATAAGTTAAATAAGCAGGGTGACAATATACAGCCTTGACATACTCCTTTTCCTATTTGGAACCAGTCTGTTGTTCCATGTCCAGTTCTAACTGTTGCTTCCTGACCTGCGTACAGATTTCTCAAGAGGCAGGTCAGGTGGTCTGGTATTCCCATCTCTTTCAGAATTTTCCACAGTTTATTGTGATCCACACAGTCAAAGGCTTTGGCATAGTCAATAAAGCAGAAATAGATGTTTTTCTGGAACTCTCTTGCTTTTTCCATGCCAAGTGTTAATCTCCTGGTTGTACATCATGGAGTATCTGACCTTTATCCAAAGATTGGTTACTGAGATAAGCTTTAGAAACAATCTTAGAGTGTCCTTTTTAATAACTTAATTAAAACTTTTAGCAATATAACATAACAAGGAACTATCTTGGAAGTGAATCTTAGTAAGCACAGACCTTAATTAATAAAACTAGTACTTAATATTCAGTGAAACATGATTTTTTATTTTTGGAGAACTCATTGTGAGGACATTAACACTGCAGCCAGGGCAGGCTTCAACCCATCAAATAAAAATTATGTCTGTCAGGGAGCTGGGAAAAGCCAAGCAGTTGTCTTGGATTTCCCATAGCCCTAGCTCTTTGATTTTTAACTGTTGTTTGCCCATTTTTAATTTCCTGATTTAGGAGCAGACTATTGCCATGTTTTAAGGACATCAGGATAGCAAAAGTCTAATCATGAGGGATTATTTTTTGTAGAAGCAGACTGAGCTTTGTCTACATGTACCATAATCTTAAATAATGTTTACTTATTTTACCACAGTAACAAAAAGATTCTAAAAACAAATATAAATTACTTAAAGGCAAAGAAATTTATAACCTGTTATCGAAAGCTGCATTCTAAGAAAACTTTGTTCTTTAAACAGAGAGAAGACCAAATTCCAATCTGGTACCAGCTTACTATTAATAACAAAATTTGTTTATCTGTTTAATCTTAGAAAGTCTTTTCCATAAATCTTGAAGAACTAGCAGTATTCTTCTAAAGGCATGAAAGTAAAACCATAGAAGGCATGTTTAAAATCTGATTTTATTGCAATTGACAAAGAAACCTGGTCATAACATTTTAATGTGATAACTAGAGTTATAATTGACCATATTTTGTCAGGGCTTATCAGATCTATATGAAATTCACATAATTTTAGGATATCTATATTAGTAATATCAACCATTCAATATAACCTGAAGAGATTTATCACCCCTTCAACAGTACTTCTCATGTAATTTAACATTTCCAATGAACCCAGGTAGACTCTTTGCGATGTCTCAGGGGCCTTCTGAAGCATCCCAAAGTTAGCTAGAAGTCAAGTTATTTAGGAAGTTTTGTCAATAAATATCAAAAGGGTTTACAATACTCAATCAGCTGGATCATATAATTCTCTATGAAATAATAGTTATTTACTTAGACAAAGGTAACAAAAGATTTCAAAGGTAAATATAGAACAGATCAATTAAGAGGTAAAGAAACTTAAATCTATTATTAAAAGCAGATCAACATCTGAAGAAAGTATGTCCTCTTAACAGAGAGAAAGGCCAAATTTAAGTTTTGCACCAGCTTACTTTAAACTCATTTAGGTAAACTTAATTATATTTATTTTAAACTTAGTCAGTCCTAACCATGTACAAAACTTTTTTTCAGGGTCCACTTTCCACAGACTCTTTAATCACTTTCTATAACAGCCACCTGTGGTCAGACCTACTTTGTTTTCCCTTTATAAAATGTAATTCTATTTCTATATATATTTTTTATTAAAAACATACATCCTACTTCTTTATATGATTAGCAAACAAGCATTAATACTAGATATTTAATATTGAACATTTCCCAGTTTACATGAATCTGAAATTTATTTAGGTTAATTTTTTTTTTTTTTTTTTGTATTTAGAATTGCTTGATTTGTAAGCATTTACTTTTTTAGGCCAATTAAAGTAGAACTCATTTACAACTTCAACAATATTATCAGAAAAAAAACAAAAGATATACACTGCTGCTGCTACTGCTGCTGCTAAGTCACTTCAGTCATGTCCGACTCTGTGTGACCCCATATGAGAGATACATAAATCCAGACAGACAGACTGACAAGAGATCTTATTGCTTTCTGTTTGAGATTTAAAATATCTCTTTGACCCCTTTTTTTTTCTTTGCTTAAAGTTTTAATTAATTTTAATAAAATAGTACTCTTTTGCACATATTAAAAGTCACACTTGTTACATTACCAATCTTATTTCAATAAAATTCCATGTTTTTTAATTAATTAATTTTTATTGAAATAGAGTTGATTTACAATGTTGTGTTAGTTTCAGGGGTACAGCACATTGATTCAGGTCCTTGTTGGTTATCCATTTTATATATAGTACTAAGTGTATGTTAATCCACTTATTAACTTATTCTTAACTTATTCTTCCCCTCCCTTTCCCGTTTGGTAACAGTAAATTTGTTTTCTATGTGTGAGTCTCTTTCTGTTTGAAAATGAGTTCATTTGTATCTTTTTTATAAGATTCTGCATAAGCAGTATTATATGATATTTGTCTTTGTCTGGTTTACTTCACTTAGTACAGTAATCTCTAGGCCCACCCATGTTGCTGCAAAATGGCATTATTTTAGTCTTTTTTATGGCTGAGTAATATTTTGTTGTACAAATATACCACATCTTCTTTATCCAGGCATCTTTTGATGGACATTTAGGTCATATGCATGGATGGGCTATTGTAACTAGTGATGCAGTGAACATTGGAGTGCATCTATCTTTTTTGAATTATGGTTTTCTACAGATACATGCCCAGGAGTGGGATTGCGGGATTATATGGTAACTCTATTTTTAGTTTTTAGTGAACCTCCATACTGTTCTCCAGAGTGGCTGCACTACTATAATTTACATTCCCACGAACAGTGTAGGAGGGCTCCTTATTCTCCACACTCTCTCCAGCAATTATTACCTATATAGATTTTTTTATGATGGCCACTCTAATCAGGGGAAACTGGGTCTTGTTCTGATGGTCAGGGCCATGCTCAGTAAATCTTTAATCCAATTTTCTGTTGATGGGCGGGGCTGTGTTCCCTTGCTGTTATTTGACCTGAGGCCAAACTATGATGGAGGTCATGAAGATAATGGCGACCTCCTTCAAAAGGTCCCATGAATGCACTGCTACACTCAGTGCCCCCGACCCTGCAGCAGGCCATCACCAACCCATGCCTCCACTGGAGACTCCTGGACACTCACACGCAAGTCTGGGTCAGTCTCTTGTGGGGTCACTGCTCCTTTCTCCTAAGTTCTGGTGCACACAAGGTTCTGTTTGTACCCTCCAAGAGTCTGTTTCCCCAGTCCTGTGTAAGTTCTAATAGCTCTATGGTGGGGTTAATGGTGACCTCCTCCAAGAGGGCCTGTGCCATACCCAGGCCTGCTGCACCCAGAGCCCCTGCCCCTGTGGCAGGCCACTGCTGGCCTGTACCTCCTCAGGAGACACCCAAACACAGTTCTGTCTCAGTCTCTGTGGGGTCTCTGGGTCCTGGTGCACACAAGATATGTTTGAGCCCTCTGAGCGTCTCTGGCAGATATGGGGTTTGATCCCCGGGTGGGGAAGATCCCCTGGAGAAGGAAATGGCAACCCACTCCAGTATTCTTGCCTGGTAAATCCTGTGGAAAGAGGAACTTGGTGGGCTACAATTCATAGAATAGGACATGATTGAGTGACTAAGCACACACACATGTTCTCATTAGAGTGAGGTGATAACTCATAGTTTTGGCTCATGTTTCTCTAATAATTAGCAAAGTTGAGCATTTTCTTCATGTGCCTGTTGGCCATTTGTTTGTCTTTGGAGAAATATCTATTTAGATCTCCCACAGAGAAATAAAAGAAGCTAAAGTGAAGAGGAGAGCATGAAAGACTCCACAATTGTAAATTACTATGCCTCATGCGAAGAGTTGACTCATTGGAAAAGATTCTGATGCTGGGAGGGATTGGAGGCAAGAGGAGAAAGGGACGACAGAGGATGAGATGGCTGGATAGCATCACCAACTAGATGGACATGAGTTTGGGTAAACTCCAGGAGTTGGTGATGGACAGGGAGGCCTGGTGTGCTTCGATTCGTGGGGTTGCAAAGAGTCGGACACGACTGAGCGACTGAACGACTGAACTGAACTGAACTGATGCTGAAAGTTTCACAAAACTCCCTCTCTCTGAAGTTAAAAGAATGCTAAACTAAAAGTATGGTAGTCAAATATTTTACATTTTGGGGGAGGAGAGAAGTTAGTCTGTCTTTTCCCCCAGGATCTTTAATGAAAGTGATAGAATTGTTAACCTTTTTTGAGCAATTCCTATTGCCAATCATTGTTGCAAGTTCTGATATGTTAGCTCATTTAACTCCCAAAACAACTCTGCATCAAACAGACATTGTTCCTCTAGTTTTACAGATGAGGAAACTAGATACTGAGTGTTTAAATAATATTCCCACAATCACATAGCTGAGGGAAGAAGAGAGACCTCAGATCAAATTGGTAAAGGTCTTTTTTTCTAGCATTTCCAAGATGCTTTTTCTACCTTAGAAACATTTTCAAAGCTCTCTGTACTGTGCTTAGTCACTCAGTCATGTCTGACTCTTTGTGACCCCATGGACTGTAGCCCACCAGGCTCCTCTGTCCATGGAGATTCTCCAGGCAAGAATAGTGGAGTGGGTTGCCATGCCCACCTCCAGGGGATCTTCCCAATCCAGGGATCAAACCCAGATCTCCTGCATTGCAGGCAGATTCTTTACCATCTGAACCACCAGGGAAGCCTCTCATTTGCTTTTTATTTTTTAAAAACTAAACATTAGTGGGACTACCCTGGTATGTGCTTTCAAAATCCATATATATTTTATAACAGTCCCTATCATCACAGCCTCTTTTGCAATTTTTAAGGATGACTCATTTCAAATAGTGAAAGCTAGCTCACCTTGTCAATTACACTTAAGAGTGTTCACTCTGCCCAAAGAACCACACCTGAGAGAATAAGAGAAGGGAAAGGATTTTTTTAAATTGTATATATAACTTACATATATGTAGTGTCTCTACCCTTCTAGGTGCTTACAATCTCTTTATCAAAGAATTTCTTTTTTAAAAAAAATCAGATTTTCTGCTATCCTCAGAGAAAAGCAGAAGTTACTCTCTTCTCTGTTAATAAGGATTTGATGGGGTGTGGATTGTTATTCTTTATCAGCCACAGTTGGATACCAGTCCTGCAGTTGCCAGTGGTCAGGATGCATAGTCAGACAGGTATCAGGCCAAAACATATTTGATTTGCTTGTTCAAAATTCTTGTAATCATTCTAAGACATTTCTCAAATTAGACAGTTAATTTGACAAGCCATTTGACTAACTGTGTCTCTTCAAACATAGCATTTCCTCTTTACACAGAGATGACGTCATTGACCCAATATTGGTAACAACTTTGAACCAGACTTTCAAAGGGAATGATGAGATTCTCACTGGACCCATCCGTTTGTGACCCAGCAGGGATCTCTTTCTGGGAGTTGGCAGACCTCTTAAGTTCAGAGGCTGATTGGCCAATCTATGACCTTTCAGGGCAGGTCATGTCCTGCATTTCTCTGTAAACTGTCATTTGTCTATGCAAACTCTTTTCAATCAAAAGACTTCAGATATCCCTGCTCTGTGATGAAGCATTTCTGGATAGGATGGCTTCTAGTAGGTATCACACAGTACAGAAAACAGAGATCTTAATTCCTACTTTGAAAATTCACAAAATTTTCCACATATTTGCAAGAAAAAAAAAGAGTTCCAGTACCTATTATAATCCCAAATGGTATTAAACACAAGGAGAGACAGATAACTGAACCATCAAGCTTTGTTACTGCTATCTTTATAAACTCAGGAAACCCTGAATAAAGTTTGAAGTCATAGCTCTTTTTTTTTTTTTTTTTGCCTGCTACACACCCACACCCAGGCTCACACACATGTGCACACACACACTTTGTACACTTTCCCATTCCCTCTTCTGACTTACATTAAATTCAGATACAAACTCAAAGTGGCAATGCCAGAAAAATATTAAAAATTATGAGCCCATAGAACTCTGATTTTATTATTACTATATTTTTATTATCTTTATTCACATTTCATACTTTTTTAAAAAAGCTAACACTTAGCTTATCAATGCTGGTTGTCTCTCTTAACTTAGATGTAGGGGACAATTTGCTATGATTAGAAGAAAATGAGGCTGCTCAGGGCCTTTTAGACATGATTCACAGATCAAATTGCTTTTGTCGTTTCCCTGTTATCATTTAATGGACCAGGGTCACAAGTAATCACTGTGAAGGGTTTTTAGGGCTAAATCTCCCCTGAACTCTGCCTGCCCAGACACCACAGACACGCAGGTGACATTCCTAAGAGGAAAATGGTGCTAAATGTCCATCCTAGCATCGATGGTTCCGTCTACCTAACAGAGATATACCCCCATCATGATTCCACCTCTGCCAGAAGATGAGACAAGATTGAAATATGCTTCCCCCAGTCTATTTAACCATATCATGTTTAGAATCTTCCCAACCTGTCTAAAATCCAGAAATGAAGTTATTTATGTTGCTGAAAAATATCAACATCTACATACTTTATTTTTAAAATTGCAACTAAACTGTTATCTCAATCTCTTGCTTTCTATAAATGGTCCCTTCCCATTTCAGAGCTTCCCACATTCAGGAATCAGCTCACAAGAGACACTTACTGCTCAATGAACTAATCTAAAGGTCACTATAAATGGTCCCTTCCCATCTCAGAGCTTCCCACATTCAGGAATCAGCTCACAAGAGACACTTACTGCTCAATGAACTAATCTAAAGGTCAAGCGAACATGTTGCCTTCATTACTTCCCTAGTTGTAACCTTTCCTTCCTACCCACCACCACCACCACCACCACCCAGACCCACTGTTCATGTTCCAGGTTTCTGGCCTTTTTCCTTTTGGTCAATGTATCTAATATCATAATTTATATATAAACTAGTAGATGATAGAATCTCAACAGAACTCTGTCCCCCTATGAATCAAGGTAACCAGCCATTACTATATTGTTCTCACAGAGATAAACAAAAAATCTCTCAAACCAATGTCTGTTCCTTTTCATCCAATCTTCCATAGACACTCACTGCTTTCAGGGGTCCTTTAGGTGTTCCACAGAAAACTATTTGCCAAGAAATAATGAAAAAGTACTGTAGCTTAAGAAAAAGTTTGAGAATATCTTATAGTCCACCTTTCTGATTCTACAGATAAGTAAACTGAGGCTCAGAAGAGACAAAGGAGTAGGATGAAAATCAGAAAGTCCTTCGGGATCTACATAGGAAGACCATACATGAAAACTATAAATGGTCTTGGAGTAAATGTGAGGTCAGAGATTCACAGAATTTTACAACCTTGGGTTGGTAGGTACATAAAGAACTCTGGAGATCCTTGTCTCCTCCTGTGAATGTACCCCTCCCTGGTAGCCCACACAAAGCAGCCTGATCCTGCATTGGCCGCCATGGAGAACGTTAGTGTTCTCTGCAGAACTCCAGCTTCCTGTTTAAGGATGTCCAGTAAATCCTTGTCTGTAGTAGAAAATAACTGAAAATAACCCAGATGTCTATCCACAGACAATGAAATATTTTACAGCAATAAAAAAGAATGAAGAAACACTTTAGGACTAAAAAATTATTATCTCCAAGTTACAGTCATATTAAAAACAGAAAATCGGATGATGCCTCACTACTATACATGCATGAAATATCTCTAGGAAGCCATAGAGAAGGAAATATAGTGCCTTGTAGAAAGGGGGGACCTCTCATCATCAACCTATTTGTGCTTTTTTATTTGAATCACCTAAAATTCCCTGATTGAAAAATAAGTTTCTTTGAAATAAAAAAGCCCCAGCTTCCAAATCTGCCTTGGATTTTTGTTTTAGGATCTGTGACTCTTTTAAAGTCTATGATTTGTTTTCTCTTTGCTCTCCACTCTTCCCTCAATTTCCCTTCCTTGACAAAAAGAACTATTTGTCCCTTCATTTGATTTTATAATAAACTTGCTGTTGGCTTTAAGTTCAAGTTCATAGGATCCAATAAAGCCAGACACTGAAGATAGCTGCTTCTTGAGATTTTAAACACTCAGCTTTCATGTCTCTGGCTCCCTCACATCCTCCTCTGAGGCTGCCAGACCCTTCTCTGAGTGCCCTAGCCAAATGCATCATGGTCCCCAGTGGTCGTGTCTGAACCACTCTTTCAGAGACAATCACAAGGACCCATTGCTTCACGGCCTTCTAACACCCAGTCAGAATGTATTCCATATCTTTCAAACTAAAACTTCCTTCTTCAGCAAATCACATCCCAAGAGCAACTGAGATCTTAAATTTATAGACAATCATTCAGTAAGAATTACTGTAACTAAAAGTATACTACTGTTGCTAAAATAAGTGGATTATATTCTATACTTTATGATCCAATGACTTGGTAGAAAGGAGGGGGTTCTGCTGGGAATCTCACCCTGCAGTGCCCCCTACTGGTCATGTTAGAGGTTGAGGGAATGGAAGGAATGGCAGTGACTTTCTAAACGATGCTGAGAGAATAATTAGGTGGTAGGGTTAGGGTTTTTTTCCCATGTGCCCTTCAAATTGGGTATCATTTTGGTACATACACCATCCTGGTTACCAGCTTACACAGAATAACTATGAGTCACATTGGTGATGACCCAGTGTTAATAGAAGGGACAGGTACTTCAAACTGTGGGTGGGGGGAGCAAAAAAAGAACTCCAGGGAAAGAAACACGGTGCCTCAACTCTTCTTTAGAGTCCCCTCTCATTGTCCCCCACCCAGACAGGGTGGCTACAACAAGACACAATGCGGTTTTACCTGCCAAAACCTCTGCGCTGAACTTCTCCCTGGACTTTTTTTCCCCTTTATGAATTTTCCTTTCCTTTTAATTGTACTAGGTCTGCATTTGCAAACTAGTCCTTGAACCAGACTGGCTTTCTCTCACAACTTGGTTCTGGATTCACGGGGGCTGAGAGCTTTAAGACTTGTATCGAAGATTCTGGGCTAGGTATATGCAGGGAGGCCCTGAGGTCCAGGGACTTCTAGGTATCCAGGGGCAGCAGAAGGACTTTGAAAGAATTGTGTTTATAGCATCATAGTTATGAATATTTTACCTTACCCTGGTGAAACCGTGTTCAGATGGGGCCTTTCCCTCAAAGTTTAGAAAACAGATGCCAAGACTATCCTGTAGGATTCATAAGTTGGTGACCAAAAATACTGTTCTTCCAAGGGAACACATTACCCACCTCCAAACAATAGAAAAAGCAGTGTATGTAACAAGTATAAATATTTATGCACCCAACATAGGAGCACCGCAAAACATAAGGCAAACACTAACAGGCATAAGGGGGGAAATTGACCCCCAGTAACACAACAATGTTAGGGGCCTTTAGCACTCCACTTACACAATGGACAGATCATGAAAACAGAAAATTAATAAGAAAATACAAGTTTAAATGACACATTAGACCAGATGAACCTGATACCTTCAGGACATTCCATCCAAATGCAGAAGAATACACTTTCTTCTCAAGTGCACATGGAACATTCTCTAGAATAGAGCAGATCTTGAGTCACAAATCAAGCCTCAGTAAAAATTTAAGAAAACTGAAATATCAGGCATCTTTTCTGACCACAACACTATGAGATTAGAAATCAATTACAGGGAAAAATATTGTAAAAAAAAGAAGCACACAAACACATGGAGATTAAATAAACAATATGTTCCTAAATAACAAACAGGTTACTGAAGAAATAAAAGGGGAAACCAAAATATTCCTAGAAACAAATGACAATGAAAACATGATGACTCAAAACCTATGGGATGCCGCAAAAGCAGTTCTAAGAGGGAAGTTTATAGAAATACTGTCCTAACTCAAGAAACAAGAAATAGACAGCCTAACTCACACCTAAAACAACTGGAAAAGGAGAACAAAAAAAAAAAAAAAAACCCAAAACTAGTAGAAGGAAAGAAGTCATAAAGATCAGAGCAGGAACGAAGGAAACAATTGTAAAGATTAATAAGACTAAAACCTGGTTCTTTCAAAAGATAAACTTGACAATTAGCCAGACTCCTCAAGAAAAAAAGGGAGAAGAATCAAGTCAATAAAATTAGAAATGAAAAAGGAGAAGTTACAACAGACAACATAGAAATACACAGGGTCATAAGAAACTGTTGTTCTTCAGTCACTCAGTCATGTCTAACTCTTTGTGACCCCCGTGGACTGCAGCATACCAGGCTTGGCTGATCTTCACTGTCTCCCAGAGATTGCTCAAACTCATGCTGATTGAGTCAATGATGCTATCCAACAATCTCATCTTCTGTCCTTTATTGTGCCCATCTTTGCACGAAATGTTCCCTTGGTAATTCTAATTTTCTTTAAGAGATCTCTAGCCTTTCCTATGCTATTGTTTTCCTCTATTTATTTGCATTGTTTACTAAGAAGGCTTCCTTATTTCTCCTTGCCATTCTTTGGAACTCTACATTCAGTTGGGTATCTTTCCCTTTCTCCTTTGTCTTTTGTTTCTCTTCTTTTCTCAGCTCTTTGCAATGTCTCCTCAGTCAACTGTTTTGCCTTCTTGCATTTCTTTTCCTTGGTTTTTGATCACCACCTCCTGTACAATGTTATGAACCTCCTTCCATAGTTCTTTGGGCACTCTGTCTATCAGATCTAAGAACTTCCCTGGTAGCTCAGATGGTAAAGCATCTGCCTACAATGCAGTAGACACAGGTTCCATCCCCGCGTCAGGAAGATCCCCTGGAGAAGGAAATGGAGACCCACTCCAGTATTCTTGCCTGGAAAACCCCATAGACAGAGGAGCCTGGTAGGCTACAGTCCATGGGGCTACAAAAGAGTCAGACACAACTGAGAGACTTCACTTTCTTTCTTTCTTTCTATCAGATCTAATTCCTTGAATCTGTTTGTCACTTCCACTGTATAATCATAAGGGATTTAATTTAGGTCATACCTGAATAATCTTGTGTTTTTCCCAACTTTCTTCAATTTAAGTCTGAATTTTACAACACAGAGCTCATGATCTGAGCCGGAGTCAGCTCTCAGTCTTATTTTTGCTGACTGTATAGAACTTCTCCATCTTCAACTGCAAAGAATATAATCAATCTGATTTTAGTATTGACCATCTGGAGAAACCATATGTAGAGTGGTCTCTTGTGTTGTTGGAAGAGGGTGTTTGCTATGACCAGTGCATTCTCTTGGCAAAATTCTGTTAGCCTTTTGCTCTGCATCATTTTGTACTCCAAGGCCAAACTTGCCTGTTATTCCAGGTATCTCTTGTCTTCCTACTTTTGCATTCCAGTCCCCTTTGAGGAAAAGGACATCTTTGTTTTGGTGTTGGTTCCAGAAGTCTTGCACATCTTAATAGAACCTTTTAACTTCTTTGACATTAGTGGTTAGGGCATAGACTTGGATTACTGTGATGTTGAATGGTTTGCCATGGAAATAAACTGAGATCATTGTGTCATTTTTGAGATTGCATCCAGGTACTGCATTTCAGACTCTTGTTGACTCTTAGGGCTACTCCATTTCTTCTAAGGGATTCTTGCCCACAGTAGTAGATATAATGGTCATCTGAATTAAGTTCACTCATTCCTGTCTATTTTAGTTCATTGAGTCCTAAAATGTTAATGTTCACTCTTGCTGTCTCCTGTTTGACCACTTCCAATTCACCTTGATTCATGGGCCTAACATTCCAGGTTCCTATCCAATATTGTTCTTTAAAGCATTGGACTTTATTCTCACCACCAAACACATCCCCAACTGGGCATCATTACTACTTTGGCTTATCTTCTTCATTCTTTCTGGAGGTATTTCTCCTCTCTTCTCCAGGAGCCAATCACAAGCACTGAAATCAAAACTGAAATCTCCTAAAAAGCAAAAAAGCCCAGGGCAGATGGCTTCACACGTGAATTCTATCAACATTTAGAGATGAGCTAATGACTATCCTTCTCAAACTCTTCCATAAAATTGCAGATGAAGGAACACTTCCAAACTCATTCTACAAGGCCACCATCACCCTGATACCAAAACCAGATAAGAACTTCACAAAAAAAGAAAATTATAGGCCAGTATCACTGATGAACATAGATGCAAAAATCCTCAGCAAAATTCTAGAAAACAAATCCAAAAACACATTAAAAAGATCATACACCATTATCAAGTCAGATATATCCCAGGGATGCAAGAATTCTTCAATATACACAAACCAATCAATGTGATATACCATATTAGCAAATTGAGAGATGAAACCCATATGATAATCTCAATAGATGCATAAAAAGCTTTTGACAAAATTCACCACCCATTTATGATTTTTTTAAAAGCCCTTTAAAAAATTGGCATAGAAGGAACCTACCTCAACATAATAAAGTCCATATATTATAAACCCACAGCAAACATTATTCTCAGTGGTGAAAACCCAAAAGCATTTCCTCTAAGATCAGAAACAAGACAAGGGTGCCCACTCTCACCATTATTATTCTGTATAGTTTTGGAAGTCCTACTCATGGCAATCAGCAAACTAAATATAAGGAATCCAGATTAGAAAAAAAGAAGTAAAACACTCACTGTTTGCAGACAACATGATACTACAGAAAACCCTAAAGATGCTAACAGAAAATTTCTAGAGCTAATCAGTGAATTTAGTAAAGTCACAGGATACAAAATCAATGCACAGAAATCACTTGCATTCCTAAATGCTAACAATGAAATGGCAGAAAGAGAAATTAAGGAATCAGTCCCATTTACCATTGTAACAAAACAATAAAATGCCTAGGAATAAACCTACCTAAGGAGATAAAAGAGTTGTATACAGAAAACTATGACACTGATGAAAGAAATCAAATATGATATAAACAGATAGAGAGATATTCCATGTTCTTAGTTTGGAAGAATCAATATTGTGAAAATGACTATATTACCAAAAGTAATCTACAGATTCAATGCAATCTCTATCAAATCACCAATGACATTTTTCACAATTCGTACAGAAACACAAGACCCAAAATAGCCAAAGTAATCTTGAGAAAGAAGAATGGAGCTGAAGGAATCAACCTTCCTGAATTCAGACTATACTACAAAGCTACAGTCATCAAGACAGTACAGTACTGGTACAAAAACAGAAATATAGACCAACAGAATAAGAAAGAAAGCCCAGAGACAGACCCACACACCTATCAGCACCTTATCTTTGACAAAGGAGGCAAAAATAAACAATGGGGCAAAGATAGCCTATTCAATAAGTGCTGCTGGAAAAACTGGACAGCTACGTGTAAGAGAATGAAATTAGAACACTTCCTAACACCATACACAAAGATAAACTCAAAATGGACTGAAGACCTGAATGAAAGACAAGAAACTATAAAACTCTTATAGGAAAACATAGGCAGAACACTCAATGACATAAATCACAGCAAGATCCTCTATGACCCACCTCCTAGAGTAATGGAAATAAAATCAAAAATAAATAAGTGGGACCTACTTAAACTCAAAAGCTTTTGCCCAGCAAGGGAAACTATAAACAAGGTGAAAATACAGCCCTCAGAATGGGAGAAAACAATAGCAAATGAAACAACTGACAAAGGATTAATTTCCAAAATATACAAGCAGCTTAAGCAACTCAATGCCAGAAAGCCAAACAACCCAATCAAAAAGTGAGCAGAAATCTAAACACACATTTCTCCAAAGAAGACATATAGATGCCTAATAAATACATGAAAAAATGATCAGTATCTCTCATTATTAGAGAAAGACAAATCAAAACTACAATGAAATATCACCTGACACCACTCAGAATAGCAATCATCAAAAACTCTACAAACAATAAATGCTAGAGAGGGTGTGGAAAAAAAGGAACCCTCTTGCACTGTTGGTGGGAATATAAATTGATACAACTATGGAGGACAATATGGAGATTCCTTAAAAAAAAAAAAAAATAGGAATAAAACTACCATGCTGCTGCTGCTGCTAAGTCGCTTTAGTACTGTCCGACTCTGTGTGACCCCATCGATAGCAGCCCACCAGGCTCTTCTGTCCCTGGAATTCTCCAGGCAAGAATACTGGAAGGGGTTTCCATTTCCTTCTCCAAGGCATGCATGCATACTAAGTCACTTCAGTCATGTCCGACTCTGTGCAACTCCATTCAACCCAGATACTTTTCTCCAAAATATGATATCTAAATATGTATAAAAAAAATAGTCACTCAGTCATGTCTGACTCTTTGAGACCCCATGGACTGTAGCTACCAGGCTCATCGGTCCATGGAATTCTCCAGGAAAGAATACTGGAGTGGATTGCCATTTCCTTCTCCAAAACTACCATATGACCCAACAATTCCACTACTGGGCATACACCCTGAGATAAACATAATTGAAAAAGGCACATGTATCCCAGTGTTCATTGCAGCACTATTTACAATACCTAGGACATAGCAGCAACTTAGATGTCCATCTGACAGATGAATGGATAAAGAAGCTGTGGCATATATCTACAATGGAATATTACTTAGCCATAAAAAGGAACACATTTGAGTCAAATCTAATGAGGTGCATGAAGCTAGAGCCTATTATACAAAATGAAGTAAGTCAAAATGGGAAAAACAAATATCATGTATTAACACATATTCTAGAATCTAGAAAGATGGTACTGATGCCCTATTTGCAGGGCAGCAACGGGCTGCCGTCTATGGGGTCACACAGAGTCGGACACGACTGAAGTGATGCAGCAGCAGCAGCAGCAGCAACGGACACACAGACATAGAGAACAGATTTGTGGACCTGGAAGGGTACGAAATGAATTCATACGAAAAATGGAGAGAATAGCATGAAAACATTTACACTATGTAATGTACATATATGTAAAATAGATAGCAAATGGGAAATGGCAACCCACTCCAGTATTCTTACCTAGAGAGTCCTGTGGACAGAGGAGCCTGGTGGGCTGCCATCTATGGGGTCACACAAAGTCGGAAACGACTGAAGCAACTTAGCAGCAGCAATGCACAAATGCAATCTACTAGCCGAGCCCACAAGTCAAGAATGCCCTTTTAAGACTCCCCGAAAAATATTGGTTTTCCTATGCCTTCTTAAATGCCCTAAAATACTCTTCTTAAGACTTGATCATCTTCAACTACTTAAAAACAATAAGAAAGTTCCTTTTACCTTAGCAGGCTCTGGTCTCTAATTCGTTTCATCTCTGCTGAGAGCTTGCCTGTCCGTCACCGGCTCATTTCATTGCATGGGCGCACGTGATGCTGTTTATCTACCACCCACAGCAAGCTGTGGCTGTTCCTCAAAGCCGAAATGGGGCTTGTTCACATTAACAAAGCCAATCCCAGCACATGTTCCCATAACAAGGGCATTTGACTAATTAAACATCATGATATACTGTTTTTAATTATTTAGGTCACATGTTCTCAAACAGCATGGCAGATTTCATTAGATCAGATTATTAGCCAGAGTCCCTCTTGTCTTTCAGCAAAAGGAAGGAAGAATGGAAGGGGAGGAAGGAAATGACACAGAGGAAGGAAAGCAGAAACTGTCTAAAGAAGTTAACAGAAAAACAAAGAAGGTTAAGAGACAGGAAGAAGATTTAACTCTCACCCACTTTCTAGTCCTTCCATTCACCGCTTCCCAGCCCTCAGCCCTGTTGGGTAAGACACTTGTATCTGTCCTTCAGCTTCAGGGTTCTGAACCCTGGCTTCTTACTTCATGTATGAGCCCTACCCCCTCTCCACAGGGATGGGAAGGTCTTCTTACCTGTCCTCCAGTTCCAGCTCTGCAGACCTTCCGTCCACAGATTCTCCCACTACCCCCCAGGGGAGGGCAGCATCCTTCAGGCTTTGGTCCCTTAGAATTTCATCCTGGTATCCCTGCCTGTGTTCGCCCAGGAGGCATTGATTCAGGTGGTGAGTCTGTTCCTGACACAGAACTGACTCCGCACAGTTCACCATCCCTCTGTCCTACCAAGGCAGGTCCTCAGGGCGTTCCCTCTCCACAGTTGATCCCAGCTGCTTTCTCTCTTTTTTTCTCGTCTCACTTACTATAAACCTTGCTTCTACTCCTGTCTTCCAACCCCTCCAGAAGGAATGCATGGAGCCACCAAAAGAGGTGAGGAAGACTTCTCCCCTAGAACCTTTGGAGGGAGTGCAATCCTGCTGACACCTTGATTTTAGACATCTAGACATCTGACCTCCAGAAATGTGAGAGGATAAATTTCTGTTGTTTAAGCCTCCAAGTCTGGGCAGTCTTAGGAAATTATTACTATACTTTAACCACCACCTATTGCACACCTCCTTACTGCATATATTAATAGGAGTATGTGAAGGAGACCATTAATGGAGCAGACCCTAAAGACATAGAGGAGGGAATCAGGTTAAAGAGGAGAGCCATGAAATGACAGGAGCTTGACTTGATTGATCCAATGGGCAGCCATAGGTTCTTGATTAAAGCACTTTTTTTTTTTTTTTTTAAGTTTCAACTAAAAATAATGGGCAGCATGGATAGAGGGGTATAAGCAGAGAGGGGTGGTTTCTGAAAGTCAGGATAGCATTGAGACGTTTGGTTTTAAGAATCCAGACATTAGATGAAGACTGTGTCAGAGGAAGGACCAATGGGAATTGGTATACTAAACATAAAGAATTCCAACTAGATATCAGCTAACAGAACAGGAAAGGTAACAGCTCTGCCAAAACTAATAGTGGAAAGAAATGCTAGCTCAAATGGCAGCTTAGCCAGTGTCCATCTGAGGCCTGCACTTCGTTGGCACGGAAACAGGCTGGCTGGATTTTCAGTATCAGAGACAGGAGTCAGGTATCTATCTCAGTTGTCAAAAAAAAAAAAATCCCTCTTAGTGAGTTTCTTAGTCATTTTCCATCCTGGCCTTCCACCGCTCACCCCTCCTACCACCTTACACCTAGAGTATTCCCTTTGCAGCTAACAGTCCCTCTGACTGGGACGTTCAGTAACTATGAGATAACCCTAGTTTGATCATGAAAATAAGCTCTGATCCATGTGGCTGGTGACTAGACATACGTCACCTTAACAAGAGCCACACTGCAGGTATAAAGAAACTCGAACAGTTAGGATCCAAAAAAAAAAAAATGTAATTTACTCCACCTCTCTGCTAAGGAGATTTCCATGAGAACTTATATTCGGGGCCTGGAGAGGAGGGTGGTTGACATGAATGTCATTCAATTGCAAGATGTTTTAGCCCAGTGAAATGGCCGTAAGAAGACATGGGCTAGTAGACAGATGAGGAGGGAGGGGGTAGGCATGAGCACTACCCGTGTATGTTTGTTAAACACATTTACTTGAAGCTAAACAATTTTTAACTGCAATTGTGTTCTTTAAAATTGTTTTATTTTTTTAAATTTATTTATTTATTTTGGCTGTGTCTGGGCCCCCTACATTGGGAGTGCAGAGTCTTAGCCCCTGGACCACAAGGAAAGTCCTGTTTTAATTTTTTCAACTTTGTGAAAAATGCATGCTAGTCCAGTAATGACAAAAATTCATTAAAATAACAATGAAGTAAGAGTTCTGCTATTGAATCAGACTTCAAATTAAGGTCAATCAAGGAGCTGCTTCAGAACTGATTGGAGTTGTGGGAGACCCCATCTAACAGCATGAGTTAATTCATCTCAGAAATGTTTATCGGGTAACTTCTGTGTGCTAGACCTTCTTCGAGGTGCTGGACAGACTGTGGTAAATATGACAGACCAATCTCCCACCTCCTTAGGTGGCTTACCTAAAAGGTATGTTGGAATGGGAGCAACAGAACTTCCCAATCCAGTCAAAAGATCCAAGTGTTGCTAGGTCCTTAAAGGTCAATAGGATGTATTCCCACAAAAATATTAATGGAATGTAAAGGCTATAAAGGAAACTCTAACCTGCTCAGTTGCACTGTAGCAACATGAGCTAATAGTTCTTTCAGAGGTAGAGCTTTCTTCCTTAAAAAAGAATTCGAGGATCTTTGCGGTGATGGAAGAGTTCTGTATGTGACTGTGGAGGCAGGTATGGCAGCCCACACCAGTGTTCTTTCAGGAGAATCCTGTGGATGGAGGAGCCTGGCGGGCTGCAGTCCATGAGGTTGCACAGAGCCTAACACGACTGAAGCAACTTAGCACACACACACGCACACATATGATAAAATTGCATAGAGCTATTCACACACACACACACAAACAAGCACATATAAAACTGGTGAAATCTGAATAAGGTCTAATGGACCATGTCAACATCAATTTCCTGGCTCGGTACTGTGCTCTGGTTAGGTAACAGTACCACTAGGGGAAACTGTACCACTAGAGGGACTGCTCTGCACTCTTTTTACAAATTCCTATGAATCTGTAATTATTTCAAAATAAAACATTTTCTAAGTATTAATAATCTGAGAGTAAAGAATGTTATGATGACTCTGATCCACCCACTGGAAGGTGGTCTGATTCTGGTCACTGTCAGAGTTCTAAGCACATCCCTAGAAGGAGGAAGGGCAATCCATGCAGCTTCCTAGAGTCCTAGAAATGAAGTCTCTTCTCTGGCAGCTCTTTTAACATTTCCCAGGATGCCCACACCAGAGGTACACATAACAAGCCATGGCAAACACTGGACTCTGGCTCAGGAAACTCTTCCAAAATGCCTCCCCATAGCTTGCTTAGAGCCTTTTCACACAACACACATGTTCTCGGTTCTCTTGGCGTCTCACTTTGGCTCCTTCTCTGCTTATTTCCCAGGGCAGAGCTGGTAACCGTGCCCCAGACTCTTAGCACTGACCTAAGACTTCATGGATTTAGGCATCACCTCATGGTTCCTAACACTGATGTGTCTCCAAAAACAACAGCTGGGGCCATGTAACCTGGAGCCCAGCATGCATGTGTGTGTTAGTGCTCAGTCGTGTCTGACTCCCATGGATTAGAGCCCTCTAGACTCCCCTGTCCATGGAACTTTCCAGGCAAGAATACTGGAGTGGGTTGCCATTTCCTTCTCCAAAGGGTCTTTCCAATCCACTCGGGTATTGAACCCGAGTCTCTTGTGTCTCCTGCATTGACAGGTGGGTTCTTTACCAGCTGAGCCACCAGGGAAGCCCCAGTCTGAAGCCCAGAGGGACCAGTAATGTTCCTAGTTCCCTGTCATGCAATCTGATTAATTTTTTAAATTTCTTTGTTCTGGTTTTATGCTCATCTAGAAGGCAATGGCACCCTACTCCAGTACTCTTGCCTGGAAAATCCCATGGACGGAGGAGCCTGGTAGGCTCCAGTCCATGGAGTCGCTAAGAGTTAGGCACGACTGAGAGACTTCACTTTCACTTTTCACTTTCATGCATTGGAGAAGGAAATGTCAACCCACTCCAGTGTTCTTTCCTGGAGAATCCCAGGGACAGAGGAGCCTAGTGGGCTGCCGTCTATGGGGTCACACAGAGTCAGACACGACTGAAGCGACTTAGCAGCAGCAGCAGCAACAATTGATCATAATTTGGACATTTAAATGGATTTTCTCCTTTAAGTGGTCACTTCAGTGACTAGAGAAAATAATCAATGTTTATTATCATGATTATTATATCTCTTGTTATAAATAAGGCAGTCTCCATTCTGGTTTCAGCAACAGTTAAGTCTATCCTTCAGTAGAATATAATAGTTATAACTCCAGGATGCTTTTGAACTGTGGTGTTGGAGAAGACTCTTGAGAGTCCCTTGGACTGCAAGGAGATCCAACCAGTCAGTCCTGAAGGAAATTAGTCCTGAATAGTCATTGGAAGGACTGATGCTGAAGCTGAAACTCCAATATTTTAGCCACCTGATGCGAAGAACTGATTCATTGGAAAAGCCCCTGATGCTGGGAAAGACTGAAGGCAGGAGGAGAAGGGGACGACAGAGAGTGAGATGGTTGGACGGCATCACTGACTGGATGGACATGAGTTTGAGCAAGCTCTGGGAGCTGGTGATGGACAGGGAAACTTGGCATGAGGCAGTCCTTGAGGTCGCAAAGAGTCAGACACGACTGAGTGACTGAACTGAACTCCAGGACCCGGCTTCTTGAGTTTAAATCCTTTACCTTCACCAGCTCTGGGACCCCAGACATGACCACTCACTTGCTATGGGACCTCAGGCAAGAACCTCATCTCTCTGAAGCATTTTTTGTTTCTTCATTTGTAAAGTGGGTGTAATAATAGAACTCACCTCATAACAACTGCCAAAGCATTAAATGGAGTAATATATCTAAAGTACTTAGAACTACAGGATTCCCCGCTGACCCAGTGGTGAAGAATCTGCCTGCCAATGCAGGAGACACAGGTTCGATCCCTGGTTTGGGAAGATCCCTTGGAGAAGGAAATGGCAACCAGCTCCAGTATTCTTTGGCCTGGGAAATTTCATGAACAGAGGAGCCTGACAGGCTACAGTCCATGGGGTCACAAAAAGGGTCGGACACACCTTAGCGACTAAACAGGAGCAACTTAGAACCATGCCTTCACACTATAACAGTTCTGTAGTAGTTATTATTACAGCCTGGAAATTAATGAAAGAAATGTGAAGGTTTGTAAATTTAGGAGAAAGACTCTGTAATTGTAAGAAATGAGTTACTCCTAAGGACCGACACACTAGCAGACCCAAGCTGAGAAATGAAACAGCCTCTGAGATGTCTCTCGCTTCCAAGGCCCTAGAAAACTGGTCATTGGTCTGCCTGGTGATAAAGGACACAAACCAATGCTAAGTTTTGCCCTATAAAGTCAAAACCATTTGGCAAGTGACACAAGGCAGAGAAACCATCTAGGAGCTCAGACACACCTGTCATACTGCTGAGCCAGTTGACACACTAAACAAAAGAAGATGCAAAGACAGCCCGTGTCATGGTGCCTGAAAGTATCCCCAGTAGCAGGGTTTTAAGAGCAAGTACTGCTTAACAAAGAACCACAGCAAATTAATACTTGGGTTTGCATAGGGTTAGGGCAAGTGAAACTGTTGTAGGCTCTATCTATATGATAACAGATCCACTGTTCAAGAAAAGTTGGCTGAGGGAACCAACAAATTAATCTCACTAAATTAATTCAATTAACTTGCCAGTTTAGTATAAGATTCGGTTAACTTTGTGTCCCATTCGGGCAAAGTGTTTAAACATTTTTTATTATAATCCCAGCCTTTATCTTTAGCTCATTGCCAAAAAAATGAGAATGAAAGTTCACCCGGGGAAAGATACGAGAGTTAGACAGTGATTTACCCCATTTCATAAAATTTCCAAGACAAGCTAAAACTTAGGTATGGAAAGAGCTTAGAAAGCCAAGTCACCGTGCCTGCCAGTATTACTATAATTAGTGTTCCCCCAAAAGGTGAATTTGGCTAAGCTGCATAAGCAAAAACATACCTTAAAGACCAGTCACAGAATACCAAAGAATTAATACTATTAATAAATACCAAATTAATTTATTAATAAATACCAAATAATAAATTAATAAATACCAAAGAAACAGCTAAATCAGAGCAGGTAATCCAGGCAATTGGGAAGGGACAACTGGATGGAGCTGGTTCCTACTGATTCCCTCAAGGCAACCAGGGAAGTGATACAGCTGTTTTCCTGAAAAGACATAGACAAGGCTGGAAACCTCTCTTGTTTTCCCTGTGGGGAGTCACCGTGCCCATCAGAAGAGCTCCAGACGCAAAAATCCTATGCCCATACTATGCGCAGATCTAGGATCTCAGAAGTTAGCAAAACAAAACCAGAGATTTTTCAAAAAAGAATACAGTTCCAAGGACCAATGTCCATTCATAGAAGTGCTCCTAAGGGAGGTGGTTTGGAGAATGGAGCCAGAACATGAAAGTGTCAAATCATAAAAGCCAGTATAGTCTGGGTGCTCACAGTGTGCTAGGCACTCTTCTTAAGCATTCCCATGCATAACGCATCTCAGTCACAGGAGAGCAGTGTTATCAGCTCCATTTTACAGATGAGGAAACCGAGGCACAGGAAGATTATGTAACTTCCTCAAGATGCACAGCAATTAGGTAGCAAAGCTAGAATATTCTATCTGGGCAGTATGGCATCAGCATTTACTTGACTGAATATATATTCACTTATTTTCCTGAATATATATATATATATATATATTTGTTTGAATTATATTCAAGGCCAAAGAATCCCCTTAAATAATGCACTATGGGGTCAAACAAGAGACAAAGGACTCTATCAAATCTCCTTTGGCTCCAACAGTGGGTGCCAGTCAATTCCCTCTGCAAACATACTCTCAGATTTCAGCTGTTTTTAACTACAGGTGGGCATAGGGCCTTTGATTTTTTAAAACAGATTTTTTTTTCTTTCTCTGGAAAACCAGAGAAGTGTCCTCTGTTTGCTCAGAGTTCTTATTGGACCCCACTAAGGAAGATGGAGAGCTTCCCAAGTGGTGCTAGCAATAAAGAACTTGCCCACCAATGCAAGATATAGAGCATACGGGTTCAATCCTGCGGTGGAAAGATCCCCTGAAGAAAGAAATGTCAACCCACTCCAGTATCTTTGCCTGGAAACTCCCATGGACAGAGGAGACTGGCGGGCTACAGTCCATGGGATTGCAAAGAGTCAGGCACGACTGAAGCGACTTAGCACACACACAAGGAAGATGGAGGGCTTTTTTGTGCCTTTATCCCAGGAAGCCTGGTGTCCTGAGCAGAGAAGCCATGAGGGGCTTTCAAGAGAAGATGGAACCATAAAGGCAGAGCAGCCATTTCTCACTAGGTTAAACTCCCATAAAACCTTTGAAATGATGCAACACACAGGACGCACCAAGAAAGGCCCCACTGGTCTGGGGTTGGAGAGTATTCTCTCCTTTTACTTGTAATGATTCAAACACTGAGGGATGCCAGACAAAAATGAGGAAGCGGCGGGGGGAGGAAGGATCCTGATGGAGCTTGTGTCTGCAACATATGGAATAAGTTATTGAAGAAAGTGGCTCTTACAGAATTTTTAAAAGTTGAGGAGGGGCAGCTATGCTTCTTTTGGAGACAGAGAAGATTGAGGGCGTGGTGAAAAAATAGCAAAACGGGATTAAGATAAACCAAAAACAGAGGAGAAATATTGGGCCAGATGAACTTTCACCTTCCCTAAAATGATTTATGTACTTATGAATAGCTAGACTGGACTTGATTTCTGGGAGTGAAAGTTGCTGGTGAACCTGCACGAATCCAGCATTTCTTCAGGGACTCTGGGCAGAGCTACAGTTCTACAGGCTGAGCTAACATCAAACAGTTGTGATAAACAGGGTTAGTGTATAAGTGGACACACCACAACTAAGTCTTGACTTGAGCACCTCACTCTGAGGAGAAGAAAATATGGAAGGGAGGGAGAGAGGGAGAAAGAGAAGAGAATCTGATTGTACAGAAATCAGATTGTACAGGTCATCAGATCTAACCAGGGGATTTCATAACTGCTTGAACCAGAGAAGGCTGGGCAGAATACACTGTTAGCACACAGCTGAGCTAAATGTCAGAATATCTAAGTAACGATAGGAGCCAGGATCCCAAGGAGATGAAATGTAAAATACAGAAATCTTACTGGGAGTTGGGGAGTGGATAGGGAGATTGGGAGAATGAAGACTTGCCAAGTTAAGGCCCAAGGAGTCAGCTGAAGGCTGACCCTTAAGCTTCACTAAGGGTTCAGGTCCACGGACGGCTTCCCAAGTGGCACTAATGGTAAAGAAACCAGCTGCCAATGCAGGAGACAGAAGAGACGTGAGTTCAATTCCTAGGTCAGGAAGATGCTCTGGAGGAGGGCATGGCAACCTGCTCCAGTATTCTTGCCAGGAGAGTCCCATGGACAGAGGAGCCTGATGGGCTGCAGTCCAAAGGGTCGCACAGAGTCGGACACAACTGAAGCGACTGAGCACAGCACAGGATATAGACTACAGCAGATTATACTAGACAAGGGCATCACCTTCTGTACTAGGATAAATATTCAATTAAACTTTTTTAGTATTATTTATTATTTTATTTACTTATTTTGCCTGCGCCAGGTTGTAGTTACAGCACGGGAAGGGGGGATCTTTGATCTCTGTTATCTCTAGTTGCAGCATTCAAACTTGCAGTTGCAGCATGTGGGATCTAGTTCCCCAACCAGGGATCAAACCCTGCATTGGGAGCCCAGAGGATTAGCCACTGGACCACCAGGGAAGTCCCTATTCAATGAAACTTTTAATTCATGGTGTGTATGTATTTGTGTTTGTACACCGAGTTGTTTTATAAAACCCACATCTTACCGTGTATATTTACCAAAAAAGTTTGAAACCATTGATAAGCAGAAGCTGCAGGAGAAATAGAGGACGAGGGAGAAAGAGTTGTAAAATTCATGAAAATTGGAGTTCTTAGCAAATTCCATGAGAGTTCTAATGCCTTCCTTGAAGAACAGAAGCCCAAAGAAACAAAATAAGGTGCCCAAGGCTCTAGGGTTCAGGACAGTGCAGAAATGGTATCTTCATTACTGTTAGGTCAAAATGCCTGACATTAAGCTTTTGATTGCTGAGGCATCCATTTCAAAGACATCCATCTGTAATAAATATATTACCGGTTGTCTGACACAGCTACTAGCAAAAAATCAGGTAAGTTAGACTGACCTCACCTATGCAGGTCCCTCTTTCAGAAAGCCCCAGGTCACCTAGATAACTGACAGCTTGAGTGACTTCACTTCTCCCTTCTTGTGCCCCAGTTCTCCCTGTTACCCTTTAAAGTGGTCAGTAGTGAGCCTAGACTTCCCACCCTTGGGCCCTAATGAAGGCGGAGCCCCAGGTTCCCTCTTTCTCCCTCTCTTCCCCTCTTCTGGGCTGTGTAGCCTTCAGGCATGCCATGGACCCTCCAGGACCCCTAAGTAATAAGTCTTGTTCAGCAAAGTTCCCTGGTGCCTTGGCTGAAGTGCATCCTGCAAGGACAGAAAGAACCTCAAGGGTTGCTCCAGCCACAGCACTGGCCTGGAGTCGGGGAATGTCTGGGGTTGGGGCAAGGGGAGTTCCCTACAAGTAATGCTGGCCAGGCCTGCCAAGTGCCTCAGGCATTCCAGCAGACAGCATCACCGTCAATAAGCTGGAACCCCACAACAAGACCAGTGAGTACTGTTTTCTAAGCTGTGAAGGAAAGAGGATAAGCAAGGAAGAGGGGTGGGGCAGAGGAAGGGTGGAGGAGTGGGAGGTGCTGCAGACAAACGTCTGCTTGGAGTATTGTCTTGGGTTGGTTTCGCTGTTGAAGTGCACAACAGTTCGACAACTGGAAGTGTCAATTCCGCCACTGCTGAACTGTGAGATCTTGGGCGTCCTTCAACTTCCATAACCCTGTTTTTTCCTCTGTAAGTGAAGCCACTCAGTTGTGTCCAATTCTTTGCAACCACATGGACTGTAGCCTACCAGGCTCCTCCGTCCATGGAATTTTCCAGGCAAGAGTACTGGAGTGAGTTGCCATTTCCTTTTCCAGGGGATCTTCCTGACCCAGGGATCAAACCCAGGTCTCTCGCATTGCAGGCATTGCTTTACCATCTGAGCGACCAGGGAAGCCCTTTCCTCTGTAAATTAGCACCAAATACTGGCAGTAAATCCTGTTGAGTGCTACCAGTATCCATTCCCTTCTGCTTATTTCCTAAGAGAGACTAGACTTTGTCTGTTCATCCACCCCTCCCATGTGACTCAAGGGAAACAGACTCCCTGTCCAGCTCCAGGGAAGAATCCTGACTGGTCTATGCCAATCACAGTAACCCCACCCTTCCTTGGCAGTAGGGCTTCCCAGGTGGCTCAGATGGTCAAGAATCCACCTGCAATGCAGGAGACCGGGGTTCAATCCCTGGGTTGGGAAGATCCCCTGGAGAAGGAAATGGCCACCCACTCCAGTATTCTTGCCTGGAGAATCCCATGGACAGAGGAGCCTGGCAGACTACAGTCCATGGGGTCACAAGAGTCGGACACAATTCCTTGCCAATAATTGGTCCAGGAACCCAAAGCAGTCATTGTAGGTCACCACCCCACCTCATTGACCCCCCAACCATGGGATAGACACATTGTCTAATTTGACTATTCAGGATAAGAGAAGCATTTCTCTTCCGTGCTTGGGTGAGAGCTTTTTCTTCTTTTGAGCTAGAATAATGAGATGGGTAGCCCCAGCTGCTACTGAGGTAGTTCTTAACTACCATAAGGGAAAGTGGTCTTGAGCTGATGATGCCCTGGCTAACAGCATGAAAGAGAGAGAGGAGAACTGTTGCAGAAAGGGGGACCCCTTTCAGGGCCCAAAAGGAGGCTCTGGTCTAACACTTAGAAATGAATTGTCTGAGGAGACAAACATGCTGACTAAGCAAAAGACTTTATTGGGAAGGAGTGCCCAGACAGAGAGCAGGAGGGTAAGAAAACCCACGTGGCTCAAAGTCTCAGGTTTTATGGTGATGGGATTAGTTTCCAGGTTGTCCTTGGTCAATCATTCTGACTCAGGGTCCTTCCTGGTCGTACACACAGTGCTCAGGCAAGATGGATGCCAACGAGAAAGATTCTGGGAGGTAGAAGAACACGGGGCATCTCCTTTTGAACTTTCCCACACTCTTCCAGTTGGTGGTGACTTATTAGTTCTGTGTTCCTTACCAGGACCTCCTGTCCTAAAAAAAACTCGTGCGAATGGTTACTATGGTGCCTGGCCAGGGTGGGCAGTTTCAGTCAGTGTGCTTCCCCTAACAGTACCTAAGTCCTCATCAACCTACTGGATTAAAAAACCAAAACCATGATACCTCTGGATTTGGACTTTAGCCAATCATAACTTTTCTTATTGTTTGATGCAGTTTGAGTCAGGTTTTCAGTTGCTTGCTACTGACTAGATGACAATGCAACAATGCTAAAGATCAATCTATGTAAAAAGACTTCATAAACTGCAGAAAATTTATATAAATGACAGTTTTTTCCAAAATTATAAAATTTCAACTAACCTAGACAGGTGGAGTTTTTAGGAAAAATCCATAATGCTCTTTAGGGACATATTTGCCCTCTCTTGACCTCTGAACAGAGATTGTATTCTGTACAACTCCTATTGCATTATCAACACTTAATAAATGCAAAATAATGTTGTGTTAACTACAAATTGCCACCAGATGTTCTTAAGACTTTGGAACCTTCAAGTGAAACTGATTGCACAAAATAGTAGTTTAATTATTACATCATCCATCTCAGTAATGGCGAGCGTCTGTCTGTCTCAGGACTGAAAGCTCAAGTGAGACCACTGCTGCAGTGCTGAAGATCAAATGTTCGATATGTGGTCCCTAAAGGCAGATTTTGGGGAAAACCAACAATCAGCTTCTCTATACATCATCATCTTGAATTATTTTGTTCAAAGACAAAGCTCAGCATCCAAAATAAGATGTCAAACAAGAAGAAGTCAAAAAAAGAAGTTTCTGGTTGAAATAAAGTTTAGGAAGACAAGTACTCCCAGCAGTGCAGACAAGCAACCAGAAGCATTATCCATAAGTGGTTAATAAATAATAAGATAGGATGACAAGTCTGTTTAGAACAGCTAGAAGGAATTGTCTCCTCTGCTGAAGGGCACCAGGGAAGGATTCCTGCATTCCCAGAAAATGTTCCTCCCGTGCAGTGAATCTCAACCCTAGCTGTGTATTGGAATCACCTGAGTAGGGTTGTTTTTTGTTTGTTTGTCTGTTTTGTTTTGTTTCTTCCAGCTGTCCCAGAACTCCACTGCAAGCAATTAAATCAAAATTCCTGGGGAAGGACTTAAATTAGAGATCCTGAACCAACATCATTAATGTCACTTGGAGAATCCCAAGGATGGGGGAGCCTGGTGGGCTGCCGTCTATGGGGTCACACAGAGTTGGACACGACTGAAGTCAATGGCACCCCACTCCAGTACTCTTACCTGGAAAATCCCATGGGCGGAGGACCCCGGAAGGCTGCAGTCCATGAGGTCGCTAAGAGTCAGACACGACTGAGCGACTCGCTTTGACTTTTCACTTTCATGCATTGGAGAAGGAAATGGCAACCCACTCCAGTATTCTTGCCTGGAGAATCCCAGGGATGGGGAAGCCTGGTGGGCTGCCATCTATGGGGTCGCACAGAGTCAGACACGACTGAAGCAACTTAGCAGCAGCAGCAGCAGAAGTGACTTAGCAGCAGCATAAATTTGTTAGAAATGCAGATTCTCAAACCCCACTCAAGCCCCCATTCAAGGACTACTGAAGTTTGAGAAATATAAGCTTAGATGACAAAAAAGCTTATTTTTCCTCCCAGAACAGTTACAAGGCTAAAAGTCCAGGATAGCAGGGAAGACGACTCCACACAGTCAACTGGGATCCAGGTTCCTTCCTTTCTGTTGCTCTGTGGCCCCCTAGGACATTAACACCTACCTGGTCAAAGCTGGGCCACTTCGGTTTGCAACCTGCAGCAGGGAGAGAGAACTGGAAGAAAACCTATTATCCTGAGGCCTAAGGCCAGAAGTCCTACACAGTGTTTCTTTTCTGAATTTAGCCACAGGACCACATCTAATTCAAAGGATGTTGGGATATCTAGTTTTGTCTAGTCTGGGAAGAAGAAAAGGACAAAGATCAGTTTCCATGCCAGACACATGGTAGTTCAGTTCAGTTGCTCAGTCGTGTCCAATTCTTTGTGACCCCATGAACCACAGCACGCCAGGCCTCCCTGTCCATCACCAACTCCCAGAGCTTACTCAAACGCATGTCCATCAAGTCAGTGATGCCATCCAACTGTCTCATCCTCTGTTGTCCCCTTCTCCTCCTGCCTTCAGTCTTTCCCAACATCAGGGTCTTTTCCAAGAAGTCAGCTCTTCATATCAAGTGGCCTAAGTATTGGAGCTTCAGCTTTGGCATCAGTCCTTCCAATGAATATTCAGGATTGATTTCCTTTAGGATGGACTGGTTTGATCTCCTCGCCGTCCAAGGGACTCTCAAGACTCTTCTCTAGCACCACAGTTCAAAAGCATCAATTCTTCAGTGCTCAGCTTTCTTTAAGGCCCAACTCTCATATCCATACATGACTACTGGAAAAACTATAGCTTTGACTAGACGGACCTTTGTCAGCAAAGTAATGTCTGCTTTTTAATATGCTGTCTAGGTTGGTCATAACTTTTCTTCCAAGGGGCAAGTATCTTTTAATTTCATAGTTGCAGTCACCATCTGAAGTGATTTTGGAGCCCCAAAAAATAAAGTCTCTCACTGTTTCCATTGTTTCCCCATCTATGCCATGAAGTGATGGGACCGGATGCCATGATCTTAGTTTTTTGAATGTTGAGTTTTAAGCCAGCTTTTTAACTCTTCTCTTTCACTTTCATCAGGAGGCTCTTTAGTTCCTCTTCACTTTCTGCCATAAGGGCGGTGTCATCCGATTATCTGAGGTTATTGATATTTGTCCCATCAAAGAAGGAAAGAACAAAGATCAGTCTCTGTGCCAGATGATGGCTATTGTTAGAGCTATTATTATAACAAGGATGTATGCTCCTCAAGCTTAGAATACAAACACTGTTTCATCTATTCTATCCTTCTAGTAAATTCCTTGAGACCCAAAGACCTTACCAGCAGGAAACATGGAATTCCTTCCTTGAGGCCTTTTCCATTCTTTCATCCCTAGGGCCTTTCTCAGTTCTAAAGAGAACTGAGAATCCCAGGTGAGAGAAACAACTAGAAAGTTCAACTAGCTCACCAGTACCACTGCTTTGGAGACTACCTCATGGTCATACCAGACCTGGTCACACCCAGTCCAGTGGCTGATTTTCCCTGCCATGCAGATGTGTTTTTTTCACACAGGCCATAATCAAGCCTCCACTCCACTCATCATTTTAAGTCAAATGCATCTTCTCAGTCATCATCTCTAAGGATAAAACGATGCCTGCCTCACCCAAGTGCTGTAGAACACCCTTTCTTATAGTCCCAGGGCCCCACGAAACCCTGACCCTGAATCCAAGCTAGACATGCCCATGGTGAATTCCACTCTAGGACCCTTGGCGTTCTTTCTTTCCAATAAATATCAGTCTAGTACATCAATGTCTAATGACATTAACCCTTAAAAGAGAAAGACCAAGGACTTTATTCCTTTCCTTCCAGAGGGTTCCTTGGCTACTTGGAAAAACTAACAACTCCTGCTCAAAACTAGCTCTGTATACCAAGGACTATAGTAAGGGGGCTATCTTTTTCAGATCATGAACAGAAATCTCTTAAAAATATTATCCCAAGGATAACACATATCTACTGGCCTTACATTTTTATATAACTAAGCAAAGCACTCAAGTGATTTTTTCCTACTAGCACAAAAAATCTGCTCCAAGGCTACTGCTGGATATTAAAGAGGCTGACACCATTTTAAACATCTCATTTCAGCAGTTTTCAATAATATCTAGTATCTCTTCAAGGCAAGTATCATTATCATTATCTTGATCTATAATTTTAGAAGTACAGAGTTTAAGAAACCCCTAGTCTCAGTGACCACAGAGCCAGTATTCAAAACCTGGTCTTTCTGACTAATAATAGTAACTAACTTTTATTAAGCACTTTTTATTCACTGTGTACTGTAAATAATTAATAAACAGAAACCTCGATTAAACAGAGCTAAAAGACCAGAAGCGACTGCTCCAATACCCAGCAACCAGAGCAGAACCCAACAGGAGCAAGAACAACTCATCTGCTTTCCTGGCAAGGACTCAGACAATGAAAAGCCATCGACTCTTCATTTTCTCTAGCCCTCCCAACTTCCTTTTCCCCTCCATAAAAGTGTTCTCCTTTCCTTGCTGTGCAGGGACCTGCGTGTTGCTCATCATCATTTGTAGTCCCCAAATTGCAATTCTTTGCTGATTCTGAATAAAACTCCTTTCTAGAGAAATATCTGGCAGTCTATTTCAGGTCAGTATTTTAGTGGCCCATATGGGAACCGGAGAAGACCCCTGACAGCTCTGGGTCTCATGAGCAAACAGGTGTAATACTCAAAATTGAATCCATTGTCACTATTTTTCTCAGCAACCCTGCAGTTTGAAGTATTCCTTGATCCTCAGTGCAAACGCTTTCCCTTTCTGCATTTAAAGATTTCCAGGTTTTACTTGGGATCTATTTTAAAGTTTCATCTTTCTGGTTAAGGCCCTGTTTTGTATATGAGTATTCATTTAGTCAGTCTCTCTCATCAGGAAGCTTCCATAAGCCACTTATCCTTCTCCATCAGAGGGCAGACAGATGAAAACAACAATCACAGAAAACTAACAAATCTGATCACATGGACCACAGCCTTGTCTAACTCAATGAAACTATGAGCCATGGCATGTAGGGCCACCACAGACGGACAGGTCATGGTGGAGAGGTCTGACAAAACGCAGTCCACTGGAGAAGGGAATAGCAAACCACTTCAGTATTCTTGCCTTGAGAACCCCATGAACAGTATGAAAAGGCAAAGAGATAGGACACTGAAAGATGAACTCCCCAGGCAGATAAGTGCCCAATATGCTACTGGAGATCAGTGGAGAACTAACTCCAGAAAGAATGAAGAGGCAGAGCCAAAGCAAAAACAACACCCAGCTGTGGATGTGACTGGTGATGGAAGCAAAGTCCATTACTGTAAAGAGAAATATTGCATAGGAACCTGGAATGTGAGGGTCCATGAATCGAGGTGAATTGGAAGTGGTCAAAAAGGAGATGGCAAGACTGAACATCGACATTTTAGGAATCAGGGAACTAAAATGGACTGGAATGGGTGAATTTAACTCAGATGACCATTATATCTACTACTGTAGGCAAGAATCCCTTGGAAAAAATAGAATAGCCATCATAGTAAACAAAAGAGTCCAAAATGCAGTACTTGGATGCAATCTCAAAAACGACAGAATGATCTTTGTTTGTTTCCAAGGCAAACCATTCAATATCACGGTAATCCAAGTCTATGCCGCGGCCATTAATACTGAAGAAACTGAAGTTGAATGGTTCTATGAAGACCTACAAGACCCTCTAGAACTAACACCCCAAAAAGATGTCCTTTTCATTATATGGGGACTGGGTGCAAAAGTAGGAAGTCAAGAAACACCTGGGGTAACAGGCAAATTTGGCCTTGGAGTACAGAATGAAGCAGGGCAAAGGCTAATAGAGTTTTGCCAAGAGAATGCTCTGGTCATAGCAAACACCCTCTTCCAACAACACAAGAAACCACTCTACATATGGACATCACCAGACTGTCAACACAGAAACCAGATTGATTATATTCTTTGCAGCCAAAGATGGAGAAGCTCTATACAGTCAGATAAAACAAGACAGGGAGCTGACTGTGGCTCAGATCATGATGAACTCCTATTGCCAAACTCAGACTAAAATTGAAGAAAGTAAGGAAAACCTCAAAACCATTCAGGTGTGACCTAAATCAAATCCTTTACGATTACACTGGAAGTGAGAAATAGATTCAGTGGATTAGATCTGATACACGGTGCCTGAAGAACTATGGATAGAGGTTCGTGACATTGTACAGGAAGGAGGCAGGGATCAAGACCATCCCTAAGAAAAAGAAATGCAAAAAGGCAAAATGCTTCTCTGAGGAGGCCTTACAAACAGCTGAGAAAATGAAAGGAGCAAAAGGCAAAGGAAAAAAGGAAAGATAAATGCATTTGAATGCAGAGTTCCAAAGAATAGCAAGGAGAGATAAGAAAGCCTTCCTCAGTGATCAATGTAAAGAAACAGGCAAAAACAATAGAATGGGAAAGATTAGAGATCTCTTCAAGAAAATTAGAGATACCAAAGGAAATTATCATGCCAAAGATGGGCAAAATAAAGGACAGAAACACTATGGACCTACCAGAAGCAGAAGACATTAATAAGAGGTGTCAAGAAAACGCAGAAAAACTGTACAAAAAAGATCTTCATGACCCAGATAATCACAATAGTGTGATCACTCACTTAGAGCCAGACATCCTGGAATGCGAAGTCAAGTGGGCCTTAGAAAGCATCATTATGAAAAAAGTTAGTGGAGGTGATGGAATTCCAGTTGAGCTATTTCAAATCCTGAAAGATGATGCTGTGAAAGTGCTGCACTCAGTATTCCAGCACATTTGGAAAACTCAGCAGTGGCCTCAGGACTGGAAAAGGTCAGTTTTCATTCCAATCCCAAAGAAAGGCAATGCCAAAGAATGCTCAAACTACCGCACAATTGTACTCATCTCATATGCTAGCAAAGTAATGCTCAAAATTCTCCAAGCCAGGCTTCAACAGTACATGAACCGTGAACTTCCAGATGTTCAAGTTGGTTTTAGAAAAGGCAGAGGAACCAGAGATCAGCTTGTCAACATCTATTGGATCATCAAAAAAGCAAGAGAGTTCCAGAAAAATATCTACTCCTGCTTTACAGACTATGCCAAAGCCTTTGACTGTGTGGATCACCACAAGCTGTGGGAAATTCTTCATGAGATGGGAATACCAGACCACCTGACCTGTCTCCTGAGAAATCTGTATGTATGCAGGTGTACAAGCAGCAGTTAAAGCTGGACATGGAACAACAGACTGGTTCCAAATCAGGAAAGGAGTACATCAAGGCTGTATATTGTCACCCTGCTTATTTAACTTATATGCAGAGTACATCATGAGAAATGCTGGGCTGGAAGAAGCATGAGCTGGAATCAAGATTGCCGGGAGAAATATCAATAACCTCAGATGTGCAGATGACACCACCCTTATGGCAGAAAGTGAAGAGAAACTAAAAAGCCTCCTGATGGAAGGGAAATAAGAGAGTGGAAAAAGTTGGCTTAAAACTCAACATTCAGAAAACTAAGATCATGGCATCCAGTCCCATCACTTCATGGCAAATAGATGGGGAAACAATGGAAACAGTGAGAGACTTTATTTTGGGGGCTCCAAAATCACTGCAGATGGTGACTGCAACCATGAAATTAAAAGACACTTGCTCCTTGGAATAAAAGTTGTGACCAACTTAGACAGCTTATTAAAAAGCAGACATTACTTTACCAACAAATGTCCATTTTGTCAAAACTATGGTTTTTCCAGTAGTCATGTACAGATGTTGGACTATACATGAGAGTTGGACTATAAAGAAAGCTGAGTGCCAATGAATTGATGCTTTTGAACTGTGGTGTTGGAGGAGACTCTTGAGAGTCCCTTGGACTGCAAGGAGATCCAACCAGTCCATCCTAAAGGAAATCAGTCCTGAATATTCAGTGGAAGGGCTGATGCTGAAGCAGAAGCTCCAATTCTTTGGCCACCTGATGTGAAGAACTGACTCATTTGAAAAGACCCTGATGCTCGGAAAGATTGAAGGCAGGAGAAGGGTTCAACAGAGGATAGGATGGTTGGATGGCATCACCAACTCAACAGACATGAGTTTGAGTTGACTCTGGGATTTGGTGATGGACAGGAAGGCCTGGCGTGCTGCAGTCCATGGGGTTGCCAAGAGTCAGACACGGCTGAGCGACTGAAATGAACTGAACTGAACTCATTTAGCACTTTGGTCTCATCTTGAGGTCAAACTATTGATATTTCAGCCAAGGTGGTTGAAAATGCTTTTGGCTCATCCTTCAGGAGAAAGCTGCTTCAAATAAAACTGTGGCCATTCAGCCTTCAGCCTATTCCTCAGTAAGGGGCTATCTTCTGGAAACTGGCTGAAAAGCCTCTGGCCTGGCCACTTCTCCAGGACCATGCTGTTTCTTTTGAATTGGCTGATATTCAGACTTGCAAGCTGTTTGACTTGACCTGTAAGCTATTTGAACCATTTGAAAACTGTCTTTTTACATTAGAGAAAAACCTCTGAGAAATGGGTTCCCAGTTATCGAAATATTTTGAGAGTGCCCCCCTACACGATAAATGCAGCCAATATGTCCTTTCCTCCTGCACATTTCTAACTAAAAGGGCCAATCTGACCAAAGGCAATCTAGAGTATCAAAGGCCATCATGGGGAGCTTTTTCAAATCCTCAAATTTAATTTCCTTAAAGCCAAATTGGACTACAACAACTCAAAATTTTCCAGAATTGAGTGGAATGCTTATTTCAATTGGTATTTTAAGGTTTCCCAATGTAATCAGGAATCTAAAAATTGCCTCTCTGCAAAATGAAATTTTAAGATTAACTGAGGCAAACAATTGATTTAAGAGAAATAAAATGGTTCCTGATGGCACAGGCTCTGCTTCCAGAGCCACCTTGTCTGTCTTCTTTCTGCTGTTCACATCCAGACTCTGCCTCCAGCGCCATCTTCCTTCTTCCCATCTACACTGCCAACACCTTCTTTTCTACTTCAGTTCTGCCGTATTAATTCTCTCACCAAACCCCCTTTCTCTGAAATTCTCTTCACTCCCTTTTCCGCTGAACCAATCAGAAACTGTCCCCTTAAAATTAAGCCTCCTAGGGGTCTAGAGGCTAAGCCTTTATACTACCTGGACTAAAGCTGAACTGCAAGCCATAGTCAGACTTTCTCAAAGTAACCAAAGATCACAGATTTGCTGCGAAATGCAGCAGAGTCATTCAAACTTAACCGCCTGGTTTCTCTGACTTCCATCACCTAATTAATATCATCAGTTCAGTCACTCAGTCCTGTCCGACTCTTTGCGACCCCATGGACTGCAGCACTCCAGGCCTCTCTGTCCATCACCCACTCCCATAGTTTACCCAAACTCATGTCCACTGAGTCGGTGATGCCATCCAGCTATCTCATCCTCTGTCGAACCCTTCTCCTCCCACCTTCAATCTTTCCCAGCATCAGGGTCTTTTCCAATGAGTCAGCTCTTCACATCAGGTGGCCAAAGTATGAAGTTTCAGTATCAGCATCAGTCCTTTCAATGAATATTCGGGACTGATTTCCTTTAGGACAGACTGGTTGGATCTCCTTGCAGTCCAAGGAACTCTCAAGAGTCTTCTCCAACACCACAGTTCAAAAGCATCAATTCTTTGGCACTCAGCCTTCTTTATAGTCCAACTCTCACATCCATACATGACTACTGGACAAACCATAGCCTTGACTAGATGGACCTTTGTTGGCAAAGTAATGTCTCTGCTTTTTAATATGTAATCTAGGTTGGTCATAACTTTTCTTCCAAGGAGCAAGCATCTTTTACTTTCATGGCTGCAGTCACCATCTGCAGTGCTTTTTGAGCCCAAGAAAATAAAGTCTGTCACTGTTTCCACTGTTTCTCCATCTATTTGCCATGAAGTGATGGGACTGGATGCCATGATCTTTAGTTTCTGAATGTTGAGCTTTAAGCCAACCTTTTCACTCTCCTCTTTCCCTTTCATCAAGAGGCTGTTTAGTTCTTCGCTTTCTGCCATAAGGGTGGTGTCATCTGCATATCTGAGTTTATTGATATTTCTCCTGGTAATCTTGATTCCAGCTTGTGATTTATCCAGCCTGGCATTTTGCATGATGTACACTGCATAGAAGTTAAATAAGCAGGGTGACAATATAGAGCCTTGTCATACTCCTTTCCCAATTTTGAATTGGTCAGTTGGTACCTCTTCAGTTCTAACTGCTGCTTCTTGATCCGCATACAGGTTTCTTAGGAGGCAGGTAAGGTGATCTGGTATTCCCATCTCTTTAAGAATTTTCCAGTTTGTTGTGATCCACACAGTCAAAGGCTTTCACATAGTCAATGAAGCAGGTGTTTTCTGAATTCTCTTGCTTTCTCTATGATCCAATGAATGTTGGCAATTTGATCTCTGGTTCCTCTGTCTTTTCTAAACTCAGCTTGTACATCTGGAAGTTCTCAGTTCATGTACTGCTGAAGCCTAGCTTGAAGGATTTTGAGCATAACCATGCCGACATGTGAAATGAGCACAATTGTACAGTAGTATGAGGATTCTTTGGCATTGCCTTTCTAGAAATTCCCTGATAACTCAGTTGGTAAAAACTCTGCCTGCAAAGCAGGAGACCCTGGCTTGATTCCTGGGTTGGGAAGATCCCCTGGAGAAGGGAAAGGCTACCCACTTCAGTATTCTGGCTTGGGTCACAAAGAGTCAGACCCAACTGAGTGACTTTCACTTTCTACTTCTTTGGGATTGGAACGAAAACCAACCTTTTCCAGTCCTGTGGCCACTGCTGAGTTTTCCAAATTTGCTGACATATTGAGTGCAGCACTTCTACAGCATTATGTCTTAGGATTTGAAATAGCTCAGCTGGAATTCTATCAGCTCCACTAGCTTTGTTCATAGTGATGCTTCCTAAGACCCACTTGACTTCACACTCCAGAATGTCTGGCTCTAGGTGAGTGACCACACCATCGTGGTTATCTGTTTGCTAAGGTTTTGTTTTTGATACAGTTCTTCTGTATATTCTTTCCATTTCTTCTTTTTTTATTTTTTAATTTATTTCTAGTTAAAGGATAATTGCTTTACAATATTGTGTTGGTTTCTGCTACATATCAACATGAATCAGCCACAGGTATACATATGTCACCTCCCTCTAGAAACTCCCTCCTACCTCCCACACCATCCAACCCCTCTAGGTTGTCACAGAGTTGCTACCTCTTCTTAATCTCTTCTGCTTCTGTTAGGTCCTTACCATTTCTGTCCTTTATCACATTACTATTAATGTTTCTAAATCTCAGATCCACACCTTTTGGAACTCATAAAGTCTCTCCTGAGATAGTCACATGGTGCCCAATGCACCTGACTCCTGCTTCTTTTAACCCACAACTGATAAGAGATAGTCTAATATTGCAAAGGCCTAACTACTTCTATTAAATTTGTCAGGAGATAAAGATGTTAAGCATCACACCTTGCAACCTGGAGGTTTTGTGTATTAGCAAAGATATTTCCAGAAGAACTTTCTTCAATCTTGCTGCAAAGGCTCCTATCAGGTACTGCTAAGTGACCCACATGTCACCAAATTCCAGGAAATAAACTCTTGGATTCGCGTGAAATACATAAAGAAAGCAATGAACTGTGGCTGGAACTGCACGTCATCTGGTGACCTGAAAGTAAAGATTTCCTTGAATTGAAGCAGAAGACGACTGATGGCACAGCTTCCCCAAGACTTTCAGATGGCCTGCTGGAAGTTTGTTGCCAAACTTTGATGATGCTGCAACACTTCAGATGATCTCTAATGTCTACAATCTTGATAACACGCCTCTGTGTGTGCTAAATCACTTCAGTCATGTCCAACTCTGTAAGACCCTATGGAGCCCCCCAGGCTCTCTGTCCATGGGTTTCTCCAGGCAAGAATACTGGAGTGGGTTGCCATGCAACCAGGGGATCTTCCCAACCCAGGGATTGAACCCATGTCTCATGTCATTGACAGGTGAGTTCTTTGCCCCTAGTGCCACCTGGAAAGCTCCTCTTGATAACATATGAACTTTATATAAAAAGTGCCTGAGCATTCACCCTCCTACCTTCCTGTTAATTAAATGTGACCTTAATAAGTTTCCAGTCTGTTCACTTTCCCTCTAACTTGACACATCTTTCTTAACACTGAGAGACAAAAAGCCACTAAAACTTGAAAATTTGACTCTTGATCAGGGATGCCTTCAGAGAAAGATCTTGATCAAAAGGGGAAAATACAAAAACTTAATAAACAGAAACCTCAGTTAAATAGATGAAGGAGATCAGAAGAGGGAGCTCCCAGGTCCTGCAATGATAGCAGAGCTCAACAGGAACAAGAATGACTTTTCTTTTTTCCTGACAAGACTCAGTCAATGAGAAGCCATGGACTTTGTTTATCATAGCCCTCCCAGCTTCCTTCTTCCCCGTCTAAAAGCATTCTCCTTCTCTTGTCATGTAGAGATCTGCATGGCTTGTCATGGTTGCAGTGCCGAAACTGCAACTCTCTGCCAATCTTGATTAAACCCATCTTTGCTGGAAAAATATCTAACAGTCTATTCAGGTCAACACTGTTTTTAAAAACTTTTTAAAAATAATTTACATACAGGAAAGTACAGAAATCACAGGTGCACAGCTTGGTGAATTTTCACAAACTGAGTACATCCACATAGTCTGTTCCCACAACGTAAAAGCCAGCATATCAGCACCCCCAGATACTCTCCTCATGCTACTTTCTGGTCAGTTCTCCCCAACGAGCGCAATCGTTATCCTATTTTCTAGTTTTGCCTGGTTTTGATCTTTACATGAATGGAATCATACAATATTTCCCTTTTCACATCTGGTTACTTTCACTCTTTACTACATTTGTGAGATTCATCCATGTTGTTACATGTTATAATATTCTATTATATACAAAAAATGGAATTTATTTATCCATTGTACTATTGATGGGCATTTGGGTAGCTTCTAGTTGGGGCTATTATAAACCATGCTTCTATGAACATTCCAGTAAATGTCCCTTGGTAAATATCTGTACTCATGTCTATTGGATATGTACCCAGAAGTGGAACATCGTGTATGCATAGTGTTCTACTGGTAGAAGCTGTCCAGATACTATATAAGTGCTTCACAGGTATTAACTATTTTAATCCTCATAATAGTCCCCAAAATGTAGATACTATTATTAGCCCCAATAGAAAAAGCAAGAGAGTTTCAGAAAAGCATCTATTTCTGCTTTATTGACTATGCCAAAGCCTTTGACTGTGTGGATCACAATCAACTGTGGAAAATTCTGAAAGAGATGGGAATACCAGACCACCTGACCTGCCTCCTGAGAAATTTGTATGCAGGTCAGGAAGCAACAGTTAGAACTGGACATGGAACAACAGACTGGTTCCAAATAGGAAAAGGAGTTCATCAAGTCTGTATATTGTCACCCTGTTTATTTAACTTATATGCAGAGTACATCATGAGAAACGCTGGACTGGAAGAAACACAAGCTGGAATCAAGATTGCCAGGAGAAATATTAATAACCTCAGATATGCAGATGACACCATCCTTATGGCAGAAAGTGAAGAGGAACTCAAAAGCCTCTTGATGAAAGTGAAAGCGGAGAGTGAAAAAGTTGGCTTAAAGCTCAACATTCAGAAAACTAAGATCATGGCATCTGGTCCCACCACTTCATAGGAGTGGGGAAACAGTGTCAGACTTTATTTTTCTGGGCTCCAAAATCACGGCAGATGGTGACTGCGGCCATGAAATTAAAAGATGCTTACTCCTTGGAAGGAAAGTTATGACCAACCTAGATAGCATATTGAAAAGCAGAGACATTACTTTGCCAACAAAGGTTCGTCTAGTCAAGGCTATGGTTTTTCCTGTGGTCGTGTATGGATGTGAGAGTTGGACTGTGAAGAAGGCTGAGCACCGAAGACTTGATGCTTTTGAACTGTGGTGTTGGAGAAGACTCTTGAGAGTCCCTTGGACTGCAAGGAGATCCAACCAGTCCATTCTGAAGATCAGTCCTGGGATTTCTTTGGAAGGAATGATGCTAAAGCTGAAACTCCAGTACTTTGGCTACCTCATGCGAAGAGTTGACTCATTGGAAAAGATTCTGATGCTGGGAGGGATTGGGGGCAGGAGGAGAAGGGGACGACAGAGGATGAGATGGCTGGATGACATCACTGACTCGATGGACGTGAGTCTCAGTGAACTCTGGGAGTTGGTGATGGACAGGGAGGCCTGGCGTGCTGCGATTCATGGGGTTGCAAAGAGTCGGACACGACTGAGCGACTGATCTGATCTGATACAGATGAGGACACAAAGACATAGAGAGATTAAATAGCACAACCAATAAATGAAAGAATTTTATTTATAATAAATAGGGTTTAAATTCAAGAGTTTTAGGTCCAGAGCCTGAGCTCATAACCTTCAATCTATACTGTTAAGCTGAGATATCTTCTAGAACTATACCATTCTTTTATTTTGCTAACTAATTTTCCTTTACCATGCACTGATACAATGATTAAAGCACACACATACACATGCATATAAGATAACCCTAGGAATGATCGATAACTTCTTTGACATCATTGATATAAAACCAGCTATAAGCTGGTCACTTATTTATACATAAGCATTATTACTTGTACATGTTACTACTTATATATTACTACTTATTACTTATATACAAGCTGGTCACTTTCATATATACAAGCTGTGTATATATGAAAAGTTCAGATAAACCAAGGATTTTTTTTTTATTTAAAAAAATGGAATTTAAAACATAAGATAGGCAAAACATCCTCAGTTACATACACAGTTATCAAACATTCTATATTAACTGGAAAACTTAAGGGTCATACTTATCCCAGCTTCCTACAGCAAGTGGTAGTTTTACACACTAAATCACCCAATATATTATATTATTTGTTCTAAGTGTTTTGGGGGGATGCATGGGGAAAGTATACATGGGGTGAACACATTCCCCATCTGAAAAGGCTCTTATGTTCTTGTAAAGGACACTAGAGAGAACTATGACAGACAAGAAGCACCAAAACATGGTTATAAGACTACAGACTCACAAGGGTGACCAGACCACTTCCCACTCATCGACCAGAGGAGATTAAAATGGTGACATTTTGACTGAGTCAAGACTGATAAGATTTCTCCAAAAAGGGCAGCTGGGTCAGGAAGGGGTAATAGAATGAACAAATGGACAGATGCAGGAGGGCACCAAATTCTTCTGGAAAACTGCCAAAAGTGGAGTATGTTGGGAACCAGGGCATGTCCTGGGCAGAAACCCTCCCCACTAATGTTTACTGAGCACCAAGTGCGTGTTCTCTCATCTGACCCTCACAGCGGCCCAGGAAGGAAGGCACCCTGATCCTCTTTTACAAGTGAAGAGACAGGGACATAAAAAAGTTAACTTGTCTAGGGCCACAGCACTTCCAAGTACCACAGACCAGCCTTCAGGTCCAAAGCCCCCAGTCTGCTGCCTCCTGCCAGGGGTAATGGATCTGAGGGGGAACTAGGAGCCTTCCAGAATGAGGACCTTGGACTTCAGATGGAAAGCAATATAAGACCATCAGAGAGTTAGTCAAAGGGGCTTCCCTGGTGGTCCAGTGGTTAAGAATCTGCCTGCCAATTCAGGGAACTGTGGTTCAATCTCTGGTCCTGGAAGATCCCTCATGCCATAAGGCAGCTGGGCCTGCACTACCCATGTGTCCTAGAGCCCACAAAGCAGTCACTGCTCTCAGCAACTGGAGAAAGCCCTCTTGCAGCAGTGGAGACCCAGCACAGCTATAAATAAATACAAAAAAAAAAAAAAAACATATTTAAAAAGAGAGTAAGAAACAGGATATAATCAGAGCAGTGCTCTAAGAACAGAATACAGCAAACTGTAGGTCACTACTTATTATGAATCAATTAAAGTAGGTTTTGACTAGCACTTTTTTCTGAATAAAATGATAGTATAGGAAATATCAGAATACATCTCACATTGATTAAAATATAATTTCATAAAATTTTTGTCTCATTTTAGATAGATAACATAAAGAGGTAGATTAGATGGATGAATAGAGAGATAGATAGCAAAGAGATGTTTATACTGAGTTGTGTATACATGAACATATTCATAGCTAGAAATAAGAAAGACAAGGGGCTCATCCCTCAGGAAGAAGAGCCAACACGGGCCCAGAGATATTAGAACCTTTGTAAACTAAGTAATGACTTCTTCCTCCCTAAAAAAAGATATCCATGTCAAATCCCTAGAGTCTAATTCTCTTTAGGACTCACCCAAATTGTCCAGAAATATCTGAAAAGGGAGCTTTACCGATGTGATTAACTTAAGAATCTTGAAAGGAAGAGCTTACCCTGGGTAATTTGGGTGAGTCTTAAAGGCAATTAGATGGATCCTCATAAAATAAGACACATGGAAGGCAATGTGAAGACAGAGGCAGAGACTAGAGTGATGAGTCTACACATCAGGGAATGCTAATAGCCACCAGAAGATGGAAGAGGCAAGGAACTGATTGTCCCTTGAAACCATCAGAGAGAGTGTGGTCCTGCCACATCTTGATTTCAGACTTCTGGCCTTCAGCACTGAGAACAGATTTCTGTTGTTTTAAGGTGCCAAGTTTGTGGTGATGTATCTTTGGAAGCCCTAGGAAACGACTACAGCCCTGGACGAGGGTTTGGGCTTTGGACAAAACTTCAGCCTCAGAATACAAATGGGATTTCAATCTAAAAGTAGAATAGAGGGACTGCCAATGCAGGGGGATTGGTCGGGGAAGATCCCACATGCCGCAGGGCAATTAAGCCCATAGGTCACAACTACTGAAGTCTGTGCTCTAGAGGTCGTGCTCTGCAACAAGAGAAGCTACCACAGTGAGAAGGCCGAGCACCGCAACAAAGAGCAGCCCCTGCTCACCACAATAGAGGAAGTCCACGATCAGCAATGAAGACCTAGCACAGCCCAAAACAAATACAGAAAAATTTAAAATAAACTTTAAAGAAGTAAAAGAAATCCATCACACACTGGTTCATAGGGCAGCCAGGCATGCCAAGTCATTTTAGTCATAACCTGCTCTTTGAGACCCTGTGGACCGTAGCCCAACAGGCTCCTCTGTCCGTGGGATTCTCCAGGAAAGAATACTGAAGTGGGTTTCCCTGGCCTCCTCCAAGGGATCTTCCCAACCTAGGGATTAAAGTGATGCCTCTTACATGTCCTGCATTGGCAGGGAGGTTCTTTACCACCAGCGCCAGCTGGGAAGCCCCATTAGACATAGGCCATCCCAGACCAATTCCAAATCTAGCCATGATGGAGAAGAGTGAGTAGGTCCTGGAGTGACTCAGGGACTGGGGGGGGTGGGGGAGGGGAAGGGACAGGGTGGGGTTCATCATGCAGGTAGGACTTTTCAGTACCAAGCAGGGCAAGCAGGAACTGACAGAGCAATCAGAGATGTTCTGCCAGTCATAAATATCTGGTTGAATCTGGCTGCATGCAATATGAGATGATATCCGTTTTCAGGAAAAAAAAAAAAAAAGAAAGACCAGAAAATATGCTGCTCCTTCTATGGAAGGAATCTGTCCCTTCATTCAAGGGCTAGGCATATGCCAGCACGGGAGTGTGGAGGTAAGCACGAGGTCTGCTCTGACCCTCCTCGATAGCCCTCACAGCCCCTCCTGGAGCTGAGACCTCCCTGAAGGCTCAGAAGATTCATTCTCCTTCAGCCGAGAGCTTCTGAGGCTTGAACAGACCATTCCGCACCTGTGTTAGCAGGCATCAGGGAAAGGAAGACCTAACGATCTCTACAGGCTTCTAACTCACAAGTCAGAGAACCAGCCTTACTGTTAACATACAATAGGGATTTCCTAGTCCCTAAAAGTCACGTAAGAGGATTTAAATTTAGATGCTCTCAAAATGCACTCTTCTTCCCCACCTTCCTAGGCAATATAGGACAAACAACTATGCATCCGTTCCAGTCTGTCCCTCAAGAATTTGTGTCCTCACACATAATATGAGGACTAGCCATAATCCGGAGAAGGCAATGGCACCCCACTCCGGTACTCTGGCCTGGAAAATCCCATGGAAGGAGGAGCCTGGTAGGCTGCAGTCCATGGGGTCGCTAAGAGTCGGGCATGACTGAGAGACTTCACTTTCACTTTTCACTGTCCACTTTCATGCATTGGAGAAGGAAATGGCAACCCACTCCAGTATTCTTGCCTGGAGAATCCCAGGGATGGCGGAGCCTGGTGGGCTGCCGTCTATGGGGTCACACAGAGTCGGACACAACTGAAGTCGGACACACAACATAGCAGCAGCAGCAGCCATAATCACTAAAACTATAGAGCAGTGGTATCTATCACTGAGTCGTGTCCGACTCTTGCGACCCTACAGACTGTAGCCTGCCAAGCTCCTCTGTCCATGGGATTATCCAGGCAAGAATACTAGGGTGAGTTGCCATTTCCTTCTCCAGGGGATCTTTCTGACCCAGGAAGATTCTGGGTCTCCTACAGTGGGTACCTTCAAATAACACTGACAATCAGAGACAAAGAACTAGGGGGGATACAACAGGTTTTATTGATACATCAATCCAGGTATGAAAGGATTCCAAAATGTGAAAACGTAATCTTTAATCTTATAACCACTAGAAAGTCTTATCCAGAATAACCAGCCTGATAATGAAATAAGATAATGTAACAGTTGCAATGAAAATCTAATAATTAATTTCTAAATTGATTCACTTCTCTGGCCTCAATTGCTTCATCTGTAAAATGAATTTTATACACAATCACTAAAGTCTTTTCCAGTCCCCTTATATTCCTTGGGCAATTATTGTAAGAGAGATACTTTTGTTGGCTTTATCCTTAGGGACTTCTGTGAGGTCTTCAAGTAGGGGGAGCTTTAGGATTTTTCAGAAAGCTGTAAGAATCTTTAAGCTGCTCCAGCATTTATTGCTTGTGGACTTCTGGATCGCAGCCATTCTGACTGGAGTGAAATGAAGTTATTGAACAAGGTGGAGTCAGTTCTCTGTGGTGAACCTCGCATTCCTGTGGATTAACTATTAAAAACGCAGAATGTGGAGGGAGGAGCCAAGATGGCGGAGGAGTAGGACGGGGAGAACACTTTCTCCCCCACGAATTCATCAAAAGAGCATTTAAACGTCGAGTAAATTCCACAAAACAACTTCTGAATACCGGCAGAGGACATCAGGCACCCAGAAAAGCAATCCAACTCTTCGAAAGGAGCGCGACTGAACAAAGAGAAGAAATACAGCTCCACCCATCAGAACACCGACACAAGCTTCCCTAACCAGGAAACCTTGACAAGCCACCTGTACAAACCCACACACAGTGAGGAAACGCCACAATAAAGAGAACTCCACAAACTGCCAGAATACAGAAAGGACACCCCAAACTCAGCAATTTAAACAAGATGAAGAGACAGAGGAATAGCCAGCAGATAAAGGAACAGGATAAATGCCCACCAAACCAAACAAAAGAGGAAAAGAAGGGAATCTACCTGATAAAGAATTCCGAATAATGATAGTGAAATTGATCCAAAATCTTGAAATTAAAATGGAATCACAGATAAATAGCGTGGAGACAAGGATTGAGAAGATGCAAGAAAGGTTTAACAAGGACCTAGAAGAAATAAAAAAGAGTCAATATATAATGAATAATGCAATAAATGAAATTAAAAACACTCTGGAGGCAACAAATAGTAGAATAACAGAGGCAGAAGATAGGATTAGTGAATTAGAAGATAGAATGGTAGAAATAAATGAATCAGAGAGAATAAAAGAAAAATGAATTAAAAGAAATGAGGACAATCTCAGAGACCTCCAGGACAATATTAAACGCTACAACATTCGAATCATAGGGGTTCCAGAAGAAGAAGACAAAAAGAAAGACCAGGAGAAAATACTTGAGGAGATAATAGTTGAAAACTTCCCTAAACTGGGGAAGGAAATAATCACCCAAGTCCAAGAAACCCAGAGAGTCCCAAACAGGATAAACCCAAGGTGAAACACCCCAAGACACATATTAATCAAATTAACAAAGATCAAACACAAAGAACAAATATTAAAAGCAGCAAGGGAAAAACAACAAATAACACACAAGGGAATTCCCATAAGGATAACAGCTGATCTTTCAATAGAAACTCTTCAAGCCAGGAGGGAATGGCAAGACATACTTAAAATGATGAAAGAAAATAACCTACAGCCCAGATTATTGTACCCAGCAAGGATTTCATTCAAGTATGAAGGAGAAACCAAAAGCTTCTCAGACAAGCAAAAGCTGAGAGAATTCTGCACCACCAAACCAGCTCTCCAACTAATACTAAAGGATATTCTCTAGACAGGAAACACAAAAATGGTGTATAAATTAGAACCCAAAACAATAAAGTAAATGGCAACGGGATCATACTTATCAGTAATTACCTTAAACGTAAATGGGTTGAATGCCCCAACCAAAAGACAAAGACTGGCTGAATGGATACAAAAACAAGACCCCTACATATGTTGTCTACAGGAGACCCACCTCAAAACAGGGGACACATACAGACTGAAAGTGAAGGGCTGGAAAAAGATTTTCCATGCAAATAGGGACCAAAAGAAAGCAGGAGTAGCAATACTCATATCAGATAAAATAGACTTTAAAACAAAGGTTGTGAAAAGAGACAAAGAAGGTCACTACATAATGATCAAAGGATCAATCCAAGAAGAAGATATAACAATTATAAATATATATGCACCCAACACAGGAGCACCGCAGTATGTAAGACAAATGCTAACAAGTATGAAAGGAGAAATTAACAATAACACAATAATAGTGGGAGACTTTAATACCCCACTCACACCTATGGATAGATCAACTAAACAGAAAATTAACAAGGAAACACAAACTTTAAACGAAACAATAGACCAGTTAGACCTAATTGATATCTATAGGACATTTCATCCCAAAACAATGAATTTCACCTTTTTCTCAAGCGCACATGGAACCTTCTCCAGGATAGATCACATCCTGGGCCATAAAGCTAGCCTTGGTAAATTCAAAAAAATAGAAATCATTCCAAGCATCTTTTCTGACCACAATGCAGTAAGATTAGATCTCAATTACAGGAGAAAAACTATTAAAAATTCCAACATATGGAGGCTGAACAACACGCTGCTGAATAACCAACAAATCACAGAAGAAATCAAAAAAGAAATCAAAATTTGCATAGAAATGAATGAAAATGAAAACACAACAACCCAAAACCTGTGGGACACAGTAAAAGCAGTCCTAAGGGGAAAGTTCATAGCAATACAGGCACACCTCAAGAAACAAGAAAAAAATCAAATAAATAACCTAACTCTACACCTAAAGCAACTAGAAAAGGAAGAAATGAAGAACCCCAGGGTTAGTAGAAGGAAAGAAATCTTAAAAATTAGAGCAGAAATAAATGCAAAAGAAACAAAAGAGACCATAGCAAAAATCAACAAAGCCAAAAGCTGGTTCTTTGAAAGGATAAATAAAATTGACAAACCATTAGCCAGACTCATCAAGAAACAAAGGGAGAAAAATCAAATCAATAAAATTAGAAACGAAAATGGAGAGATCACAACAGACAACACAGAAATACAAAGGATCATAAGAGACTATTATCAACAATTATATGCCAATAAAATGGACAACGAGGAAGAAATGGACAAATTCTTAGAAAAGTACAACTTTCCAAAACTCGACCAGGAAGAAATAGAAAACCTTAACAGACCCATCACAAGCACGGAAATTGAAACTGTAATCAAAAATCTTCCAGCAAACAAAAGCCCAGGTCCAGATGGCTTCACAGCTGAATTCTACCAAAAATTTAGAGAAGAGCTAACACCTATCCTGCTCAAACTCTTCCAGAAAATTGCAGAGGAAGGTAAACTTCCAAACTCATTCTATGAGGCCACCATCACCCTAATACCAAAACCTGACAAAGATCCCACAAAAAAAGAAAACTACAGGCCAATATCACTGATGAACATAGATGCAAAAATCCTAAACAAAATTCTAGCAATCAGAATCCAACAACACATTAAAAAGATCATACACCATGACCAAGTGGGCTTTATCCCAGGGATGCAAGGATTCTTCAATATCCGCAAATCAATCAATGTAATACACCACATTAACAAATTGAAAAACAAAAACCATGTGATTATCTCAATAGATGCAGAGAAAGCCTTTGACAAAATTCAACACCCATTTATGATAAAAACTCTCCAGAAAGCAGGAATAGAAGGAACATACCTCAACATAATAAAAGCTATATATGACAAACCCACAGCGAACATTATCCTCAATGGTGAAAAATTGAAAGCATTTCCTCTAAAGTCAGGAACAAGACAAGGGTGCCCACTTTCACCATTACTATTTAACATAGTTTTGGAAGTTTTGGCCACAGCAATCAGAGCAGAAAAAGAAATAAAAGGAATCCAAATTGGAAAAGAAGAAGTAAAACTGTCACTATTTGCAGATGACATGATCCTCTACATAGAAAACCCTAAAGACTCCACCAGAAAACTACTAGAACTAATCAATGATTATAGTAAAGTTGCAGGATATAAAATCAACACACAGAAATCCCTTGCATTCCTATACACTAATAATGAGAAAACAGAAAGAGAAATTAAGGAAACAATTCCATTCACCATTGCAACGGAAAGAATAAAATACTTAGGAATATATCTACCTAAAGAAACTAAAGACCTATATATAGAAAACTATAAAACACTGGTGAAAGAAATCAAAGAGGACACTAATAGATGGAGAAATATACCATGTTCATGGATTGGAAGAACCAATATAGTGAAAATGAGTATACTACCCAAAGCAATTTATAGATTCAATGCAATCCCTATCAAGCTACCAACAGTATTCTTCACAGAGCTAGAACAAATAATTTCACAATTTGTATGGAAATACAAAAAACCTTGAATAGCCAAAGCGATCTTGAGAAAGAAAAATGGAACTGGAGGAATCAACCTACCTGACTTCAGGCTCTACTACAAAGCCACAGTTATCAAGACAGTATGGTACTGGCACAAAGACAGAAATATAGATCAATGGAACAAAATAGAAAGCCCAGAGATAAATCCACGCACATATGGACACCTTATCTTTGACAAAGGAGGCAAGAATATACAATGGATTAAAGACAATCTCTTTAACAAGTGGTGCTGGGAAAACTGGTCAACCACTTGTAAAAGAATGAAACTAGAACACTTTCTAACACCATATACAAAAATAAACTCAAAATGGATTAAAGATCTCAACGTAAGACCAGAAACTATAAAACTCCTAGAGGAGAACATAGGCAAAACACTCTCTGACATACATCACAGCAGGATCCTCTATGACCCACCTCCCAGAATAGTGGAAATAAAAGCAAAAATAAACAAATGGGACCTAATTAAACTTAAAAGCTTCTGCACATCAAAGGAAACTATTAGCAAGGTGAAAAGACAGCCTTCAGAATGGGAGAAAATAATAGCAAATGAAGCAACTGACAAACAACTAATCTCAAAAATATACAAGCAACTCCTACAGCTCAACTCCAGAAAAATAAATGACCCAATCAAAAAATGGGCCAAAGATCTAAATAGACATTTCTCCAAAGAAGACATACAGGTGGCTAACAAACACATGAAAAGATGCTCAACATCACTCATTATCAGAGAAATGCAAATCAAAACCACTATGAGGCACCATTTCACACCAGTCAGAGTGGCTGCGATCCAGAAGTCTACAAATAATAAATGCTGGAGAGGGTGTGGAGAAAAGGGAACCCTCTTACACTGTTGGTGGGAATGCAAACTAGTACAGCCACTATGGAGAACAGTGTGGAGATTCCTTAAAAAACTGGAAATAGAACTGCCTTATGATCCAGCAATCCCACTGCTGGGCATACACACTGAGGAAACCAGAAGGGAAAGAGACACGTGTACCCCAATGTTCATCGCAGCACTGTTTATAATAGCCAGGACATGGAAGCAACCTAGATGTCCATCAGCAGATGAATGGATAAGAAAGCAGTGGTACATATACACAATGGAGTATTACTCAGCCATTAAAAAGAATACATTTGAATCAGTTCTAATGAGGTGGATGAAACCGGAGCCTATTATACAGAGTGAAGTAAGCCAGAAGGAAAAACACCAATACAGTATACTAACGCATATATATGGAATTTAGAAAGATGGTAACGATAACCCTGTATACGAGACAGCAAAAGAGACACTGACGTATAGAACAGTCTTATGGACTTTGTGGGAGAGGGAGAGGGTGGGAAGATTTGGGAGAATGGCATTGAAACATGTAAAATATCATGTATGAAACGAGATGCCAGTCCAGGTTCAATGCACGATACTGGATACTTGGGGCTAGTGCACTGGGACGACCCAGAGGGATGGTATGGGGAGGGAGGAGGGAGGAGGGTTCAGGATGGGGAACACATGTATACCTGTGGTGGATTCATTTTGATATTTGGCAAAACTAATACAATTATTTAAAGTTTAAAAATAAAATAAAATTAATTAAAAAAAAAAAAAAGAATCTTTAAGCTATAAAGGTTGGTTGATATGTGGAAGTATGGCTGAGGAAATAGAGCAAAGTGGCCTGCCTAAAACGCTGGGTTCCTCCCTAAGAGGCACTATGGCCAACTGGAAACCAGGAAGACCACTAGGCACTAAACCTAAGCCCTGGCCTGCAAGACATTTCTAATGGCCTCCATCCAGCTGGTTCTCAGTTTGCCTGGTGGCTCAGACCGTAAAGCGTCTGCCTACAATGCAGGAGATCTGGGTTCAATCCCTGGGTGGGGAAGATCTCCTGGAGAAGGAAATGGCAATCCACTCCAGTATTTTGCCTGGAAAATCCCATAGGTGGAGTAACCTGATAGGCTACAGTCCATGGGGTCACAAAGAGTCAGACATGACTGAGCTACTTCACTTTCTTTCTTTGCCTTCATTGTAACATCTAGCTCAAACTTTTACTTCCCCACATAGTTCCCCAACTGATCCTTTTTTTTCCTTGAATCAGGTTTAACTTTCTGAAGGCTGAAAATCATGAAGCAAAAATTTATTTGAAACAAGGAGGGAAGAGGGAGCTGGACTCACAGAACTATAGAAGTGAAAAAAAAATTGTTTTCATGTCAAAACCTCAAACAAAGGCTGGACTACTGACTCCTCAGGGGGTTGATGGGTTTGAGCCACAGGAATTAGCACTTGCCTCTTCGGGTTGATCTGTTTGTTGGTTGCTATGTGGATTGGTGATAAAATATCCATTTGGGTGGGATCAAAAATTGTATTACCCTCTTAGAGCACATCTGCGAATACTCCTTTTGAACAAATGACTGTAGTTCACCAGATCTCTGTGCCGTCAGAGGCTGCTTCCCAAATACCAACTTTGAGCCTAGCCCTATCATATGGACTCATGGAGGTCTGTGAAAAATAGTGTTCGAGGGGCCAGAAAGCATGAGAAGTTCTGACAAAAAGTGACAGGGTTTGTCACTGCTGCTGAAGAGAAATGTACTGAAACTAGAAAGACGAAGGAGATGCACACCTTTGGAACATGTCTGTGGATCAAAATAACACCCTAAGAGATTCCTGAGAGAGAGCCGGGAGCCGTGTTAACCTTGGCATTGCTATCATTAAAAGGCTATGCTCATTTCTGGCACCTAACATGAGACACTTTGACAGCAACAGGGTTGATGGAAGAGGAAAGAATCTGTTTTGCAGTTAAAAAAAAAAAAAAAAAGTTCTCGGATTTCGCAGGCCATTTGAAATCATGCCAGAGAAATACTCGATTTCAGCATTCTTCAGCTCTCCGCGATGATGCCGCAAGTGGTGTCCCCCACGTGTGATGATGTATTTCAGAGCCAGAGTTTTCTCAAGATGTTCCAAGTCTGCAGGCTCCTGATCCTTTTTCAAATTACAAAGATGATAGGATCCCAGCGAGAGTTGTGATTAGTCTAAACTCTCCACAGCTGTGAGAGACGAGTGTACAAATTCCAATAAAGATTCTGCGTGTTCTGGACTGAATTTACCTACGGGGCACTGAGGCCTAACTCGGGGACCACTTGCAAGAATCAGAGCTGCCCCAGTGCTATTCCGTCTCCAGCATTAGCAGCTGGAAGGCTGGTGACTGTTCTGCAAAGATGCCTCCCCTCACACCCACGACGCTGTCACTGCCCAGCAGTATCTATTTTTGGTGTAGGGGGAGAAAAAGCATTAATACATCAACCCAATGGACTGTAGCCTGCCAGGTTCCTCGGTCCATGGGATTTTCCAGGCAAGAATACTGGAGTGGCTTGCCATTTCCTTCTCCAGGGCATCTTCCCAACCCAGGGATTGAACCTGGGTCTCCTGCATTGCAGGCAGACTCTTTGCCGTCTGAGCCACCAGGGAATACCCTATTAATATATGGGAATCCAAAGAGGCCTTGCAATTCATGATGTGAACAGCTAGGACGACTATAGAACATCTTGCAACTTAACAGGTTGGCCTGGATCGTGTGTGAGAACAGAACCAGTTGTATTACCACCTCTAACTCATTTAGATCAGTGCTAGCAAGAAGGCAGGTTCCAAGCAGTCTTCAGTTACTTGGCAAAGTCAGCAGGGCTTTGTTTTCTTATTTTGGACACCTTTTCCCTAAAATACTTCCTTGGAATGCTAAGTAAATGTAATAATACACAGCAAGCCACTTTTACCATATTTAATAACTGTATTGTCTGAAGACTCTTGGCTATATTCCTTTATGAAACATCTGACGCTTGGCATGCTTTCCAAGACTGGGAAAGAGTTAGGGGACAAGTATTCACACCACTGTCAACACATATTAACAATTATAGAGATAATAAACAAGACTCTTTATTTTGGAAAAAAAATGAAAAAATATGTTTTTTTAATTGTTTTCTAATATGATTTGCATGAATTTTCCAAAGCCATGTATACATTCACCATGTACAACCACCTCCATTGCTTCGAGTCCATTGAAGTGCACCTGGTGTTGCTCCTGACATCCGGAGTTTTTCTTTTTTTTTTGGCCACGCTGTGTGGCTTGCAGGATTTCAGTTCCTCCAACAGGGCTTGAACTTGGGCCACGACAGTGAAGTCTGGAATGTTAACCACTAGGCCACCAGGGACGTCCCTGGAGATTTTTAGTAGTGTGCTTTCATTTTCCAGGTTATCACACAGCCATCCACATATGCCTATATGGCATTTCTCACTGTAGACATTGAACTTGACTTTCTCTAAAGCCAGAAAGACAACACAACTGAAGTCAGAAGTTCCAAAGAAGAGTTGATACGCTGTAAGTGAATTTCTCAAAATACCTACCTCTGGATGATCTACACATGATATCTACACATTAAAATGGGGGTGGGAGTGGAGGAAGAAGGAAATAAGCTTCATTTTTTCTAATATTCATATAAACAAAACACAAAATTAGAAACCTTCCTCTTTTATCTTTCATAGTCCTTCATGCAAATCTACATGCTAAGTCTTTCAACTACTGATGGTATACCTCAGATTTCATCTTTTCTAAAGAAAAATCAAATTATTAAGTGTATTAAACTGTATGCCAATTATGCATAACTCCCCCTGGAACCATACTGCAAGGGTAATTTCAGTATCAAGTGGTTTATTCCTGTCTTTCTGCTGGAGGTCAGTTCTGAGTAGAAATCACCCAGCAAGGTAAACAGGAGAAAAACAAAATAAAATATCAATATACTGAGTGGGATGTCATACTATACGACAAGATTCTGATAGTTAAAATAACAACCAGGGAAGCCTGACAGGTAAGGGGAATGCTGCCTTGCTGGGAATATTCAAGATTTGCCTGGTGGTGGAGATCAGCCCTGGGTGTTCTTTGGAAGAAATGACGCTAAAGCTGAAACTCCAGTACTTTGGCCACCTCATGCGAAGAGTTGACTCACTGGAAAAGACTCTGATGCTGGGAGGGATTGGGGGCAGGAGGAGAAGGGGAAGACAGAGGATGAGATGGCTGGATGGCATCACCAACTCGATGGACATGAATTTGAGTGAACTCCGGGAGTTGGTGATGGACAGGGAGGCCTGGCGGGCTGCGATTCATGGGATCGCAAAGAGTCGGACACGACTGAGCGACTGAACTGAACTGAAACATTAGTGACATGCTGATAAGTGCCTGACAACTAGCTCTAGCAAGAAAAGTATTTTGTACCATTTGCAATATCCTGGTGTAAATACACCCAGGAAGCCTAATTTCAAGCTACCCAAGTGACATCACGAATGGGAAGTTAGGAAGAGGTTCACAACAATAGACCACTGTAAACTATTGCAGATACAACAGATGTAAATAACCTCAAACATAAATTATAATAAAATATAGGATAATAACCAGACCGTGGTGAATTTTGACTATTGTTTTTGTTTTTTAATATAATTAACTGTAAGTCTACATAATTTAATTTTTTCACAGTGGCTGCATTTAACAACTGGCTCCCAAAAGTCATGAATATTTAAAGGTTGGCTCTACATTTGCGCCATCATATGTTGTCTGTTCAGAATATCTATCAGAATATCTTTTTTTTTTAACTGTAATTTTTTTATTGGAAAACAAATATAAAAAAATTACAATTAAAAAAATATCTTTAATAGATATTCTGAACAGACAACAAAAAACCCAACTAAATGAAGCTACTAATTCATTTCGATCATAGTATCTCCAGAGTTTCCAAGGTTGCCAACCTCTTTGCAATTCCCCTTCAGAAATACTCAAAAGTTCAGGTTTCAGTGTGCATACGTAGTATTTACAGGACAGACAATACCTTGCAGGTGTATCACACATCATACTTTTCCGAGCAGTGTCTTTAAGACACTGTGGCACATTCTAGCCCTGCATAATGAATTTAAATCAGTGGGGAGCACTACTTTAGTGCGTAGTGGGTAAAAAGAGTCCTGGAGCTGTTTGTGCTTAGACAGCGGCGGGGAAGTCGAGCTGATCACGCAAGGAGGCCGGGAGGCTGATCCGGGGCCCTACGATTCCCAGTTATCGCCGGAAAAATGCACACGTCGGCAAGCCAGTGTACAGCAGCACCAACCTTTCTTCCCTCTCTCTTGTTTTCTAACTAGCGATTTTACTAAAATTCAGTTTTTTATGATTGGCGATACTCTCAAGATCCCCTCCGAGAAGCTAAAATTATTAATAACTAAAACATTCAAATGTGCGCTTAAACTAACAGAAAACCTTTGTAGAGATGCAAACATACCTGTAACTAGACACTTGTGTGCAAGCTCTACATAGATCTCACTGCCAAAGGAACCACCAGCAGTAGTCGTGGCCGAGTGGTTAAGGCGATGGACTAGAAATCCATTGGGGTCTCCCCGCGCAGGTTCGAATCCTGCCGACTACGGAAAATCAACATTTTGACACAGGTGCTTATTTCTCTTTTCCAGGCTTCTCCGCAGACCATTTAAATAATTTATGAACGGCTGGGATACGACTGAGACCCCAAGGGGGCTAGACGAGGAGGAGATGACAGAGCTAGGGAGTCGGGCGATTGTGGTTACAACCTGAGTCCAGGAGGAGAGGGAGACGGGACAAAACACTTCAAACAATCGGGAACAGGAAAGCCAGTAGCGCAGAAACGGACAACGCCGACCTCCCGCCCCGCAGCCGGAACTTTCGCCCGCCTGGGGGCCTCGCGACCCCACCGCGTCTTTTCGCGCGAGCTCGTCAGCAACCAAGCCTCGCGAGGCTCGGAAACGGGGCGCGCATGCGCGGGGCGACGGGGCGCGCGCCCCGGGAAGGGATGGTGGGGGGGCGGTCCTCGCGTTGCTCCTGGAAACCACCGGTTGCCAGAACAACCCGGGAGCAAGACGTGAGAATACAAGATGGCGGAGGACCTAGACGAGCTCTTGGATGAGGTGGAGTCCAAGTTTTGCCGACCAGACCCACTGAGACTGGGTACGGTCGAGCGGCCCAGAGGCGGCGGAGGCGGCTTCTTCGGCCACGACCAGAACCGAGCCGAGGCGAAAGAGAATCTCAGGTTAACAGGCGGGAGGGGTGGACTGTTGTGGTGAAGCCTGCTCCAGGCCCTAAGGCCACCCCTCCGCCTCCAGACCGAAAAAACCGTACTCCCACCCGCCCCTCCCACGACCTCCAGCTCCTCTCCGTGTTCCGGCTCAGACCCTCACTCCCTCACTCCCCGGGGCCGCACGTACTCCCACGCCTCGTCCTCGAGGATCTTAGCATCTCTCCCCGAGGCCCGACTCCGCCCCCCGAGCAGGCCCCGCCTCTGAGAACCCGCGGCTTCCCCAGGTCTGTTCCACCCGGACACATCCCCGCGGCTTCCAGGGGGTCAGAGGGGGTGCATCTTAGGCCCCTGCTCTCGAACCCTGAGGGAGTCACGGTGACCCGGGCCTCCGTGTGCGTGAATGATTCTCGTCCCCTTTTCAGGTGCGGGGACCCCATTCCCCAGGCAGAACAATCCTTGGGCCAGTTGCTGGAGAAAACGTTTGCATTCTGGTCCATCATTAGTTATTGTTGTTGTTGTTGTTTTTCCCTTTGAAGCTCAGAATTGAATGAGGTTGGATTTAGGAAAAAAGATTTAGTTATTGGTCACACTCTATTAATCCCACCACCATCCTTCTACCCAGGGCCCCAACTAAGGGTCGCAGAGGATCTCAGGCATCCAAATTGAAATTTGGGGAAATTTCTTAAAGTTTTGGTTTTTGATCTAAAAAAGTATCTTTCATATTTGTCAGTCTTTTTTTTTTCCTATGTAATTATTAAATAGCAATGACTTTCTTATCTCCACTTCCCCTCAATTCCATTTTTGCCAGAGTGAGTATAGGCCTTCAAAGTGATAACTTGGGAGGCTCTGCAACAACTCTTGCTTGAATCTCTTAGAAACCCTTGTGGAATTACACGGAGGCAGCTTTGGAACAAACCAAGAGAGTCAGTCTTGTTCATTTATGGTTGCGTCTGTGGATTCTGTTTTGTTTTTGTGCACCTCTATGTGATTTCCCAGAGCCCGGCACCATTGCTACCCAATTTACTAGCTTTACCTCCAATGACAGATGTTTGTTTAAAAACTCGCCTTCACAATAAAAACATTCCAAAGAGTCTAAAGTTCAGAAACAGAAGCTCTAAAAATTAGTTGAGTGCTGGGCAGCATTCTAAGAAATAAATGTTGAGCCAACTAAAATGACTGCTTTGAATGGGCTAAGGCTCACTTGACTGTATATGCAAATATCACTCTCATTAATTTGTATATTGTTATCTTGAAGGCTGGACATCCTTCTATACTGATTTCCAGCAGATCTACCATTCCTGTCCTACAGCAGTGTTAGCTTGCAGTTTCTTTGTTCTTTTTATTCACTCCTTTGAGCGTGGAAAGAATTTATCAAAGAGCCTTCCAAGAGCCTATTCATCTTAGGAGAACTAGCACAGAGGGATAGGACGACTTGGAGCTAGCTGCTGAAAATGGTAAGGATTAGTAAGGTGGACAGATCCTTTCCAAGCACAGGTCCTTTTATGCCTCTGTCTGTAAAATCCATCCGTAATCCTAGTACCCCATCCCACCATACTAAATCAAATTCTTCAATAATACATTTACAGAAGCTGTAGCAAGCCAGTGCTACTGTTATTCACATGTTAAAACTTTTCACTTGGCAGTATATTTATAAAGGTAAACTGCACAGAAAGCACCAACAAAGACCCTAAACTTAAATATAAATGCAATATATAATGTCAAACATTAAAATTTTATCCTGAGCCAAGATTGATACCAGAAAGTTAGGAACCTACTTATATTATGAATTTATTAATAGGAGACTATCTGCCAATTGTACAGTGATTTAGCCTGTATCTCTTTTTCTTAAAAGAGTTAAAATACTGGAACTGTGTCTTTAAAATGACAGTTCTGCAACTAATACATGACTATGCCACATCTGGATATCAGGAACAGCTGCTAATATAAACAGTCAGAACATAGCAATTTGATGAAGACTTCAAAATGATAAAGAGAAATATATGATTAGTTGTTTTTTTTTTTAAAAAGACTGATGTGAGTTGAACTGCAATAAGAATAATGTGGTTCAGGATGATACAGATGGGGAATATTTACAGATAATATCATAACCTCCTAGATAATAGGTATAATAATAACCAACATTTATTGAATCCTTTCTGTATACTAAGAGCCTTATGTGTGTTTTTTCATTTAATTTCCAAATCCTTATGAAGTGAATGCTATTATTACACTCATTTAACTGACCAAATCAAGACTTAGAAAAATAGTTACTTGCCCAAGTTCATGTTTCCAAGTCTACTAGGACATTGTACACCTAGATATAAGCTTTTTTGTATACCTTTCACATTTAATTGTGGTTCAAGTGTTAAACCCCAATTGTCTGTATTATGTAGAATATGTATTTTATTTTTGACAGAAACTATATTTTAAATCAAGATTCAATATAAGAAGCAAAATCAGAGAACCAATAGCTATTTATTAACCTTTGATAAAGATTATTGTATTGTAGCATCAAAAAACCAAACAACATTATATTGTCCTTTAAAATGTATATGCTTTCTCAGTGAAATGATGGCATTTTTTTCCCACTTCTATAGGAAAACATAGGTAAGCATAGACGTCATAAAATTGTGTGCTCTAATAACAGACCAGTCTTAATGTAAGCTGGTAGCTCAAACCCCTAACAGTACTGAGTAGACTGGTAACATCTGAATGCATCTGATTCTTGAAATTGTGAAACTGCAGGGGAGAAGGGAATCCAGAGAGAACATCCTGAAAACCAAAGGAGAGAATTTCTCAGGGACATTTTAGCAACCTGCTGTCACAATAGAAATTGAAGGAATTGGTGTCAGGTGCTTCTGAAAGATTAAAAGGATTGTTACTGAGCAAGGCCATTGAATGTAATGATTTGGGCAGTAGAGACTTTGGGGGCAAAAAAGGAGTTTCATTGTAGCTGAGGGATATAGAGGCCAGAGGCAGCATATTACACCTGGAGGAAGTTTTAAGTAGTTGTCTAGATCTGCTTGTTACGTACAAAATGTCTGAGGTTCTGTGTGCTTAGTCACTTAATCGTGTCTGACTCTTTGAGACCCCATGGACTGCAGCCCACCAGGCTCCTCTGTCCACGAAGATTCTCCAGGCAAGAATACTGGAATAGGTTGCCATGCCCTCTTCCAGGGCATCTTCCCAACCCAGGGATGGAACCCAGGTCTCCCACATTGCAGGCAGATTCTTTACCATCTGAGCCGCCAGGGGAGCCCAAGAAACAAACACTTTACCCTCTGAGCCACCAGGGAAGCCAAGAATAGTGGCATGGGTAGTCTATCCCTTCTCCAGGGGAAATTCCCAACCCAGGAATCGAACCATGGTCTCCTGCATTGCAGGCGATTCAGAGAGATTAAATATTGGGTTGGCCAAAAAGTTCATTTGGGTTTTTCCACAACAGCTTATGGAAATTTAATTTAAGCTTAAATTCCATAAGCTTAATTTAAACTAGGTGGATAGTTCTCAACTGTTGATGACTTTACCACTCAAGGGGCATTTGACAACAGCATTTTTTGATTGTCACAATTGAGGAAGGGTGTGCTACTGGCATTTAGCTGGTAGAAGTCAAAAATACTATAAAACATCCTACAGTGCACAAGCCTACCACTGTGACACACACATCAAAGAATGATCTGGTCCAAATGTCAGTATTGCTAAGGTTGAGAAACCCTCAGCCAGGTCATCAGCTGATGCTAAATCCAGTATATTAATACTTGTAAGGAGGTAGAATAATGGATAAAAACTACTCTTCAGTAGTGATAAGAGAGGGTGGCAGCTGCCAGAAGGTTTTTGGAGTGCTTCTGTGAAGAGGAAAGCATCCTTGGCAAGAAACCAGTATGGTGGTGGTTTAGTCGCTAAGTCATGTCTGACTCTTGTGACCCGATGGACTGTAGCCCGCCAGGCTCCTCAGTCCATGGAATTCTCCAGGCAAGGATACTGGAGTGGGTTGCCATTTCCTTCTCCAGGGGATCTTCCCAACCCAGGAATTGAACCCAGGTCTCCTGCATTGCAGGCAGATTCTTTACCAACTGAGCTATGAAGGAAATGTAGAGTGGAAAATAATAAAGGTAAAAGTTAGAAAGGGAAAAACTGAAAAGGCAGAGTCTATACAGAAATGGAGTCAGTCATTCAGTGTTAGCAGCCTCTGCATTCTCTTAAGTCAGGTAAGTATCACACGCTAACCAGTATCAGGAGCTTCCCTGGTGGCTCAGCTGGTAAAAGAATCCACCTGCAATTCGGGAGACCTGGGTTCCCTCCCTGGGTTGGGAAGATCCCCTGGAGGAGGGCATGGCAACCCGCTCCAGTATTCTTGCCTGGAGAAGCCCCATGGACAGAGGAGCCTGGTGGGCTACAATCCATGGGGTCACAAAGAGTCGGACTCTGCGGAGTCACTACTGAGCGACTAAGCACAGCACAGCACAGCACAAATAGTATCAGAGACTATCAGGACTGTAGTCCTGATGTTAAAAATTTCAGAGCAAATACGTTTCTAGAAATAGACTGAAAAGCCTGTCTTTTAAAATAAATAATTTCATGATCCAGTGAAGTTATAAAGTACTAACGATGTATAGCATCTGTACAATAGCAACTCTGAAGAGAGTTAGTCTCCTTTACTGTTAGGTATCTTGAACTGCCCTAGATTCAATTCCAAGCCTCTCCCACTATTTATATGACCTTGGGCACGTTTTTTAATCTCTTCACATCTGTGTATTCAGTAAATGTTACTGAATTCCGTAACATTCAGTAATGTTACTGCTGCTGCTAAGTCGCTTCAGTCGTGTCCGACTCTGTGCAGCCCCATAGACGGCAGCCCACCAGACTCCACCATCCCTGGGATTCTCCAGACAAGAATACTGGAGTGGGTTGCCATTTCCTTCTCCAACATCTAGTAAATGTTAGCTGTTAAATAGAAGTCCCATGCAGTAACAGTTTGTCAGTAATCCTATGATGGCTTTACCTGCAGAAGATAAAGAGGTAGTTGAGGTACTCCATCAAGCAACTAACACTGTTCTGTGTGGGTTTGTAATTGATCATTTGGTTATATAACCTTTGGCTCCTGTAGTAAAGAGACTATTATTTGACTTACAATGGAACTCTTAGGGGAAAATTAGACATATGAAAATTATCTTTGTGTATAATTCTCAGGTTCTACTTACAATTGTACATATTTTTTATTCTTAAATAAGTGGTTGATATAATTTAGAAAAGTACATACCTACCTTTCTCTTATATATCATATGGCTTTAAATGTTATATTTTAAGTATGTAAAAGTACACATGTGAATTTGTACTCAATAAACTACATCTTTTTCTCAAGAAACTTGGGCTATGCCCATAGTACAAAAAAAAATTGCATCACAATTCTTTTGTTATCAACTCTAACAATAGACTTTATTGAAACAAAACTCTTCAGATACTTGGCTGACTTTATCTGCACTTAAGCTTCAAATGTTTTCTTGGTTTTTTTTTTTGTTGTTGTTGTTGTTTGTTTTTTCAGATCAGCAGAAACATTTGAAAAAGAAGATGATCTTGACAGTCTCATTAATGAAATATTTGAAGAGCCCCACTTTGACAAAAAACACTTTGTAAGTAAAGTGTCATAAAGGTAACAGCAATTCTTTCATTATCTCAAGACATGTTTAGAATAATCTAAAAGCTTATAGAATTTACAAGTATCTATAGTCCTGAATTATGAGAAGTAAAATTGTTTAAAGAAATTATTCCACTTAGATTTATACAGGAAAAAAGTATTAGAAACTGTGTGTGTTTTGCTGTTTATTTCTCATCAAGAATGATAAATTAGAAAAGGCGTTGAACAAAATGCAACTTACAGATGAAGTTGATTACTTGCATTTATTTGTAGACTCTAAGAGCACTCTGCTAAAAGATTAAAATCAGCTTGCATTATAGGAATGTGCTTAGCATCTCAGATGCTTTGCCATTGCTCTCATCCCTGAACTAATGAGTTAGTTGGTAATATTTTAATTTTTTAAATACTTGTGTATCTATGACAACTTTTTAAAAGCTTGTAAAATAATGTAACAGCCACCTGTATATTTACTACTCATACTGAACATACTCTAACATTTTCCCAGATTTACTTCTTTGTTGTTTTTTTTTTTGGCCACGCTGCGTGGCTTGCGGGATTTTAGTTCCCCCTCTGGGAATTGAACCCGGGCCAAAGTAGTGAAGGTGCCACTGAACTACCAGAAGCTATGTATCTTCAGATCAAGGCATTTCAGAAAGAGAAGGAAGTACTTTTCTAAAGAAGTATTAGAGAAGATAATTTGAAACAAAAGTAGGTTTTATAATCATGAAGAAATACACTTTTACACATTTCTTCTGTGTGCTCCCTTTTTTTTGAGGATAAGGAAACAGATTTTATTTAGCTATTTGGCTGCACGTTGCAGCATGCAGAATCTTAGTGCCCCGACGAGGGGCTGAACCCATACCCCTTGCTTTCAGAGCTTGAAATCTTAACCACTGGACCACCAGGGAAGTCCTTGTATGCTCCCTTTTTGAAGTTAGTGATTATATTCAGTTTTCCAACCTGCAGGAGAGAAAGCAACCCAAGTAAACTTCTGGAAAAAAGCAGGTTGATGTCAAACATTGATTGGATGAGAAAAGAAGTGTGTGAATTGCCAGTCCATGCCCAGCTTGTCCTAAGAGGCCAGATTATGCTCCTGAGAACAATACTCCCTCCCCCATTGCTCACCCATTGCGTTGTTTTTCTTTCTTTTTTTTTTTTAGTTAAAGTATAGTTGACTTACAGTATTATGTTATTTGCCAGTTATTTTGTTCATTAACTATTTTCAGACTCACCCAAGAAAGCCCGGCAACAGCTGCAGCTGTCCCAGTGTGCCAGCTTTGAGTCATAAACGCGAGCCAGGATGGCACATGGAGCATGCTTCCAAAGACAAAAAGAGACTCAGGCACATTAGTATTTGTCAGATATGCACCAAAAATGTTTCCAGTTCTGTTTAACAAAAGAGTTAAGGGAAAATAGTAAAACAAAGTATTTTGCCTCCATTAAATTTCCTCACCTACTAGGTAAATGATAGCATGTCTCCGCATAGTTTAAATCGCCTTTTCTCCTTCTCATTTCCTCTCCTTGGCGGTGGTCCTAGGATGTGGTTGGCTTATGTTGTTTGGTACCTTATACCAGTTAACACTTAATAAATGCTTGCTAATGATGACGTTATGTAACCATATAGGAACTACTGTATGGCTGTGACTAGGTAGCTCTACATTTTCATTGAATATCTAATGGTTGATACCATTCCGTTTGATCAAAACTAATATTCCTGAAGTTACCCAGGAGTTTGGTTAATTTATTTTTAGTTCAGGTGAGTACCGTTTACAGCCTTTAAAATGAGTCTGAGGTTTTTTTCCTCAATTGCATTTTTCCAGGATGAAGTTTTAAATAGCAGATCCTTCATATTAAATCATTGAACTCTAGTATTAACTGAAGAGTTATAAAGTGACTCTAAATCTTAGCTTGCTAATAATGGCAGTATGTCAATTTTCTAGACTAAATGTTAGCGTAGTAATTTGTAAATTCCTCAGGGAGGTCTACTTCCCTTTTGCTTTTAAAAGGTTTTGATCATTGTTTTTATTTCTGAAACTTTAACATCATAGGAAATTTTTATTTAAGCCATTTTAAAATACTTTTGTTACAAAATAACGAATATTAGTTTTCATGTTACAATTATCCAAGTTACCTGTGGTCTTTTATTATTTTGGTTTTTTTAACAGAAATTAAAATCTAAATCTTCAGGTAACACATCTGTCAGAGCTTCCATTCAAGGCCTTGGTAAAAGGTAAGTCGGGATTGCTTCAGTGAATTACACCCACTGCTAAGCATGGTCTAGTAGATTTTGTTACCATTTACCAACATTGAGCAACAAAGCACTGGTTAGTTTTCAGGGGAAAGACCCAATAGCAGCATTTTCCGTGCTCTTCTGGTCTATGACTCCTTAGTGCAAAGGAACTTAAATGGGAGGTTATTGCTGTTGTAAATAATTTTCTGCTGTGTAAAAAAAAGTGTGAACAGTTTCTCAGAATTAATGTGCTGTTATACTCTTCAGTATTTACTTTGTCCCCTACATTATTTGGCAAACACATTTTCCTCTGACTCATTTTAACTCTTTGAGTGGTTCTGAATGTGCAGGTTTTATCCAATAAAGCACTGACCCTGGAATGAATACCTCTTCGTTGTAATAGTTGACTTGCTCAGGAAAATATACAATTTGATTTCAAGAATGTAGAGTCAATGAGGCCAAATTGACTTCTCATGCTTCTTTTATGGTTTGGTTTGGTTTTCTCCCCTCTGTTGAACATGTCTAGCTGCAGTCCAGTGTACATTGGCGGAAGCACCGTTCCGTGTGGGATTGGGACAAATGCTTCACCAAGGTAAGATGTCAGAAATACATTAACGTTAATTAGGTCTTTCCAAATTGATACCCTGTTGAAACATAGTTCTTATCATCTTGGCATGAGTCTGTTTCATCATAAGAGGTATGTTTTGTTAGCCAGTCCAAGGACACTTTACTGAAATGTGTATTATTCGTAGGGGATAGTGTGAAAGCTTGATGTTGGGTATGTGTTGTTCATTGTGTTGACACCTTCTCTAAGATCACTTGAAGTGCCTGGCTCACTTCCATCCCAGCTTGGTTTCCACAGGACACCAGGAGCTGAGCTTCTGCTCCGCCCTGTTTCCTCCAGGCACTGGAAGCCAGTGCGTGGACAGGAGGACAGTCAGCCATGTGCTGTATGATGTGCCGTGCACCCTGCCTTGGCCAAGCAGCGTGAGAAGCTGTGGGTCTGGAGTACCCAGAGTTCTGAAGCAGAGTCTCTTGATTCTACATATTTCAAAAGCAGAAGCCCTCCTTTTGGCGTCTCTTCCCCAGCCCACCTTTTACCCAGTGTCTCACTCAGGACCTGGTTCGGGGTGGTCTTACAGTCACGGTGCTGCCTGTCCCAAGCCCCCGCAGCCTCAGACTCCCACTCCGCTGTCATTTGTCATAAAGTGGGGAAACAGACTGATCTTTAGTGAATCTTTTTTTATTTAAGTATAGTTGTTTACAATGTTGTTAATTTCTCCCGTCCAGCAAAGTGATTCAATTATACATATATATGCCTTCTTTTTCATACTCTTTTCTATTATGGTTTATCACAGAATACTGAATATATTTCCCTATGCTATACAGCAGGAGTACCTTGTTGTTTATCCATTTATATATAACAGTTTTTGTCTGCTAGTCCCAGATTCCCAAGCCGTTTCCCCCACCCCTTCTCCTTGATGCCCGTAAGTCTGTCCTCTTGTCTGAGTCTATTTCTGTTATGAAGATGAGTTCATTTGTGTCACATTTTAGAGTCCACATATAAGTGACATCATACGGTATTTGTTTTTCTCTTTCTAACTTCATTTAGTATGATTATCTCTGGGCCCATCCATGCTACTGCAAATGGTATTATTTTGTTCTTTGTCATGGCTGAGTAGTATTCCATTATGTATATGTGAAGTGAAATGAAGTTGCTCAGTCGTGTCCAACTCTTTGCAACCCTGTGGACTCTGGCCTACCAGGCTCCTCCATCCATGTTATTTTCCAGGCAAGAGTACTGGAGTGGGTTGCCGTTTCCTTCTCCAGGGGATCTTCCTGACCCATGGATGGAACCCAGGTCTCCCGCATTGTAGGCAGATGCTTTACCATCTGAGCCACCAGGGAAGTCCATTGTGTTTATGTGCCACATCTTTATCCATTCATCTCTCAGTAGACATTTAGGTTGTTTCCATGTGTTGTTTATTATTAAATAGTTCAGCAAATCATTTTACTCTCCTGATAAATTTGGTTCTACTTTTACAGAAGCCTACTTAACTAAATTATTATGTTTTGTCTAATTATTTCTAAAACACTTTTTCATTTTCTGGTAATTTTTTAAGAAATGAAAGACTGTGCTATATGACAACACAATCACACTTCAGGAGAGATAATCATTGTACTGAATAATAAAAGTGGGATCCAAAAAGACATTGTTGGAGGGTGCAGCTGGCCTAGACCTTGGAGGCTCAGAAAAAAGGGCTGTGGGAGGGAAACTGGGGATCTAGACCAGGAACACCAGGCCGTGGACAGGCTGCAGCAGCCCACAGGAAAGATGCTTGCTGTGAGGGCTGTAAATAAGTGTTGATAGCACCTGACTCATCCTGCATTGAGGACTGTCTGTACAAAGAATTAGAGACACAGACTGCCCTTAGAGAAGAATTCCGTCTGGTTGCTGTCAGTCCCGACTTACCTGTGTCAGCCCAGCTGGACTTGTCTCAGCCATTGCCAGACCACTCTGCCGTGGATCCAGGCTTCTCTCAACTCACCCATGAACTGTACAGCGAAGGTCTCCTAGTTACCATCCACTTATGTCTCCTGTAGTCTCAGCCACATAGAGCATCAAAGAAAAGATCCCTCACATACAGCCTTGAGCACCTCTCCCCTGTTCAGAAGGAAAATGAGAGCTGAAATCTGTCTCATATTAACTCTAAACTCATTGTTTGCCTTACCAAACTGGTGTCTTTGTTCTTCCTCTTCTTTTTTCAGTTGTTTTACCTCCAGTTGAAGCTTAGGTCAGATACTCTACTTCCAGTAGAACACTTGTAATTGCTTCTATTAATACTTTCCACTTAACATTTTTCTGCCTTTGAGTATTTTTACCTTTTTTCCCTGTCTAGAATGGAAAACACACATAGAATTTGCATTTATATGCCAGGTAAATGTTTATATTCACAGATCTTCTTCACCCATCATAAAGATATATCAATCATTGACCACCCTCTTCATGACCCAAATCAGCACCCACTGAAAGATAAGCACGTACCTATTCCTGTGCATGTAAAACATTATATGTGCGAAGTACTTTATACTGTCCAGAGTACTTTTTTTGTGTATGTGTATTGGTTCATCTGCTCACAGGAAAAAACCAAGATGCAGATAGAACAAGAATTTTTAACCCCTTGTTGTAAATGAGGACATTGAAGCACTGGTGTTATTTTCATTACACATATATTAATTCATCGTGTGCTTGCTGAGTCCCAGGTTTTAAGTGAACACCTTGTGACAAACAAATAAGTGGACACTTCCCTTCCCTCAGTGAGCTTTCAGTCTAGATAAGGAAAGAGACTTTAATTCTACAAATAACTATTTAATTTCCACATAATATGTAATGTAAAAGATAAGTACAGGATACTATACACATGGATAATGGGCATTCTAACTAATATGAAAGGTTAGGGAATGCTTTCCTAAGCTAATAATATTTAATCAGACTGTGATGTGGTAAGTAGGAATTAAGCAAAGAGAGGGGAGCATTGGCACCACCGTGTTAAATGAGGACGCACCACATTAGACGGGCATACCACACTAGGCGATCCTGAGCTGGAGAAGCTGGAGGTTCTGGAGGAAGGGAGCAGCCAGGTGAGCTGGAGTGTGGCGAGTGGGGGAAAGGGTGGCTCCGGAAGGAGCTGGAGAGGTAGTCAAGGGATGTTTGGTTTGGGTCCCTGAGGAGGATTTTAGAAACATAAGTCCTAGGGCAGTGGAAGCCGTTGGGTTGTTAGATTTGTTTTTTGTTTTGTTTTAAGCAAATAAAAGTGACATAATCATATTTGTGTTTCTAAAGAAATTTTGGTTCTAGAATAGAAAATGGATTGGAACTTGGAAGGACAAGACAGGAGGGAACGCTGGAAGACCAGTCAACAAGCAGTAGTTAGCAGTGGTCCAGGAGAGAGACAGCGGTAGCCGCGGTGACCTACGTACTGGCAGTGGCTGTAGGGAAAAGGGGTGTCACTTGAGATACTTAAAATATATAAATGACAGAATTCAGTGATTAAATGGCTATTGGAGGTCAGAGAGAAGGTTGTCAAAAATGACTCCCAAGTGCTGTTCCTTGCCCAAGGCAAGGACTCACCTGTGTAACTTGATTCCTAGTCCATTATGTTTTCTAGTATACCAGTTGATTATATAATGTATGCAAGAAGGAAGCTCTGTTCTTGTTTTCCAACTGCCCAAACAGCAAGACTCCCCAGTGCACTGTGTGGCTCTGACTGAGAACCTCAGAGTCTGTGCAGAAGACTGTATTGGGCTGTGTTTTGGACATTCCCACAGCTAACATCTTTTTACTTACTAGCCAGATAAAAGGACAAAGCCATTGGTGACACCTTCATGTTTGTATTTCCTCACATTTTAGAGGAAAGACCTGACAGGTATCTTTAATTGGAACCATGACTTTATGTTAGATATTCTTTTATATGTAGTTAGGAAAGAAAAATATATTTAAGCTCTGAAGACAAGCCCTGATGTACATGCCGAGGGTATAAAGGAAGGTCTGCTCTACCTGTTGAATCTGTTTAATTTGGGATAAAGCTCAGGTTTGAGAGTAATCCTGAATGATTTTAGAGTGTAAAGATTTGAGTCTTTTACCCAGCTGGTGGAAAGGAGGAAGAGTAATAGCAAAGCGTGGTGCCATTGATAAGGTATAGATAAAACCAAGGCGTCATTTTCAAGCCAAACTGAATTTTACCCTGCTCATTTTTTAAACTACTTGCAAGACTGGAGTATTCCATAGACTGGTACTAATTATGATCTAATAGAGTGAATCGTAGCAGCAGAATGATTTCTTAGCTGCAAGTTGGTTTTATGTTTCTCAGAGGACAGTGTTTGTAGGAAAATGTGGTAGTGTGAATAGATTTGAATAAACTACTAAATTTTAAATTAAAAAGCTGTATTTAACATTATGGTTGAAATTTTACACATACAAAATGTCAGGAAATTCTAAATTATAGTTCCCACAACAGCAGTAATTCAGCCAAATTGCACATATGTATTAAGGCATTAAAGTTAACACTCTGTGCAGTCATGTAATAAACTACATATGCATAAGAAAGCCAGTTATAGCAGCTTTGGGAACCATCATTTTGCATTTTCCTAACCTGTACATTCAAAATCCAAGTTCAAATGTGTACAAATATAAGTGTGTTGAATTTCCATATGTACAAATTCAATTTCATAGATTTCTAACAGTTCAAGAGAAAATATAGAATTGTTTTTCAAGCTTGTATAGATTTTAAATGTTTAGTTATTGTTATAATTAATATTTTTAGAAATATAAAGCATTATCAAACTTTCAGGCCAGAATATATTTGTAATTTTGAAGTTGACATATCTGAATTTTAGAGGGAAATAAATGAAAATAATATAATGATGGACTTTATAATTGTAGAAGTATTATATGTTTATTGAAAAAAAACAAAAATGAAAATAATATAATGATGGACTTTATAATTGTAGAAGTATTATATGTTTATTGAAAAAAAAACAAAAATGAAAATAATATAATGATGGACTTTATTTTTTAATTGTAGAAGTATTATATGTTTATTGAAAAAAAAAACAAAGGTCAAAGTGTATAAGGAGAAAGATAACAATCTCCTTCCAAACCTAGACAGGATACTAAAAAGCAGAGCCATCCCTTTGCCAACAAAAGTTCATATAGTCAAAGCTATGTTTTTTCCAGTAGTCACGTACAGATGGGAAAATTGAACCATAAAGAAGGCTGAGTGCAGAATAATTGATGCTTTCCAACTGAAGTGCTGGAGAAGACTCTTGAGAGTCCCTTGGACAGCAAGGAGATCAAACCAGTCAATCCTAAAGGAAATCAGCCCTAACTATTCATTGGAAGGACTGATTCTGAAACTGAAGCTTTACTACTTTGGCAACCTGATACAAAGAGCTGACTCATTAGAAAAGACCCTGATTCAAATGTATTATTTTTAATGGCAGAGTAATACTCCATTGTGTATTATGTACCACAGCTTTCTTATCCATTCATCTGCTGATGGACATCTAGATTGCTTCCATGTCTTGGCTATTAAAACAGTGCTGCCATGAACATTGGGGTACATGTGTCTTTTTCAATTCATGTTGATATTTGGCAAAACCAATACAATATTGTAAAGTTAAAAAATAAAATAAAAAAATTAAAAAGAAAAGACCCTGATGCTGGGAAAGATTGAAGGCAGGAGGAGAAGGGGACAACAGAGGAGGAGATGGTTGGATAGCATCACCGACTCTATGGACATGAGTTTGAACAAAGTCTTGGAGATGGTGAAGGACGGGGGGACCTGGCGTGCTGCAGTCCATGGGGTCACAAAGAGTCAGACAGGACTGAGTGACTGAACAACAGCAAAATGTTTTTATAAACTTATAAACACCTGTACAGGAAAATCTGGGCAGTAGTTTTTACAAAAACAGGATCATGCTATATATGTTATTGTGCACCTAGCTTTGTGCACCTTTAGGTCAATAAGTAAATGTAATTATCTCTCTTTATCAACTACCTGATATTCCATGGTATAAATGTTATTCAATCTTTTCCCTCTTGGATAGCTATACAGGTGATATCCTGTTTTTCTGCCATTTCAACAATATTGCAGTAGAAATTCTTGAGATATATGCCTATATTCTGGTACTTTTATTTGTAGAGTCCCCCAAACGGGATTGCTGTCACAACAGCTAGGTATAATTTTAATTTTAAATTATACTAAGATTTTCCCCAAAAGGTTATAAGTTCACATACCCACCAGAAATGTCTGAGAGTGCTAATTTTGGCTAACATAATTGGTTTAAATATATATTCCATAGTTGCTTTAAATTTTAATTCTTTATATAGTGTTTTAACTTTAACAAATGCTGTGTGCCAAGCACTGTTACAAGCACTATCAGTATTAGCTTGGTTAGCTCCTACTAATTCTGAGCGTGTAAGTATTATCACCATTTAAGAGATAAGGAAACTGAGTCACAGAGAAGTTACTTGACTATAATTACACAGCTGGGGAATCAGCATTTGAACCTAGGCAATCCTGTCTGCACTCTTAACCACTCATCTATGCTACCTATATTAGTGAGAGTATATTTTAGGTTTTTTTTCATTTTTGTAGTTTGTAAGCACTGTTTGTCAGTATAAGTATTTGATTATGTGTTAAAGATGTTTTCTTTCACTCTGTTACTGGTCTTTTCACTTTGTTTTTGGTATCTTAGAAAACCCTTATTTCCTTATAATTTTTAGGTGATCAAATGTATCTATATTGATTCTAGTTTTAAAATACTTCAAACAATGGAGATTTCTTTAAAGTAAATCACAGTTACTATACAAGTCAAATTGTTTGCAGCAGCAATTACTAATTCTTACTGTATGTTATCGTTTTACTCCTGTCGTTACCGTATAGTACATGAATTTTGAGATCTGCTTGGCATTTCAGTTCCTCAGGTTGTCGCTGACTACCTGTTATGTGCTAAGTATCGCTTTAGCAGTTCTGTCCTGTCTCAGCAGCATTTGGCTCTTTACTGCATCTCTGCCATCAACATACAAGCCTGTTCTTTTTCCATCTTTTTTAAATATAAGCATTTCTTAATCCCACTTCCTTTACAACTACCACTTCATCTAAAGAAACTGCTTATATAGACATACCTTCCCAGTGAAACCTATGCAGACCACTGTATTTAAAATTATAGTACAGTTCCTCCCAGTGCTTCCAGTTTTATTGACTCGACTCTACTTTTTATTTTATTTAAAGCGTTTTTATCATCTAATATAGTATATTAGTTATTATAAGTATTGTTTATTCTCAAATTAGAATCTAAGCTATATGAGGACAGAATCTCACCAGCACATAGTAGGCTTTCAGTAAATATTTTTTAAGTGAGTGAATGAATACATTAATACAAAGTAGTGGGGAAACAGAAGCAAATAAGATATTGTCCCAGCACTTACAGGAGAAACAGATTCATTTCAATACAGTGTGGCAGTTCTGTGATAGAGGCATCCTGAAATTTCATTAGGAAGGGAAACACTTAAAAAGTTATCTTAAGTGAAGATCTACTCAGGTGCAATTTAAAAACTAAAAGGTCTACACATCAGTTTTTTTCTTTAAATCTGTAAATATATATGTGTACATATATATATATATATATATCAGTGTGTTAGATCTTAGTAAAATAGTAGGTTTATGCAGAAATTTAACCTAAAAATTCAAATAGGTAATCAGTCCATTAGTATAAAAACTTAGATTCATTTTTGTATTTCTGTTGTTTACTCAGTAATCTGTAATGTATGGTATAGTCTATGAATTAATCAGCAGATTTTCACATTTTTAAAATATTTTATTTATTTATTCGGCTGCACCAGGTCTTAGCTGCAGCATGTGGGATCATGGAGTCTTAGCCGCTGGACCACCAGGGAGGTCCCAGATTTAAACTTTTCAAATTTAAACTTACCAATCATTTCTAATGTACAGTTCTTTTTCTCTGAACAGAGCATGTGACCATCTGCGTTGTACAGCCTGTGATTTCTGGGTAGAAAGCTACGATGACTATAGGTGGGACAAATCATGTGATTACCTGTTTTTCAGGTATGTTCCTAAAAACTTCACTCTGTGAAAATGTACTTAATGCAATTTTATATTTCTTATTGTGCTGTGATGCCTCTTGGTGCCTTTGGCCAGACTCTGTGACCTGTGCTCTTTGATATTTTTCGCATCATCTCCTTTCCATCTGTGCTATCAGCCTAATTAAGGACATGTTAGTTCTGGACAAGAGCTCAGACGTAGCCTCCTCACTATTTTTCCTGAGTATAGTCTCTTCTTCCAGACCACCCTTCACTTGCTGAGAATTAAAGCATAACTCTGAGTATGCCATTCTCTTGCCCCAAACCCCTCTGCTTACAGAATAATGTCTAAATTCCTTAGCATGGCATATGAGACCCTCCACGAGTCAGTCCCCATCTGTCTGTCACCCAGCTTTGTTTGTCTTTCCACCATACAGTCTTCACCTTCACAAGATTATTATAGCTACGTCAGAGCACTCAGTGCTCCCATTCCCTGTGACTTGGTGTAAACTCTCCGCCTCTTGGGGTATCTTCCCACCATTTTATCTACCTAAACCCTACATGTCCCTCGGTACAATTCATTGCTCATTTTCCATGATTCCCTTACCACTCTCTCAACTTGGAATTAAACTCATCCTTTTTCATGTGGCCACAGCACTTTGTACCTGTTACAGTACTTAACTGTAATAAAAGGTTAAAAAACTCTTAGGTTGGTATATGTCTGACTCCCTCCTTGTGGTTGAGATAATGTTTTACTCATGTTTTTGTAATACTTACTGAATGCCTAATTTTTTTTTTTTTGGCTATACCTTGTGACATGTGGGATCTAGTTCCCTGACCAGGGATCAAACCTGAGCCCCCTGAATTAGGAGCTCAGAGTCTTAACCACAGGACTACCAGGGAAGTTCCATGAATGCCTAATATTTTTAAGTTATAAAAATATATTTGAAAAAAAAAATATATATATATATATTTGAGCTATACCTTCACGTTTTCAAGTAAAAATTAAGGGCTAAAAATTAGTAAAGTACATACATCATGCATTTGGGGGCCCCCAGACCTGTGCCTAAACAAAGACTATATTTTCAGATACAAGTAATCAGAATTATTAGAGCACTCTTCTGTAGCATGGGAAACGGGTGAATGGCTTTCTTCACACTTTTCTGGTAGCTGTTCTCATGTAGATCTATAGGAGTCTCCTCTAGTGTTAATGTAAGAGTTTTTAAACTTTTCACATTAAAAAGTGTTCTGAAAATCTTGTGAAAACTTTGAATCCTCTCTATATATGCAAAGAAAAACTCAAATATGTAAATACATAGAAAAATTACAATTTGAGAGATTTCATGGTCCCCAACCCCAAAAAAGCCTAGTGTAATCCCCAAATCCAGGTCAGGAGCCCTTATTCCTGACCTGGATTTGTGTTAGTCCACTTTTTAATCCCATTGTTGGAAAAGTTAGCTTTTAATTTCAGATTCATTTCATCTTTTCTGACTTATCTAAGCCCTCTGCTATAGGCTTTCTTCTAGTTGATACAATGCATGGGGAATAGTCCACATATTTCACTAAGATGAACCGCCAATTTTTATAAAACTAGTATAATAGAATGTGTATACCATCAAAATGTCAATGAGCACAGGCATAAAGGAAGCTTGTTGGTGATGTAGTTGTACTTGAGGAGCTTTCAGTGTCTCCGAGTTATCAAGAGCAGTCGCAGTTGGTGTACTGTAGATCTGGTGGTGGTTGTGCTTACTCGCTCAGTCATGTCCTACTCTTTGTGACCCCATAGACTGTAGCCCGCCAGGCTCCTCTGTCCACAGAATTTTCCAGGCAAGAATGCTGCAGCAGGTTGCCATTTCTTACTCCAGGAGATCATCCCAAGCCAGGGATCGGACCCACATTTCTTGCATCTCCTGCATCAACAGGCAGGTTCTTTGCCACAAGCGCCACCTAGGAAGCCCATAGCTATGAGCAGCCTGGTTTTTAAAAACTACAGACTTCTAGATAGAGCTAGAAGATTCATTACACTATTAAAAATAGATGAATGGAACAAATAAAGGAGAGGCTGTGAATCCCCATCAGGATATAGATCATCGATATGATATTCTATAGAGCTTAACTGCTGCTGCTGCTGCTGCTAGGTCACATCAGTCGTGTCAGATCTGTGTGACCCCATAGAGGGCAGCCCACCAGGCTCCCGTCCCTGGGATTCTCCAGGCAAGAATACTGGAGTGGGTTGCCATTTCCTTCTCCAGTGCATGAAAGTGAAAGGGAAGTCGCATCAGTCGTGTCCGACTCTTCGCGACCCCATGGACTGTAGCCCACCAGGCTCCTCTGTCCATGGGACTTCCCAGGCAAGAGCACTGGAGTGGGGTGCCATTGCCTTCTCCGTAGAGCTTACTAGCATTTCTTTTCATCAGGCTTTCTTTAGGACCTAGTCTGTAGCGTTGTTAAATACCAGGCTCACAAGATGAATAGGACACAGTGCCTGCTCTCAAGCAGTGCTCAGTTTTGAGGAGAGACAGACTGTTACATCACGTGATAAATGTGAAAGAGGACTTTCACAGGGCAAGGTGGATGCATTCCACCCTGAGGTATCAGAAAAAGCCTCAGAGCCTTGAAGGATAACCAGGAGTTTGCCTGGCAAGCCATGTGGACACTGGTGGTCTTTTAGGGGATATTTTTAAAGACACAGGTGAAACCGCATGGTGTGTTTGGCAACTTCCAAGCAGTTTGGACTGTGTGGAGTTTTGAATATAAGAGCAGAACTTGGCAAGAGGTGAAGTAGGAGCAAGAGATCAAAAAGAGCAGAGGCATAGAAGAAGTGCTGAGGAATTTGGACTTAATTTTTTTAGGCAGTGGATAACCACTGAAGGTTTTTAATCAGGGGATAGATCTGAATATTTGAGTTTACAAAAGATTGCTCACTATTTATGGGAACCAGATCAGTTTAGAATCACAGGAATTAGCGATTCCTAAGACCATGGCATCTGGTCCCATCACTTCATGGGAAATAGATGGGGAAACAGTGGAAACAGTGTCAGACTCTATTTTTCTGGGCTCCAAAATCACTGCAGATGATGATTGCAGCCATGAAATTAAAAGACACTTACTCCTTGGAAGGAAAGTTATGAACAACCTAGATAGCGTATTAAAAAGCAGAGACATTACTTTGCCAACAAAGATCCGTCTAGTCAAGGCTATGGTTTTTCCAGTGGTCGTGTAGGGATGTGAGAGTTGGACTATAAAGAAAGCTGAGCGCCAAAGAATTGATGCTTTTGAAGTGTGGTGTTAGAGAAGACTCTTGAGAGTCCCTGGGACTGCAAGGAGATCCAACCAGTCCATCCTAAAGGAGATCAGTCCTGAGTGTTCATTGGAAGGACTGATGCTGAAGCTGAAACTCCAATACTTTGGCCACCTCATGCGAAGAGTTGACTCATTGGAAAAGACCCTGATGCTGGGAAGGATTGGGGGCAGGAGGAGAAGGGGACGACAGAGGATGAGATGGCTGGATGGCATCACCGACTCGATGGACATGAGTTTGGGTGAACGCCAGGAGTTGGTGATGGACAGGGAGGCCTGGTGTGCTGCGGTTCATGGGGTCACAAAGAGTTGGACACGACTGAGCGACTGAACTGAACTGATTGTGGATATTGTGGTAATCCAGTGGGAAGGAAATGAGGATCTGAGTTATGACAGTGGGGAGGATAGACTAGAGATGGATTCAAGAGCTATTTTAGAGGTAATCCTTACTGGAAGATGAGAGACAAATGTCACTCAGGATGGGTCCTGGATTTCTGTCTTGGTTTACTAACATGGGCCACGATACAGTCCATTGATAGAATTTAAGAACAGTTTTGAAGGAGGTGTCTATACGTTCATTATGGGAGCTGATGAACCTGTGGCTCTGAAGCTCAGATAAGAAATGTCTGTACAGTGGTAGTCAGAACCATGAGACTGGAAGATGTTACCCAGAAAGGTGATTTGGAAACCTGTCAGTGAGTGCAGAGTTAAAGGCTTATTTAGTTAAGATAGGAGATGCTTTGGTGTTTTTATTGTGGAGGGGAGAGAAGACATTGGAAGGGGAGGTTATGTGAGTAGCAAGGTCCTGGAGGCTTTGGTGCAGAGTGCTGATGGAAGTGAGCTGTGGGTAGGAAGAGGCCTGCTCTGTGCCTGGGTAGAAGGTGGTCATATGCTGATGCTTTCGGGGGGAAAGCTAGGAAACGGAAGCCTTTTCACATCTCATTGCCTGGTTTTGTGAATGAAGATGTGATCTGCTTGAAAGTAGAGAAGTAGAGGGGAGATGAAACACTTGAGGAGGATGGGAAATGTTCACTGGGGAAACCAGAAGTAGGTGATGACTGAAGGCAATGTAAAAGTTCTAAGAGTATCCCAGAATGCCCAGCAGGACATTGGGAGCCATTCGTTTTTAGTGGTACCAATCTGTATGTTGGTTATACAGTAAAAACCCATTTAGTTGTTTCATTGTCCGTATCTTACAAGTGAGGGCAATAAGTGTAAGTAAGTAAGTAAGTAAGTGTAGCTTTGACAAGTTCTAGAACTGTCTAAAAGAAGTGTAAGCTATACTTGACCATCCTGCCGTAATAGCTAAATAAAATGCTCTTATTTTTCTATTAAATTGTATTTCCTTTATGGAAAATAATGATATTTTCTTTCGAAGCTTTTAAAATAATGCACTACTTGAAATGTATTAATTAGTTCCTTGGCTTCCGTGATTCCTGTTCCTGAACTCTGTAAGGATTCAATCCAATCAAGTGTCAGATGTTAAGTCTGTCAAAATATGTTATAGATTGAATAAAGGACACTTCTTCACATAGCCATTTAGTTTTAATCAAACATATTTAGCTTTGTTCAGCTGTTCTCTTTCCCATAAAACTTACTCATTCCTCCCCTATCTCACTGTAACCTTAGCTGAGTCGTTCAGCTGGTCAAAGTCTCAGTTTCCTGAAGTCAGACCCTTGGCCTTGGAAAGCCTCTCAGGTTTTTGTCAGCGTCAAACTTGTGCCTGAATTTTGTGCGATACTGCGTGTGGTGCCCGTTGGCCGCCAGAGGGCACTTTACATCCTGCTTTCCTTTGCAAACATGAAATAATAGCACTATCTTTTTTCTTTTAATTTGTACTGTATTTCATCATTTTTACTGTGTATTTTTTCATCATTCCACTTTGAATTTTTTCATCTTCTTTTGCCATGGAATAGTTACATTACATAAACTCAGTACATGAACTATGAAAATCATAGTTGATTTTCTGTTAATTTCTATGAATTAAATTTAACTTCTGTAGTCTTTTTTATAATAGCACCAAGTCAGATGGTTATCATTTTTCATGAGTTCTGCCCATTGACTCAATTATGTTAAAATTATTGACATTTATTTCAGGATAGGCTTTTTTTTTTCCTGATACTATAAGTGAATAAGAACAAATTGAAACAAATGAGATACAATATGAATTCAACACATAGAAATAACAAGCACTTTTTCTCTATTAATGAAAAATTTCCATAGTTAACATATCAGAAGTCTGTTCCTTTATGCCTCTTACATGCCCTCCATGTGCAAGCTTTTAAAATATGGCCCGGGTGAGCATTTGAGGTTGGAGATGAACCACCGTCTTTTCCACTGTTCTTACATCATGTGGTCTCTGATAGGACAAATCAGTGATTCTTCAGCTCTTTACGTCGCTGTGTTCTACAGCAGCCTAATAAACAGACAAAGGATTACCATTGTAAAATATTGCAACCCTCAGAAACCAAAGTGTATCTTCTGTTTTGCATGTGAAAACACGGAGTAGTTTAGTGTTTGGATGTTGTAAAGATTGGAAAATAAAGCAGTGAGGATTTCTTTTTTTTTTTTAAGTCATTAAGCACTGAACAAAACTATTATACTAAAACCTTCTTGTTTTACCAACAGGAACAATATGCCAGAATTCCACAAATTAAAAACAAAGCTGGTAAAGAAGAAAGGAACACGAGCATACGCCTGCCAGTGCAGCTGGAAAGCTGTTGAAGAACTGACTGACCTTCAGACCGACCATCAGCTTCGCTGGGTTTGTGGCAAACACTAAGGATCCAGACGTCCTACATTCAGACAGCTGCACCCATGAGAGCAGTCTCCATTCATCGCCACGGTGTTTCGGTAAAGGCACATAGTGTCGTGCCCTTGGGAAAAGACAAAGTTCCATTTAATGGCTGTACAAATTGTCAAGGACTAAATGGACTTGGGAGGATAATGTGCTTTAACATTTTGGAATTATTCATTTTTGATATATGAGCATTTCACTTAGTAAGGTAACAGGTTATCCAAATACTTCTTTGCTAGGCTGTCTCCTGGAGTTTCATACAGATATATAGCCATTCACTAGTAATTGCCATACTCCTGACTGCTAATACACTTAGCATGAGTATTCCTCATTACAGAAGTTACAGGGGATAAAGCAGACCTTTGGCCCTGCAGAGAGGTCACTGAGAGGGGTATACATCACCTGCTCTGGTCAGATCTGCTGTTAGCAAAAATAATAATTTAGGCATGTCAGAATCCATATAGTCAGTGACTGATGAAAGGGTTTTCAAGAGTGTGGGCGAACTGTAGGTGAAAACACTGCCTGTGTCTGATGTTACTTCACAAACTCAAAGCAATTCTATGCACAACAGTTAGTATATATTACCAGTTTTAACTTATTTCTCCTCCTTTTGTTCATTTAGATATCAAAAGGTATCTAGTTTGTGTTTTAGCAAATATTCATTTCTATATTAAAAAAAGTTGTTTTGATGCACCTAAAACTACAAGGAAAAATCCTGATACAGATCATTGCTGGATTTACCAAGTACCTTCTTGCCTTTAATGCCCTAAAACTCCATTAAGTAAAGAGAACAGCAAGTAAGATATGAGAACAGCAAGTAAGATATTTTCTCAGGCAGCCTGTTGATTTTTCTGGTAGGATCAGGTTGACATGCTGTTCATTAGATAACTACATGAAAAGAGAAATAAAGCATAGCTGAACCAGCAGGTAACCTGTTGGGCTCCTTAATATGACTAAGACCTGAGGAATCCTACAAAGCAGCACATTTGGAAAAGCGGTTACCTCAAAATTACCAGCTCCCAGCCTCATCAGGAGATTCCAGTTTGCCAGACGCTCTTCACCCCATGTGTCTATTATGCAGTTCAGATATGTGACACAAGGCTTCCTTAAAGGGAGTAACCAAACACAGTTATGATCTGTTTAGTCTTATACTGAATCTGTTCCAACCATTTTACGCAAGCAAAGAAAGATCTGGTCATTAAAATCCTTTTCCTAACCGTGACACTTTTGCATATGTGTATAACTTGCTCTAGTAAGTCTAGTATTCTGATAGGATACCTCTCACTGGCAGATGCTCACATTCTTATATTAAGGATATGTTTACAGATCTTATCTTTCAATAAAAGTGTTTTATCCTCTAAAATTTTATCAGAAACATAGGAGGATCTGGGTTAAATTGCCTATTGCAAAAAATAGCAGAGCACCAAGATCCCCACATTCAGGACCTCATGGAATTTGGCACTTTTAGTCATAATGGTGATTTTTTTTTTAATTTAAACGAGCAAATTTACTAAATTATGGGTTTTAATTTTTTGCTTTTATTATTTCATTATAACTATTCTGTAACTTAGATATATTGCCCATGTTTAGCAGTCCGTAACATTATAGTTATAATAATTAATTCCCCAATGTCAGAACTGTGTAAATGAGTTCATATTTTTGTTGGCAATTTATTTTATAAGCTTTTTAATATTGTATAATCTTTAATCTAAAATGTAGAAAGTATATGTTTATATACAAATGAGTAGACTAGTACCAGTTGTATCTTATTAGCCAAAACGCAGCTACTTTACTGTCAATGTAGAAGAGTGTAGCTTGTAATCAATTATAATTTTTAAATGCAAAGTCTATAAAACTTTCAAGATGTTTTGCCCATTTGTTTTCAATATTTATAATAATTTTCTACTACCTTCAAGTATCTTATTTTTTTAATTAAAGTTTTATTGAAACACAGTATGTAACAAACCCACTTGTTCATCTAGTTGTGAGCCCTAGTGCTGGCTCAGTGCTTGGCAACATGGGGGCTCTTCGTTTCTGGCTCAGGGATCAAGCCTGAGTCTCCTGCATCACATGGATTCTTGACTGCTGGACCACCAGGAAGGTCCCAGCAAGTGTCTGTTTCTTATCAAGCCAGGTAGCTACTTTATTTGAACTCTGTTGTACTCACATACCTTTATCTTGCCCAGAAGTAAATAAATAATAAGTAGCTTTACTCTGTATTTAGGTGTATTTTTTTTGTTTTATAATAAATATTCAAATGGGGATTAATGTGATATAATTTTGATAATTTCCTTTAAAATATCAATTAAAAGTTTTGAGCCGTCCAGTCGAACAGAGAATGTATTTATCTGCATTGAGGAAGAGAAGCATGCCATGTTTCAGTGCCTGTGTAAGCATGTGTGTGTATGTGCACGTGTAAGAGAGTGTGGCAGCCAGAGGAACAGGTCTGAGCGTAGGAAGGAGCCTGCTGACAGTGGCCGGTGTCCATCCAGACCCATACGATGATGTCTGTACACCTAACACCCTCCTTTTCTTGGGCCAAAGAAATGCATCAAACTATGATTTTTAATGGTTTTCCCTCCTTTTCTTACTCACCTGATATTTTTTAATGTGGGAGGGAAGGGTCTTAAATCTAATAAGTATTGTAATGAAGCTTAATAGTAACTCAAATGCTGACTTTTTTTTCAGATGTTAGGTTTTAAACGAAATCTCTTATCAGCCACCATACTAGCTTTATGTATTGTTTAAGGTAATTCTGAAAGGAACGAAAAATTTCAAAATATACAGTCTCTTTTGAGGTTTTACATTGTATCACATTTATTTGGGTTTGTGACATCCGATGTACCCTATTTTAAAGTGTGGCATGGAATATATAGGTATGGTTGATAATTAAATTTTTTTTCAGACTTTCCCCAAGATGGGTGACAATATGAAGTGTTACAAGATCAGAGTTGGAAGTCATGTCCCTTGGAAAGCTACTTAACCTTGGGGCTTTATTTGCCTCATCTTTGTGAATGGTGATATCCCTTTTGTAAGCTTGTTGTGAAGATTAAATTATATACGTGTGAAAATGATATGACATAGTATGGTGTTCAGTTCAGAAAAAGTGCTTAATAAATGCTCTCACTCTTCTTCCTTCTATCTAAATTGTTACCACATGTTTCTTACAGTAAAGCATTTGATCACGTTTATTCATTCCCTAACATTCAATCTGTGAAAACCTACTCTGCTGTCATTTTATCTTATTTCTAGTAAATATAAACACGTCTAGCTTTATTTTCATGTAAGTGGAAATAACTTTCAAAAACACCCACTCACTCCAGCCTTCTCTTCCTGTCGACTTTAAACCAAATGAGCATAATGAAGGCCTCCCAGGCCTTTCACAGCATCTTTTTGGCTTCTTCTGCCTCCCTCCTCTTCCAACTAGACCTACAGCGCACCCACTGTTCCTTAGACTACTGCATGTTTTGCTGTCTTAATGTTCTTGCTCACCCTCATCTAATTCTATCAAAATTTGACTCATTTCTTAAAGTCTGTATTTTGTACATCAGTGGTTTTCATGGTGTTTTCCACTCTCAGAGAAGTCCCCTGGAGTCTTGCAGGGCGTCCACATGGTCAAACCTATTTTTGTAACACGAAGACGTTAATGCTTTTTCACGTTTTCACTTTGTTGACATTTAATACTGTGGTGGAGAGGCAGAGGAACCAGAGATCAAATTGCCAGCATTTGTTGGATCATAGAAAAAGCAAGAGAGTTGCAGAAAAACATCTGCTTCTGCTTTATTGACTATCCCAAAGCCTTTGACTGTGGATCACAACAAACTGTGGAAAATTCTTCGAAGAGATGGGAATACCAGACCACCTTACCTGCTTCCTGAGAAACCTGTATGCTGGTCAAAAAGCAACAGTTAGAACCCAACATGGGACAACGGACTGGTTCCAAATTGGGAAAGGAGTACATCAAGGCTGTATATTGTCACCCTGCTTGTTTAACTTACGTGCAGAGTACATCATGCGAAATGCCAGGCTGGATGAAGCACAAGCTGGAATCATGATTGCCAGGAGAAATGTTAATAACCTCAGATATGCACCCTTATGGCAGAAAGCAAAGAAGAACTAAAGAGCCTCTTGATGAAAGTAAAAGAGGAGAGTAAAAAAGCTGACTTAAAACTCAACATTCAAAAAACCAAGATCATGGCATTCTGTCCCATCACTGCATGGCAAATAGATGGGGAAACAGTGACAGACTTTCTTTTCTTGGGCTCCAAAATCACTGCAGATGGTGACTGTAGCCATGAAATTTAAAAAAGACACTTGTTCCTTGGAAGAAAAGTTATGACCAAGCTAGACAGCATGTTAAAAAGCAGAGACAATACTTTGCCAACAAAGGTCTGTCTAGTCAAGGCTATGGTTTTTCCAGTAGTCATGTATAGAAGTGAGAGTTGGACCATAAAGAAAGCTGAGCACCGAAGAATTGATGCTTTTGAACTGTGGTGTTGGAGAAGACTCTTGAGAGTCCCTTGGACTGCAGGGAGTCAAACCAGTCAGTCCTAAATGAAAACAACCCTGAATATTCATTGGAAGGACTGATGCTGAAGCTGAAGCTCCAATACTTTGGCCACGTGATGGGAAGAACTGACTCATATATAATTTCATTGCTAACACTAGCAAGCGGGTACTCTTTCTGCCCCCTTCTGATGCCTATGTCAGAAGCTTTCTCTATCTCCTTTATACTTAAATAAAACTTTATTACACACACACACACACACACACACACACACAAAAGACCCTGATGCTGGGAAAGATTGAAGACAGGAGAAGGGGACGACCGAGGGTGAGATGGTTGGATGGCATCACTGACTCGATGGACATCAATTTGAGCAAACTCTGGGATTTGGTGATGGACAGGGAAGCCTGACATGGTGCAGTCCATGGTGTCACAGGGAGTCAGACACGACTGAGCAACTAAACTGAAGTGGGAGGGGGGTACACAGAAAGCACTTGTGCAGTTGAGTTGTGAGCTGAACAAACCACTTTTTTCATGGAATCCATTTTTGCCTGAAAGAACAACTGACAAACTACAGGTATTCAGACTTATTTAGCGTACATTTTCTCAAAAATTAACAAAGTGAGCCACCTCCAGGAAAAGAACTGATAGTATTTGTTACCAATGATAAAATGTAAGTCTTCAAGCAAAAATTAGAATTTTGGAAAACTTGGATCTACCACTCTGAGCATGAGAGTTTCCTGATGAAACTAGTAGTGATTTGAACAAGTGATTTATAATGGATTTAAGTTAACTAAATAGTTTTTCATGTTCTCAGTTTTAACTTCTAATATGATAAATATCAATAAATATAACCACAAATAGAACAAGCTCTTCAGGGTTTGCAATAATCTTTAAAGCAGGAAAAGGGTCATGAGACCAAAAAATGTTGGGAGCTATTGCACACTCACGATCACCTCCCTCCCTGAACCTCACCCCAGGCTGCAGGTGTGATTGCTCCCCCTCCCACCTGCTCTCAAGCTTTCATTCCTCATGTAATGCCTTGTATTTTAATTATTTGTGTGCTTGTTGTATATCCATCTTGGAGATTAGACATCAAGCTCTTTATGGTTTTGAATGATCTCCTAGCAGTTCAGGGAAACTGTCTGCACCGTTGCTTCACTGACTTCCTGGAGCACTGTGGGTAAGCCACTGTGTCTTGGGCTTCAAATTTTAAATGAGAGTTGCATTGACTGACATGGGTTTCCTTCCAACTTGAGATACTTGAATCCTGTTCCTCTCAGAATACAGTGCTGTGCTAGCCATGCATTGGGAGATGCGGTTTGTGTTGTGGGGAAGAGCCCACATTCTGGGGTCAGGGATGTGGGTTTTCAAAAACACAGGATCTGATCCTCTTGAAGCTTTCAGCCAGTGGTGGAAAGAAGTGACCCACCAACCGCTGAGACCTTGAGTGCTCTCAGAGAAAAGTAGTCAGGGTTCTTACAGAGCACAGGCGTTGAAATCCAAGCGGGAGGGAAGGAGGCTCTTCCTTCTTGTAGATGATTCTTAAGTTGCCTTTAAAGAACTAGAAGTGAATTTCCTTGGCTTGCTTTATACTAAGTGTGGGAGAATGGTGGTAAGACTGAGGCCGCACCGGGGAGGTAGGATTGAATTCAGAACCTGCCCCAGGAGTCCCGTGGGACAGAGATGGAACCAACTGGAAGCAGCAGTTGAGGGAGAAGATGACTAACGCTTTTTCCAGGTGGCACACACTTTGTGTGTGGTGCTTTTGTTCACAGTTCCTCTTTGCTGTCCCTCCAGGAAGACTGCACGTCCTCATCTGAACTCAGGCGGAGAAGAACGGCATCTCAAACTTGTAGAAGGAAAGGACCTCAGGGAGGCATCCCAAGAAAGCCATGTTTGTTAAGAGCGTATGAGGGCATGTGGAGTTCACCACAAAATGGACGTTCCAGAAGGCACGGGAAATGGAGCTGGCCAAGAGGCAAGAGCAGCGGAGGTGGGGCAGCAGGGGTTGGCTAGAGATGTTGAGCAGTGTTGAGATGAGAGCCTGGAAGGAACTTATATTCCATCCAAAAAAACGATCTGGGGGATGGCTGGCCTCACACATCTAACCAACTGGTTCCAACTAGAGGCAAGATGGTTTCTGTGCATGACATAGGCTCAGGGCTCGGATGATGACCCAGGCTGCTGGACTGCTGTTCTTGCATCTGGTCAGCAGCCTACACCCTTTACTCTTAGATTTGAATAGAACTGATTCTGATAAAGTCCAAACTGTTAGGAGACTACAGAGTTCATGTCTTCTGGCTGCTGCTGCTGCTGCTGCTGCTGCTGCTGCTGCTGCTAAGTCACTTCAGTTGTGTCCGACTCTGTGGGACCCCATAGACAGCAGCTCACCAGGCTCCCCCGCTCCCTGGGATTCTCCAGGCAAGAACTCTGGAGTGGGTTGCCATTTCCTTCTCCAGGGCATGAAAATGAAAAGTGAAAGTGAAGTCACTCAGTCGTATCCGACTCTTTGCGACCCCATGGACTACAGCCTACCAGGCTCCTCTATCCATGGGATTTTCCAGGCAAGAGTCATGTCTGGCTAGAAGAATACAAAGTACCCATGAAAAGAGGTTTTGTAATGTAGTCATTGTCTTCAGAAGACCGTTTAGAGGAACTCTGAATATTAGTGAGCGAGGCCTTTCTTCTCAAGGATTTGTTCATCCAAACATGTTGTTTTTAGGGACCTGAGAGGATTGAGATTTGAACAGATAAAGAAGACTGAAAAAGACTGCTGGCCTAGGCTTCAGTTTTGCTAGAGATCAATACGAGAGGAGAGGCAAGAAGGCTGAACTCTAAGAGATAGTTTTATCATTATTCTTATTTACAGATGAGGAAACTGAGGCACAAAGAACTGGCCCCAAATCACTTAGGTTGTAAATAGCAGAGTAGGATCCAAACTTTGGTCCACTCGACTCTGCATCTGTGTGTAAGGGAAGGGAGAAGTTGCTTTCTGCAAGATGAGCTGCAACCTCAGTTGTGTAACCCAGGGCTTTCACCCTGGTATTCCCCAGCAGAGCCCTGGTAGACTAACTGATAAATACGCTGGACTGTAAAAATATACAGTCCCGGCTTTACCAAAATAATACTTGACAACATTTCCATGACTTTGTTTAGAGGAAGCAAGATACAGTGCCCAGGTGCACTAGGCTTCAGGTTGTCTCCCAGTGCTGAAGGACAGGTGGTAGACTCTGATGAGGAGGAGGCCAGGTTAGATGCAGTGAGAAAGAGCTCCAGATTCTATTAGTCAAGTCTTCCAAGGGCTCGGGGGTGAGGAAGGAGAGCCTGCCCTGAATTTGATAACCCTGGAATATTAGGGCCCAGATTCTTATCTGGTGCAGTGGTTCTCAACTTTGGCTTCAGTTGAGTTGCCTGGTGAGCTTTAAAAAGTGTCAGGGCCTGGCCCTAGGCCCAGAAACTGATTAATTTGTCTTGAAGTTAAGGCCCAAGCATCAGTATTTAAAACAAAAAACTCCCAGTTATTTCAGTGTGAGGCCTGAGTTGATAATCTACTAGCAGTGATAATGACCTTCAGCACATCACATTCCTCTCTGGTCTTTAGTATCATCACCTGTTTAAAAAAAAATTATTTGCTAAAAGCTCTCACTGCCAGTATTTTTATATGAGGCTATACTAAGTGATTTTTAATGTCCCAGGATTAAATCTTCATGAATCTCTTGATGATGTGAGCATTTTACAGTACTTATTTCATTTAGGGTTCAGAGTGTACTGTCATCAGTGTTTCCATTAGCACTAGAAACAGCGTGGGGTCAGTGCTGAGTCTGAGGCTTGAGACTGATAACAACTCATTCGCCTTAATACACAAAAGAACAGCAACCTCCAAATTTGGACCGTGCACATCCTTCGCCACTAGAAGAAGCATCTCAGAGATGTAGCCCCCCAGAAAGTGAGTCACTGGCACCATCTTCCATTGCGAACAGCAGCCCTCACTAATAATATTAGGCAGAAAATAGGACTCTAGAATATGCATGAAAGACAATTTTAAGTCAATAGAGAAACTTGATATACTTTCAGGATTCATACATACAACAGCCACTATGGAGAACAGTGTGGAGATTCTTAAAAAACTGGGAATAAATAGAACTGCCATACAATCCAGCAATCCCACTGCTGGGCATACACCCTGAGGAAACCAGAATTGAAGGAGACACATGCACCCCAGTGTTCATCTCAGCACTGTTTACAATAGCTAGGACATGGACACAACCGACATGTCCATTGGCAGATGAATGGAAAAGGAAGTTGATGTACATACACACAATGAAATATTACTCAGCTCTAAAAAGGAACACATTTGAGTCAGTTCTAATGAGGTGGATGAACCTGGAGCCTATTATACGGAGTGAAGTAAGTCAGAAAGAGAAAGACAAATACTGTATATTAACACATATTATGGAGTCTAGAAAGACAGTACTGATGATCCTACATGCAGGGCAGCAAAAAAAAACCAGACTTTTGGACTCAGTGGGAGAAGGCGAGGGTGGGATGATTTGAGAGAATAGCATTGAAACATATTCATTACCGATGTAATATAGATGACCAGGGCAAGTTCTACGCATGAAGCAGGGCACCCAAAGCCAGTGCTCCGGGACAACCCAGAGGGATGGGGTGGGAGGGAAGGTGGGAGGGGGAAGCACATGTATACCTGTGGTCAGTTCGTGTCGATGTATGGCAAGAACCATCACAATATTGTAAAGTAATTATGTCCAATTAAAATAATTTTTTTAAATATACGTTACAAATTTTCTTTAAAAGATTCATATACACATTCAAGATTTTTATTTTTAAATTGACATGTGTAGGGGAATTTATGAAAGATTTGCTCTCAAAGAATACCGTGTGTTATTTTTACATTTTTCTAAGGGGTAGAGGTTTGAACAAGACTTTTCCCAGCGGATGGAGGCATATCCTCTTATAAGTGTCTTCAGCCTCAGCATCTGGAACCTTCCCAGTCCCTTCTCTTGGTTTCATCCCACAGCGGGCTACGCCCTGAAGACCACTTGGGCTTCTTTCCACTCAGCTTCTATGGCAGACATTTACACATTTAATCGCCAGCACTTTTATTCTGAAAGATCCACGGTGCAATAATAAACCCAAGAAATGAGACGGGAAAAATGTGTATGGCCCACCTGTAAAGGCGTAGATGATGCAGGTGTGCCTGTGGCTCAGCACCGTGTCCTCAGCGAAGGGGCTCCGTGCCCCTCCTTGCCTTGGCCCTGTTCATCAGCCTTTAGTGCCATAAACGAGTGGCTGGAGTGGGTGAGGTGAGGAGCGCAGACCTGGAGGCAGACGGCCTGGCTTGGAATCCTGGCTCTGAGCTCACAGGGAATGTGGTCATCTGCAGGTCACTTATCCACCCCGAGTCCCTTCTCCCCAGCTTGTGCAGGATGATACGAATGCTGACATCGCAGAATTGCTGGGAGGAGGTGAATAAGATGATCCACGTAAAACATTTAATGTGGTGCCTGGCACTTAGTAAGTGCTTAGTAAATGTGAATGCATACCTTAAAGATAACTCCCCCTCCAGCATTCTCCATTTTGCCTTAAACATGTCTTAGTACCCGCAAGCTTGCCTTATAGCAGGAGACCCAAAGCAACCCATGTAAAGTGAGCATCAAAGCACAGGCGCTTTTCACCTAAAGTGCCCTCCTGCACCATGCCAGTTTTGTGGTAAGAGAGGTGCCAGTTTTCAGTCAGGAGTCGAGTTGGTAGCACATGGGTCACTTCCTAAGGAATCGTGATAATGGGTCTTTTACGTTATGTGTCTTGGACTCTGCTGCTACTGCTGCTAAGTCGCTTCAGTCGTGTCCAACTCTGTGCGACCCCATAGACGGCAGCCCACCGGGCTCCACTGACCCTGGGATTCTCCAGGCAAGAACACTGGAGTGGGTTGCCATTTCCTTCTCCAATGCATGAAACTGAAAAGTGAAAGTGAAGTCGCTTAGTCGTGTCTGACTCTTAGCAACCCCATGGACTGCAGCCCACCAGGCTCTTCCGTCCATGGGATTTTCCAGGCAAGAGTACCGGCGTGGGGTGCCATTGCCTTCTGGCCAATACCAGACATCCAAGTGTGGACATCTACAGGCAGAGGTGGTGCAAGGCGATGATTTCCCCACCGCGTGAAATTTCCCCACCGCTGGACATCCCCCCGTTTGCTCCTCATTGATTCTAACGTGATGAAAATGGAAACTGCTAACCCATGTGTTGGTACTTGTGCTAGAAACACGCCCTGCTCCCCAGGAGGGAGAAAGGAAAACACTCGGTTAAACTTCCCCTTTCATAGTCTAAAATTCCTGCTGCAACTTCGGGTCAGCTGTCCAGTCATCAACCCACAATCTGAGCCCAGCACCAGCCATCCCCAAGACCTGGACCAGCAAAGGAAGGAAGTCCTAAAGAAACCTTCACATGGCTACAGCTCATTACAGTGGACAAGAAAGGGGCAATTTTTATTCCAGGAACTTGGGGGATTTTAAAAGACCCATCTTCTGAGTAGGGATTCCCCAGTGGCTCGATAGTAAAGAATCCACCTGCCAATTCCAGGGACACAGGTTCCATCCCTGGGTGGGGAAGGTCCCCTGGAAAAGTAAATAGCAACCCACTCCAGTATTCTTGCCTGTGAAATCACATGGACAGAGGAACCTGGTGGGCTACAGTCCATGGGGTCTCAAAGGAGTCAGACACGACTTAGAAACTAAACATCACTTTGTTGTTCAGTCACTCAGTTGTGTCCAACTCTTTGTGACCCTGTGGACTGCAGCACGCCAGGCTTCCCTGTTCATCACCATCTCTTGAGTTTGCTCAAATTCATGTACATTGAGTCAGTAATGCCATCCAGGCATCTCATCCTCTGTCGTCCCCTTCTCCTCCTGCCCTCAATCTTTCCCAGCATCAGGGTCTCTTACAGTGAGTCAGCTCTTTGCATCAGGTGGCCAAAGTATTGCACCTTCAGCTTTAGCATCAGTCCTTCCAGTGAATATTCAGGATTGACTTCCTTTAGGATTGACTGGTTTGATATCCTTGCTGTCCAAGGGACTCTCAAGAGTCTTCTCCAGCACCATAGTTTGAAAGTGTCAATTCTTTAGCATTCCGCCTTCTTTATGATCCAACTCTCACATCTGTACATGACTACTGGAAAAACCGTAACTTTAACTATATACACCTTTGCCTGCAAAGTGATGTCTCTGCTTTTTAATATGCTGTCTAGGTTTGTCATAGTTTTTCTGCCAAAGAACAAGCATCTTAATTTCATGGCTGCAGTCACCATCCACAGTGATTTTGGAGAGAAGATAAAGTCTGTCACTATTCCCATTGTTTCCCCATCTATTTGCCATGAAGTGATAGGACCGGGTGTCATGATATTTGTTTTTTGAATGTTGAGTTTTAAGCCAGCTTTTCACTCTCCTCTTTCACTTTCATCAAGAATCTCTTTAGTTCCTCTTCACTTTCTGCCATTACTGTGGTATCATCTGCAGGTCTGAGGTTATTGATATTTCTCTTGTAAATTTTGATTCCAGCCCGACATTTCATATGATGTACTCTGTATATTAGTTAAATAAACAGGGAGACAATATACAACCTTGACGAACTCCTTTCCCAATTTTGAGAAACCAAAAATTGAACCAGTACAAGCTGAATTTAGAAAAGGCAGAGGAACTGGAGATCAAATTGCCAACATCGGTTGGATCATAGAAAAAGCAAGAGAATTCCAGACAAGCATCTGCTTCATTGACTAAAGCCTTTGACTGTGTGGATCACAACAAGCTGTGGCAAATTCTTAAGGCTGACTTAGTGACCCTAATAAATTGAGAATCTAGCCCATAGGGGGCAGACCTGCACTGAGGACTGGATCTCATTTTTTTTCTTGGACTTTGGTCTCTGGAAAAGCACCCAGAAGAACATTCCTAAATATCAGGCATTTCAGTTTTTGATCAAAATCCGCCTTCTGTGTTTAAAGATACCTTGTAGTGGTGGAGCTAAATGTTTTTTCTCTGGCTGAGAATAGAAACCCTCCCTAGTCTAAACCACCTGCCTTGTTCTTAGGAGAAAAGGCCAGGCACCAAGCAGCAGAGCAGTCTCACCCAGGAAGTTTCACAGCCCTTCATACCCGGAAGCACTTGTCATCTGAGCTTGTGAACCCACCTGGAAAGTGGAACACTTTAACTGATTCACTTCAAAATTCAACTCCTTGAGCACTTCAAGGAATATAATTGGACCTAAAGTTAAAGAGGAGCAATGAAGTGACTCCTCACAACAAAAGATGGGAAAGCAAGGTGACGGACTTGGCAGAGGCGATGGAGGAAATTGCAAGGGTGAGCCAGTTTGTGCTGACGGGACTTCTGAGACCAGGAAACCTTATCTTCATGACCTTTAAGCCTGATTGTTCAGCACAGATGTTCCCAGAATACAGTGATTTAGTTTTATTTTAAGGTTTTTTTTTTTTTCATTTAAATATACAGAAAGCAAAACAAAATAAACAATTATTTTATACACTCACTTTTTTTGTGCATCAACATACAACATATAAAAACACAAAAATCTCTCCACTACCCCCAAAGGTAAATATTGTTCATTTGATGTCCATCCTTCTGAACTTTTGGATGGATGGATGCTAGAGATATTTCCTGACTTTTTTTCTTAACAAAAATGGAGTACTGATACATAGATGTAATAATTACCCTGCTATTTGTTTGAGTCTTTGAGAGGAGGGAGCTTAACCAAAGAGTATATCATAGATATCTTTCCAGACCAGTATGCATAGATTTATCTCCTTTATAATGGCTCTGTGATATTCCATGGTTATGGATGTTCTAAGATTTAACTATTTTTCTGTTTATGGAGATTTCTGTTTCATAATTTTTCTGTTAAAGACAGTGCTTCAGGCAATACCTTTGTAGAGATATCTGTACACTTATTAGTATGTAATATTTCCTACAGATTATTAAAAATGGAAATTCTAGTCAGATTCTGCATCTCTAAGGAGCTTTCGGGTGATACCTGTAGTGCTGGTCTATGGACTGTAGTTTGAGCAGCCAGGTCATGAAAACAGTCCATCAAATAAAAGTCCAGCTAATCTAAGATCTATCCATATGCCGAAGAGACCCTGTATAGACCTTCTGGTTGATGACGCCGGTGGAGCCAAGCCTTTCCTACTCCGTAAAGTTATCTTGCTGATGCTGCTGCTGCTGCTAAGTCACTTCAGTCGGCAGCCCAACAGGCTCCCCCATCCCTGGGATTCTCCAGGCAAGAACACTGGAGTGGGTTGCCATTTCCTTCTCCAGTGCATGAAAGTGAAAAGTGAAAGTGAAGTCGCTCAGTCGTGTTCAACTCTTAGCAACCCCATGGACTGCAGCGTACCAGGCTCCTCCGTCCATGGATTTTCCAGGCAAGAGTACCAGAGTGGGGGGCCATTGCCTTCTCTGAAAGTTATCTTAAACCATCCTAATAAGCCCCTCTGCCATCTAAATACTAGCTAATGACCACAGTTGATGTGGAACAAATAATTTGCCTAGGCAAGCCCTGTCTGAATTCATGGTCCATAAAATTGTGAGATTAAATGGTGGTGGCTTTAAGGAAAAAAAAAAAAAAAAAAACGATTGCTTGATCAAATTAGCACATTTTAAATTTTGATGATACTCTCAAATTACCCTTTCACAAGATTGCATCAATTTATGTAGTGGTGTGAACTATGGATGAGAGTGACTAGTATCTTCCCTAAAGGAATGGGATGAAGACTGTGTATTTGTTTATCATTATTAGCATTTTAAAATATATTTAATGATGAAATATTTCAAATATACAGGAAAGTATACAGAATAGGCTAAAATAGTGGTTCATACACATTTTTATTACTTTTTGCATTAAATTTAATAATTATTTTTCTCCAGAAAATTACCCACTTCAGCTGAATGTTAAATTGAGATTTCGACCCAAATTTGGTTAACTTCAAAGCCTATACTCATTTAGGCCTGGAGCAGAGACGGAGGGCAGAGCCCTGTGCTCAGGATGCCAGAAGACAGCTGAGTCAGCCCTTCAGCTGCTGTTCCAGTTCCCTGTTGGCTGCCTGGGCAACCATGAGCCCATCACCCAGGGGGCCTCCAGGAGGATGAGCCTGGTCCCCCTCCATACACTGTGACTCCCAGGGAGAAAATGAAGCCTCAAAGGAAAGCCACAGAGATACTGATATTGTTTTAATTATTACATAGAACAAATTACTGATCACAAAAGCCCAAGCCATGTAATCATCACAGAACTTAATGACATATATTTGCAAAGCAGAAAAAGACACAGACGTAGAGAACAAATATATAGACACCAAGGAGGAAGGGAGCGGATGGGAGGAATTGGGAGACTGGGCTTGACACATATACAGCACTGATGCTATGTAGGAAACAGGCAACTAATGAGAACAGACTGTGTAGCGCAGGGAACTCCCGAAGGGGAAGGAGATCCAAAAGGGAGGGGACACATGTATATGTATGGCTGGTTCATTTTGCTGTACAGTTAAAATTAACATAACATTGTAAACTCCCAATTAGTTTAGTTATATATATATAACTATATATGGAGCACAGTGGTAGCAGTGGCTGTGGTCATCAGTGGTCAGGGGGCAGCAAGTTGGGGAGGGGGGTGGGCGATGGGCAGCGTTTGGTGATGACTGGAAGAACCCCGACCTGGTATAGGGTGATGGTGGAGCACCCAGGCTGGTCTGTGGGGCTGGAGGAGGGGTGTCCCTCAGGAACAGGCTCTGCTGAAGGGCAGGAAGACAGGTGTTATAGTTTATTGGAGTATAAACTATGCTCCAATAAAAATTAAAGAAAAATGATGTATAGGTAGTATATAAACTGTATATCTGTATTATTTTCTTTTACAGTTCATTATAGGCAGTAGGGTTTATAGGGCTTGAGTAGCATCGATACTCCCCATCGTTACTCCACTCTCTTCGCCCCTCCGTGAGCAGCTGCTGCTGTTCTTACCATAAGGGCTGGATGCCAGGAGCTGCCCGTTTTATGTGATGTGACAGGCAGCTTTCGGTTCTGTCACTCTAACTCGGTCCCTGAATTGACTGTCTCATTTGCTGTAGTATCAAAATCTAAAGCTGAGCCCTTGTGAACATTCCCACTGGGCCACCTGTCTTCCTGCCCCTCAGCAGAGCCTGTTCCTGAGGGACACCCCTCCTCCAGCCCCACAAACTAGCCTGGGTGCTCCACCATCACCCCACACCAGGTCGGAGTTCTTCCAGTCATCACCAAACACTGCCCATCGCCCACCCCCCTCGCCAACTTGCTGCCCCCTGACCACTGATGACCACAGCCGCTGCACCACTGTGCTCCAAAGATGAGGGCCTTCCCATTCTCACAGGGGTTCTCTCAGAGGTGACAGCCAGCGGCCTTTCCAAGGTCACAGTCACTGGCGCAGGTTTTCAGCTCTGCAGAAGCCCACTGGCCGGGGTGAGGGGGGGGCGCACACTGCATCAGGAGGGCCACAAAGGAGCCCCCAGGGTGCAAGGCAAATGGGGCAGGAAGCACATCAACTACACAGTCAACTGATACACCACCTGCTCATCCACTTAACTCCACTGAGCAACATTTAAGCACGGGAAGGAACTGTGACTGCTCTTGCTAGGCTCTCTAACAGCCAAGCTCTCTTCAGGGTCTAAGCTTAGCAAGTCCTGAAGGTACATAAATTGTTCCCTGGGTCTTTTCTGAACAGGGGTCTCAGGGAGAGAAGACATCATCATCTTAGTAAAAGAGCATCACAACTGGAAAGGACTTGGGACTATATCATTAATCCAGCCTTTTGTTTTATAGATGAGTCAAACAGGCTTGGAAAGTTGAAGGGTTGTGCCTGCGTATACACAGATGAGGGGTGTCAGGAACTTTTTTTAAATAAGAGGAGTCTTGTGTGCTCTGGGCTTAATTGCTCAGTCATGTCTGACTCTTTTGCGACACTATGGACTGTAGCCCACCAGGCTCCTCTGTCCATGGGGATTCTCCATGCAAGAATACTGGAGTGGGTTGCCATGCCCTTCTCCAGGGGATCTTCCCAACCCGGGGATCAAACCCAGGTCTCCCGCAGTGCAGGCGGATTCTTTACCATCTGAGCCACCAAGAGGAGTCTTGGAAACCATCAAGTCCATCCAGGGACAGGTGGGCCCCTGGGAAAGAGGGTCTTTAATGTCTTACCCCTCCCTTGACCTGCCTAATTCTCCTCCCCCTCACCTTGTCAGATGTGTGACACAACCACAGGGTCCCCTGAATGCTTTGTCCCTCTATCTCCCCTTCCTCAACCAGGGCAAACCACTCCTGCCTAATCTATCAGCGACTCCCCCAGGGAAACCAGCTCCCCCAGTTGCAAAAGGAGCTGATAAATAAATGCCCCCCTCCCTAGCTGTTAAGTGCTGACAATGGCTTCTAGTGGTTCTGCACTCAAGTGGATATTCTCTAACTTAATTTTTTTAAAGATAACTCATTCAAATGGCCCCAAATTAAAACAATATAAAAATTACCATTCCTAGACCCACCTGCCTTCCATTGTGCCAATTCTCATCTCAACTCTCTGCAGGTAACTTTTTTTTTTTAGCTTCTTGTGTATCTTTTCAGATACTTTATACTCATATAAGCAGATATAGATATATATTTACAAAGAACTCCTAAGAGGTCTCAGAACTGTAAGCCAAAGAAATCCTGCTAATAGTAAAACTGTAGACACTCTGAAAATCTGAGCAGCAGGTCTTTCCCAACAACCCTTTAGTCAGGACTTGTGGCTACTTTCTTGTAGTTGAAGTTCTCAGCTCTAAAGAAAATTGGTTCCTGTGGGACTCTGTAACAAGTTCATCACCCAGAAAGAACTACAACTGTTGCCTCATTTCTAGGTCTGAAAGGAAGAAAGAGTGAGATTAGGGGAGCTCTTGAGACCCATCTCTTCACTGGTTGATTCATTTGTTGACCATTCCTATGCACCAGGCACTAAGCCAGGCCCCAGGACACAGATATAATACCTGTGCTCACTGCAAAAGGAAGACAACTTAGACCAAGGCTGTTATTTAGATGGTGTCGATTGCAACTGACAGAATATCCAACACAAAGAGTCTCTGTTTTAAAAGATCTGTGTAGTCAAAGTTATGGTTTTTCCAGTAGTCATGTATGGATGTGAGAGTTGAACCATAAAGAAGGCTGAGAGCCAAAGAATTAACACTTTCAAACTATGGTGCTGGAGAAGACTCTTGAGAGTCCCTTGGACTGCAAGGAGATCCAACCAGTCCATCCTAAAGGAAGTCAATCCTGAATATTCATTAAAAGAACTGATGCTGAAGCTGAAGCTCCAATATTTTGGTCACCTGATGTGAAGAGCCAACTCATTGGAAAAGACCCTGATGCTGGGGAAGGTTGAGGGCAGGAAAGAAGGGGGTAACAGAGGATGAGAAGGTTGGATGGCATCACTGACTCAATGGACATGAGTTTGAGAAAACTCAGGGAGATAGTGGAGGACATGGGGTCGCAGAGAGTCGGACATGACTTAGCAACTGAACAACAACTGAAATACGAAAACATAGAGTTGACTTTAGATACAGCTCAATTCAGAGCTTCAGCAGTGTCACTAGGAGATATCTCTTGGCTCTTTTCCCTCTCGGTTCAGTTCTCACTCATGGTTGTCCAGGAACACTCAGGTTCATTTCATCATTGATTCAGGTTAGTGGAAGTGAATCAGTGCTTCCTGCAAATCCAAATATCCAGAAGTTGAGTGTCCTTACCCATTTCTAAACCAATCACTGAAGCCCACAGGGATGGACTATACCGATTGGTCTAGTCTAGGTCACATGTTCCACTCTCGGTGCCCAGGGTCAATTTTTCCCAGAACACATAGGTCCAGAGTGAAGGAGAGGTGGTACTCCCCAAATTAAACAAGGGTACTGTAGCCATACACACGAATAGACTGCTGGGGCACAAATATAGGAAGTGTCCACTCCATCCATGCAATTACAAGTGCAGTGAATAGTGCAAAGGGGAACTGCAGGGTGCCATGGAGAGTCTGCCCCTGCAGAAGAAGTGGGCAGCAACCCAGTGAGGGTTGTGGGTTTATATTCATGGGAGGGAAGACTTGTCTTGGGAAAGCCCAGATATGGGAATGCATGAAGCCCTTTCCCAGAACTGAAAGATCTACCATATAACCAGAGCTCAGAAAGCAGGAGTGGGGAGAGACCAAGACCAGATGGGAAAGGAACCAATAGGGTGGACCTGCCCCTTTAACCCAAGCCGTGACCCCATGCCAAGCCCCACTCGTGATTTATTCCTTGTGTTCAGTCCTGTCAACCAGCTAATTGGAGTAATTGGAGACCCAGTGCTGCATGAGTGTGAGGATCAACTCTCACCAGGTCACTTCCTGGGCCTGTCTGCTCTCCACCTCCTGTTTCTCCCACTCTTGACTTCTCCTGACCCTGCTGGTCCCACACCCCCAATTCAGAAGGGTGTTTAGAGGGAAATCTGGCCAGGTGGGCATACAAGCTAAGAGCCAGTCCTCAGGACCTAGCCTCACCATACTTAGCAAGGCTGCCTCTCCACTGGACACCAACCCTGTGAACTGAGGCCCAGACATACACTATGTCAAGGCCCGGGGTCCAGGACAAACATGGGGAGTGAGCAGTAACCTTCCAAAGTGAGCAGAGGGCAGCAGAGCAGGGGCCACAGGGCCAAAAACATGGTCCTGAGTGTTCTCTGGGCTCTGAAAGCTGCTGAAAGCTGACCCAGGCTTCAGCTTTGAGTTCCTGGGGAAATATTTTGTTAACAAGTCCAAGCTTGCTCTTCTCGCTGCACAACAGGCCAGTAAATAGGAGACAATGTGCTGAGGCAAGGAATATGACTTTATTCAGAAAGCCAGCTGACCGAGAAGATGGCAGACTAATGTCTCAAAATAACCATCTTCTTCGGGTCTGGATGCCAGGTTCTTTTATAGAACCAGAAAGAGAAATGATGAGGAAGTTAAGTAAAAAAGGCAGAATAGAGAGGGAGAGATGGTGATGAAGTAAAGTAAAAAGGGCAATCAGTCTTGCAAAACATCTCCTGGAATGACCAGCCTCCAGGGAGGGATGTGTTAGTTTCTTCTTTCTTGTCACCATTCACAGGTGGGCAGGGTCAGATTATCTCCCTGTGAGCTGAACAAAAGCACATTAGTTTAACAGTCAGGCAGAGAGGCAGGGTTCTCTGAGACAGGCCACTATGTATGATTATAACAACAAAAGCAATGAAAAGTAAAATTTAAAGTCAAATAAACAGGTCCAACATGGAGTCAACATCGGCTCTTCACTGTAACAGTTTCATAACTCATTTGATGAGAGTCATGGGAAATGCAAGTTCTTCAGAGTCTCTTATATAGGAAAGTGAAGAAAGCAAGACAAGAGAGCATCAGATCTACATTTAGTGCCTAATGCTATTTGCCTTAGGTTCTGGGCAGAACTTTCTCTCTACTTCCTCTCTAGTTGCTGCTGTTTCTGACATATTTAAAGCTGCCCAGTTTACATAGGTGTTTTTAATTATAAGTTGCCTCACTTTCTGAAAGTAGATTAATAAACAAATGAAAGAAGAATATTATGAGAGTTGTTTTTTGTTTTTGTTTTTTTAAATTTCGGGCCCTCTCAAGTTTTAAAACATTTCCTTCTCTCAGGTCTATGCTCTCAAAGTGGAATCAGAGCCACCACGAACGGACAGCCAGCTTCCTCTATTTAATCAGTTGCTTGTTAATGCACAATATACAGTTTCCTCCTGACAGTCCAACAAGGGTAACCACAGCTGCAAACACACATCTGTGTTTAGCTAACAGACCAGCAAGGCTCACATCAATCATCTCTTTTATGCAATACTTTATGCAAATGTGGATAAAGCTCACAGGGGGCCCAATGTCTTCTTGAAGGTGGTTTATGTGCAGAAATTACTGTTTGCATTTTCTCATTCATCAACTTGAAAATGACACTCCTCCCCATCTGCTCTTAGTATCTGACTTTAGGGCTCCCCTAACGCAACCCCTGGTGGCCAAAACCCCATAGCTCCAGATCCTGCCAGCGCGCCATTTCTCCAGTTTAGCACAATTTAGTAATCTCAACTTTATTTTTCTTGACATTAGAACCATGTGAAACCAGCGCAGAGCTACTTGTTGGCTGATGCTATGACTATCAGAAAACCCAGGAAGTCCTCCCACCTGAGTTGTTACTGAGCCCAAGATGGCTCTGCTTGCCACACGACAGGCCAGGGGGGACAAGGCCTGAGGCAGGGAATAGTGACTTTATTTGGAAAGACAGAAGACTGAGAAGATGGCAGATTAGTATCCCCAAAACAAACCATCTTTTGGGGTATGGATGCCAGAACAGAGAGAGGGAGGAGGTAAGGAAGTAAACAGAGAAAGGGAGGAGGTAAGGAAGTAAAGTTAAAAAAAAAAAAAAAAAAGACCGTTAATTTTGCCTGGCTTGGCCAGCATCAGGTGGCTTGGCCAGCATCAGGTGGCTTGGCCAGCATCAGGGAGGGGTCGTATTAATATTAATTTCTTCTTTTCAGCAACCATTCCCAGGTGGGCAGGCTCAAATTGTCTCCCTGAGAGCTGAACAAAGAAAGGCTCTTTAGTTTAACATTCAGGCAGGGGGGCAGGGTTCCCTGAGGCAGGCCATTACGCACGATTATAACAACAAGGGCAGGGAAAAGCAAACCTTAAAGTAAGGGGAAAAAAAAAAAAACCAGATCTAACTCGGAGTCCGTTTTGGCTCTTCAGAGGACCCACTGGCATCCGCCCCCCTCAATGCCAGGGGCCCCTCACCAGGCCTCAGTGATTCTGCCCATTTTCCCTTTTCCTCTAGAGCATCTCCCAGGCACACTGTGGAGACAGCTGCCAGCTCTTCGAAGCAGGACTTGATCTATCTGTATGTCTGTGTAGCCACGGCTTTGCCCTCCTCCTCCTCCTCCCCACAGACACTGGAGCTGCACAGAGATGGTGCAGAGGCAATGGCTCTGGGCCCCTCATCTGGTCTCCTTTCCAAGCAGGCGCTTCTCACTGCCATCAGCCAGGGCTTCCAGGCACCTACCACTTTGCAACAGAGAAACTGAGTCCAGGGAGGAGCCTGACAGCAAGCATCCCCCACCCAAGGGAGGTGGTGTTCTGGAGCAGCCTCCTTTCTTGCCAAGCCTCATCCCCCTCACAGTCCTCTTTGAAATAAGCCCTGGGTGACTTACCACCCACATGCCAAGCAGCCTCTAGGACATTTTGCTGACTTAAAAGCCATCCTTTCTTGAGCCGACTATGCCCTCCCTCCCCTCTCCCACGAAAGCAGCAGCTCCTGGGATGGTTCTTGGCTGTACATCAGAAATTTTCTCTTCTATTTCAGGAAGATTCATCCGACCAGAGTGAGCAGACTGCAAGGAGCTGGTAAAGGCTGGAGGTGCCAGGAACATCAGGAGAGCGGCCAGGGCCCTGCGGAGGGGAAGGTATGTGCCTTGTCCTGGCCCTGGAGGATGGTGTGGGATCACCCAAGAGCTTGTTAGAAAGGCAGGTTCGCAGCTGCCACCCCAGGCCCATTGGATCAAAATCTGCCTTTTATAGATCCCTGGGTGACTCGAACAGGAAAGTTTGAGAAGCAGTGGATTCTCTAGGACCCTGTGATTGATTGGATCCGAGTGAGTCTCCAGGTCCTTTCTGTAACCTTCCCCACAGCATCTGGCATAATTAATGCCAAGCACAAAAGTCTTCAACGCACAAAATAAGAAAGCACAACTTCCCTTACTCAATCCTGAGGGCAGCCCTGGGGCTTGGGATTGTTATCCTCATTTCAAGGAGGAAGGAGCTAGGCTTAAAGAGGTCAGACCACAGGCCCAAGATTATAAACTCAGTTCAGTTCAGTTCACTTGCTCAGTCATGTCCGACTCTTTGCAACCCCATGGACTGCAGCACGCCAGGCCTCCCTGTCCATCACCAACTCCCGGAGTTCATTCAAAGTCATGGCCATCGAGTCAGTGGTGCCATCCAAACATCTCATCTTCTGTCGCCCCCTTCTCCTGCCCTCAATCTTTCCCAGCACCAGGGTATTTTCCAGTGAGTCAGTTCTTCGCATCAGGTGGCCAAAGTATTGGAGTTTCAGCTTCAGCATCAGTCCTTCCAATGAATATTCAGGACTGATTTCTTTTAGGATGGACTCCAAGGACTAGGATTTTTCTGGAGGCTGCTCGACCTCTAGATCTGCCACTTGAAGCAGGAATTCTCTGCTTCAGGGGCTGCACTTAAACCAAAGCCCCAAGAAAGAAGCATCTTGACTCCCAGCTGACAGTCACTCTAGAAACCTGGGCTGAGAGTCCCTAGGCCTCGCTGCAGAGAGGAGGACGAGGAGGGGCTGGCAGGGCTGTGAGCTGCTCCCAGGAAACAGCAGGGTGCAAGCCCCAGCACCCAGGGCCTGTCTGGGCCTGTCCTTCTGCAGCAAGCTCCCACTGCCTAGGACAAAACAGAGCCCTTTGGGCCTGGGCCCAGCTTAGCAGCTCTGGGGCGGGCGGGGGACACATGCCCACAGATCTCCTGGTTCCTGCAGCTCCTCAAGAAGCTGCCTTGCCACGGCAACCCCAGGTCACAACCCCAAGCTCTAAGACCTCTGTCCAGAAATGCATTTTACAGCCTCCCTCTTGATAGCTCAGCTGGTAAAGAATCCACCTGCAATGCAGGAGACCTGGGTTCGATCCCTGGGTTGGGAAGATCCCCTGGAGAAGGGAACGGCTACCCACTCCAGTATTCTGGCCTGGAGAATTCCACGGACTGTAAAGTCCATGGGGTCACAAAGAGTCAGATGCAACTGAGCGACTTTCACTCTTCACTTCTCTGAATCTAGTCCCAGTGTCACCCCTCTGCAAAGTCTGCACAACAGCCCCAGACAAAATTAAAGCTTCTAGAAGCAGGGACAATTCTACAAATGTTGACTGGATGTGTATCATGTGCCCAGTAACTCTGTGTGTGCACACATGTTCAGTTGCGTATGACTCTCTGCAACCCCATGGACTGCAGCCCATCAGGTTCCTCTGCCCATAGAAATTTCCAGGCTAGAATACGGGAGTGGTTTGCCATTTCCTACACCGGGGGGATCTTCCCAACCCAGGGGTCAAACCTGCATCTCCTGTGTCTCCTACATTAGCAGGCAGATTCTGAGCCACCTGGGGAAACTCAGAACTATGCAGGATGTTTTGACTTGTATCATCTCATTTTATCCTTCACCTATGGAGACAGGTACTATTATTCCCATTTTACAACTATGAAAACAGAGGCTAGTGGATTATGGGGCTAGAATTTGTTGACTGAAAAAATTATGCACCGTGTGAGATTTGTGAGTTAAATTTTATTCGGGGCAAAATGAGGACTACAGCCTGAGAGATGGCATCTCAGATATGCAGAGGAACTGCTCCAAAGAGGCAGTGGTGGGTCAGTATAGATGCGATTTTGGTGAAAGGACTATACATTCGATCAAGCACTCATTTTGGCAGAAACTTGCTGTCACGAGGAGCAGATGTCTCTAAGAATGATTTTAGTGCTTCTCTAGCTATGAGAAGATGTAAGTTTTAGGGTTCATACAACCTTCTGAAAATATCTACCTGAAAACCTGCTCTGCCAGTATTTCCCAAAGCAGAGAGCGTCTCATTCCTAATCTCCACCCTAAACTCTTCTTGCTGCTGCTGCTAAGTCGCTTCAGTCATGTCCGTCTCTGTGCGACCCCATAGACAGAAGCCCACCAGGCTCCCCCGTCCCTGGGATTTTCCAGGCAAGAGTACTGGAGTGGGGTGCCATTACCTTCTCTGAACCTAGTCAATAAACACTGGCAAACGCACTGAATGCATGTTTCTGCAGGACATACAGGGAGACACCCAGCTGAGGGTGCCAGATTCTTCCTCCTGGGTCACAAAGAGCCCCTTCCAGCCCCAGGAGAACAGGGTCGGCAGGGTGGCGGTGGGAGGGATGAGGGCTGCTTCTTCTTTCCTTACAGTTCCCTTAAAAGTGAAAGTGTAGTCGCTCAGTCGTGTCCAACTCTTTGCAACCCCATGGACTGTAGCCACCAGGCTCCTCTGTCCATGGGATTCTCCAGGCAAGAGTACTGGAGTGGGTCGCCATGCCCTCCTCGGGATCTTCTCAACCCAGGAATCGAACCCGGGTGTCCTGCACTGCAGGTGGGTTCTTCACCTATTGAGCTACAAGGTTATAGGGAGGCAGAAATTCCTCCTACGCTGGGCATAGCCCAAAGAGAAGACGATGCTGGGCACAGACTCCACCCTCCCCACCCCCGCAGTGCTCAGAGAGGCTGGACAGGTGGCCAGGCCTTGTGTGCCCTGCAGTCCCCAGGGTGAGGGGCAGCCACAGACCCAGGGAGAGCAGGACAGAGACCCGACTCCAGAGGCCCTCTGGGGACCCTGGGGTGAGGAGGACATGACCCGGAGAGTGACCTGTCAGGGCCCCCCCAGAACTGTGCCCAGGACTGCTGCGAGGGCGGAAAGAAAGGCACAGGGGTTGGGTGGTGTTTAGGTGACACTCGGAGTCGATGATTAATTGGGTGTGGCGGGAACTGGGCTGCCCTGCAGGCTCTGGCAGGGCGGCTGGCTGAGGGGCAGGGGGTCATCGCCCCGGAGACTGAGAGCGGGAGGGAGACGGGACAGCAAGGGAGGACATGCTGGGTCTGAGAGCTCGGATGCCAGAAGCCAGGGTGCCCAGAGCTGTGGGCACCGGAGAGCAGGCTGGCCTGGGGAGACACGGGAGTCAGCTGACTAGAAGGCACGCTTCCCAGGCAACAGGAGTCTGGAGTGAAAAGGAGCGTGACAGTGAGTCACCAGGACGGCCTGCTTGGCCTGCGTCTCCCCGCCTCCTGGGGAACCCCAGCTCCTCTCAGACACAGCCCAGGAACGCTTGAGCTTGCTCACTCATATGAACTCACTTCTTGAACCAGACCTCTGCGGCCCCGGGGTTTCCACGGCTCTCCCCTCCTTGTTCCTGCCCATCAGCGACCACCCAGACTCAGAGCCATGCCTGGGTCCCGATGCCCACCCAAGAGTCGTGGCTCCAGCTCTGACCCACCTGGGCCAAGGCCCACTGGCCACAGCATCGACGTCTGCATTGGAAGAGTGCATGTTCCACAAGCAGTAAAGATGGAAACCAACAAAACCCACGGCAGGCCAGGCCCCGACTACAGCAGGGCTAACTCAGCCCCACCACCACCACCCCACCATCACCAGGAATGTCCTGAGCACCTCCACACCTGCAGAGGCAAGCCCCATGGACCCGAGCCCCCGTGCAAACCTGCCTCCAATCCTACCCCATATTAGCATCTTTCCATAATGACTGACTCGGAGAATATCAGTTTGTTTCAAGGGGAAAGCAAAACCTCTAGTCCACCCAGACTGGGCAATCTGAAGACACGATCCAAGTAGACAAGGATCGGTACCCAGAGACTGGATCATCCAGCCTGTGGGCCCAAGCATTATAGTTCTGATGGCACGAGCCTCAACTCCCAGGAAGATTCTAACCACTTCTCATCACCTCCAGTGTCCCCAGCTCAGACCCAGCCACCACTATCTCTTGCCTGGGTTATTGCCACAGCCTCCCTACTGATCCTCCTGTTTCTACCCTTCAGTCCAGTCTTAACACAGTAGCCTGAGTAAACCATCCACCAGGCAGTGCTCTGCTGAAACCTCGTCTTCCCACCTCAGAGGAAAACCCAAGTCCTCCCAAAGCCCTGTGGTCTCAGCCTTAACATAACCACCACCCCCCACAAACCCCGGTGATGCTCTGACCTTGACTCTGGGCTGCTTGTCCTTATTCCCGCTGCTCCTCCAGTCCTCAGGCAAAGGATCTACTGTCCTCTCAGGCCCCTTGCACTTGCTGTTCCCTCAGCCTGGAATATTCTCCCTGCACGTGGCCACCCACCCCCTCTTCAGTCTTTGCTCACAGTCTCAGTGATTACACCATCTCAGATGTCAGCACCTGTACACACACACACACACACACACACACACACACACACACACATTTTCCTCCACACCTGCTTAATTTTTCTCCTCAGTGTTTCTCACATCATAGCTTACTTGTTGATCTTGTTTATGTGTATTTCCACAGAGACCAAAATTTTATCTGTTTAGTTTGGTTCCCTCTGACCGCTCCCCCCTCCCCCAGTGCCCACAAGAATGCTCACGACTGTGTGTTGAGGTAGATCTGTTGGTCGATTGTGATGTGGGAATGAAACAATTTCTGGATTCTTTGCAGGAGACCCCCCCTGGTTCCCTTATAAATAGACCTGGCGAGTCTGTCTACTGGACTCCTGGATGGGCCCAAACATGCCTGAGAACTGGGTGAACTTAGCTTTCTTCAAACTTCTTTCATCCCAGCCCTGCTGGAATGCAGGGAGCAGTGCAGTGAACCCCTGAGTGTGAAGGAGCTCGGTGGGGAACATGGCCCCTGAGAGAGCAGAGGGGCCTGGGAGGAAGGCTGGAGAACCGGCATCTCCAAGACACCTTTGAACGTCAGTAACAAAGCAATTTGGTAATGAGTGTGAGGTCCTCTGTTCAAGGGGAAACAGTCCGGGGCAGGAAGAGTGCAGTGCCTCACAGCAGAGGAGCCCTCCTCCCCAGGGATTCTGGCAAGCGTAGCTTTACAGAGCTTAGAAGTGAGGGCCGGAAACAAGGCATGGTTGGCTAGTATGTCCTTAGAAGGCCAGAGGCGCTCTTTTCTAGAGTGAGGTACGCCAAAGCCAAGTTAGAGACTTGTAGGTGTGAGAGCAAACAGCCTCCCTCAGGGGGGCGCAGTTGTGTCCTTCCTCAGCTGAAGTGAGACAAGAGCTACAAGCCTTGTGGGATGGAACAGGGTTTCTAAAAGGCAAAGCTGAGAGGTCTGAGAAGGAGCCCACAGTGAGGAACTGGGAGGCCTCAGGTCAGAGCTTGTGGGCTGAATCTCAAGACAGCCTGTACTGACGGCAGAGGTCAACAGTGGGAGCCAGGGGCCTAGCCAGGCTCCCATTTTTTCAGGAGCATTTAGCCCATCTCCTGCTGAACTTGTTGGGGGAGACTGGGCTTCCTTCCTGCAGCCCTCCTGCTGGTAGAGAGATGGGCAGGAAGCCAGGCCAGGGTGGGGAGGGCAGAGGGCTCAGTGTGGGGGGGTGGGTTGCCTAGCACCATGGGAGGGAGGGGGACACAGCCCTCAGCTGAGAGGTCCTGAGGGTGGTGTTGGAGAAGACCCTTGAGAGTCCCTTGGACTGCAAGGAGATCCAACCAGTCCATCCTAAAGGAGATCAGTCCTGAATATTCATTGGAAGGACTGATGCTGAAGCTGAAACTCCAATACTTTGGCCATCTCATGTGAAGAACCGACTCATTGGAAAAGACCCTGATGCTGGGAAAGATTGAAGGCAGGAGGAGAAGGAGACGACAGAGGATGAGATAGTTGGAGGGCATCATTGACTCAATGGACATGAGTTTGAGCAAACTCTGGGAGCTGGTGATGGACAGGGAGGCCTGGCGTGCAGCAGTCCATGGGGTCACAAAGAGTCAGACATGACTGAACTGAACTAGGGTGGGGCCCCTGTTTCCCACTTTCTTTCCTCCACTGCTTTAGGCCAGTGCTCTTACTCTGTGTTTCTAGCCCAGCTTCTGTATTAACTTCAGAGGACTCTATGCTGCTATTATGAAGAGCTGACCCTCAAACAGGGTTGCAAATGTAAACGCTGGGCAAGTGTGTGGGTCTTGAAGAGGGCCGTTTGGTAGGAGGCAGCCTGATTAAACAACAAAAAACAAAGCCTGCCAGGCCTCTGAAGAAAGCAGAGTTCTTCACACTCGCAGTGTGCAGCCAGAGTTAGAACCGTGTGGTTGGCCTCTGGTTCAGCCATAAGGCTGTGTGACATCAGGCAGTTTATCAAGGTGGCTTCAGTTTTTTTGTGTGAAGAAGGCCAGCACAAAACTAACGTGAGGGAGACCCTGGGAGCGGGACAGAACTTGGAACTGTTAATTATAAAAGGGCAGCCACGGGGTCAAAGCCTGAAGAGAGACTTGTGCCTGAGTGAAAGGCAGGGCCGCACCTGAGAGGGGGAGCTGCGTTTTGGGTGAAGACTTCGTGCAGGAGCTGGGCACTCATGCAGTCACCTGTTAACCCAGTCAGAGCTGCGTTCTGGGTGAAGACTTCGCGCAGGAGCTGGGCACTCGTGCAGTCTGTTAACCCAGTCACTTTGCAGACCCAGGACAAAGTCCAGAAGTCAGTTTCAGGGATTTAGCACAGGCTTGGCTGGATTTGCAGCCAGGAATGCTTGCTGTTGTTCTTGCTGTTGACACACACGCTTGAGCTGATGTTGCCTCGAGCCTTCCCCACCCCAACCCTGCCCAGGGTGAGCCGTGGCAGAGGACTCAGGTGGGATGGGTTTTGTGGCTTCCAGCTGTGAAGAGGGGCAGCTAGCAGAGGTCAAGGATCAGACAGGGCCTGACAGATTATGTGGAAACTGGTAGCCATGGCCACTGTCCTGAAACTCATACCCCTCTTCCTTCTATTAACCCCATCTGGAGGGATTTAGCCATGCTGCCAGCAACAGCTGCCCAGACCCATGGCCATGATGCCTGTGAGGAGTGAACGGCCTCTTTCCCAGGGACCCTGGACATGGGTTTGGGTGGACTCCAGAAGTTGGTGATGGACAGGGAGGCCCGGCGTGCTGCAGTTCATGGGGTCGCAAAGAGTCGGACACGACTGAGCGACTGAACTGAACTGAAACCAAATATACTCCAATTAAAAAAAAAGAAACACCTGTTTAAAAATGCAAGTTCCAGAACCCACCCCCAACCCCCTAAAGCAGAATCTCCAGAAGTCAGGGAAGATGTTTCTACAAGGACCTCCAGGCCATTCTTATCATAGGAAAGCAGGTTCCCCCCCCCCCTTTTTTTTTAAATGCAGATAGCTCGTAGAGATTCACTGTAATGGGGGTGGGGGTGATGTGGCAGCTGGTGGAACCAGGGTGGACTGATGTTTTGAACACAGTGGCTCTGATGCTTAATCTACTGAGAATCACTGCTGACCTTCAAGCATACTTGACCTATTCTTACCACTTTGATGAAAAAAGCTAAGCTTCAACTGGGCTTTGTAATAATGATTTCAATCAGACTTTCTCCCTTTTGGGTACGATATGTTTGTTTTCTTTATCACCATTATTTAAAAACAAAACATAACAAAAACAGAATCTCTGCTTTTGGAACGGTCCTGTGTGTATTGTGCCCTCATGTGACCCTTTCAACAACCCACCAAAATTGGTTCTATTGTTGCCCCACTTTACAGATGAGAAAATAGTTTGCTTAAGCCCGTTGGGCTGCTAATGAGTAGTGAAGCCATTCTCACCAAATCCAAGACCATCCCCAGATGCCGCACCCCTGGGCTCAGCCTGCCCGAACCCGCCCACAGTGCAGGATGGTTCTGAGCCAAGCAGCCTCCTTGTGGAAACCAGTTTTTCAAGTTGAGAACGAGGCTCCGCCCTGAAGCACACACACCTGCTCTGCATCAGGCCAGCCATGGTGGGCTGTCGGGAGCTCCTTTAGGTCAATCATTCCCAGGTGATGGTGCTTCAGAATCACCTGGTGAAAGTGAAGTCGAGTCCGACTCTTTGTGACTCCAGAGACTGTGGCCAACAAGGCTCCTCTGTCCATGGAATTTTCCAGGCAAGAATACTGGACTGAGTTGCATTTCCTTCTCCAGGGGATCTTCCTGACCCAGGGATCGAACCCAGGTCTCCCACGTTGCGGGCAGACACTTTACCATCTGAGCCACCAGGGAAGCCCTGGGGAAGGTGTTAAACATGCAGGTACCTAGGTCCTGCATCCTCAGAGGCTTTAACTCCAGACTGGGGTGCAGCCCGGGAGTCTATGAGTATAGGCAATGATTCTGATACAAGTAATTGGAGGGAGAGGATGAAAAAAGAAAAAAGATGGGGGAAGGGAAGAAGGAAGGAAGGAAAGTAGAAAACAGGGCCCCGGGTGAGCGGTCAGCCTTGGCAGAAGGCTAAGAAATGCCTTGAGGATGGGAGGGTGGGCAGCTGCAGCCTGAATGACCTCTCTCCCTCCACACCTGGATAATCTCCACTCCTTCAAGCTCGGGTTCCCAGGTCACACCTCCTCAGTGCGGTCTTTTTCCATGACTCCAGGAAGAGTTAAGGAGGCCCCCTTAGGAATGCGCAGCCTTTAAAGTTAGGCACTCATGCATTTTCCTTATCACGTTGGCTCACGTGGTGGTTTTCACTGCTTAATGCTTTGTGGCTGAATTAATCACCCTGCGGGGGTGAAGCCACAGCTCCTGGCTGCTGTGGGCTGCTGTCTGCAGAGAGGCCGCCGGGAAGCTGGAGGAGACCCAGCTGGCAAGCAGAGTCCAGGTGGGCCTGAGCAGACAGATGTTCAGTCAGTTCAGTCGCTCAGTCATGTCTGACTCTTTGCAACCCCGTGGACTGCAGCACGCCAGGCTTCCCTGTCCATCACCACCTCCCGGATGTTCAGAGACTGACAAGAGCTGTAAGTGCTCCACAAGTGAAATGCCCACATCCCCCCGCCCTCACACATAAGCCAAAACTCTGGGCCACTTTCCTGAACTGCCAGCGTCGTGCCCAGTGTAGGTTCAGGATCCATGATGCCAGTGGGTTTCATCTAGCTTGTCAAGCCCCAGCCAGAGGGCAGCAGCTACCTGGAGGGCCCTGAGGTCACCCTGGAGGCAGTATCAGTCTCCCTGGGAAAGAACACTGAGAATGATTAGTAATGTCTGCCTGGGGCCCAGCTGGCTCTGTTCTCCAGCTGCGTTAGCTTCCTAGGACTCCCACAACCAACCAGCACAACCTCGGTGGCTTACAACTACAGAAATTTATTCTCTCAGCCTTCTGGAGGCCAAACCTCTTCAGTCTCACTGATTGGGTCAAAATCAAGACGTTGGTAGGACTGTGCTCTCTCCAAAGGCTCTTGGGAGAATCCTTCCTGCCTCTTCTGGCTGCTGGGAGCCCAGGTGTCCCATGGCTCGTGGCAGCATCACTCAATCTCTGCTCCCAGCCTCTCACTGCCTTCTTCCAGGTCGTCAGACCACCCTCTCTTTTCTTTGATAAGGACACAAGTCATGGCATTGAGTACCCACCCCATGGACTGCAAGGAGATCCAACCAGTCCATCCTAAAGGAATTCAGTCCTGAATATTCATTGGAAGGACTGGCGCTGAAGCTGAAACTCCAATATTTTGGCCACCTCATGCGAAGAACCGACTCATTGGAAAAGACCCTGATGCAGGGAAAGATTGAAGGCAGGAGGAGAAGGGGATGACAGAAGTCAAGATGCTTGGATGGCATCACCGACTCGATGGACATGAGTTGGAGCAAACTCTGGGAGTTGGTGATGGACAGCAAGGCCTGGCGTGCTGCAGTTCATGGGGTCGCAAAGGGTCAGACATGAATGACCAACTGAACTGAACTGAACCCATCCCGAATCCAAGATGACCTTATCTCAAGCTTCTTAACAATTCCATTTGCCAAAACCCAGTGGTTGGGACCCCTTTACTGGTGGTTGGGACCTGGACCTATTTGGAGGCGGGAAGGAGCATGCCTTCAGCCCATTCCCCCAGACTTGTACTAAATCAATGTCGGTAAGGAAGTACCGCCTCCTGCCTTTGTGCCCCACCTCCCACGTCCTTGTTCACACCTTTCAAAACCTGATGCTGCTGAGCCTCTCCTCTCCCTAGGGACTCATGTGCCCATCCAGTAGGGGATGCGGAGGACCGAGAGGGGCAGGGAGCCTGCCGCTCCAACAAGGATGGTAGACTGCGTGCCAGGCCCTCTCCAGATGTCCACAGGAGATCACGAAGTCGGGTCTCCCCCAGGTGTACCAGATGCAGAACCCAGTATATGAGTGTGGGTCGAGGCCGTGGGCAGGTTGCCCTCATGCTCCTGACTCATGCCACCCCTGTGACCATCATGCTCCACCCCATCTAAGCATCTCCGGCTCAAAGGTCACCCACATCATGAAAGGCAGTTGCGGTGAAGATCAGGCCACCGAAGACCTGCTCCAAATCCCCCTCTACCACCCTGCTTGCAGGCTGACCTCATTTCACTCCCCTGAACCTCACTGTAAAACCAGGCTGATAACGATACCTGAGTGAACAAAAGAAAGTCGCTCAGTCGTGTCTGACTCTTTGCGACCCAGTGGACTCTACAGTCCATGGGATTCTCCAGGCCAGAATACTGGAGTGGGTCGCCATTCCCTTCCAGGGCATCTGTCCCAACCCAGGGATCAAACCCAGGTCTCCCACATGGCAGGTGGATTCTTTACCAGCTGAGCCACTTAACTCCTTTCTCCAGTCAGACCAGGTGTCATCTCCTCCTTCACAGGCCAGATGGGCTGAATGAGTAAGTGTGAAGGTCCCAGGCCTGCAGGAGGGCTTCCGTCAACGTTTTTATTATTTTTTAAACTGAGTGAAAGTAGCTGACAGCACACAGCTGCACCATTGCAGGTCACCAGGTTTGTACACACTCCTGTTTTTAACCAGTGCCTGCACGTTGGTGACGCCTAAATCTCGCCTCCTCCCGCACATCTGGCCCACTGACTCGTATCTCAGTGTTTCCATGGTCAGACTCTGCCTGCCCCATACCTCACCTGCTCCTCGTCCTGGGTCCTCAACTGCGTGAGTAGCCAGCCAACTCAACACCTAACAGGCGTCTCTCCTTTATCCCCGAGTCAGCCAGCAAGTGTCACGGGTCCTTCCCCTTCACGTGCCTCGAATCTCTCTCCACCTCTGTATCCACCGTGTCCTCACATAAAGTCACATCATTTCTCAGCTGAAACAATGAAACTGCTTCCCGTTTTGGTCCCTTCCCTGTGCAGTGTATGTTCACAAGGCTGATTTGTTTTTTTTTTTTTTTGGCTGTGATGCAAAGCATGTGGAATCTTAGCTCCCCACCACGAATCAAAGCCATGCATGCCCCCTGCTCTGGAAGCGGAGTCCGAACCACTGGACTGCCAGGGAAGTGCCAAGGGTGGTATGTTTTAAATGCATATCTAATCACGTGCCGGGGTGGCACAGGTCTTTTAGGCCAAAGACCACCCTCCCCAGGGTGGCCACGAGGTCCACCGTGTGACCAACTACCCTCCAGCCGCGTTCCCACGGCCCCTAAACCAGAGCCCTGTGCAGCTGCTGGAGTTCCCCAACCACGTGGGCCCAGCCCCTCTCATTTCTCCGTGCCTTTGCACATCCTGCTTGCTTTCCTGGGAACAGGAAATTCTTCTATTCCTTCCTCACATAATTAACCCCTTCTCAACCTTCAAGACGCAGGTCCTTCAGAAAGCTTCCTTCAGTCTTCCCCCTTCCAGCCCCCATAGCATCTTGCCCTATGTCTCTCGTGCACCTACATCATAAACGCCTGTTACTTTCCTACCCACCCCACACTCCACGCCCAACGCCCTGCCCAGACTGTGAGCTCCGTGAAGTCTGGGTCGGCGTCTTTTCTCTCTGTGTTTCCAGCACCTTCCACAGTGCCTGCCAACAGTGCCTCAATCAGCATTTGTTGAATGGCGAGGACAGAGCAGCTTGATAATAAGAGGTGTATCTGGTTGACTCTTTTTTTATTCATGTTTTTTTGTTTGTTTGTTTGTTTTTAGCACTCCATATTGCAGAAGGAAATTCCTATGCATGAGAAAATTCCTTTGTTTAGTAAATCACACAAAAATCCAACAGAAATTGTGAAAATTCTGGAAGACAACATGGTCGTTTTGGAAAAGACAAAAAGATAAACAAGGTACGAGCTAAGGCAGTAACATAACTATTACAAAATGTGTATTCTGAATCCAAAAATCAATGTGAGAGCTTAATGAAAAATCCTAAACAGGGTCTGTGATACACACATAGCATCTCTATAAATGCATCCGAAATTTTTAAAGCTTCTTCCTCAGCTTTACTGATATATAATTGACATGTAATTGTTTGATTCTTATATAAAGTAAAATACCATATTATTCAATGAACAAAATAATAAGCAACAGCCTTAGTGTTTTATTGAAATATACCAAAGTGTTCTTCATGTGGCCATTTCTTCCAAGGGTTTAACACAGGCTCCAACACAGTGAAGGCCTTTTGCTAGGCGACGGGGCTAACAGAGTCCTCTCCAGAACTTGTATCAAGTGGTGGCCAGCATTTGACACAAGAACCACTGTTGAAAGCAGCATACCCCAGGGGAGCCAAGCTTGTGATAAAATCTAGATCACTATCGGTTCAAGATTAAATTTCCTGAGTAAGGCCGATGATGCGCACATCCTGTGTGGTTGATTAGAGAAGATTTGTATTTGGATAGCAGGTGACAAGGATCACAGTCTACGTGAAGGCTGAGCAGCCTATTAAAGAGATGAAGCCTGCTCCATCTCTCTGCAAACACGGGGCACAGCCTCCTCTACATAAATCCTACACCCCAGGGAGGCCGCAGCTCTCCTTTCTCCAGATCCACCGTGCACCTTCCCACACCTCTGCCGTTTTCTCCACCTGGAATGCCCTCCCCCTCTATTCCGTCCCAACAATACCCTGTCCATATGCCCAGGCCCAAGTCATTGAAATAGAGATAACAATCCCCCTGTTATCCCTTTCTTCCACATTGAACTTTAGGCTGGACACTTGGCCACTTGGCTATAAACTACATTTCCCAGCCTCCTTTGTAAGTAGATGAGGCCAATGGCCAAGTTCTGGCCAACAGGATAGGTGAGCCACTCTGGATCTGTGTCTCAAAGCATCTCTGCCTTCCTCCACCGTCTCTCTGCCCTTGCCACGAGGAGGGAAATCGATGTGGCCATGACCAAGCGTCAACCCTGCAGCTAAAGACAGTAGATGACGGTGGAGCAAAGAAATGAAAAGGGTCCCTGAATGACCCTGCAAGGTTGAGCCATCCCACCAGCCTAGTACCACCTGCATCTGCACTGCTATGGGACAGGGAAACGAAATTGTATCTGAAGATGGACCTGAGACAGACTACTGTTTTGGGATCTCTGCGCTGTAGCTGATTTATCCACCATCTCCTCTAGAAAGGCCTCCCTGAGAGCCCTCTGAAGTCCTGCCATGACTTTGGTGGGAACACGCATGCAGCATCATCCATGTGCCATCACGGCCACCTCCATGCATGTTATTTGTCACTTGTAGACTGGAAGATTCTGGAGGGCAAAGGCCACACCGACTTCATCTTTGATGTCCCCAGAGCAATCAGCACAGTGTCCTTACACGGAAGCTGTGTTTGTTGAAGAAGCGAGTGAATACACAGGGCTGCCCACTCGGGTGCTGATTTTAGGAAAGAAGCAAAGATAGCAGCGGTGGAGTTGGCGCACAACACACTTCAGAAGAAACCAGAAAGAACTCGGCTGACAAATAAGAGGTCTGCGGTGCCAAGCTGGGAATAGTAATTCTCCAAAAATAAACGTATTGTGGTAACAAAGCCTGAAGAGACCGCACTGCAAAAACACAGATGGTCACCGCAGCCCTGGAGCAGCCCCTCCCTTCCGTCCAGTGACCGCGCCGCCCTCTGGAGACTGAGGTGGGCCTGGCCCCGTGTGCCACAGACCTGGACAACCACTTCTGCAAACTGGGCCCCTCCCGCCGGGCACCGGATGTGGTACCGAGTGAGAGAGGCACCAACACTGTCCTCCCGGACCATGGCAGTGTAGGAAGGGGAGAGGGTTTCCAGGCCATCAGGAAAACAGTCGTGAGGGTATGAGGTCTGGGGGGCCAGACTGCTGAATGTGAATCCCAAATCAGCCACTTACCAGCTGTGCAACCTTGGACAGGTAGCCTAACCTCTCTGCGCCTCCATTTTTCCTCACCTGTGAAACAGAGACGGTAACAGCACCTCCTTCCCAGGTTGCTGCAGGACTGAGTGAGCTCACACACAAAGGCACCCAGGACAGGGCCTGCCACACCGGCCATGGCGGATGCTGTCATCAGCATCGCCTTGCCTCTGGCCGTCACCCTCAGAGGAAGCTCACAGCACAGGACCCTTTGTGCAGCAGGCAGAGCAACACAGAAAGCCTGATTTCCAGACTAAAAGCACTGAGGGGATTACGTAACCTGCCAGGGGTCACTAGGCATAAAAGCAGGACCCCAACTGCCCCTCTGGCCGCCCAACTCTAAATCATGTGCTAACAGGCAACTCTGCAGCCTCCACGTGGGGACTCCTGCTGCCTCCAGAAGGGTTCCTGGGCCTCAGGAGGGAGCAGCCTCAGGGGCTATGAGCTGAGGGGAGATGGTCACTCCCTCCTGTCTGAGGGGCCTCTTGGGAGTCCGGGTGAGGAACCAGACCTCTCTGCCCACTGCTTACCCCCCAGCAGCCTCCTGACCCACCCAGGGGCCCCAGGGAGCTGAGCCTTCTCTGCAGGCTGCATGGGGGTGGGGAGGCCCCAGGAAGAAGTTTGGGTATTTGCTGATAAAAATAGATGGAGATATCTGAGAGGACCAGAAAGTCTCAGATGACACTGTGAGCGAATCTGTAGAAAGGAAAGGGTGAATGAGGAAGTACAAAATGAGAAAACAGAAAAAATATATATATATGCTCGGGCTGTGTCAGAGCACAGGTGCTTCCTGTGAAGTCCTGGCTGAGCCTCTTAGCTAAGGTGACCCAAATAAAGCCAGACCCAGTGTGCGGCGGGGAGCGGACAGGTGGCATCGATGCGGACACAGCAGGCGACAGAGAGAGAGAGAGGGGAAGGGTCAAGGAGCCACGCACGGGGACAAGAAAGGACAGGAGGAGAGGGGACAGGAGACGGGCATCACAAAAGAGGCTGAGACAGGAGAAAAGAGGGCCTAAAGCCACACCGTGGCTCACTCTCCGAGCGCTTCCCTCAGCAGCTGAACAGAAGGAGACTTCTCCCCGAGAGGGCTCGCTCTTTCAGGAACGTGCTGGAAGGTTCCAGTTGCTGGGCGCTGACCAGTACTCCAGCCCCGCTTCCTGGCTAACCTCCTCCCCGTTGTCTCTTCCTGATTTGCTAAGACCCACCAAGAAAAGTTATGACCAACCTAGATAGCATATTGAAAAGCAGAGACATTATTTTGCCAACAAAGGTCCATCCAGTCAAGGCTATGGTTTTTCCAGTGGTCATGTATGGATGTGAGAGTTGGACTGTGAAGAAAGCTGAGTGCCAAAGAATTGATGCTTTTGAACTGTGGTGTTGGAGAAGACTCTTGAGAGTCCCTTGGACTGCAAGGAGATCCAACCAGTCCATTCGGAAGGAGATCAGCCCTGGGTGTTCTTTGGAAGGAATGATGCTAAAGCTGAAACTCCAGTACTTTGGCCACCTCATGTGAAGAGTTGACTCATTGGAAAAGACTCTGATGCTGGGAGGGATTGGGGGCGGGAGGAAAAGGGGACGACAGAGGACGAGATGGCTGGATGGCATCACTGACTCGATGGACGTGAGTCTGAGTGAACTCCTGGAGTTGGTGATGGACAGGGAGGCCTGGCGTGCTGCGATTCATGGGGTCGCAAAGAGTTGGACATGACTGAGCAACTGAACTGAACTGAACCCCCCTCTTCCCCGAGGTCTGTTTCTCCCCAGAAAGCCGAGGACCCCATCATGGCCGCCCTCTCATCCAACTCTGTGCACCGGGCAGGGGGAGGCCGGTGTCCGGCGTGGCCCGCGGACAGCCTCTGAGGAGAGGTCACGCACATTCCCCGCCCCAGCTTGGAGTGTCGTGTGACAGCCAAGGTCCAGAAACTCGCAGGCCCAGGGTCAAGGCCCGGCAGTGGTGGAGAGGCCCAGAGGCCCCTCCGTCTCCAGGGACAGCCCTCCCGCCCCGCGGACAGAGCAGGCACAGAAGTGACCACAGACCACAGCTCCAGGGAGCCCCGTCTGTCCCTGGAGAGGCGGCGGGTGCGCTCCACGCCGGCAGCCCCTGCCTGTGGTTGTCCAGCGCCCATGCCCCACACCTCGGCTGCGAGCCCACCAGGCCTCCTGGGGCTTGGCACCTCCACGCTTGACCGTGTATACTTCCTTCCAGGTCCGGCAAGACTCCAGGCCACGTTCCTCCACCTCCGTTGTCTCCACTTCCCAAGAAACCTGAGCCAAACACCCTCCTTGGGAGGAAAACTCCTGACATCTGCTTTCAGATTCAGATTTCAGGTTCCAGGCCCTTCCTGCCCCCACACCTGACCCCGGAGCAAGGTCAGTAGGATGGGCCTGGGGTTTCCTGCACCCCAGCAGCTCAGCCTGCAGCCTGGTCTCAGGGCAACCCAGACCCAATTCCAAGTCATGTTAGATCTGTGGTCCCAGCTGGTCTGCCATATAGCAGGTGCCCAGTGAGGATTTCTGGACGTATGCCTTTCAATGTCTGATTCCTGGAACCTCTTTCAGGAACTGCCCTGGCAGTCCAGTGGTTAAGACTTTGCCTTCCAGTGTAGGGGGTACGGGTTCAACGCTTGGTCGGGGAACTAAGATCCCACATGCCTCACAGCCAAAACACCAAAATATAATACAGAAGCCATATTGTAAAAAATTCAATAAATATATTAAAAACGGTCCACATCAAAATAACTTTCCGACCGACACAGGTGCAGCTCGGCCTCCTCTGTTTCTGCTTCAGGCACAGGGGCCACAGGAACCCCTTCTTGGTCCCCCAGACGGCAGAGGTCAGAGGACTGCAGACCCGGAGGTGTTTCTGAGCCATCCCCCAAAGCAGGTGTATCAGTTTCCTGTGGCTGCCGTATTAAGTCGCCATAAACTGGGTCTCTTCAAACAATGGAAATTTATTCTCTCGTGGTTCTGGAAACCAGAATTCTGAACTCAGTATCCTTGGGCTGAAATCAAGGAATGGGGAGAGTGGCTCTCCCTCCAGGGACTCTGAGGAAGGAAAGAATCCATTCCTTGCCTCTTCCAGCTTCCAGTGGCAATCACGGGCTTGTGGCTGCACCAATCCAATCTCTCACCTCCGCAATCACATCGCCTCCTCTTCTCTGTGTGTCAAATCTCCCTCTGCCTCCCTCTTCAAAGGACACATGTGATTGTGTTTGGAGCCCACCTGGATAATCCAAGATAATCTTCCTGCCTTGAGATCCTTAACCACATCTGGGCTAAATTTAACTTAATCGCATCTGGATTATGACAGTGTGTGTCTGTGTGTGCTGTCATGTTCAACTCTTTGCGACCCCATGGACTGTAGCCCACCAGGCTCCTCTGCCTATGGGACTTTCCCGGCAAGAATACTGGAGTAGGTTGCCATTTCCTTCTCCAGGGGATCTTCCCAACACAGGGATGGAACCTGCATCTCCTGCATTGACAGGTGGATTCTTTACCACTGGTGCCACCTGGGAAGTGACATTCAAAGGTGAATATAAGGAAGGTGACATTCACAAGTTGTGAGGATGAAGACCTACATATATTGGAGGAGGGGGGCATTATTTATTTGAACATACCTGGCAATGCAAGAACTCTGGATGCAGGAAGATCTAACACTTCCCCATCCGTAAATCCACACGCTCCTCCCACGCCCACTCCAGCCTCCTTGGAGAATCAGCCTCACTTGAGTGACTGAAGATAGAGATGGTGACATAGAAGAAGCAGCACTGGGCTGAGAGTCCTGGCCTGGAGTGTCCCTTTGCCCCTTGCTAGAGCTGTGACTTGAACAAGTTGCTTCATTGATCCAAACATGTAGGAATGTCTAGGCCTGAGTTCCCTTCAAAATGGAGGAAATGGTGTGTTCAGCACTATGCTGAAGGCAATGGCACCCCATTCCAGTACTCTTGCCTGGAAAATCCCATGGATGGAGGAGCCTGGAGGGCTGCAGTCCATTGGGTCGCTGAGGGTTGGAACGCCTGAGCGACTTCACTTTCACTTTTCACTTTCATGCATTGGAGAAGGAAATGGCAACCCACTCCAGTGTTCTTGCCTGGAGAATCCCAGGGACGGAGAAGCCTGGTAGGCTGCAGTCCATGGGGTCGCACAGAATCGGACATGACTGAAGCGACTTAGCAGCAGCAGATGTATGGATAGTGTCTGGAATTCATGGTAAGCACTCAATAAACTCTAGAATGCTCTGTGGTGACCTACATGGGAAGGAAATCCAAAACAAGAGGGGATACATGTGTATCCGTAGCTGATTCACTTTGCTGTACAGCAGAAACTAACACAATATTGTAAAGCAACTATACTACAACAAAAATTAACTTAAAAATAAATAAATTCTAGCTATTACTATTTTCTGTAGTAGGTATTCAGTAGGTGGGATTTATTTTTAACACCCAGCTCACATAGGCATGGAAAAACCAGGACAAAAGAGAATTGTGGAGGACAACAGAAAAAAAAGAGTTCCTCCATACCTTGTTTGATTTTCACAATTCTGTGTGAGTTGGGTGATCATTTATTCACCGAGGAAAAAGTAAAGCTCAGAAAGTTGAAATCCAGCACATACAGTTGATGCTCACCACATATCCATGTATATCCCCCAATTCCCCAGCTCCCCTGTAGCTAAACCGGCCATGTGACCACTTCTGTCCAGTGGACTGAGAACAAAAGTGACAAGTGTCATTAGCAGGATAAAGCAGAGAAAGTGCCGCCGAACATCCCCTCAGCCCTCCCTTCACCTGCCGCGGTTCCCACAGAGTTCTCATGCCAAGACAGTATAACCATAATGGTGAAACAACACAGACCCCCGAGGCACTGCTGGGCAGCTGGCTGGTCCACAGAGGACTTCACATGGCAAGTGAAAGAACAAAAACAAAATACAGAACTTGTGTGTGTTGAGCCGCTGAGGCTTGATGTTTGTGATCGCAGCATAGCCTGTCCCTGACTTACTAGAAATCCAGGTCTTCTGACAGGGTGTTTCTCCACCATCCTTTCTCAACCAAGCTTCTAAAAGGGGTTGTCCACACTAATAGTCTTTACTTCCACACCTGCCGCTTACTTTTTACCCTCTGGTCAGCCTCTGCCCATCTGTCTACTGAATTTGCCCTGTGACCACCAGACTGTCAAAGCCAAAAGACAGTATTCTTTTTTTTTTTTTAATAACAAATTTCTGAGGAGTATGACTCAGCTGAAATATTTTCCTCCCTTGGTTACTCTAATAGAAAGTAACAGAAAACCTAATCCAAGCTGGCTAAAACAAATACAATTCATTACATCACATAGGAGAAGGCTCAGTGGAAGAGTGGATTCCAGAGATGACTGTCAGAGTAGATTACCAGTGTCACCAAAGATTCCAGTTCTTTCCTTTTCTCCTCTCCACCAGCTTTGGCATGTGGACTTGCTCCTTGGGCTGGGTTTCCTTGAGATCACAAGATAGTTGCAAATTGTTCCTGGTGTCCCATACAGACTGGACAAAATCCAGAGCTCAAACAGAATCTCCTCCTTGCCTCTGTCTTTAAAATAGGAAACCTTTCCCAGAAACCCTTTAGAACTCTTCCTCTCATGTTTCATTGGTCAGGATGGGTCACATGTCTGTTCCTAAACCAATCACTGACAAGGGGAATTAGAGTTACCACCACTGGCTTCCACTGTCTAGATCCACCCTCCAGAATGGAAGGGCCCACATACTTATGTCAAAGAGGACAGAGGGACAGACCTTTCTTAGTATCCTCTCCTGGATCCTCTTCCTCTGAAGGTATCTTGGGTTTTTACTTCCCTGAGGGTTTATGCCCAGATTCTTCTGGTCCTACTCCACAGCCTCTCCCTAGCAGTCTCATTCATCCCTACTGTTTAAATTTCCATATGTATATATATATATATATATATATATATATCTCCAGGAGTCCAAATCTAACCTCCTGCTCTGAACCCTCCCTTGAGCTCTGGACTCAAATATAAAACCGATTGTTATACAAGGATCCTCAAACTCATTGTGTCTAAAACAGAACTGATCTAGACCTTCTCACCCCAACTTCCTCAAAGTTGCTCTTCTTGGGTCTAAGGTTCAAGTTGGTTGCATCACCTTCCACTCTCCACTGCTCCTTCCGCCACATTGGATTAATCCTCAAACCCCAGGTCTCCGGCCTGAAACCACAGATCCATTCCCCTTCCCCATCCTCACAGCTGCTGCCTGGGTTCAGGATTCATGTTTCTTTCCTGGCGCATCACGGTAGTCTCCTGACTGGCCTCCTTGCTCCAGCCTGGCGGCCCTCAACCCACTTAGCACTGCCTACAGAGCAATGCCATTGTACCCCTTCCAATCCCTACCCCCAGCTTCTGAACACACCTGCTGGGCCTTCCAAGGGCACATCCTGCCCCTGCTGCTCTTTCTTCTGCATCCGGACAACACCATCCTTCCATCTGATGCCACCACTCTGGGCCTTTGCACTTTCTGTCCCCACTGCCTAGAACACCCAGCAATCTTCTGTTCTTCCTTCAGTCATCACCTCCTCCAGAAAGCCCTCCCTGATTCAGCCCTGATAAAGTTAACCAGTGCCTCCTCTGTGTAACAGTTTCTCTCAGTGATCCAATAAGCGTGGGCTGCCAGCTTACTGTGCCAGGCACTGGGGTGAAATGAGACAGACACAGCCTCCGCCCTGTGGGAAGAAGAGGAAAAGGAAACAAAGCGAAGAGATGTCAACAGGAATTAGAAGCATGAATGGGAGGGCCTCAGGGAAGAATTCCACGGGCACATGAAAGATAAGTAGGAGCGCCCGAGATAAAGGGGAGAATGAGGTTTGGGCAGAGGGATTAGCACGTGGCAAGGCCTAGTGGTAGGGTGAAGTCGCTCAGTTTTGTCCGACTCTCTGTGACCCCATAGACTGTAGCCCACCAGGCTCCTCCGTCCATGGGATTCTCCAGGCAGGAATACTGGAGTGGGTTGCCATTTCCTTCTCCAGGGGATCTTCCCAACCCAGGGATCGAACCCAGGACCCCTGCATTGCAGACAGACGCTTCACCCTCTGAGCCATCAGGGAAGTCCTAGCAGCGGTAAGAAACACCTCAAGTCTAAACCTTCTACTGGCTTCTCTTGCTGGATCTCCCACACCAGGCTCACTTGAGGGTCTTCCCTGCCAGGAAGAGTCCCTAGAGGGCAGGCTCCAGGATGGACTCACCCCCTCCTCTCTCTGCTGTGGACATGGCACCCAGGAGGAGCTCAGGGTGTTTGGGGAGAACGGAGAGACAAGGATGAATTGACCCAGGTGTCACATGTACACTGGCCACCATTCTGCACAGACAAGCTTATTCCCAGGGAAGAGGCCGGGAGTGGAAGCCCTCTTTGTACCCACTCTCATGTCCACACCCACACTTGCCAGGAGACACCTGGCCCTGCAGGCAGCAGGAGAGATGCTGCCCCATTGCCCCTCGGGAACAGTGCTGTTTGTGTCCCCTCAAAATTCACAGTGGACACCTGATCCCCAACGCGATATCCACAAGGCAATGCCTTTGGAGACGGCCCTTTGAGAGGTGACTAGGTTGAGATGAGGTCATGAGAGTGAAGCCTTCATGAATGGGATTAGTGCCCTTATAGAGACACCAGAGAGGATCTCTCTCCACCATGTGAAGACACAGCAAGGAGATAGTCTGCAAACCAGTGTCCACTGAAAGGGAAAAAAAAAAACATAAAAGCTGTGAGTTAGGTGTTTTCAGGGATCTTACTGAGCACTATGGGCTTCCTTGGTGGCTGCAGTGTGCGAGACCTGGGTTTGGTCCCTGGGTTGGAAAGATCCCGTGGAGAAGGGCATGGCAACCCACTCTGATATTCTTGCCTGAGTAATCCCCATGGACAGAGGAGCCTGGCAGGCTACACTCCGTGCAGTTGCAAAAAGTCGGACATGACTGAGCGACTAAGCACACACACGCTGAGCACTGTAGCCCAGGAATCAGCCTCTCAGATAGCTCTGAGGAACTACTCCCAGGAGGTAGGAGAGGAGCCAGTATATAAATGAATTTTGGGACTAGGAAAGACAGGTAGTCAAGCATACATCTTGGTAAAAAAGGAGCCAGTATATAAATGAATTTGGGGACTAGGAAAGACAGGTAGTCAAGCATACATCTTTGTGACTGCTGATCACAAAGAACACATACGTGAAGTTAATGATTTTAGTGCCTTTCTACTATGGGAAGACTCGAGAATCCACGGCCTTTGAAATTCTTCCCTAGAAATGCGTCTTATCTATCTAGGGGCCTGTTGATCCAAAGCACAGAGCGCCTCACCCTGTTTTTTTCCATCCTGAGTTCCCCTCCGGGCGCACTGTCCTGAGTGACTGCAGTGGGCTGTAGTTTAACCCTTTGTATAATGGGGTGATGAGCAACACTGTTCTTTTTGTTTCCACCAAGAAGAGAGCCCTCACCAGAACCTGACCATGCAGGCAACCTGGACTCCAGAACTGTGACCACTGCATTTCTATTGTTTAAATCACCTGTTTCGTGTATTTTGTTAGAGCAGCCACCTCCTGGCATATCCATTGAGGCTCTTCTCAGCAAAAGGAGGTGAGATTTCCCCGGCCCCCGCCGCCCCCTCCCACCCCCAGCGACGACAGGGCAGAAGGGGAAGATGCAGACACCTTTCCAACTTCACCCCCTTCCTCAGCTCCACTGTGGCCCCCATACTTGAGTGCACCTGGAACCTGGTCCCCACTCTCTGCATGGCCTAAGCCGGTCCTTCACTGGTCCTGGAATAAATAAAACACGGGGGACATGGTTCAGACAGATGTAGAGCTGTGTGCCACGTGCTCTTTTAAGAGCGCTACAGATACAGACAGAATAAACCTGGGCTTCCAGACCCAGACTGGGTCCTCGAGCCAGTTCTAACCCCGCAGAGGCCTGGGGAGCAGCACCAGAAAGATCCTTATTTTTCAGCCTTGTTCACCCCATCCCACTTTAGAACAGCAGAGGGAGGCCCAGGGATGCTGTCCTGTCTGTGAAAACTCAGTGATCCAGAGCAAAAGGCCACCTAAGGCTACCTGATTCTCCACTCAAGATTTGGCCAGGCACCCTACAACGGCTCTCAGTGTTTTCTGGGGCTGAATCAGGTCAAAGGGAACTATGCACAAATGGAGGGAGACTTTGCTGGGACTCATCAGAGGCACAGAGAAGGCAATGGCACCCCACTCCAGTACTCTTGCCTGGCAAATCCCATGGACAGAGGAGCCTGGTAGGCTGAAGTCCATGGGGTCGCTAGGAGTCGGACACGACTGAGCGGCTTCACTTTCACTTTTCACTTTCATACGTTGGAGAAGGAAATGGCAACTCACTCCAGTGTTCTTGCCTGGAAGATCCCAGGGACGGGGGAGGCTGGTGGGCTGCAGTCTATGGGGTCGCAGAGAGTCAGACACAACTGAAGCGACTTAGCAGCAGTAGCAGCAGCATCAGAGGCAACGCTCTGTCTGGGAGGACAGCCCATCTAGGAGGACACTTGCCTGCTGGGAGGAAGATGTGCCTCGTGCCCACCCCACCCCTCACCCAGCTCCTCCCCAGCTGGATGCTAGGACAGACCTGGGCAGAGCCATCCTGGAATCACACTCTGCTTGAGTCTCACTTTTCTCTGGGGACTCAGCATGGGAAGTCCAGTGATAGCAACAGTAAGACCAGTGAACATTTACAGAAAATCCACAGAGTAGAGAATAAAAGACTTCAATGACACAGGTCCCTAAGCCATAGGTTGAAACACTATTCAGAAGCACTGAGGGGCAGGGCATCCAGTAGGAAGGCAACTGGAAGGCGAGTGAGCGTGGATAAACCCGCTAAATCCAGACAACCAGCCCCCGTCTATTATCTTCAGCTCAGTTCAGTCACTCAGTTGTGTGTGACTCTTTGTTGATCCCATGGACTGCAGCACGCCAGGCTTCCCTGTCCTTCACCAACTCCCTGAGCTTACTCAAACTCATGTCCATCGAGTCAGTGATGCCATCCAACCATCTCATCCTCTGTCGTCCCCTTCTCCTCCTGCCTTCAATCCTTCCCAGCGTCAGGGTCTTTTCCATGAGTCAATTCTTCGCATCAGGTGGCCAAAGTATTGGAGTTTCAGCCTCAACATCAGTCCTTCCAATGAATATTCAGGACTGATTTCCTTTTGGATGGACTGGTTGGATCTCCTTGCAGTCCAAGGAACTCTCAAGAGTCTTCTCCAACACCACAGTTCAAAAGTATCAATTCTTCAGCACTATTTTCTTACAGCCTTTCTTTTTCATCATCTCTTTGGGGACAGAGGGTAGCAGCAGAATCTCAGGTCCTGGGGATCAGAAAAAGCAAAACTTGCCGAAAGTTTGAGCCTGACACCTTGGTGCGGTTTCTTCCTTATCTGACCTTTCTTTATCTGGCATCTGACCTTTCCAAGTTATCACTACACCCTTGTCTGCCGCTTCCCCCACCCCTCACTCACCAGGCTGTGGGCGTGCAAGGGAAGGATGACTGATCTTCTCAATCAGAAGGAGATAGAGTTCCCCACAAAGACACCCCAGGACCAGGGTCCTCCTGGGGAAGGGATGCCTTTCCTGAACCTGTCATGCCACCTGAGACTCAGGTCGAGAACCTGCTCTGGGGAGGCGAGTGTGGGTCTGCTGAAAGCACAGACTCTGAGGGTGACAGGTGGTGGTTACACCTGGTTCTCACCTGTTCATAGTAATATAGTCCCCAAATGTGGGCATGAGGGCTCCCCCATGAGCCAGAGACCTCTGTGACAGGTTCCGCGAATTCGTAGTGTTCAGGGACATATGCAACCTTCCCCGCGCCCCAACCACACTGCTCGGTGAGGGCCTGCCCAGCCTTGGGTGGGTTTCTATCCCCTTGTGAGCATGGCAGGCTGAACTATGGCCCCCAGAAGATTTCCACTTCCTACACCTAGAACTTGTGAGTGCTACCTTATACAGAGAAAAAAGGAGGCAGAAGAATTTTGTAGGTGTCATTAAGGGTCTTGAGGTGGTTGTCCTGGTGGGCCCCACATGCAATCAATGAGTCCTTATAAGAGGGAGACTTGACGCACACAGAAGACAAGGCGATGTGACCGCAGGGCATTGGAGTGATGCAACCACAATCCAAGAAGTCTGCAGAGGTCAGAAGAAACAGGAACAGATTCTCCCCTAGACCCCCCAGAGCATCTTATCTCTGCTGACACCTTGGTTTTGTTACCAAGTCCAAGCTCACTCTGCTCGCTGCACGACAGGCCAATGAATCCAACATATGGGTGTTGAGGCGAGGAAAATGACTTCATTCAGAAAACCAGCTGACCAAGAAGGTGGCAGGCTAGCACCTCAAAGTTACCATCTTGTTGGGATCTGGACACCAGGTCCTTTTATAGAGCCAAAGAGAGGGAAGAATGAGGAATTCAAGTCAAAGGGCAGACTAGAGAGGGAGAGGCAGTGAGGAAGTAAAGAGGGTCTTCAGTCTTGCAAAACATCTTCAGGAAGAGCCAGCCTTTGGAAAGGGGTGTGTTACTCTCTTCTTTTTTTGTAGCCATTCATAGATGGGCTTGTATTTTCTTTGGCTCCAAAATCACTGCAGATGGTGACTGCAGCCATGAAATTAAAAGACTCTTGCTCCTTGGAAAAAAAGCTATGACCAACCTAGACAGCATATTAAAACGCAGAGACATTACTTTGCCAACAAAGGTCTGTCTAGTCAAGGCTATGGTTTTTCCAGTAGCCATGTATGGATGTGAGAATTGGACCATAAAGAAAGCTGAGTGCCCAAGAATTGATGCTTTTGAACTGTGGTGTTGGAAGACTCTTGAGAGTCCCTTGGACTGCAAGGAGATCAAACCAGTCCTAAAGGAAATCAATCCTGAATATTCTTTGGAAGGACTGATGCTAAAGCTGAAACTCCAATCCTTTGGCCACCTGATGTGAAGAACTGACTCATTTGAAAAGATCCTGATGCTGGGAAAGACAGAAGGTGGGAGGAGAAGGGGACGACAGAGGATGAGATGGTTGGATGGCATCACCAATGAACTCGATGGACATGAGTTTGAGTAAACTCTGGGAGTTGGTGATGGACAGGGAGGCCTGGCATGCTGCAGTCCATGGGGTCGCAAAGGGTCGGATACGACTGAGCAACTGAACAACAGGTGGGCAGTGACAGATTATCTCTCTGTGAGGTGCACAAAAGTTCTTGTTTATAGTCAAGCAGAGGGGCAGCGTCCTCTGAGCCACATTAAGTGTGATTACAACAACAAAAGAGATGAAGAGCAAGTCAAAGGAACAGTCCCAGCGTGGAGTCAGAGCTGTCTTCCTCCCTGCAGCAAATTCAGCCCAGGGACACTGACTGTGCCCTTAACGGCACCAGAACTGTAAGAGAACAAACTTCTGTTGTTTCTGTGGTTTTAAGCCTCCTAGTGTCTAGCAACTTTTACAGGAGCCACAGGAAATAAATACAGTGAGTGACCTCATAGAATTCATTCCTCTTATTCATTGGAGAAGCATCTGCCACGTGCCCACGCTATGCCAGGCACTGCTGTTGGTGCTGAGATGCACGGGACAGAGCAGGCCTTGCCCCATGGAGCTGCAGTCCAGCTGCGTGATGAGGGCCCAAAGGTGTGGAGATGAGTATCTTAAAGGGCTTGTTCCAAATAATTGACGCTGGCATCACAGAGGAGGAGAAGGAGAGAACAGTCATTTGAATAGATCCCTTATAAAGGCAGCTTTTAAAAAACCACATAGACCACCATAAAATAGTTGCACCTACTGCACAAATTATATGCAAGTAGACTTTGACCATAAATGTGCTCTTCAGGGAAACAAAGGTCTCTGGATCCAAGCCACACCCCAGAATGCCTTCTGTGCCTGCCTGCAGGCCAGCTCTGGTTGGCCCCTGCACCTCTGCCCTTCAGGGATCACAGGTTCCAGCAGAGAGGGTGGGGCCTCAGCCCTCACAGGCCTGTAGAAATGACCTAACCCAGCAATAGGGTCCTGAAAGAGTGGCTTTTCAATGTTAACGTAGAGACTGGCAGCGTGTAATTTACACCAAACCTGAGGATAAGGTCATGACTCCGGGCTCACTTTGGATGAGTCAAAACACACTGGGCCCAGAAGACTCCAGGCTTTCCCACATGTAAGCTGGTCACATCCGCAACTGGTGACCTCATGTAACCACCTGGCCTGTGAACCCCATCTCCAAAGCTGGCTAAGCTTCTAGCACCACCCAAGCATGACCGGGTAACCTGATTCTGCAAAATACCTGCTGATCATCTTGGCCACAGGATCCACTCTGTCTGAACAACCTGGAAGGAAGCAGGGACCGTCCAGGGCAGGGAGGAGGCCAGGCCGGTCCGCAGTCTGCCCCACCACCAGGCCCCCCACTTCTGGGGTTTAACAGTAATCCTTCTTTCCACCTCTTTTGAGAATTAACAAGTTCAACGTTTGCAAATATACTTTGGAAAGTGGTAGGTGTGGAGCCAAGTCTAAATGATGTTTTTAATCATTGTCATTATTCAGTTGCCTCTGGAAACAATGAACTCTACATTGTCTTTGTTGGGTGCAAAAAAAACAAAACTCTTCCTCTAAACCAGGTTTCAGTAGCTACAACTGTGTGTGTTGGCTGATTCCCACCCCACCCCCACACTCATTTGCCTCCAAGATGGCTGCTGCAAGGCTGTTTCCAGAGTAGAACCTTCAGCAAAGGCAGGTCTGACCTGTGTCCTCAGCTCCTGCAAGGTATCGCTAAAATTCTTAAACTATCCTGACCGATAAGCATTTCCCTGGGGCCTTGGACCACACTGGATAGTCTAATACCGAGATTTATGGTGGGGACTTGGGCCACATGTAACCTCAGGTATGCAGATGACACCACCCTTATGGCAGAAAGAAGAGGAACTAAAAAGCCTCTTGATGAAAGTGAAAGTGGAGAGTGAAAAAGTTGGCTTAAAGCTCAACATTCAGAAAACAAAGATCATGGCATCTGGTCCCATCACTTCATGGCAAATAGACGGGGAAACAGTGCAAACAGTGTCAGACTTTATTTTTTTGAGCTCCAAAATCACAGCAGATGGTGACTGCAGCCATGAAATTAAAAGACACTCCTTGGAAGGAAAGTTATGACCAACCTAGATAGCATATTGAAAAGCAGAGACACTACTTTGCCAACAAAGGTCCATCTAGTCAAGGCTATGGTTTTTCCAGTGGTCATGTATGGATGTGAAAGTTGGACTGTGAAGAAGGCTGAGCACTGAAGAATTGATGCTTTTTGAACTGTGGTGTTGGAGAAGACTCTTGAGAGTCCCTTGGACTGCAAGGACATCCAACCAGTCCATTCTGAGGGAGATCAGCCCTGGGTGTTCTTTGGAAGGAATGATGCTAAAGCTGAAACTCCAGTACTTTGGCCACCTCATGTTAAGAGTTGACTCATTGGAAAAGACTCTGATGCTGGGAGGGATTGGGGGCAGGAGGAGAAGGGGATGACAGAGGATGAGATGGCTGGATGGCATCACTGACACAATGGATGTGAGTCTGAGTGAACTCCGGGAGTTGGTGATGGACAGGGAGGCCTGGCGTGCTGTGATTCACGGGGTTGCAAAGAATCGGACACGACTGAGTGGCTGAACTGAACTGGGCCACATGGAGATACTCAAACTCCAGAGGGCTGGAGATGAAAGGTCAGCCAAGCAGGTGGTCCACTCTGGCTACCTGACTGAACCTAAACGAAAGTTCTGGAGAACAAGGCTCAGGTGGGCTTCCCTGGTTGGCAATATCCCAGGTGCATTGTCACACATCATTGCCAGAAGAAGTCAGTGCTGTCCAGGACTCCACGGGGAGAGGACAGCTGGGAGTTCCCCTCTTGGAAATTTCTGCACAGGTGTTTCCTCCCTTGGATGAGTATTGGTAGTAAACCATAGCTATAACAGCTCAGTTGAATTTGGTAAGTTCTTCTAGTAATTTATCAAAATTGCAGGTGGCCTCAGCACCAACGATGGACCACAGAGATTATCATACTCAGGGAAGTAAGTCAGACAGAGAGAGACAAGTATCATATGATGGCACTTCCATGTGGAATCTAAATCATACGAATCAACTTGTTTACAAGACAGAAATAAACTCGGGCGTGAGTGCCTAGTCGGCTCAGCTGTCTGACTCTTTGCGACCTCATGGACCATAGCCTTCCAGGCTTCTGTGTCCATGGGATTATCCTGGCAAGGATACTGGACATTTCCTTCTCCAAGGGATCTTCTCAACCTAGGGATCAAACACGCATCTCCTGCATGGCAGCTGCCTCCTATATTAGCAGCTGGATTCTTTACCACCAAGCCACCTGGGAAGCCCAGACCTAGAACACAAACGTATGGTTACCAAAGGGAAAGTAGGGGAAGAGATAAATTTGGAATTTGGGATTAACAGATACACACTACTCTATAAAATAAACCACAAGGGCCTATTGCATAGTGCAGAGACTATATTAATATTTTGCATAACATAAAGGAATAGGAAAATGAATACACGTATATATGTATAACTGAATCACTTTGCTATGCACCTGAACATTATAAATTAACTATACTTCAATTGAAAAACAAAAAAAAAACTGAGGGTGGTCTTGGGGACCCCACCTCTTGCAGTTGGCATCAGAAGTGAGGGTGGTCTTGGGGACTGCCTCTGCACTCTGTAAGTTCTTAACATTTTCATACCCTGGACACCTTCAGCAGTCAGTCTGGTGAAGCCTGTTGACTTTATCCAGGATAATGTTCTTAACAGCATAAAATAAAATATAAAGTAGTTTTTTTAAAAACCCACTTACACTGAAATGTAAATATCAAAATATGTGCTTCTTTATTAACACATAAAATATCAAGTTCTAACAGCAGATTTGCTGTCTAGTTTTGTAGTATCAAGCATAGCCAATGTTTTATGTGGACTGCTGTTGGTGTCAAAATCACAGGTGTTGTTACTTCTAGTGTATGTTGTTGCCTAGATTCATCATTGAAGGAGATTCTTCATTTCAGTTAGAGGTTAGTAAGAATAAACGGTCTAATTTTTTTTTCCTATCCAAGGTCACAAACCCCATGAATTTGACCCACAGACCATCAAGGGGTCCAAGGGCCCTGGATTAAGAGGCCCAATCAAGGGCTTGGGAGATAATATCACCCTTCACAGCTGTGTAAGGGCTGCTGCTCTCAATATTATTATCAACTATAATAGCTAATATTCAGTGCTTGCTCTGTGGTAGGCATAAGAAAGGTGAAAGTGTCACACAAATCTGAACCATTATTTTTATATTATATTAATGAATTTAATGGTTGATTCAGAAGGAAATGGCAACCCACTCCAGTATTCTTGCCTGGAGAATCCCCTGGATGGAGGAGCCTGGTAGGCTACAGTCCATGGGGTCACAAAGAGTGGGACACAAATGAGCGACTTCACCTTCATTTTAAGAAAACAATTGGTACTGCTTTTGGTGAGTTTGGCATGGCCAGGCTCATGCCATGTGCTTCCAGTGGATTCTTCACTTAGGCCTCCCTACAACCTCGTGAGGTGAGTCTGCTCTTCTTCCCATTTACGGACAAGGTGAGTATGTCTCGGTTTAATCAACTTACTCAAATCATGGTGCCAGTAATTAGTAGAACAAGGAGTTCAAACCCAGATCTCTTTGACTTAGGACAAAGCACAGATCCCCCAAATCGGCAGAATGACACTCTGCAAACAGAGAGGGCTGCAAGGTGCCACCAGGTGACGTGCCCACAACGTCCACTTGTGCTGGGCAGAAAGACGGACCACTGAGGGGAAAGAGAGACAACTCGGCGCCAAGTCCTGCATGGATTAACAAGCCAGTGATGGCCGAGGCTGTGAGGCAGTTCCTGTGATAATCATTAGCATCTAGATTCCAGAACCACGGGGATCACCGAAGACAGCTGCCTGGCGAAGGGCCTCCCTGGTTTCCCTGAGAATGCCCTTGCTCTGCACCCGGAGAAACCCACAGGTGCCCCATGGAGCAGCAGCACCCTCTGCACCGGGCCCTGTGGGCACCGCTTTCTCCCAAGGGAAAAATCTCGCAGTTCCTATGTGGTGGGAACTCCGCATCTACAGAGCAGCTTCCGGCAGGAAAGCCCATGGCAGAGTCCAGCAAGGGGCTACCAAGCCCCGGAGCGCTGCCTCCTGCTTGGCGGGGCTCAGAGGGGGGATGGAGACCTTCTCAGGCACCAGCAAATCCGCAGTGTCGGTAGCGGCCGCCGTTCTTCTCACCCGGAGGGAGCCCGGCCGGGTCCACTGGGCTCCCTGCCCAAGCCCTGTGGGCAGTCAGGTGGGAGAGTCTGGGCAGACTGGAGGGCGGGCCCGTGGTGGGCCCAGCTCACCCAAACCACGTTAGCATCACCTGTCACTTGACATAAACAGCCGCCCTCCCTACTTCTACCCATGGGAAAGGCAAATTTTCAGAAACCTCATGTCAGCCTCTCCCAGCACTTTCAAATATTTTGTGTGGAGCATGTCACAGTATGTAATAACCTCACACAGGTAACATTTCTTTTACTCTTGTATGAGGTCTGAGAGCTGTAAAGGGCAGATCATATAGCCATTTGGTAAAAGAGGCAAGAGGTTCTAGAAGTGAAGTTGCTCAGTCGTGTCCAACTCTGCGACCCCATGGAGAGTGCAGTCTACCAGGCTCCTCTGTCCATGGAATTTTCTAGGCAAGAGTACTGGAGTGGGTTGCCATTTCCTTATTCAAGAGATCTTCCCAACCCAGTGATTGAACCCGGGTCTCCCACATTGTAGGCAGACACTTTACCATCTGAGCCACCAGCATGTGAAAAGCCACCACCACACAGTAAATAAAATGGCAGAAAAAAAAACCCAGATCTGAGTGGGAAGCCCCAGCTCCTTCCACTATATCACACTGGCTCCCGCTGAGCTGAAACCACACCTGCAGCCCTTCATCCTGACGAGGTTCCTGGGGTACCTCAAGCAAAGACAGCATTAGACAAGGATCTCTGGGTGCTCACAGCCTCCCCCAGCCTGCTGCTCCTGCACTTTGCAAGCCCTCCCCCAGGCCCCATCTCCCACCCCCACCTCCCTGGCAAGCACTGCTGGAGCCAACAGGTTAGACCATTAGACACTCGCCAACATGTGGTCAGCCTTCACCAACCATGGGTAGGGCAGGGAGCAGCTGAAATGAGGGGGTTAGACAATCCTGTCTACACAGGGATCATAAATGTATAATCCTCTGCACTTACCTCCAGCTTTTTGTACAGAAAGCATTTCACAAGTAGGTCAGGCTTAGGGTGAGTCAGACAGAAGCCATCCCATCTGCTTAGGTCAAGAAAACCCAGGTGGAGAGAATGTTCTAAGCTGTTCCCTGCAGACAACACAGTCATCACGTGGAATTCAGGTAAGCGGCCTGCTTGGGGGGATTTTCACAGAGCCTGTCCAGAAAACTCCAGCCACACACCTTTCAGTCTCACCGTATTTTCCTTTTTGGTGGTGGAGTTTGGGCCTGGTTCCCCAAAGCGGCTCAGGCCCAGTCCCGAGAGATGCAGGCCATGAAAGGTCGTTCAGTTCACACACGGTCCTCCTAATTCCTGAGGTCCCCTCTGGAATTTCTGCCCTTTTCCTCACCCTCTCCCCTCACTGTGGTGCCGAGGCATCCTTCCTGGCTCAGAAAAAAAGCAATTTAGTAAAATGATGGCAGGCTAAGATGCAGGTGTCATGTTTCCCAAGAGAGGTGAGAGCAGCTCGGCAGAGAGCGTGATGGCTGGGTAAAAGAGGGCGCTGGTTCACTGCCTGGACTGATTGTGTAACTGGACGTCACCTTTCCTTTTTTCTCCCCCTTGCCTTTCAAACCTTCTTGCTCTTGGTTTTCTCTTCCCATCCTGGGACAATATCTTGGGAAGGTCCCCAAATGCTCTGGTCACTTTCAGATATTAACCAATGATTCTGATTTTCAGACATTAAATATTCCAGGCCAATCTAAGTGCAAACCTTCACCTCAGCCAGCTCAAGGCTCATTCCCTCTTCTCCTTTGGCCCCACACCTGATGCAGACACCCACCCTGGGGAGGGTCAGTGGCTCTTCCGCCTCACTTTCTACTCCCTCCATATTCACCACCTGCTTGCATCTGCAGGTGTGGAGCCCTGAAGAGAGATGAGAAGCAGAGGGGGCAAGTGTCCTTCTAGCGAATGGATTTTCTACTCCTCTCTGGCCAGAATTAGCAAATAAAAAAACAGGACGCCCAGTTAAACTTGACTGTCAAATCAACAATGCATAACTTCGTGGCATAAGAATGTGGCCTGCCATATTTGGGCAGCCTGTGTTTCCTCTGGCAGAGATACACTGGCTGCCGAATGCCTCCAAGTCATAGAAGGTGAATTTGTTCCCCATCGCTGCCCTAACAAACTGCTACCAACTTAGAGGCTTAAAGTAACAGACACTGATTCTCTCACAGTCCTTGAGATTTGAAGCCTGAAATGGACTGCCTGCCTTCTGGAGGCTCCAAGGGAGAATCCCTCTTCTGGCCTCTCTCAGCTTTTAGGACCTACCTGCATTTCTTGGTGTGTGGCCCTCTCCACCATCTTCCAAGCCAGCACCATCTTCTCTCTGACTTCTGTCCTCATCCTTCTCTTAAAATGACTCTTGTGATTGTATCGGGCCTGCCTGGCTAATCAGGATAATTTTCCCATTTCAAGATCCTTAACTTAATCACATCTGCAAAGTCCTTTTTGTAATTAAGGCAATATAACCACAGGTTCTGGAGATTAGGGCATATCTTTGCCAATCGTCTACAGGCGGGCTTTCCCCCTATTGTTCAAGGGGGCCATTGGTGGGTTCTTAAAGACCCCTTGCTGGGGATCCCCAGCACTGCCCTGTTCTCTGACCCAGGAGACGTGGGTGATGCCCCCTCCAGCTAACTTTCTACAAACATCCCTTAGCTCCTGCTTCAAAGTTCAGCCCACAGAGGCACTTTTTTTTACTGGGGTGTCCCTTCCTGAGCAGGTGGAAATCTTGGCTGGGAAGCTTTCAAGACCCATGAGTCTAGGTATCTCCCAGGGTATCAGTCAGGTCACCTTGGACCCCAAGGAAACATTCCAGCCATGGCCCAACAAATTCTGGAAGTGAATGCCATATTCAAGAAATAGTTTAATAAAGCCACCTGAGGTGGCATGTTATTCTCTTTTTTTTTTTAATTTAATTTTATTTTTAAACTTTACATAATTGTATTAGTTTTGCCAAATATCAAAATGAATCCGCCACAGGTATACATGTGTTCCCCATCCTGAACCCTCTTCCCTCTCATTAAAGAAATCCTCAGATCTCTAAGCAATCTTTAGATTTTCTTAGATCTAGGCTGGAGGTGGGTGATGTCCCAAGACCAGAAGTTGCCAAACCAGCTTGGATACTTCTTAGCAAATTCTTCACGAATGGTCTAGCATCTCTCTTCAAAATGTGTGTGTTGGTAGAAGTGGGGAGTAGGGAGCAGGAGGCAAGGGGGGAGGGTCTATTATTCTAGGCTTTGGATTTTAGCCAATATCCCCAGACCACTGGAAAAGTCTAGCCCATCCTTCTGGACAAAGAAAAAGATGATCCCGAAAATAAATTTGCAGTGAAGTGTGGAGTCACCTGTCTCAGAAGTACGTAACATTTAACAGAGGAGAGAACACTGATTGACTCAAAAGTATGCATCACTGATGGAAAACTGCCTCACATCAGTGATACACCTGCCCAGGAAGTCCGTCACGCACCCGGTGTGCCTACCTGAGTCCAGCATCTGCATTCTGCAGGGGGGGCGGGGCCTAAGACACACCTTCAGGCAGGAGATAGATGGGCCCCAGGCTGAGCAGCTGGAGTTCCCCTCTGTGGACAGATACTCAAAAATAGCAGGAGCAGGAGACAGCTGAGCCCTGCCCAGATAAGAGATAAAAGACTACATATTCCTCATTCTCGAAGTCAAGGAAACCTCCTTGACTACATGTGCACAGAAAGGCTCCTTGGAAGTCAAAAAGGGAGGTGACGTCACCCCATAGTAAGTGATGTCAACCTACCTATTCACAGGCCTCCTCACTGGATTCATCTTGGCTAAGAGATGCACACACACACGGGAGGATCTGGAGATGAACCAAATATGGACTCAGAACCAGGCAAAGCAAGGTGACTGGCCAAAGGAAACCCAGAATAAACGCCCCGTATGTGATTCAAATTACCGCAGGAGCACGACTCTCCCTCTGAGCCCGCCCGTGTGTCTATTCGCATGTCCCCTTTTCTGTTCCTAATACATTGCTTGTTTCACTCTTTTCCATCTCTCCATCGAAATTCATTTCTACACAGCTGATGGGCCAGGGCCTTGCCACTGGCTGCTGGTCTAGTGGCTAGGATTCCGCGCTGTCTCTGCCACGGCCTGACTTCACTCTCCAGCTGGGAATCTAAATCCTGCTTCAAGCCACTGCAGGCCGAGATCAACCTGAGTTGGCAGATAGAGCCCACGATGACCCATAGGACGGCAGCTGGAATGGTGCTGGGAGGGCCCACAGGCAGGGCTTGCGTGCCTACCCCGCAGGTCTGGAGTGGCTAGCTGTCTGTGGAAGGGCCCTGGGGCTGCCCTGGATTTGGTGAGAAAAGGGATCTCAGCCAGCTTCCACCTCTGCTGTGGACACAGGCTCCGAGCCTTGGAACGCTCTGAGAGCCGGAAGGTGCCTGCAGAGTCGGTTGCAGGAAACTGACTGTTGTGTGACATCAGGGTTCTTGCTTAACCTGTGAACCCCCATCTCTATAAACTGATGGAAAGCTATCTATGATCTAGGATTCTTATGAAGAGTAAACGAAGCAATGTTTGCAGAGCACCTGGGACCCAACGTATACTATGTCTCTCCTCTTCTCACCTTCTAAGGTATCCTCATGTCAGACACCTTTTCTTTGTGTCTATATCAGTGGATGTATTTACCGTTCAGTCCCTCCTTCATGCAGATGCAAATCTGTCTGGGACTAAGGACAGAAGCATACTTCAGCAGTGACCCATCCTGGGTGTGACACAATTTCTCTGGCATTGACTTTCAGGTGTGAGTCTGGTTGGAATTCTGCAGGGACGGGTTTTCAGTTTATAAAGATCAAGTGGTTTTGCTCTGAGCCCGTGAGCTGATTTCACCCCCTCCACACCACACACACACACACACACACACACACACACACACACCCCTTATTGGAGGTCAGGGAGAGAGGAGCAGAGCAGAACCCTGCCACCGCCCCACCTCCCACCCAGGACAGCTGCATAAAGCAAGGTGTCATGGAAATCTTTCCCGTTTACTCCAGAGAAACCATCTCAACCCAAGTTCAGAGTGGCCCTTCCCTCCCCGTATCAACATGAGGCGCTGGACTAAGCACTTTAACTGCATCTTGTCATGTCTCACAGCAAGCCTGTGAGACTGGCAGTTTATTACACCTAACTCGCAGAGAAGGAGCAGGACACAAAGAAGCTCTAACATGAGCTGACAACGTCTGCACCAGAGCTGACCCCGGTCTACACAGCAGGGCCTCCGTTCTCCCCGCAGGTGAGACCCACTCCGCCCGCCCCCTGCAAGTCATCTGACCCCATACAAGTGTCAGAGAAGCTTCCCCCTCCAAGGGCACTGGCAGCCTCGCCTTCCCTCCACCCCAAGTACCCGCCAAAGGCAGGAGGAAAGCCCGCCGCACTGATCTGCTCACATCCACCATCTCCCAACTCTGACGGGCCGGCCATCCCTCCCCTGACTTTCTAAAGAGCCCAGAAAAGAATCTCCGCTGCAGGGCAGGCCAGAGGGCTTCTGCCATCAGGGGAGCCAGAGCAGAGCTGATTCATGGACAGGTGTGAGCAGGTGTGAGCAGAGCCTGGGCAGGCGTGGGGATGGGAGGCTGGTGAGTGTGGAGCAGCCAGTCTTGGCTTCTCCCCTGACCTGCCCTGCCCATGACCCGGCTCCTCCTCTGCAGAACCAGTGGGAGGGGACAGACACCACCTTCAGCTCCAGAAAGAGATCAGATGCCGTTCTTCTGGAGCTCCCAGTCCAAAAGGAGGCTCCAGAGACTCAGTGGCCACCCTCACACCAACAGCTCGTGTTTGAGCAGCCTGTGACCTTTTTTTAGGCCATTTCATGATACAAGTCCACAGTTTTGATTAACCAACCGCTACCCCTCCGTCTTTATGCATCTTCCCTACCAGCCCAGCAAGCCTTTGTTGATTGAATCCCTTGGTGGGAATTCATGAGAGCCTCCCAGGGGCCTGGGAGGTAGTCAGGGTTACAAATCTAGGCTTCCAGATGGTAGGAAGGGAACTGACATTCGTTAGGGATAGGGTGCTAGGCTTAGCAAATGAAAGCATAGGGTTCCCAATTAAATTTGAACTTCAGCTAAACAGCAAGTAAGTTTTTCAGTATAAGTGTGTCTTATGTGTATTTGGGATATACCTACCCTAAGGGCAACCCACTCCAGTATTCTTGCCTGGAAAATCCCATGGACAGTGGAACCTGGTAGGCTATAGTCCATGGGGTTGCAAAGAGTCGGACATGACTGAGCGACTTCACTTTACCCTAAACAAATTCTTGTGTATATCTCAAATCCAGATTTACCCAGCATCCTGTATTTTGTTGAATAACCCTAGCTGGAGACCTGGTATACACCAGATATTGTCTCTACCTTCTCTCATTTGAGCCTCATACAGTCCTGGGAAGGAGCAAATAGTAAGTTATATTGACCTCACTGTACAGATAACAAAAAGGATACTTAGGGAGATAACCTGATTTGCTTAATATACCTCAGTCCAGAAAAAGTGGGTGAAGACTAGCGCCTTGCGTCCCTGACCTGCCAGGGCAAGGCTGCTCCTCTACCCTAGTAGAGGAGGCGGGGGTTGCAGAGCGGAGAAGGCCTGGGGGGTTCCACATCATTATGGTCAGAGACAATGGATTCTGGAGGAGACTCAATTCTTAGAGCAGAGTCCAGGCACCTGGGCCGAGTCCACCAGGGCTCCTGGGGGCAACACCACGCAGGTGGGCAGGGATGGGCCCGTGGTACCTGCCAGCGCAGTTCACAATTAGTGCCTTTGCACCCAAGTCTTTTAGGGTCATGTGTGGAATGCCTGCATGCTACATGAGTAACAACCCAATAATAACAATACAGACAACAATAACTGTAGTAATATGCACCAGGGAATTCCCTGGTAGCTCAGATGGTAAAGAATCTGCCTACAGTGCAGGAAACCTGGGTTTGTTCCCTGGGTCAGGAAGATCCCCTGGAGAAGGGAATGGCAACCCACTCCAGTATGCTTGCCTGGAGAATTCCAAGGACAGAGGAGCCTGGTGGGCTACAGCCCATGGGGTCACAGAGAATCGGACACGACTGAGCGACTAACATTTTCAGTATGCACCAGGCACTGTGATAACTCTTTACATCCATCACTCCCTTTAATCCTCCCACCACCAAAGAAACAATAATGGTATTACTATTACCTACAACCACCAACTGTTTCGTGTTACTGCGTGCCGGGCCATACAGGGACTTTGTGTTATCACCTCATTTAATACAAATAACAACCCTATAGTTATCCACATTTCAGGTGAGGATCAGAGAAGTTAAGGGCCAAGATCACACACACAGCTGTCAGAATTCAAACCCAGATTTAACCTGAAGCCCGTGTACTTTCCACTGCCTGACACGGGCCCTCTTACCAAGGGAGCTTGTCCGTGTGGAAGGTCCCCAGACAGAACACAATGCTAGTTGCAGCCAGCTCTTCCACACTCCTCCTCCACCCAGATAAAGGAATCCATATCAAAACACAGCCTCACTTCCCTTCAGGGGCAATCGTCCTGGAATAAAAACTTCAAAACAAAGTCTGGGCCCTATAACGCCTCTGGCAGATCAATATCCTTGGGAGTGCCTCTGTGATCCCCACAGTTTCTAGCCTCTTCATCCATAAACCAGCCTTAGAGAGTGCCTATTGTGGTCTGGTTTGTACCTTTCTGTTGAGATCAATTTCAGCTCCATGCCCTTTGACCTAATTCAATTAATGAACTAAACATTATGACTGAGAAACCCATCAGTTCAGTTCAGTTCAGTTCAGTTCAGTCGCTCAGTCGTATCCGACTCTGCAACCCCATCAATCGCAGCACGCCAGGCCTCCCTGTCCATCACCAACTCCCGGAGTTCACTCAAACTCATGTCCATTGAGTCAGTGATGCCATCCAGCCATCTCATCCTCTGTCGTCCCCTTCTCCTCCTGCCCCCAATCCCTCCCAGCATCTGAGTCTTTTCCAATGAGTCAACTCTTCGCATGAGGTGGCCAAAGTACTGGAGTTTCAGCTTTAGCATCATTCCTTCCAAAGAACACCCAGGGCTGATCTCCCTTAGAATGGACTGGTTGGATCTCTTTGAAGTCCAAGGGACTCTCAAGAGTCTTCTCCAACACCACAGTTCAAAAGCATCAATTCTTTGGCACTCAGCTTTCTTCACAGTCCAACTCTCACATGCATACATGACCACTGGAAAAACCATAGCCTTGACTAGACGGACCTTTGTTGGCAAAGTAATGTCTCTGGTTTTCAATATGCTATCTAGGTTGGTCATAACTTTTCTTCCAAAGAGTAATCGTCTTTTAATTTCATGACTGCAATCACCATCTGTGGTGATTTTGGAGCCCCAAAAAATAAAGTCTGACACTGCTTCCACTGTTTCCCCATCTATTTCCCATGAAGTGATGGGACCAGATGCCATGATCTTTGTTTTCTGAATGTTGAGCTTTAAGCCAACTTTCACCTTCATCAAGAGGCTTTATAGTTCCTCTTCACTTTCTGCCAGAAGGGTGGTGTCATCTGCATATCTGAGGTTATTGATATTTCTCCCGGCAGTCTTGATTCCAGCTTGTGCTTCTTCCAGCCCAGCGTTTCTCATGATGTACTCTGCATATAAGTTAAATAAGCAGAGTGACAATATACAGCCTTGACGTACTCCTTTTCCTATTTGGAACCAGTCTGTGGTTCCATGTCCAGTTCTAACTGTTGTTTCCTGACCTGCACATAGGTTTCTCAAGAGGCAGGTCAGGTGGTCTGGTATTCCTATCTCTTTCAGAATTTTCCACAGTTTATTGTGATCCACACAAAGGCTTTGGCATAGTCAATAAAGCAGAAATAGAGGTTTTTCTGGAACTCTCTTGCTTTTTTGATGATCAGGTTCCTAAAAATGAGAAGCCAAAGTTTCAGTCTTCCCAAGTTAATTTATGGCTTCATTAATCCCATTCAAAAATCAAACAGGACTTCTTGGTAAAACCTCACAAATTTGAAAAAACAAATGACCAGGGAAAACCAGGGCTTCCCTGGTGGCTCAGATGGTAAAGAATCTGCCTGCAATGTGGGAGACCTGGGTTCAATCCCTGGGTTGGGAAGATCCCCTGGAGGAGGGAACGGCTAACCACACCAGTATTCTTGCCTGGAGAATCCCCATGGACAGAGGAGCCTGGAGGGCTATAGTCCATGGGGTCCCATAGAGTCAGACATGACTGAGTGACTTTCACTTTCTTCTCTTAGGGAAAACCAAAAAAAAAATTTTAAGGGAAAAATAGTAATAATTGGGGACTGGTTCATCTTCATTTTAGCATTTCTTATTAAAATATCAAGTATATGCAAGTTATAAGCAAACATATTAGCAGGGAAAAATTAAGAATCCAGAAACAAACTTTATACAAATAACCTGACAAAGGACACACCTCAAATATAAGGCTAATGGATAGATTACTTTAAAAAGATTCTGAGAAACAATACAATGGAGAAAGGAGTCTTTTCAACAGATAGTGTTGGAATAACCAGACATCCACCTGGAAAGGAAAAAATCTAGACAAAGATCTTACATTCTTCACAATTCAAAACAAATCAAAAATGCAAAACTATAAAATTCCTAGAAGATAACAGGAGAAAATCTAGGTGACCTTGGGCACGGCAATGATTTTTTAGACACAACACCAAAGGCACAGCTCATGAAATATCTGATGATAAGTTGAACTTTACGAAAATTAAAAATCACACGGTGAAAACGACACTGTCAAGATAGTGAAAAGACAAGCCACAGCCTTGAACAAAATGCTTGCAAAAGACGTATTTAATGAAGGATTGGGAATCTAAAATGCACAAAGAACCCTTAAACCTCAACAATGGAAAAATGAGCAACTTGATTTAAAAGCTGGCTAAAGCTCCGAACAGACACTTTATCAAAGAAGACAGAAGATATACAGATGGCAAGTAAGTATATTAAAAGATGCTCAACAAAAACAAAAGGATGGGGGGATTTCCCTTGTGGTCCAGGGGCTAAGACTCCACATTCCCAACGCAGGGGGCCCAGAGTTGATCCCTGGTCAAAGAACTAGATCTCACATGCTGCAACAAAGACCCAGCACAGCCAAATACATGTATACATATGTACGAAAGATGCTCAACACCCTATGTCATTAGGGAAATGCAAATGAAAACAGCAACGAGATGCCACTATACACCTATAAGAATGACTGAAAAGCAGAACACTGACAGCACCAAAGGCTCACAAGGATGTAGGGCTGAGAAGGCTCTTCCCTTTTGATGGGACTGCAAATTACTACAGTCCTTTTGGGAGGCCGTTTGATGGTTTCTTCCAAAACTAGACACACATACTCTCACCTTAAGATCCAGCAGTTCTGCTGCTTGGTATTTACCCGAATGAGATAAAAACTTATGTCACTACAAAAATCCGCACGTGGATATTATAGCAGCTTTTTTATAATTGCCAAAACTTGGAAGCAACCAAGATTTTTCTGCAGGAGAATGGATAAACAAACTGGTACATAATGGTCAATACAATGAAATATTATTCAACACTAAAAAACAACAACAACAAAAAAAAAAACAAGCTACCAAGACCTGAAAAAAATATACAGGAAAGTTAAATGCACATTACTAAGTGAAAGAAGCCAATATGAAAAGGCTACTAATGGGATGATTCCAACCTCAATATAGGATTCCAGCTGTATGACACCTTGGAAAAGGAAAAACTATGGAGACAATAGAAAGATCAGTGGCTGGGGATGGGGAGGGATGAATAGGTGGAGCACAGAGGATTTTCAGAGCAGTGAAACCACTCTGCAGGATGCTATAAAGGTGGACACGTGTCATTACACATTTGTCAAAACCCGTAGAACCTACAACACCAAAAATGAACCCCAATATAAACTATGGACTTTGGATTATAATGTTGTGTCAATGTAGGTTCATTGATTGTAACAAATGTACACCTCTGGTGGGGGATTTTGATAGTGAAGGAGGCTGGGGGTAGGGAGTGAGGGGGAAATAAGGGAACTCTGTGTTTTCTGCTCAATTTTGCTGTAAATCTAAAACTGCTCTAAAATATAAAGTCAATTTTTTTCCTAATTTAAAGTCATGGGGAAATGGAAACTTGGAAAAATATTTAGAACACCATGTCATTTCACACTCAAAAAATTTTTAAGTTAAAATGTAAAAAAAAAATTGACACCAAATATAAGAAAATATGGTTACTTCATCTTATACCTGGATAGGGAAAGACTACATAAAGCATAACATCAATAAAATAAATTATAAAGGAAATGATCAATCAATTAAACTACTAAGAAGGCTGAGCACCAAAGAATTGATGCTTTTGAACTGTGGTGTTGGAGAAGACTCTTGAGAGTCCCTTGGACAGTAAGGAGACCAAGCCAGTCAATCCTAAAGGAAATCAATCCTGAATATTCATTGGAAGGACTGATGCTGAAGCTGAAACTCCAATATTTTAGCCACCTGATGCAAAGAACTGACTCACTGGAAAAGACCCTGATGCTGGGAAAGACTGAAGGCAGAAGGAGAAGGGGACAACAGAGGATGAGATGGTTGGATGGCACCACCGACTCAATGGACATGAGTTTGAGTAAGCTCTGGGAGATGGTGATGGACAGAGAGGCCTGGTGTGCTGCAGTCCACAGGGTTGGAAAGAGTCAGACACGACTGAGAAACTGAACAACAACAATTAAACAACTTAAAGCGAAAGAAAGTGAAAGTGTTAGTCGCTCAGTTATGTCCAACTCACTGCGATCCCATGGACTGTAGCCCTCCAGGCTCCTCTGTCCATGGAATTCTCCAGACAAGAATACTGAATGGGTTGCCATTGCCTTCTCCAGGGGATCTTCCTGACTCAGGCATTGAATCCAGGTCTCTTGCATTTCAGGCAGATTCTTTATTGTCTGAGCCACCAGGGAAGTCCAAACAACTTAAAACTCAAAAATCTTACTATTAACTCAAATTTTAAAAATATTACTATGACAAAATATTACTATATCTGTAAGTCAATTAAAAGTTAAGCAGCAATACTTTAACAGAAAAATGCATATGATATGACTAAAGAATTTACAGAAGTATCTTCTTGAGTGACTAATCTGTAAAAAATGAAATTCAAATAAAAATAGCAATGGAATATCATTTACTCCCATTAATTTAGCAAATATTATCCAGAGTAATAATACTCAATATTGATAAAGGTGTGATGAACAAAGCTATTCAAATCATTTCTCAGAAATGATTTAACAATACGTATCTAGGGCTTTTAAAATGTTCATACCTTTAATCTAGTAGTTTCACTCCAAGAAAATAATCATAAATATGAACAAACATTGTGCACAAAAAAGTTCATCACAGCATTATTAATAATACTGAAAATTTAGAAAAATGTAAATGCCTAACAATAGAGGAACTGTTATTATTTTACAATGATTAAAAATATTTGTGAATAGTTTTCCCCCAAGGAAAACTGTTATTTTGATGATAAAAATAGTCTGTGTTCATCATAATTCCAAACACTAAAAATGATAAGCAAAAAAATGACAACTATGCCAAATTCTATCATCAACAGGCAATCACTACTAATATTCTAACAAATTATCTTACAGACATCTTTCTGGGCATATAGTTTTACAAAATGGAATCATGAAATCCATTTTTTTCAAATGCTTATTCCACTGAGTCTCTAATAGACATTTTTACATAATAATAAATAGACATATCTTTGGGCCATTAATCTGAATGGCCATATTGTCTTCCAGAAAACAACTAATTTCCTACTAGTGGACATTTCCTACATTTTTTGCTATTACAAAAATGTAGGAAATATCACAAGGAGCACACTCATGCAATCACCTTTACACGTATGTCCAATTATCTCCTTAGACACAATCAGAAACCAGCCTCAAAGAATATGCCTGTCCTAATAATAACACATACTGTCAAGCTCCCCTCCAGAAAGTCTGAACCAATTACACCCCCAGAAAGTTTCAAAAGCCCATTGCCCCAAGACCTGATACTGTCCCTCTTTGCAGTTGCCACCAGTTACCACAAACAAGGACTATCTTTATTGCTTTAATTGGTATTCTTTTAATTATGAGTGAGAATGAACACATTTTCATATATTTACTTCTCATTTGCTTTTAATCTTTTGTGAACTGCTGTTTATGTCCTTTGCTCATTTTTAAAGGCCTTGCCTTATTAATATGAATTTGTAAATGTCCTTTGTATCTTAGAGATATTAACTCATTGTCATAATTGCTGCAAACCTATTTCCTTCATTTGTCATTTGTATTTCAACTTTATTATTCTTAGTCTTCAAGCTGTTTTATTTAATTGCATGTACCTGAATCTATAAAATATTCCTCTATCATTTCCCTTTGGTATCTTACCTTCTGCATTTCAGGACAATAAAAATAGCTACCCATATTTTAGTATTTTATGGTTGATTTTTAATCTTTGAATTTTTAGTATTTACAACTTATTTTGGTATAAAAATTGAAGTAAGGATCAAGCTTTATGGTGTTTCTGCTAGGTAGCTGTCAAGGGTTTGAAACCCCACCTTTATCTCATACATATAAACATTGTCCTAGTTTGTTAGGGCCGCCATAACAGGCAGCAGACTGAATGGTTTAAACAACAGAAATTTCTTTTCTTTTTTTTTTAACACCAAAAACATCTTGTATTGGAGTGTAGCCGATTAACAATGTTGTGGTTGTTTCTAGTGAACAGCGGAGGGACACAGCCGTACATATACATGTGTCCATTCTCCCCAAGCCCCCATCCCATTCAGGATGGCACATAACAAGAAGTTCATTTTCTTATCGTTCTAAAGCTAGAAGTCTGAGACCGAGGTGTCAGCAGTGCTGACTCTTCTGAGTCCTCTCCCCTTTGTTTTAGACAGCGGTCTTCCTGCGTTTTTACACGGTCTCCCCTCTGTGCACAAGGTCATGTCCCAATCTGCTCTTACACTGACACCAATCATATCGGATTAAGGTCAACCTAACAGCTTCATATTAACTCAATGACCTCTTTAAAGACACTCCAGTATCTCAAATCCATCACATCCTGAGATACTGGGGGTTAGGACTTTTACTTATGAATGCTGGGGGGACATAACTCAGTCCACAGCACACACACACTCCCGTCTGCACTATCTTGTTTCATTGATCTGTTTGTTCCAGTATTGATATCATACACATAGTTGCTATAGCCTTGTAATACCTTCTAACCCACTCCAGTATTCTTGCCTGGAGAATCCCCATGGACAGAATATCCTGGCGGGCTACATTCCATGGGTTCACAAAGAGTCAGACATGGCTGAGTGACTAAGCACAGCACAGCACAACACCTTTTAGTACTAAGTGGGCAAGTACCTCCTTGTGACTTGCCTTTTCCAGAATTATCCTGGCCATTTTCTTATTGTTCCTCTCCCCCTATGAGTTTCAGAATTCATTTGGAATCACTTGGGATTTTTATAGAGATTACATAGGATTTACAGATTGGCTTAAGAATGTGCATCTTTCCATGTGTCCCAACCTTATTTCTCTCAGCAGAGTTTCATACAGATTTTATTCTATTTTGTTTGGGGTTTAGTTACATGTATTCCTAGGTATTTCATTTTCTTGATACTTTTGTAAGTAGAATATCTTTTCCATTACATTTTCTAAATGGTTGATGCTGAGATATAAGAAACCATTCATTTTATATATATTTAACTTGTAAACTACAGGGAATTCTATTACTTCCAAAGCTTTATAATGATTCTCTTGGTAAACAATCATATCTTCAAATGAAGACAATTTTGCCTTCTTCTCTCCAATATTTAGACTTGTTTCATTGTCTTGCTCACTATATTGACATGCACTTTTAAACAAGGAGAAAAGGGTGCCATTTATTTTTCTTTGACTCTAACAGAACTGTGTCCAATCAAGGTATTACTATTAATTTCAGATTTTTAAAAATCATGTGAATTTTCATATGACTTTTCAGTATCAAAATGATCACATAAAGTGCTCACATAAGACTGAGTGACAGATTTCCTAATATTCTTTATCTCTGCATTTCTGAAATGAAATTCACTTGCTCATGCTACGTTTCTTCAAGCAGACTGATGGATCTTATACCCAATATTTTATGATATTTTCCGTCAATGTTTATAAATAAGACTGAAATGCGAAATATGTGTGTTTCCCGTGTGCTGTCATTTCTATCTAGTACAATTAAAGTTTGTGCTATGATTTTTGTTTGGGAAAACGCATATTCATTATTTGCCTGTATGTCCAGGGCAGAAAGCAAAGGTAACAACATGGTAAGGTAATAACGGTAACACTGGTTACCTTAAGGGGGAATTATAAAGTTTTTTCCTTCGATTTTCTATAACAATTGAGCACCATATTTATAACAAGATGTTTTAAATATATGCCACTAAAAAAGTGGGTGAAAGTGTATCAGCAGTTATCTCTGGAAGGGGGAGTGAAACATGATTTGTATCTTCTCTGTCCTGCTATGAATCTGTCTATCCATCAGTATTTCCCCTTTCTGTCCATGCCCTGACCCTGCCGATTAAAAAATACAAATATACATATTTACATTGTTACTTTCTTTTTTAAGAAACTACAATGAACTTAAGACTTCTCAAATTATAGTAAACCAGTGCAAATAGATGTAAACTCTCCTCAGGATAAAATGAATAGGAAATTACATGGCTATTAAGTAGGGTCTAATTAGAGAAGGCTCTCAGCTGTGACTATCTTATTTTGGTAACTGGAGTCAGGTATGAGCTACGTCTCTGCTTATATGAAAGCAGATGATTGGGATTTCAGCAAAACGAGGAAGTTTTGCTCCTTTAGGAAGTTAGCATCTTAGCTTGAGTGGTACAAGAGGGACTTTAAACAGCCTACAGCCTCACAAACGAAACCTTCAGTCTCACACAAGGCACCAGTGCATGGATATTGGCATCCTTCTTCCAAATAAGCCTAAGCACTCCACCCACTTTGACTAGTGTTCTTAAACTGTCTTTTAAAAAATGGCTGGGGACATCCCTGGTGGTCAGTGATTAAGACTGGACCTTCCAATGCAGGGGGTATGGGTCGATCCCTGGTGGGGACGCTAAGATTTCCACATGCTCACAGCCAAAAAAAAAAAAAAAAACCACCCACAAAACATAAACAATATTGTTACAAATTAAATAGATTTTAAAAACATGGTCCACATAAAACATCGCTGGAATTTATGAGGGAAGATGCCTCACTCCGTCTGCCCTGTGGCCGCCTCAGGCTGTTGCGCCTCCCCAGCCGAGGTCCCAACGCTGCAGGACAGACAGGGCGGCACAGACAGATAGACAGAAACCCGCCGGCCGTCTGAGTCACAAAGCAGGGGACAGTGGTTACACGGTAAGAGATAACTAGATGCTTACTCTAGGTTTATTGGAAAACAAGCTATCTTGCAACTGCTCAGGATAAAGGATTCCCCACAGCACTGCGGAACTTCCACAGGAATCACGAGAGCCAGATAGGCCGCAAGGCCACGCACATCCTGCTAAACAGCCCACCCCGGGAAGCAGGGGTTCAGCTCTGACTCCTTACGTAAGAGCCCAACAATGGGTCCCCATTAATCATCGGGTTTCTCAGAGATTAGTGGCGAAGGGACAAATCTGGTGAGGGTTTTCAAAAAATAAAATAAAAGATTTACATCATCCTGCCCAAAAAAAAAAAAAAAATGATCAGAGTTGTGAGTCTTGGAAAAGTTTCATATTGTCTTCATGCAGTGATAGGTTAGCCCTCGACTGAAGGCAAGAGCAGGGCCTGGACCAGTGGGGGCCCTGGCCCCTGAGGACACTTCATCAGCCAGCCATTGGCTACACTGACTGTTAAAGGAGAAAAATTAATCATTCAATCAACAGCTGAATTCAGTTTCCAAACAATTAGCTTGTATGTATGCCCATCTCCAGCTTTCCAAGTGCTTTTGTAAACCTTGCTTCATTTGATCCGAAGAACTGCTTACAACAGAGATGACAGATATCATCATTCCTAATAAAAACAGCTTCCATTTTATGCGTGACTACTATGTGCCCAGTACTGGCCTAAGAACTTCAAAAACCTTGTTTCATTTATTCTCACAACAACCCTCTGAGGTTAGAACAATTGGTTTTTGTTTTATGGGTTTGTTTTTTTGCTTTGGGGGTTTTATTTATTTATTTATTTTTGGCTGTGCTGGGTCTTCATTGCTGCCCATGGGCTTTTCCTAGTTGCAGAGATCAGGGGCTACCTTCTAGTCGCAATGCTCGGGCTTCTCGTCGTGGTGGCTTCTCGATGCAGAGCACAGGCTCTTGGCATGCAGGCTCAGTGGTCTTTGAGCAGGGGCTCAGCAGCCCTGTGGCGTGTGGAATCTTCCCAGATTCCTAGGGTTCCAACCCACGTCCCCTGCATTGGCAAGTCAGATTATTAACCACGGGACCATCAGGGAAGTCCCAGGAACGGTTGTTATCCCCAGTTTACAGCTAAAAGAACAAAGGACTTGAAGAAGTTAAGGAAATGCAAATTCAGTTAAACACTTATGTCCCCAATTTCTGAAGGAAGGAATAGAGGCCTTAGCAAAGTCGAGTGACTCTGCAAATTCACAAGGTTCGTAACAGTGCAAACTGATTCTTAACCACAGGTCCACCCGATTCCAAAGACCACAATCTTAACCGTTTGGCTGTCCACTCTCCTGGGGTCATCGTTAAGTAACCATGCGGACGGGAAGCCTCCGGTCAGCAGTCAGCGTGGCAGAAGAAGCCTCACCATTCCTGTGTAGACACCATGCCGCTTCCCAGTGAGAACCATCACTGCCGATTCTGAGACTCTGGGGGAGAGTTTTTACATTTTTTCCTGTGAAAAGTTTCCCTTGGGAAAAGTCAGACGCTATCACCTTCCTCCGCCGAAACGGTCTGACTCTAAGGGGCCCGTTGCTGCTTCCTCTGTGAGGCTGCCTGACTTCCTGAGTGAATTTAAGAACAGCGCCCCCAGAGGCCAAACCAGCGGCACAAAGCGCCAGGGGTGCGGGCATGTGGCTGAGAGAACCGGCGGGAGCAACCCAGTCCACGCTGTGGCCAGTAAGCCCCAGAACAAGGCCGCAGCAGAGGGGAGCTGTGCCCTGGCCTCACCCCCCGAACGGGGAGGCTTTGCTTGCAGTCCTTCCAGCTGGCTGGTGGGGGCCAGCCGCCTGAGTCACACGGAAGGGACTCAGTGGCCCGGGCTTACCACGTTCCCCCCTCAGAGGTGTCCAGAAACGCCTCCACCTACAGCTTGCAAGGAACCCTGGGCCAGATGTTCTGGAAGGCCTCCCAAAGCCGGAGTCAGCATTTATTTATTCCGCAGGCTCAAACGGATGACAGACAGTGACACCAACGTGGAACATGCTAAGCTGGGATGAAAGACAGGAAGCAGCTCAGCAGGGACAGATCTCCTGATAATGGCAACTCAAGGATAAAAACGAGCCCCACTCCCAGGGGTCTGCCACTCCCGCTCCGGCTGTGACCGCCGTGGAAAGGGAGGTGGGCCGGAGCCCCTGGAAGAGCACGTGCACGCTTGGTTGGCCAGGCTTTGGGACGGGGGACCTGAGACACGACCTCACCACTCTGTTGGGGCAGGTGGATCTGTATCTGAAAGACTTTGATCATCCCTTTTTCTTCCCAGGCAAGAACTGAGGGTAGAGGGACCTTAGAGGGGTCACCTGGGCACCCAGGGCAGAGGAAGACACAACAGATGCACACGGTCCAGCCCCAAGTCTTTCTGGTATTTCATCTCCTCCTCTGAGAGCTAAGTCAGTATATTTGTTTCAGCAACAGGCCTAAAGCTACATTCGCATAAATAAAGTGGGACCAAGCTACTGCAGTTGGAGAAGGAAATGGCAACCGACTCCAGTACTCTTGCCTGGAAAATCCCACGGACGGAGGAGCCTGGTAAGCTGCAGTCCATGGGGTCGCTAGGAGTCGGACACGACTGAGCGACTTCACTTTCACTTTTCACTTTCATGCATTGGAGAAGGAAATGGCAACCCACTCCAGTGTTCTTGCCTGGAGAATCCCAGGGACAGGGAAGCCTGATGAGCTGCCATCTATGGGGTCGCACAGAGTCGGACACAACTGAAGCGACTTAGCAGCAGCAGCAGCAGAGTGCCAGCCCGGCCAGTCATCTGACTGACAAGTAAGGACCGGTGGCGTGGAGGGCTCTGTCTCCATTTCCTTCCACAATGTCATTGTCAGAGCAAGCGGTCAGCTCACCAGGAGACGAATAGGACTAAGACAGGATAACCAGCATGTTCCTTGCCTTTTTGCTTTCCAAGCAGGTTCTGATGCAGACGGCTTCTCAGGCGGTGGGAGCCTCTGCAGACCTCGGCAGAGATGCCACGCGCTCAGCCTGCCACGGCTCGCATCTTACCAAGCACGCATGCATGGCACACCGGTCCACAGGCGCCCGGGACCCTGCAGAAATGTGCAACAGGCACTCGCAGTGCACGGGCACGCTCCGTGCTCCCTTTGGACTTCCCTTACAAAGCAGACGTTCAAAGAAAAAAATTACTAGCGATTTTGAGAACGTCACAGAGCGTCAAAGCAGAGGCCCCTTCTGAGCACAGGTCCCTGCGATGGCACAGCGCACGCCCAGGGAGCCTGCCCTGTGACACCACTGCCTTCAGCCTTCGCTCTGCCACGAAATCAGCGAGGCCCGTGTTCAGCGATTCTGAGCCAGTGTCCTTAGAGCTATGAAGAGGGCCTGAACCGTAGGGCCTGCCACTATTCTTTTCAGGCCACAGATGTTTCAGTCAGTTCAGTGCAGTTCAGTCGCTCAGTCGTGTCCGACTCTTTGCGACCCCATGAATCGCAGCACGCCAGGCCTTCCTGTCCATCACCATCTGCCGGAGTTCACTCAGACACGTCCATCGAGTCAGTGACGCCATCCAGCCATCTCATCCTCTGTCGTCCCGTTTTCCTCCTGCCCCCAATCCCTCCCAGCATCAGGGTCTTTTCCAATGAGTCAAGCTTCGCATGAGGTGGCCAAAGTACTGGAGTTTCAGCTTTAGCATCATTCCTTCCAATGAACACCCAGGACTGATCTCCTTCAGAATGGACTGGTTGGATCTCCTTGCAGTCCAAGGGACTCTCAAGAGTCTTCTCCAACACCACAGTTCAAAAGCATCAATTTTTTGGCGCTCAGCTTTCTTCATAGTCCAAATCTTGCGTCCATACACGACCACTGGAAAAACCATAGCCTTGACTAGACGGACCTTTGTTGGCAGATGTTTACTCAGCAGCTATTATGTGCCAGGCACTGTTTTAGGTGATGGAGATAAGACAGTAAACACAAAGGAAAAGCCCTGACCTCAAGAAGCTGACTTCCAGCGGGAGAGACAACAAACAAAATGTGTAAATAAAGTCAAATAGTGTGTCGGATGGTAGCTAAGGGCTAAGGAAGGGAAAAATAAACCAGGGAAGGGGCAGGAAGGATGGGACTGAGGGTGTGGATACTTAACATTTTACAGCCGTTTACTGCAGTAGTGAAGAACAGAGAAAATATTACAGGAGAAAGCTGATGGGGAATTGGCAGGTGCTGGCAGTCAGAGACAGGAAAGGTTTTCTGAGGAGGGGCTGGGTTGTGCTCACGCAGACCCCACCCCCAACCCCCATCCCGCTCCACCCAGCCTTGGGCAGGGAACCTGCACAGGGAGCTTCCTGCCACCTCCAGCCGAGCTGGTCTAGTCTGTGCAAGTGTGAAATGAGGTTCATTAAAGGACTGTTTCCCTGAATGCAACGGCTGGGCAGAGGATGAGCTCTTATAGACTCAAGAAAGTTTAGTAGCCCACATTTAAATCAGCTTTTCAGTCAAAGCTTTCACATTTATGGTTAAATGAGCCGGTTGATTAGGCGCCATAACTTAGGCCAAAAGTGGAGGGGATTCCCCACCCCTAGCCCGTAAATCAGACGCCCAACTTGCCTAAGTGAAAGCGAGAGGGTGAAGTATATTCCCCCAGGGTTTTACTATGCAGCTGAACCCAGACCAACACCAGGCCTTCCACAACACTGTACTTGTCAGCCTATCTTTTTGAACATCTCCAGAAACCATTCAGTTTCCTCTCCAAGAGAATTGCTTCCTAACTTCTGATCACTTTTAAAATGAATTTGTAATGCATTTGCTGACAACTATAATATTTGACAATAGGTATTAAGAGGGCTTCCCTGATAGCTCAGTTGGTAAAGAGTCTGCAATGTAGGAGACCCCAGTTTGATTCCTGGGTTGGGAAGATCCACTGGAGAAGGGATAGGCTACCCACTTCAGTGTTCTTGGGCTTCCCTTGTGGCTCAGCTGGTAAAAAACCTGCCTGCAATGCGGGAGACCTGGGTTCGATCCCTCGATTGGGAAGATCCCCCAGATAAGGGAAAGGCTACCCACTCCAGTATTCTGGCCTGAAGAATTCCATGGACAGTCTATGGGGGTCACAAAGGGTCAGAGACGACTGAACAACTTTCACTTCAGACATTAAGATGGAAAGGTTTAGGAAAAAATGAAGATATTCTCTTTATCCCTCGCTTGTGTGATGTTTGTCTCCCTCTTTTAGTAAAACAACAAAGATAATCAGGAGGCTCTCGGGACCTTGTTCTTGAGTCATTTTCACGTCCCAGGTTCAAATTCCACTTCTATTAATTTTTAAGATGTCCATTGGTTTGGGAAGAAGAACTTATATTATCACTTCTATAACTAAAACATGGTGACCGTGCAAAGAAAAAGTCAGCATCAAATATGCTAACCGTCCAGACACAGGGCCACATGTCCCCTTTTTAATTTGGGCAGAGTTTAATGTGAAAGTTAATGTCTAGCCAGATCTTCCTGCCTGGTTTTCCAAGCATGTCCGCACAGGCTGGCAAGGGGAGCAGAGTGGGTAGCCTGGTTGAGGAAACAGTAACGGGAGGCCAGGATGCTCCCCAGCCTGGCCTGGTTGGCTTTGGACTCCCAGGCAGAATGAAGAGGGCTGGTGGGGACGCTCCTTACCCATTCGCCACTCCCACGCGGAACTCAGTCTGAATGGCCTCTGGTGTTATTATTTGTTGGCGGATTCTGCCCACGTCCCCTCGGCATTACACGCTGGCATCTCTGAAGCTGGCTTTGTCTCCCACCCATTGTTGGGTTTGGGCTGCGTTTCTGCATTTCAAGGCCCTTAAAGAACCTCACGAAGTAGAAGAGAAAAGAAAGGGGGCAGTCAGACAGGATACACTGGTTGTACTATTCTTACCATCCATCCAGTTCCAAGAAGCTCCTGCATCTTGAATAGATAATAAAAGGTTGGTGTGCAGCTGGGCCCCATTGACCCGCTACCCTTCCCTTAAATGCCGGATAAGGGAGGCTTTAGGATGCCTCATGGAATACAGAAATGACTACCTTAAGAAACAATCTATCCTTACAAGTAACCTAGTTAAAAAAATAAAAGGCCAATGTGGGTCCATCAGCTGTAACAAAGATACCACCTTGGAGCTGGGTGTTGAAGGTGGGAGAGAATGTGTATGGCGGGGAGAAGGGGGCATATAGGAACGCACTGTACTTTCTCTCAAATGTTTCTCTGAACCTGAAACACTCCAAAACATAAAATGCATTAAAAACTAAAAGCCATGAGGAGATCTATTTATTTAAAATAGTTTTCTTAAACAAACCTTATTCACATATACTGTGGGAATGAAACAAAGTGAAATTTAAATGAATAAAAATATTCTTTATCATTAGGCAGCAGATATTTGCATGTTATTTAAAATACAAGCAGTAAATTAAAACACTGATCATCTCATGCTTAACTATTCATTAAACATCTGCTGAACGATGAACTCCTTAAAAACAACTCTGTCCGGAAAGTGCTACTATTATCCCTTCTTCCCACAAGAGGAAACAAGTTGAAGCAGGTTAAGAAAATTGTGTCCAGTCACACAGCCAATAAATGAGCAGCTGGGAATTAGCATCCACTGAAAAGAGGAAAAAATAAAGGAGAGGGCATTCACCCAATATTCTTTTGCCTAAAAAGACACAAATTAAGCACATTTAAAAAATTTAAGTTAAAAAAAAAAAAGAACCTTATCCTTACATCTAAGAGATAAGCTGCAATTAATAAGTTTGGAGGAGCAGAGTGATAAGGAAAAAAAGAGTGATATAGAAAATGGATACCATTTTTAGGGGTTTTGTTGTTCAGTCGCTCAGTCATGTCTGACTCTTTGCAACCCCATGGACTGCAGCACGCCAGGCTTCCCTGTCCATCACCAACTCCTGGAACTTGCTCAAACTCATGTCGATCAAGTCAGTGATGCCGTCCAACCATTTCATCCTCTGTTGTCCCCTTCTCCTCCTGCCTTCAATCTTTCCCAGCCTCAGGGTCTTTTCTAATTTTCAGAGGAGAGAGAGTTAAAAGAATTCTGCTGGGGCAGGGGGTGCAGAGGGTTGAGGAGGGAAGCTAAGTTTGGAGACAAAAAGTGAAGAGGGGAAAGGGAGAACGTGAGAGAAGGGAGGAAGAAATATTAAAGAGTGGGACAATGTAATTTATGTGACTGTCATATTGGAATGTATTGGTTTCAACAAAATGATAGTCTGTGGTGGCATGACATAGGCAAATATGCTTTCAAATGAGTCAGAGTCAATTGTGACTCAGTTAAAGACCTTTCAATAGTTTTCCATCTTTGTTGCATAGAGATGCTGCTGCCTCTCTAGGACCTGAGGCTGCTGTTCCTTGTTCCTCAGGCTCAGACCCCTGAGGCCTCTCATGGGGGAACATCTCATGATTCACTATCTGAAATATGTGTTTGGGGTACACCATGGCCCCCAGAGTGCAACCCAGGGACTTCATTTTGTGCTTAAAGGAAGAAGCAGCCAATAGCGGGGGAAACTCGAGCCTGTTTGTCTTGACTGAGAGCCTGTGAGCCAGTCTCTTCCTAAAAGATTTTCAGAAGAAGCCTTAAGTTTGCTGGACATTTGCCTCATGTGCTAGTGTAGAAATTAACCCCATGCACAGACACACTCGAGGGGCTGCTGTCTCTCTACACCCTGCCCACCTGCACCCAAACCCCAGAACCATCCAGGTGGGGGAGGTGAGCCGTTAGGAGAGGCCGCTCCCCAGTATTAATGATGAGTCCTCCTCCTGCGCTCTGTCCTTTTCATTAAAACATTCATTGTAAATGAATGACGCATCTTCAAGTCAGCATTTTTTATATCAAGGTTACATTGGTGCCTAAATGATTGATCCTGCCTGGTAAATGGCTATCACGAAACTAGGAAGCTGAGTTCTCTGTGGGCCTCCAGCTCACTGCTCTAGGTGACCTTGGGCAAGTCCCCACCAGGGCCCAAATTCCTCAACTTTACAGAGTAAGTCAGATGACCTGACCCTTCCAGCCACAAACTTCCATTACCCTGCTCACCTGCCGCCTCACAGCAGGGGCAAAACTGGAGTTTAAAAGAATCGATCCTGGATTCTGACCAACGCATGAGCCCACCCAAGATTGACCAGTTCACACTTATGCGTCGGAACGCACATTTCCATGTGCCTTTATCTCACATCCCATATGCAGGCTAAGGAAGGCATATCTCACAAACAGGAGAGAGCGAGAAAAACAGTTTTTATCACTGCATGGGACTCCCAGGGAACATCCAAGGACAAGTTGATGATAAGGAGGTAGAATAATCCATCCTTTACCTAAAATATGACCGAACTGCTCAATATCTATAGACTCTGTTATTATTTTTAAAAGGGCAAAAAAAAAATTGAACTGATGAGTTAATATTCAATTGTTGAGCAATCACAAAGAAACCCAGGGAATATTGAGAATGATTAAACATCCAAATGGTGGACCACTCTGAAACTGTCACATCTAATAACCAACTCGTAATGCATCTGACAGAATGTGGTCCACTGGAGAAGGGAATGGCAAACCACTTCAGCATTCTTGCCTTGAGAACCCCATGAACAGTATGAAAAGGCAAAATGATAGGATATTGAAAGAGAAACTCCCCAGGTCGGTAGGTGCCCAATATGCTACTGGAGATCAGTGGAGAAATAACTCCAGAAAGAATGAAGGGATGGAGCCAAAGTAAAAACAATACCCAGCTGTGGATGTGACTGGTGATAGAAACAAGGTCCGATGCTGTAAAGAGCAATATTGCATAGGAACCTGGAATGTTAGGTCCATGAATCAAGGCAAATTGGAAGTGGTAAAACAGGAAATGGCAAGAGTAAACGTCGACATTCTAGGAATCAGTGAACTAAAATGGACTGGAACGGGTGAATTTAACTCAGATGATCATTATATCTACTACTGTGGGCAGGAATCCCTTAGAAGAAATGGAGTAGCCATCATGGTCAACAAAAGAGTCCGAAATGCAGTACTTGGATGCAATCTCAAAAACAACAGAATGATCTCTGTTCGTTTCCAAGGCAAACCATTCAATATCATGGTAATCCAACTCTATGCCCCAACCAGTAACACTGAAGAAGCTGAAGTTGAACTGTTCTATGAAGACCTACAAGACCTTCTAGAACTAACACCCAAAAAAGATGTCCTTTTCATTATAGGGAACTGGAATGCAAAAGTAGGAACTCAGGAAACACCTGGAGTAACAGGCAAATTTGGTCTTGGAGTACGAAATGAAGCAGGGCAAAGGCTAATAGAGTTTTGCCAAGAGAATGCACTGGTCATAACAACAACACAAGAGAAGACTCTACACATGGACATCACCAGACGGTCAAGACCGAAATTAGACTGATTATATTCTTTGCAGCCAAAGATGGAGAAGCTCTATACAGTCAGCAAAAACAAGACCGGGAGCTGACTGTGGCTCAGATCATGAAATCCTTATTGCCAAATTCAAACTTAAATTGAAGAAAGTAGGGAAAACCACTAGACCATTCAGGTATGACCTAAATCAAATTCCTTATAATTATACAGTGGAAGTGAGAAATAGATTTAAGGGACTAGATCTGATAGACAGAGTGCCTGATGAACTATGGATGGAGGTTCATGACATTGTACAGGAGACAGGGATCAAGACCATCCCCATGGAGAAGAAATGCAAAAAAGCAAAATGGCTGTCTGAGAAAGCCTTACAAATAGCTGTGAAAAGAAGAGAAGCAAAAAGCAAAGGAGAAAAGGAAAGATATACCCATTTGAATGCAGAGTTCCAAAGAATAGCAAGGAGAGATAAGAAAGTCTTCCTCAGCTATGAATGCAAAGAAATAGAGGAAAACAACAGAATGGGAAAGACTAGAGATCTCTTCAAGAAAATTAGAAGATACAAAGGGAACATTTCATGCAAAGATGGGCTCGATAAAGGACAGAAATTGTATGGACCTAACAGAAGCAGAAGATATTAAGAAGAGGTGGCCAAAAATACACAGAAGAATTGTACAAAAAAAAACTTCATGACCCAGATAATCATGATGGTGTGATCACTCACCTAGAGCCAGATATCCTGGAATGTGAAGTCAAGTGGGCCTTAGAAAGCATCAGTATGAACAAAGCTAGTGGAGGTGATGGAATTCCAGTTGAGCTATTTCAAATCCTGAAAGATGATGCTGTGAAAGTGCTGCACTCAATATGCCAGCAAATTTGGAAAACTCAGCAGTGGCCACAGGACTGGAAAAGGTCAGTTTTCATTCCAATCGAAAAGAAAGCCAATGCCAAAGAATGCTCAAACTACTGCACAATTGCACTCATCTCACACGCTACTAAAGTGATGCTCAAAATTCTCCAAGCCAGGCTCCAGCAATACGTGAACCGTGAACTTCCAGATGTTCAAGCTGGTTTTAGAAAAGGCAGAGGAACCAGACATCAGCTTGTCAACATCTGTTGGATCATCAAAAAAGCAAGAGAGTTCCAGAAAAATATCTATTTCTGCTTTATTGACTATGCCAAAGTCTTTGACTGTGTGGATCACAATAAATTGTGGAAAATTCTGAAAGAGATGGGAATACCAGACCACCTGACCTGCCTCTTGAGAAACCTATATGCAGGTCAGGAAGCAATAGTTAGAACTGGACATGGAACAACAGACTGGTTCCAAATCGGGGAAGGAGTATGTTAAGGCTGTATATCATCACCCTGCTTATTTAACTTACATGCAGAGTACATCATGAGAAACGCTGGGCTGGAAGAAACACAAGCTGGAATCAAGATTGCCGGGAGAAATATCAATAACCTGACATATGCAGATGACACCACCCTTATGGCAGAAAGTGAAGAGGAACTAAAAAGCCTCCTGATAAAAGTGAAAGAGGAGAGTGAAAAGTTGGCTTGAAGCTCAACATTCAGAAAATGAAGATCATGGCATCTGGTCCCATCACTTCATGGGAAATAGATGGGCAAACAGTGGAAACAGTGTCAGACTATTTTTCTGGGCTCCAAAATCACTGCAGATAGTGATTGCAGTGAAATTAAATGATTTTAAAAGATACTTACTCCTTGGAAGGAAAGTTATGACCAACCTAGACAGCATATTGAAAACCAGAGACATTACTTTGCCAGCAAAGGTCTGTCTAGTCAAGACTATGGTTTTTCCTGTGGTCATGTATGGATGTGAGAGTTGGACTGTGAAGAAATCTGAGTGCTGAAGAATTGATGCTTTTGAACTGTGGTGTTGGAGAAGACTCTTGAGAGTCCCTTGGACTGCAAGGAGATCCAACCAGTCCATCCTAAAGGAAATCAGCCCTGGGTGTTCTTTGGAAGGACTGATGCTGAAGCTGAAACTCCAGTACTTTGGCCACCTCATGCAAAGAGTTGACTCATTGGAAAAGACCCTGATGCTGGGAGGGATTGGGGGCAGGAGGAGAAGGGGATGACAGAGGATGGGATGGCTGGATGGCATCACAGACTAGATGGACATGAGTTTGGGTGAACTCCAGGAGTTGGTGATGGACAGGGAGGCCTAGCGTGCTGCAATTCATGGGGTTGCAAAGAGTCGGACACGACTGAGTGACTGACTGAACTGAACTGAACTGAATGCATCAATCTCTGTTGCACTTCAGAGCCTCAAATCCTACCTTGGGTCCATACTTTCTTCCTTTTCTCTAGTCTGTCCTTGTGTTTCTGAATTACTTATTCCCAGGATTTTTAATTAAAGAAGCCCAGGCATGAATAAATTTATTAATAATATCAGTGTCTCCTTTGAGGACTGTCAGGTGATGAAGCCACAGCAACACCAACGATGTGCATATATTTGGTGTCTAAGTGAGTACAGGATCTTAAATTCAATTGTTAATACAAGAGATTTATCACAGTTGATCAGTTCAGTCAGTTCAGTGGCTCAGTTGTGTCCTACTCTTTGCGACTCCATGGACTGCAGCACGCCAGGCCTCCCTGTCCATCATCAAGTCCTGGAGTTTACTCAGACTTGTGTCCACTGAGTCAGTGATGCCATCCAACCATCTCATCCTCTGTTGTTCCCTTCTCCGGCCTTCAGTCTTTCCCAGTATGAGGGTCTTTTCAAATGAGTCAGCTCTTCACATCAGGTGGCCTAAGTGTTGGAGTTTCAGCTTCAACCTCACTTCTTCCAATGACTATTCAGGACCGATTTCCTTTAGGATGGACTGGTTAGATCTCCTTGCTGTCCAAGTGAGTCTCAAGAGTCTTTTCCAACACCACAGTTGATAATCACCATTTATAAAAAGGAAAGATAACAAACAGCGACTACATCTACTTGCTTACGTTAGGTCCTAAAAAAGCAAAACGAACAAAAAGATCTGTTCCTTAGTGTCCATGTTAATATTTACCTCTTCCTCTTGCAGGCTGGGGTCAGTGCAACAAGGGTCAGAACCTCATGTTCTGAAAGTCTCCTCTCTCTCCCCGCCTTCTCTCTCCTCCTCTCTCCTCATTATGTCCCATTCCCACTGAGCTACTTAATCATGGCCCCTGGAGCATGAAGTGTCCTCTTCTCTGTATCTCTGAACATGCCCTTCCCTCTGGCGAAAACTCTTCCTTTCCTGTCCAAGGAAGGTTGTCTCCTTCCAGAAAGACCTAAGGCCCCCTGCCATCTCCTAGGGGGATTCTGGGTTCATCCTTTGGATCACTTGCAGTCTGCCACTCCCTCCAAGCACCAGGTTTTCATCATCTTTGGTCAACAGACAAAATGGGAGTCCCTTTGTCACCTCTTCAGTCAGTTCAGTTGCTCAGTCGTGTCCAACTCTTTGCGATGGCATGGACTGCAGCGTGCCAGGCCTCCCTGTCCATCACCAACTCCCAGAGTTTGCTCCAACTCATGTCCATCCTGTTCGTGATGCCATCCAACCATCTCATCCTCTGTCATCCCCTTTTCCTCCCGCCTTCAATCTTCCCCAGCATCAGGGTCTTTTCAAATGAGTCAGTTCTTTGCATCAGGTGGCCAAAGTACTGGAGTTTCAGCTTCAGCATCAGTCCTTCCAATGAATATTCATGACTGATTTCCTTTAGGATGGACTGGTTGGATCTCCTTGCAGTCCAAGGGACTCTCAAGAGTCTTCTCCAACATCACAGTTCAAAAGCATCAATTCTTCGGCGCTCAGCTTTCTTTATAGTCCAACTCTCACATCCATACATGACCACTGGATCTCTTAGACACACTCTAACCTCCAAAGAGCTCTCAGTTTCCTTGTCCTTGATCACCTCCTCCGCCTGCTCCCTTCTCTCCATAACCTTTCCCCACGAGCCCTCTGGAACTTCATTCCATGATAAACTATATCTTGCCCACAACCATGTCACAGTGGGTCTCCCCTTCACCTCTTCGGGCTAAACGAGTCCCAGCTCATCACTGCAAGGCCACCACTCCTCCCCTGTCACCTTCCCAAGGAGATGCCATTCATGCAGACTGGACCCAAGAGCGGGAGGAGAACCACACTGTCGGCTCCCAGTGACAGCTTACCCATTCATGCTGATGCGGAACTAGCCTGTATACTGTCCTCTGTCAATGTCAGATGCCAACCCGCATCATTCTTCGTCCTCATTCAAGAAGCCTTTGGCACCTTGCTCAATCTTCCTGTCCACCCCTAGTCCTGCCATTGTCCTGAGTAGCTTCAGTCTTAGTTCTTTGCTCTCAAAAGAGAATCCGCTCCACGGCATTTAGGCTGCCCTTCCCTTGGCCACCCCCTGGACCTTGCCATCACCCTGAATTGTTCTACCTATGACATCTTAAATCTGATAGCTTACTGTGATCAAAAGACACCATTTTTCACTCCAGCCATCATCATCACATCTGTATTTTATTTCAGCAAAACCTTCTGTATCTCAACTCCTCTGCTTTTTCCTTCTCTGTCAACCCAAGCCTGGTTTCACTTCCTCCCTGTCAAATCCCTCCCTTCCTGGGTTTCCCTAGCAAACCGAGACTCCATAACACATCACATCACTGTCTTACAGATATCCTCGCTCTCCTCTCTTGGCTTCAGGAACACTCTTAATTTCCCTCCCCTAAATCCCCTTTTCAATATGTCTTTCTCCTTTCCCTTAAGTGTCAGTTTTCTTGAATGCCTATTGGATTCTTCCCACTCTCCCCTGATAATCTCATGTACACTGCTTGCCTATTTCTGGCAATTAATTTTTTTGTCTAAGATTCCAAGTCATTTGCTTTGCAGTTTCTTTTCACAAGGAGACTACACAAAATTGGCCTGTATGCAGGTCAAGAAGCAACAGTTAGAACCGGACATGGAACAACAGACTGGTTCCAAACTGGGAAAGGAGTACATCAAGGCTGTATATTGTCACCCTGATTATTTAACTTACGTGCAGAGTACATCATGTGAAATGCCAGGCTGAATGAAGTACAAGCTGGAATTAAGATTTCCAGGAGAAATATCAATAACCTCAGATATGCAGATGACACCATCCTATGGCAGAAAGTGAAAAGGAACTAAAGAGCTTCTTGATGAAGGTGAAAGAGGAGAGTGAAAAGCTGGCTTAAAACTCAACATTCAAAAAACAAAGATCATGGCATCTGGTCTCATCACTTCATGGCAAATAGATGGGGAAACAATGAAAACAGTGACAGACTTTATTTTCTTGGGCTCCAAAATCACTGCTGACGGTCACATGAAATTAAAAGACACTTGCTCCTTGAAAGAAAAGCAATGACAAACCTAGAAAGCATATTAAAAAGCAGAGACATTACTTTGCTGACAAAGGTCCATATAGTCAAAGCTATGGTTTTTCCAGTAGTCACATGGTTTTTCCAATAATCCAGAGATTATTCCATGCTTGTGCCAAACATTTTAAAATATTATAGTTTCTTTTATTGAAATATATTATATCCAGATTTTGTTTATGAAGTTTACTTGTACGGAATTCAATCCTATTGAGTCAGTTCTCAACTTTCTTTTTTGCTTTTAGAAACAAGAGTGACACCAAGTTTTAAAACTCCTATTTTTCAAATTCAGATCACTGCAATATTTTGTGAAAAATCTATAAGATCTTGAATTTTTTTCAGCCATAGAGCCTTCAATGGAAACTAAAACTTTAAAACCTGGGAAAAGATGGTATTTTTTACCATACATCCCTATGCGTGCATGCTCAGTCACTCATTCATGTCCAACTCTTTGGAACCCCATGGACTGTAATCCACCAGGCCCCTCTGTCCATGGAATGGGTTGCCATTTCCTACCCCAGGGGATCTTCCCAACTCAGGGACCAAAACCCGAATCTCTTGCATCTCCTGCACTGGCAAGTGGATTCTTTACCATTGTGCCACCTGGTAATCCCCAATACATCCCTATAATATGCCATAGTTTGAAGATATCAATTGATCACAGTCTTGGCCTCTGCTGATCTAAATCCAGCCATCGGCTTCAATAAAGAGACAGCTCTTGGCCTCTCATTTCATAGGAAAATACAGCAGTACGTCCTCTAAATTTAAATACATATTCAAATTGTTCCCAAAGAAAAGTTACTAGGAAAGTTTTTCCTGCTGAGAGGCAGTGGAAGTCCACCGGAAGTCTGCCTGAAGCTTAGTATTTATCCTTAGACTGGTTTGAAAAAGGATTTGAGTAACCTAAGAGATTAGCAAAGAGGTCATAATTAGGGGCTTCCCAGGTGGCTCAGTGGTAAAGAACCTGCCTGCAATGCAGGAGGCTTAGAAGACTCAGGTTCGATCCCCTGGAGAAGGAAATGGCAACCCACTCCAGTACTCTTGCCTGGAAAATTCCATGGACAGAGGAGCCTGGTGGGCTACAGTCCATGGGGTGGCAACAAATTGGGCCATGACTTAGCGACTAAACAACAGCAAAGATAAGTAGACAAGTTCTTCACCTTTACTAAAGCAGATTCAATTTCCAAAGCTCACTTGCAAAAGGAAAAACTTATGTGACTTTCTTTTGCAGAAACGTGAAAACCAAGAAAGGCTCTTGCTCAGCAAAGGAGGGGCATAGACAGTGAAGGGGCACAGACTCCTTTCCCAGGGCAGCCCCACATGGGCTCGTCCTGGCGCTGGAGCACAAGCCAGGCCGCCCCGCTGCCGGCACGCCCTCAGAGCCAGTCAGTTGGGCTGGAGCAGGCGGCCTGGTGTTCCTGGGCACACTCAGGAAACATCCTCCCAGGAGAGGATGCTCCAGGGGAGACATACCGCACTTTCAACAGGCAGTGATGTTGAGCGCTTACTATGTATCAGGCACGGTGTGAGACATGAAAGGCTGAATAAGGCCGCCTTCTGCCCTTAGCCAGTCCCAAACGAGCCCAAGAAACAGGCAGTTGAGTCACAATTGAACTGGGTTTCCTCCAAACTTCCAGAGCCAGGGAGCAAACCCCAATCTTTCCTTCCAAAGCTCGCTGTTCTAAGAACTGGCAAAGGTTTGGAAAGAGCTGCATTCTTTAGATACATAATGTCCTAATTAGTGGCTATCCTCCAAGGCCAAACAAAGCAGCCTGGGAGCAGACTTCAAAGCCACTCATCTGATGACAGATCAGGCCACAGAATGACTTGAAATGAGAATAAGCCCTGGCTGAGCTACATTTTGCTAGCATTCCAATTATCACCGCTGCTGGCATGCCCGATTTATTCACTCAGAAGAGCTTTCTTCTCTTTGTCATCCCACAGCAAGATAAACTGTTCTTCCGTAGACCCCAAAGTGAAATATTAACAAAATCAATAATTAAAAGATGTGTGTAAATTTGACCCTGAAAAATACCATTCTCCTTGAATTCAGGAAGAGAGCTTTTAAAAGCTAGAAACCTGTGAAACTGAGTCATTATATCCCAAAATATGCTTTACTATACCAAGTTAAAAGTAAGCTGGTCTTTTAAAAAATCCAGATATTCTAAAAATATAATCTCTTTTAAACTCATTGTCCTTGCCCCTGGCAGTTTGCATGTTTTTCCTATTTCTTGATGACATATTGCTAATTATTTTCATTTAATTAGCAACATTACCTTTATACATGTGACTCATGTAATTTTCTTAAATTATATCATGGTTTACCATCCTGGCTCACATATAAATATAGAATTGTGTATAATAGTAGCCACTTTTTTATATCAAAGAAATAATTTTCAAATAATTTCTGGAGAATTGTGTGCTTCAAACCCATTCCTCTGGTTCCTTTCACTAAAGCTCTCTTAAAATTCAATATATTCCATTCATAGATTCTTCATTGAAATTGAGGTGTTAGGTCTCCCTCAAGCTTATTCTAGGTTTAGGGTCACAGCACTGTTAAAACAAGTTGATTATTTATAAGTTAAACTAAAGCCCTGAACATCTGTTGTTCAGTCATTCAGTCATGTCTGACTCCTTGCAACCCCGTGGACTGCAGCACACCAGGCTTCCCTGCCCTTCACCATCTATCGGAGCTTCCTCAAACTCATGTCCATCAGGTCGGTGATGCCATCCAACCATCTTATCCTCTGTCATCCCCTTCTCCTCCCACCTTCAATCTTTTCCAGCATCAGGGTCTTTTTTAATGAGTCAGCTCTTCACATCAGGTGGCCAAAGTATTAGAACTTCAGCTTCAACCCTGAACATAACTTTACAATTTTCCAATCATCATTAAATAAGAACTGGAAACCACGTGGGTTATCTTGGGCAACATACAAATGTCAGCTGACTTGGTTTAAAGCCAGGGTTTGCAAATCCCCAGGGGTCTTAGCAAGGTGGCGGGAGGGCAAGCCAAGGGCTGGACTGCTTCTTGGCTCCACACCTCCGTCAGCCAGAGCAGCTCAGAGTTCGTATCTGTACATCCCATCGGGTGAGTTGTTTCAGATATCCCCCTGCTCGCTTGCTTGCTTGCTTTCACCACCACCCCGCCTTTCTTCTTTTTCTAGGAGGGGTATCGTGTGCATAGGTCCTTCCCTTCTCCTTTTAAGCATTCAGTCTTAAGCCACTGGGTGGACCACAGACAGGGAGGGGTCTGTACAGAGGAGCCTGGTGGGGGTAAGGAGTCAGAGCCAGAGAGGAGAGTGCACTGGGGAGGGTGGTGATGGGGTGAGGAGGGTAGGCAGCCTGGTGCGGTGAGTCGAAGCCCAGAGCGGGCAAGATGTCCACATGCGGGGAGCTGGAGGCTGGCATGGGTGCGTCAGTTGGAGCCGGAGTTCCTAACCCAAGCACACTGAGAAGGAAGGGCGTTCACACAAGGTTAAGGCTTCAGGCCTGGTGTCAAAGCAGGATGGAGGGCGCTCGGTCGGGAGTGGGAGTGACCCAGGGAGGGAATCAGAGCCCACGCAGAGTCAAGTGTCCCTGTGTGTGGATGGCCAAGAATGGGATGGCTAGGCGGGGTGAGGAGGGCATCCTCACAGGTCCCCTGAAAAAAAGCAGGTCACCAAAGACCACATAATGTATGACCTGATTTGTGAAATGCCCACACAAGGCAAATCTATACACAGAAAAGTAGGTTAGTGGTTGTCTCGGGCTGGGGAGATTGAGGAGTAAAAGGGGAGTGATCGCTAATGTGTGCAGGGCAACTTTTGAAGTGATGAAAATGTTCTGGAAATGGTGGTGATGGTTTTAAGATTATAACAAAAACCACTGAACAGTATAACTTCAGCTTAATTTTTTAATTGTATGCTTTAAATGGATGAACTCTATGGTAAGTGAATTATATCTCAATAAAGCTAAAATTAGAGTAAAGCACATTATTTCCTCAAAACATTAAGCTGACTGGAGTGAGTCTGATTAAAGCGATACTGACTACAGTACTCATTTTTCCTTGGTAAACTGTTAGCTAATACCATCAAAGCTTTACAGCAATCATTTCAACTAATGTGAATAATCAAATGTAACAATGGTTTGGATGGTGAAGACAACATAGCATTAGCAATGTCATCAACCAACTTCCACTACCTTTTCTATTACTACTCAATTAAAAGGATAACTTTATCAAGCCAAGCAATTCTGTTGCCAACTTATTTTTGACAAACACTACATTTAGAGTGGATGCAAAGTGCAATACCGTTGGTTAAAAGGCTTAAAAATTCTACTTTCTAGGGTTGAAATTTGGTAGAAGGATATTGTTGCAAAAAAATTTTCTTACTTCAGATGCCAAAGTAATTTTTAAGAAATTTTATATTTTTAAGAGAATGCCATTAAAAATAACCATTATAGAAATGACCCTTAAGTTTAAAGTATAACAGATACTTAATAAATATTGTTGTTCAGTCACAAAGTCACATCAGACTCTACAGCTCCATGGACTGCAGCACACCAGGCTTCTCTGTCCTTCACCATTTTTAGGAGTTTGCTCAAACTCATGCCCCTTGAGTCGGTGATGCCATCCAACCATCTCATCCTCTGCCGTCCCCTTCTCCTCCTGCCTTCAATCTTTCCCAGCATCAGGGTCTTTTCCAATGAGTTGGTTCTTTGCATCAGGTGGCCAAAGTACTGGAGCTTCAGCTTCAACATCAGTCCTTCCAATGAATAGTCAGGGTTGATTTCCTTTAGGATTGACTGGTTTGATCTCCTTGCAGTCCAAGGGACTCTCAAGAGTCTTCTCCAGCATCACAGTTCAAAAGCATCAATTCTTGGGTGCTCAGCCTTCTTTATGATCCAACTCACATCCATACATGACTGCTGGAAAAACCACAGCTTTGACTATATGCACCTTTGTTGGTAAAGTGATGTCTCTGCTTTTTAAATGCTGTTTAGGTTTGTCATAGCTTTTCTTCCAAGGAGCAAGTATCTTTTAATTTCATGACTGCAGTCACCATCTGCAGTCATTTTGGAGCCCCAGAAAATAAAATCTATCACTGTTTCCACTGTTTCCCCATCTACTTGCCACGAAGTGATGAGACCGGATGCTGTGATCTTAGTTTCTTGAATGCTGAGTTTCAAGTCAGAGTTTTCACTCTTTTTTCACCCTCATCAAGAAGCTCTTTAGTTCCTCTTCACTTTCTATTAGAGTGGTGACATCTGCTTATCTGAGGTTGTTGGTATTTCTCCCAACAATCTTGATTCAACCTTGAGCTTCATCCAGCCCAGCATTTCACATGATGTACTCTGTATATAAGTTAAATAAGCAGAGTGACAATATAGTCTTGACATACTCTTTTCCCAATTTTGAACCAGTCCGTTGTTCCAGGTCCAGTTCTAACTGTTGCTTCTTGACCTGCACACAGATTTCTCAGGAGGCAGGTAAGGTGGTCTGGTATTCCCATCTCTTTAAGAATTTCCCACAATTTGGTTGTGACCCACAGAGTCAAAGGCTTCAGCGTAGTCAATGAAGCAGAAGTAGACATTTTTCTCGAATTCCCTTTTTCTATGATCCCACAGATGTTGGAAACTCGATCCCTGGTTCTACTGCCTTTTCTAAATCCAGCTTGTACATCTGGAAGTTCTAGGTTCACGTACTGCCTAGGCCTAGCTTGAAGGACTTTGAGCATTACCTTGCTAGCATGTGAAATGAGTACAACTGTTTGGCATTGCCCTTCCTTGGACTGGAATGAAAACTGAACTTTTACAGTCCAGTGGCCACTGTTGAGTTTTCCAAATTTGCCGGCATATCGAGTGCAGCACTTTAACAATGTCACCTGTTAGGATTTGAAATAGCTCAGTTGGAATTCCATTACCTCCACTAGTTTTGTTCATAGTAACGCTTCTTAAGGCCCACTTGATTTCACACTCCAGGATGTTTGGCTCTAGGTGAGTGACCACACCTTCGTGGTCACCTGGGTCATTAAGATCTTTTTTTGTGTAGTTCTGTGCATTTTAGGCACCTCTTCTTAATCTCTTCTGCTTCTATTAGGTCCTTGCTGGTTTTGTCTTTTATTGTACCCATCTTTGCATGAAATGTTCCCTTAGTATCTCCAGCTCTTTTGAAGAGATATCTAGTCTTTCCCATTCTATTATTTTTCCTCTATTTCTTTGCATTGTTCACTTAAGACTTTATCTCTTCTTGCTATTTTCTGGAATTCTGCATTCAGTTGGGTATTTCCTTTCTCCTTTGCCTTTCGCATCTCTTCTTTCCTCATTTTTTTTTTTTTTTTTTGAGATGGTTTTGGCCACTGCCTCCTGTACAATGTTACAAACTTGTATCCATAGTTCTTCAGGTACCCTACCAGATCTAATCCCTTGAATCTATTCATCACCTCCACTGTATAACCATAAGGGATTTGATTTAGCTCGTATCTCAGTGGTATTTATTTAACATTTAATACATGTTGAATGATTCTAATTTAGCTTTTAAATAAAAACTTTGGTCACTACCAATAAACACAATTTCATGTACTTTCATCCTAGTCATTACTATTCAATTTATCTTCTACAATGTACAGCAATCTAGTGTATTTGTAGATAACTAATACTTTACTGTATAAGGCAAAAACATGTATTTAAGAACAAGTTAGAGAAAGAAGACTGCAGCTCAACTACTGGAATCGTTCAGGAATAATGGTATAGTTCAAAACTACCTGTTTATAAGAATTTCAGCATAAAAGACATAAACATTTGATTTTGTACAAAACTGGCCATTTTATGTACCTGACCCAAAGGCATGAACTCCTGTATTAAGGTGTATTCAATTTAACGTTTTTCTTTGGCATCTATGGGATTTTGTTTCCTTTATGCCAACAGTTATCAATTTCATTAATGTACTGGGGATCCAGTACAGTCCAAGTAAGTTTCATTAAAAAGAACAGGATGAGAAATTGGGACCAAAATGATTTCAGGTTTATAAGTAAAATTCTTAAGTTTTACAAAAAACACAGAAAAAAGTCTGGAAGAAAACAGTCTGGATTCTACTTGCAGGTAAATTCCATGAAAAAGAGGCAATTTCTGTTTACTGCTTTACTCCTAGTGCCTAGAATAATGCCTGAACCACAGAACAGCGGGCCCCACCCTTTCTGGCACCAGGGACGGACCAGTGTCATGAAGACCATTTTTCCACAGATCAGGGTACAGGGTGGGGTGGGGACATGGTTTCTGTATGATTCAAAAGTATTACACTGACTGTGCACTTTATTTCTATTATATCAGTTGCACCTTAGATCATCAGGTATTAGATCCCGGAGGCTGGAGACCCCTGACATTGAAGACACTCACAGCTCTTGAAATGAGGTAAAATATGCATAATGTCTCCGTTAACCTTAGCAAGGGATAAAAAATCGTCAAGTTACAACATGCACAGAACAGAAGATAAAGTTGTAAAATACTTTTTATTGTAAAAACAGAGTCAATAGAGGTTGCCAACATAAATGTTATCTCAGAACATTTCCCCTTGGTTCTTGAATTTGCTAGGTTTCTAGGTACCACCAACTCTCCATCAGCACATGTCAGGTTTTATGGTTCTTTTCAGATACGTTTATTGATTATGTGTAAATATTGCTTAGAAACAAAAGTCCATATGATATTAAAACAAACAAAATGCCTGCTGTGCCTTTCTTTCACATTTCCTACAGGGAGACCTATCTCAGGCACTTTCACAATTTAAAAGTTAAGTTAGTGCCTTAACCAAACCAAAGAATCCCCTGTCACAAATTATTAAATCAAACCTCTCATGACATTTGCCATACATCCAGATTTAAAGATTTTAAAACAAAAGAATTTAGAATTTAAAACAAACTTCAGGCTGATTTTTCGTATTTGAAAGATTATTTGCAGCATACAAATGGAGAGAGTAGTGCAAAACGCATCAAGTTTTATATGATAAATATACTTTCAACCTAATGGCTGCCTCAAAAGCAAAGAGTGAAAAATTACCCCTTCTCAAAAGCAATCTAGACGGACTCAATAAAGTTCACAATTTAGAAAGATCAACTGCTGCTCTACTCCCATAGATTGCAAAATGATTTCAGAAACATATTAAAACATACAATTGTTTTACAAAAATAGAAATATTGTTTGGGACTTTACAAAATTTTATAAAATATAACACTATATTTGTAAATTCGAGATAGTTTCACACTGAAATAGAAAATACTTCCACAGATATGAAGTCTATCAAACTTAACTGGTCTGTACTGACCATCCTCCTACATTATTTCTTCCAAATCTTTATCTGTGCTCTAGCATGAGATTTTTTTAAAGAGATTGTTTATATTTTGAGAAATTGTATAAGATTTTTCATTCTAGAAACAATGTTAAAGCAGATGAATTTATACCTTAAAAATATGTCAGTGGATAAAATGCAATAACCATTTGTCCTTGGTAAATTTCAAACCAAACTCCTAAGAATGACAATTATAATTTGGTACCTATAAAAAGTAAAAATATAATCACAATAATGTTTTATGAAAAAATATTCATACAGAATGAAGGACCTCAAAATTTAGTTACCTGTAGCTGTCAAATGAGAAGTATTTCCTAATTACACCCATCTATAACATTCACTTTATTACCTCAGAAAGCACCAGTGTAGTTTTAAAACAAACTAGAAAGTGAGAAGGTAGGGGCTTATTTCATGCAACAGTGCTATTATGATAAGGCACCACCTGGTATATGAAAAAGTATTTCCAAAACATGTATTTCTGTTACTGATATCTTAACCTTTAGATAGGATGGTTAGAAAAAAGCTAATAACATAATTCACTAACCATATCTTACTCCTTTCTCCATCCTTTGCTTTTAGTTTTTCCATATAACAGAACATATAATAAACAACAATGCAGCACATGATATGTTAAATATCTCTTCCCAACCATCCAAGATAGTAGTCTAGGATTAAAACAAGAAACCAAACATTTGTCTGATACATTTGCAATAGTCTGTCCCTGTAGAAGAATAGGGAGCTGGGGGAGGTGAGGGGAGGTGGCGGGGGGAGGGCGATGATAACAGGACCTATTTTCTATAGAGTATACTGAGGCACATAGGTTGAAAGTTTCTCAGGCAAATTCATGGCAAGAGCAAAACTGAGAGAAAGCTCAGAATTTTACATTCCCCCAGAGCTGATTTCTCAGATAGTCACACCCAATTAAATATTTATATATGCCCTTAGTCACTGCTATCATCATCATCGTCATCATCAGATACATCATTTAAAGGAGGCTTCAACGACTGACTGTAAGAGTCCGATCTAGCAGGCTGGCACGTGGCCATGTCCCCAGTAGAAAGCAGGTCATAGCAGAAGTCACAAATCCGCACAGGCTTAGAGGACTGGCTGGGAAGAAGAAATCTCTTTTCAGAGCAGGGCCCACAGACAACAAAACCACATTTGCGGCAATGGTGACGACGATTAACAGGTGTGAATTTTGCTTTCTGACAACGCATACATACAGTTGCCTCAGAGTCAGGAACCCAGACGGCAGCATGTTCATTACTGGGTGTCTTCCCACTTTTGGAGAGTAAATCAGTGACACACTTATTTATATGATTCATCCATTCTGACTTCTCAGTGGCAGTGGCAGCATAAACTGCAAATGATTTCGTTGGTGTCTTGATCAGCCATCCATTCCTCAAGTCTCCCTCATCTTTGATGGAATCAATTGTGACATTTTCCAGGGGAATAATATGTTGTTTGTTATATTTTTTCTTCTGGATGACAATATTGCCATATACAAGAATATCATTAAATAAGAAAAACTGCCTTGCTTTGGGCTTTTTTCTGCACAACTTAGTCAATACGCCTTCGCCAATAAGAACACGTCCAGGTATAGTTAAGGGTTGGCCAGCTGCTCCAAAACAGTTTTCTACTATATTTATACGTCTAGTATTTGCTTCACTGTTTGCCAAGCGATCCACCATCTTTTGCTAATAGCCTTAAAAAAGAGAGAGAGAGGAATCAGCACATACAAATTATAAATGCATGTAAGTTTTTAAAAGTGACACCATCTAAATTTAATCTTACAAATCATTGCTTTTACCCCAAAGCAAAGTTCTCCAATTGTTTCTAAAATAATCACTAAGCACACCAAAAGAGGTAATCTCTCTCAATTTTCATAATCATCAAAAGCACTTATTAACCATCTCTATATAGTACCATACTAGTTAAGAGGATATTTATGAAAGAATAAACTTCTTACAGATGTAAAACAACAAATAATTAGAAAATTAATAAGTCATCAGTTCCATAAAATTTAATCTCAGAGGTATTCTGAACAAGAGGGTCAAATATTATATTAATATAAACTAAGAGAAATGACTAATTTTTCCAGTAAGCTCTTACCACTGAGCTGAAGCCTCAGTTCTCTCACCTGGATTACCAGAATGGTTTCCCAACACATCTCACTGCCTGAGGTCTTGCCCCTTAATCAGTCTTCAGGCAATAATTTCACAAATGCAAATCTGATCATGCCATTACTCAAAATTACTTCCCTTACCCTATAAAATGCAGATCTTTAGTATGGCATTTAAAGCCCTTCATTATCTGGTTCTTGGTTATCTTCCCAGACTCATCCTAAGTCACTCTTTACCTCAAATCCTATGTTCTAAGAAAACCCTATCAATGGCAGTCCACTTCAACCACCCGTATCTTCTCTCACGCTGTTGCATCCTTTACCATTCACTACCCCCAGCTAACTCTTACTGTCCTTCCAAACTCAGGTTAGGTTTCATACCTACTCCAGGAAGCCTTCCTTAAACTCAGTTAGACTGAACACCTGCCTCTGTGCTCTTCATATTCCCTGTACCTTCTGGACTCACTCTTGTGGAAGGACTGAAATCTGTCTTCTCCACAGGCTGCAATGGAAACTAAAGGGCAGAGATCATCTGATATCTACCTTTGAAACTCACATCACCTGTCACAGCAAAAGTGCTTAAAAATGTTGACAAGAACATCTTAGCAATATGCAAAACCCATATTAATTTAATTTTAAATGAGCATAGATTTAAGCTCTATATCTAATTTTTCCCCCAATCTTGGGTCCTTATAAAGACTTCTTGCCTTCCACAAGAATGGACTCTGCCCCCGAAAGTTATTCCCAAGAATTAATGACAATGCATGGCTCCAAATTGTGATGGCCTCTCTTTCTAATTAGGGCAAATCTGCCAGCCAATTAACACAAGTGCATCACATAAATAAAAAACAGTAAACATACAAAGAGGCTTGATTCCATTTATAATTAAGTCAGCAAATAAAACATTAGGATATATTTTCATTCAGCAGATTAATACAATTATTTAAATTTCTTAGGAAGCAGTTCTATTACGGATATAGGGACAGTTACCCTCATATACTACAGAAAACATGTGCACCTGTAGGTCCAGGCGCTTAAAAGAAAACTGACTTGAGGGCATAAAGATATGTACAAGGGTATTCAATGCAGCACTGTAACAGAAAAAAGGAAAAGCTCCAACGTTTTAAAAAAGGAACTGGTTGAACAATTAATATGCTAAATATCTGTTAAGAATATGACAGATCTAAATACAGTGATATGGGAAAATGTTCAAGATATTTAGGTGGGGAAAGCTGAACATAATGATCTCATTTTTGTTTCAAATATATACCAAATTTCATCAAATCTAAGATCCTATTGATTTTTAAGATAACAGTCTCATTTTATGTGCTATTGAGAATGAAAAATGCTGCCAATTAAATCACAGTAAACTCCTGATTATAAGAATCCCAATTTTAAAGACACAAAATATAGTAAAACCTGTTCATCTTTAGACTCAAATATGATATAAGCGCATAATCATAGACACTAGTTAAGTATGTAAAATTAGAAAACTATATACTATAATATCCACAATGGTTATTTAGCTCTGGGAAGTATAATTATGGATAATTTTTCATAATTTACATTATAGTCAAACACTCAACAAGTGTTTGTTAGGCACGGCTTTAGGTACAGGAAAAAAAAAAATCTAAATAACACAGGCAAGGTCCCCACTTTTCAAGGCTTACCTCCTAGTTGGTGAGGAGGTAAACAGGAAAAAAAAAAACAAAAATCAAGAAAATTTGTGCAGTGGTTTTCACATTTATTATTTTCCTATTTTAACTGTCTCAAACTCCTGTGAAATAACTAGAGAAGTTTTTCTCTCCCAAAGAAGCATCTAGTAATATTAGCTGAAATGTGACCTGAAGGCATGAAGAGAGAGATTCAGGCAAACAGTCTGGAATAACTACTCACTGGGAGCCCAAGCAAGAGCTAAGCACTTCACATGCGTTGCTATACTTCCTACCCAGAACAACTTTATAATAGAATATGCACTATTAGCTCCATTTTACAGATGAGCAAATGGACACAAAGGAGTTAAGTACCATGCTCATGGGTGTCACAGAACCGGGGCTCAAAGCTGATTCCCCTGTGCTGTAACTAATATATTACGGCACACTAATTATTCCTTAAGGCTCCACTGACTCTACAAGAACTAAAAAAGTTACTGCTAGCCTCTGGATCCTCACAGTAAACCCTAAACCTACTGAGGATAAAAGAATACTAATTTGAGAAAATAACCTGAAAGGATAGGTCATCATTATTTATTTGGCCAGTCTTCTGATTTTGCAATGTATGAAGCCTGAATCTCTGTTCATAAACCTCTTCCCCTGTTTAAAAATTATGCAATGAAAGTGCAGTTTAGGGCATTAACTGTTACTTGGCTAGAACAAATAGCTTTCAAAGTTTGACAGTGACACTGATATGAAATCTATTTCATATTGCAGTGTTACAAACATATATAATTCAACTATGTATGATGCATTCTGCTGCTGCTGCTAAGTCGCTTCAGTCGTGTCCGACTCTGTGCGACCCCATAGACGGCAGCCCACCAGGCTCTGCCCTCCCTGGGATTCTCCAGGCAAGAACACTGGAGTGGGTCGCCATTTCTTTCTCCAATGCATGAAAGTGAAAAGTGAAAGTGAAGTCGCTCAGTCGTGTGCAACTCTTTGCGACCCCATGGACTGCAGCCTACCAGGCTCCTTTGTCCATGGGATTTTCCAGGCAAGAGTACTGGAGTGGGGTGCCAATGCTTTCTTCGGATGTATTCTAGCATCTTCATTTATTTCAATGACAGCTGTAGCCCATTTGATTGACTTCCGTAATGGACCGTAACCTATTAATATATTTGAAAAACAATGAGCACAAAGAACTTAAGACCTTTGGCCTCCCTTCCCTTATCCCTGTCAGTCCTGAAATATTTTCTGACAAGGGGAAGCACTGAGCTTGAAAACCCTGGAATATACAAATGCCACACACACACACACACACACACACACACACACACACACACAGAGAAAAGAAGGTTGGCCGGGCACAACAGGGAGGGACTGAGAGGATGAGAGACTATCAAACGGGAAATCAAAATACCACCTTTAACTGGATAATTGCTAGATACCCCAAAGCAGGTTCTCAATAAACTGGATTTATAAGGCATTACCCTTTGGCCTAGGCTGAAAGAGGACCTCTACCTTCTCGCAGAGTTCAAATTCAAGTCTACCACCTGAGATGCCCCAAACAGTAAGAACTCTCAAAGAGTTTTGTGAGGGTATCAGAATACAAGAATACTGAGGCTAGAGCCCCTTGCATACCTGCAGGAAAAGAAGACAACTATTAATATAAAATGTGGCCCAACTGAATTTCTGTCTACTTTTCTTAGGCAGGAATACCAGTGAATACAGTAAGAGCTAGGAAGAATAAATCTTCTGGCAGAGAAGGCTTATTTAGGATAGATTCCAAGAAGAAAAATTACTGGGTCAAAAGGCACCAACGCTCAGAGCACAGGCTGCCTTTTACAGGGTTTCCATTCTGAAAGGCAATACCAACTTACCACGCAGCACAATGACTGTACTGACCCATCTTGTCTCACACTGAATATTTTCCTTTAAAAATTTCAGCAGCATAGATTTTTTTAAATGCAGATTTTTTATTCATTTCTTTTACTTCTATTTATTATGTCTATCCATTCAAAAACTGTTTACTGAATACTTTCTAAATGCTGGATATTATCCTTTTCCTCTCAGAGCTCAGAGTCTAGTAGAGAATAAAGACAGTAAGTAAGTAAATGAACAGGTGATTCTAAAAGGTGAAGTGCAATGAAGGAAATCAGCAGTGTGCCAAGATATAGGGAAAAAACTCATTTATTCAATAATTCAAAGACTTCACTGAGGTGGTGCTACACAGTGGGTCTTAAAGGATGAGGAGTCAGCTTTACAAAGGAACTAATACTATGAACAAAGGTCCTAAAACAGGAAAGAAGAGTACTTTCAATTTAACTGAATGTTTTATTTTATAGCTACCTAGTGAGGCCAGCCATTTTCTAATATGTTTACTAATCTGTATTCCTATGTTCATCTATTTAATTATTAATCTGTATATTATATAAAAAGGCTATTAACCCATTTACCTCAGTGATTTTCCTAGTATATTATTCTGCAATTTTGTTTATGGTGTTTGACACAGAGGGAGTTTTTCGTAAGTAGTTATACTTACATATATTTTCCTTTGTGATTTTTTTCCCATGACTGCTAAACTTTTCTTATCCAGATATCAGGTGTTCCTATTTAGTATTCTGTCTTATTAGATGAATTTTACATTTAATGCTTTTATACACCTGAAATTTATTCTGGCATAGGTGAAAAACCCTTTTTTCTTTTCAAATATTCACACTCTAAAGATGTTAACTGCTCTAGAATCATCAAATACTGTGTGACCTCAGGTTTCCATACTTATAAATGGAAATAATACTAGCTACGTCAGGAGAGGATTAAAGGAGATAATGTATAAATAATGTTCAAAGCAAGTAGTCAACATGTGGTAGCTATTATTTATTGGTATTAATAATCTAATCTACTGATTTATGATGTTCTCTCATATTAAACTTTTATGCAGTATTGTAACACTACTTCTGGGCTGTCTGGTCTAATCCTTTACTCTGTTTTTAATTCTTTTGTCAGTAACATGCACCTGGTAAAACCAGCCTAGAGTAGTTCCCATTATTTAACATTTTACATGTTTTAGCTAATCTCCTCTGTTTATTCGTCCAGATGACATCTTCTCAGAACAGTGGTTCCCAACTTAGCTACCTGAAACCACAGGGGAGCTCTAACCTTTAGAACACCAGAAAGAACAGTCATCTCAATGTACCATCTGGATCCAAAATATTCTTTTCATTTACTTTTACTACATTAAGTCATTTTACAACCAACTTACAGCAATACGAATAAAGGGATAGTAAAAAGTAACTTCAAGAACAATCTTTATAACAATTTAAACATAGCAAATTTCTTATTCCATGTTTCTGTTATTGAATGCATACAGATGCAAAACAATCTGTATGTTTGCAAATGATAAAAGATGTATCCCTTATATCTAACTAACTGCTCTTAAGTTATTAAGCATGAATCTATAATATTTCCATTTGCTTTTAGGAACATTGTTTACTAATCAATTCTGAGTCTTGAGAAATCGTCGAGAAAATCATCAGTTGAAGACTTGCAGGCTGAGATTTCACTAATAATGCTTTACCATCATCATTAAGTCTAAGTGTAGCCTTTTCTTTCCACTTATCTTCTGACTTGTCTAATCGCTCTGAAATGTATAGTTTTGCCCTTTTATCGTCATTATATGGAAAAGATAAAATTAAAAAAATCTGTATTAGCAAATATGTTAAAAGAAAGCTTAAAATAAACAGAAAAGACTAAGAAGGGTATCTCCAAACTGCTCTTGTATCTTTTTGAAAAATGATGCAATCCTTTGGTTAATGCAATAATAAAACTGAAAAATGGTGCAATGGTGGTATTTTATCACTGTATCATCCTTCTAGGCAATTACTTCTATGTTCTTTTTTTTGGTGTGTGTGTGGGGGGGGGGGGGGGGGGGGAAGCTGTTAATAATTCCTAATAGTAAAATGCTTCAAGATATAGGAAAAATAAGATCACTAAAATCCTGTACTGTATCTTAGATTTATACATGTCTAATAAGCGCATATGGTAATCACAAGCTATGTTATTTAGTAAGTAAAATTTCCTTTTTGTTTTGAAAATCTCTAAGAAATAATAAAATATATAAATATCATTCATTACAAATATTTAGAACCGATTAAAACAGAAATTCAAAAACCAAAATTGAAACCAACAGACTGTGATGATGAATATAAAAGGTTAAGAAACATGGTTATCTAGATCTCTCCCCAATATGTTCTGATTTTATTAGTCTGAGGTATGTGGGGTATGGCCTACACTGCTGCTGCTGCTGCTGCTGCTAAGTCGCTTCAGTCGTGTCCGACTCTGTGCGACCCCATAGACGGCAGCCCACCAGGCTCCCCCGTCCCTGGGATTCTCCAGGCAAGAACACTGGAGTGGGTTGCCATTTCCTTCTCCAATGCATGAAAATGAAAATGAAAAGTGAAAGTGAAGTCGCTCGGTCGTGCGACTCTTAGCAACCCCATGGACTGGAGCCTACCAAGCTCCTCCGTCCATGGGACTCTCCAGGCAAGAATACTGGAGTGGGGTGCCATTGCCTTCTCCGTGGCCTACACTGATATCCTTTAAAATTCCCCAGGTAATTCTACTGTGCAGCTCAGGTTTAGAACCATGTTAAATTACAATAAATAAATGAAAAAAAATAAACAGACCAAATCCACTGAAATTTTGATGAATTCATATTATAGTCATAAATTAACTTGGATTAAATTAACACCTTTATAATTTCAGATGTTCCTAACAGGTTGATACTATCTCTTCTCAAGGTTTTAACCGTTGGGTTAATGGGCCCAGTAACTCTGTAGGTTTTGTATCACAGGATTATTAGGTTACTTACATAGATTCCCAGGTACTTCATACTTTGGTTGCTATTTTGAATCTCTTTTCCACATTATATTTTCTAATTCATTATATGAAAAGTACTAATATTTCTGTTAGTTTCTTCCCATATCCAGCCACTTCAGGGACCTCTACATTCTAGCCCACTCCGGTATCCTGGCCTGGAGAATCCAATGGACAGAGGAGCCTGGCGGGCTGCAGTCCCCGGGCCGCAGAGGAGGACACGCCTGAGCGCGGCACAGCACACATTCTAACAGTTCTCCACATGACTTCCCTTGTCTTCTTTTTCAGCAAATGGTGTCTGGCAGCCTTAATTCATAGTTTAAAACAGCAAAAGCATACCGAAAATAAAACAAAGAAATCCTCTTAACCTTTAAGAAGTCAGCTTTATAAACCAATTGTAAAAAATTAAACCATCCAAAGTTTGAAAAAAAGTTTTCCTGTAGACAAGAACTGTATTTGAATTGTCCAAGTTCCACTCTAGTCTTTTGCTAGCCTTGTTTCTAAAGTTAATATGTTCTTCAATGGAGTGTCTACCATCTGTTAAAAATGTAATACTAGATGAGGCGGCAAAACTCTCTTAAAAAGAAGAATACTAGTTACAATTGAGAAGCAGTCCAACTGTCACAGAATACTATGGCCCAGTTCTTCTTACTGAAAACCAATACTTCGTTATCTCATCCTTGCAGGTGACTTTAAAACAAAAAATCATCTAATTTCTTACTTGAATCCAAGACATCTGATATCAGTGAGAATGAGTATTCATTCAACTGTGCACTGTACCAGAAAAAACAATAAACTATGAACCAAAAGACCTGGATTCTCATCTCAGCTCAGGCACTAAGTAAGAGATTTCATACAAACTACCTAACCGCTCTACACCCACCCACAGCAGCCACCACCTTGGATAAAATAATCTGCAAAGCCCTTTCTGTCTTTAAAATAATGAACTCTGATAATAAATAAGTCATACTTCTGGTTTACTACAAGACTTTGTTGTTTTTGTTTTTTTGTTTTTAGTCACTAAGTCGTGCCCAACTCTTCTGCGACCCTATGAACTGTTGCCCACCAGGCTCTCTGTCCATGGGATTTCCCAGGCAAGAATACTGGAGTGGGTCGCCATTTCCTTCTCCAGGAGATCTTCCCAACCCAGGGACTGAACCCGCAACTCCTGCATTGGCAGGCAGATTCTTTACCACTGAGCCACCAGGGAAGCTCACTACAAGCCTTACTTGCCTACAAATTAATTTTCAATCAAATTTTTGACTGTGTCTTAACATCAATCAACATTTTAAAATCTGTGTTACTGCTGAATTCAGACTACAGCAAATGTAGAAGGAAAAGAAGACACAAACAGGAAAGCAGGGAGGAAAAAGATATTTTTAAAAAGCAGCAACTATCAGAGGTACATCCTCCTTGGGCAAATGTGTAAGTGTTACAGCAGACTATCCCTCTCCTAATACACCCAAGTCTAATGAACAATAATTCTACACACCTAAACAGAGGACAAAAGGTTTTACTTTCGAAAGTTATATCAATTCTTACCTAGTTATATCAATTCTTACCTGTATCAATTTACCTATATATAAATTCTTACCTAGAATTTCCTGATTATTATTATCAGGAAATTCTAGGTAAGATGATCAATAAAAAACTAGGATAATAAAGCAAGAAACAGTTGAACATGTGGCAAATTAAATTTGGGATTTTAATAAAATGTATTTATTCTATCAATAAGAAAAGACAAAGTTTTTCCCTCCCCTTTCCATTAGGATGCCATTTTTTTTTAATGCATGGTTTTCCATTATACTTTGCTACCTTCAGAAATATTTATTCCATTCATTTGACTTTACTATGCACTTGGGAAAAGCCACTGAAGACACAATAAAGCTAAAATATATGGTAATAAGTATTAAATATGCTCAAAATAATTATTCAAACACTAACAGGAAGTGAAAAGTAAAGCTATGACTAATTCAGCATCTCAGTAAAGGCAGTTTCAAATAGGTTAGGCATGAGAGAAAAACTCACCATGGTATATAAAGAACAACTAAGCCACAGTTGAAGATTTTCTAAAATTAATTTAGAAAACCAGAAGGGTCACATTATGAATTTTAAAAAACGGTCTTTAGAGAGGGGAAGAATATGACCTCAAGCTGAAACAAGTCTTCTAGTCTTTAACTTGCATTTAAACCACATCACACAAGACAACATTAATATTCTTTAACTACAGCTATGACCAGGTAACTCTCTATTCAACAACCAAAGGTTCCCTGGCCAACTAAATCAAATCCAAAATCCTTAATCTAGTATGTAAAGCCCTTCAGTTAAGCCCCAGCCTGCCTATCTATTCAGTTTTGCCTTTCTGTATGTTCTCTTACAATCAAATCAGACTACCAGTTATTCCCAGGATATGCTCTGGGCTTCCTCCCCTCCACCTGCTACTCTGAAATCTTATCAGTCAGTTCAGTACCTCACTGCCACGTGGTGTTTCACCTGTACCATTTTATGGCACTTACAATTCTACTAAATTTTATAAAAATGTCTATGTCTGCTTATTTTCAACAGACTTGGAGGTTCCTGAAAAAAAAGAACATCATTTCCTACAACTTTGTATGCCCAACAGTGCCTACAAAATTGCTTGCATATACATACCAGCAATGTGCACTGAGCAGTTAAAAGTGGCAGCAACTTCTCAATCTTGGGTTTTATAAAAATCAAAGACATCACTTTTGACATTCATAGTACTAATTTTCACACAAAACAGGAACCACACCCCACACATCAAATGCTTCACTAGGCCCACAGATTTTAAATTTACAGCAAATGTTCTGGTCTATTTAACTGTAGTATCTAATTATGAATTCTAAGTGTTGAGCATAGCAGATCCTGTTTTTAAAGTCTCAATCTTATGATAATATGTAAAAATGATTTCTTCTCTTGCCAAAAAGCACAGCTGTTTAGTTAGCAAATAAAAAATGATGATGTATGCGTATTTTCATCAACAAATTTCAGATTAAAAAACTGCATCATTTCAGAAAGTATTTGTACAGGGGCAGCTGTACAGTGCTGACAGCTGTTAAATCATTGTACAATATTTGAAAAATAAAGCCAGTACCCATCATAGCCCTAAGAGTAGTTACAATCTCATTACATTCAAGACTTTATGCTTTGTGTTAAAGGGAAAAAAAGAATGAACCAGACACTGGGAATTAAGAAGTGTTTCCAAAAAGTTTTAACGAAAAACACAATGAAATAAATACTATAATTAAAAAAAGTGGTAAGGAAGAATGTAGCAGGTGAACACTTGAAACAGGTTGTGAAAAAAAAAGTTGAACTTCAAAAGACAAAAAAATGATACGGCATAAAGCCCTACAAGTAAAAATGTGTTGTAAAAAAGTTACATGTACTCCACTCCCTTGCTTTTAAAATCAGAACTGTAAGGACTCCTAATTTTTAAAATAAAGTGTTTCCACCTCTCCCCCAGAAAAAAAAAGTTACATATACAGCTGCAGAAGAGGCAGTATAAGAATTATTTAGCAGAAGAAGCTATTTAGTGGAAAAATGGAGAAAAACAGGGGAGAGATCTTGTTGATTCCTGAGGGTTCTTTTCAAAGCCTTAGGAATGAGTGGCCTGATTTGATCTGGATTCTTTTAAGATAACTGTGGAAACAATGAAAGATTTCACAAGGGTGAGACTGAAAGCAGGACCCAGCTGAAAAATTACTACAAAAGGGGAAAGTTGAGGCAAGTCTGAAGTTTGCAACAGGAAAAGAAAAAACTGGTAAGGTTCAGGACTGCCATAACTAATTAGATGTGGAAGAGCAAAACTGAAATTAAATCCCTGGGTTCTTAGTGTAAGCAATATGGAAGCTAGAAAAATCAGCAATTTTCAGTTAATTTCAAGTAAAAAAAAAATTTACTGATCACTTTGTACAAAGGTTGAAGTACTCAAAACTCACACTTTTTGTGAAGCAAAGTAGTCACCAAGCTTATATACAGATATATGTAATTCATGTGTTATACATTAGGATATGTTTCCAAAAGAAAGAGGATGATGGGAGAAACTGATAAGGAAGGAAACAAAACAAGAAAGTGTTTGGTACGCATATAATGTGCTATGAACAGAGGAATATGATTACCTCAAATCTGTGCACTCAAAGTCTAAAGGAGCAGAGGAAAAACAAACCAAAGGATAAATTTTTTTTTATTAGAAATATAAAAAGAGTGATGAAACCTCAGGCCAAAGATTATGGTTGGGAGTAACTTTGATCAGAGGGAATATTTAGAAACAACTCTTAAATGACTAGAAATTCAAGCTAGGCCTTAGAGCAAAAGTCAAACTATTCATGGGAGAGAAAGAGATAAAGATGATGATGGTGTTCAAATACAATAAGGAAATAACTGAGCCCAGGCTGGAGGAAGCAGGGTCTGGGGAATGTATAGCGGTAAAGCAGAAATCTGACTTTACTATATAGGCAATGGGAAGACTAAGGTTTTTAACTAGGAAAATATTAATAAGTACACACAGGCAGAACACATGACGAGACTACCAAAGAAGCAATAATGAAGGCCAAAAAAAAAAAAAAAGCAAGGGTATATTACAATACTCTCTAAACGAAAGGTACCAAGTCTAAGCCACAAATTTGACACCAGAAATAAAAAGGGGAAGATGGAAGTGAGAGAGATTGCTTCCTCTATTACTAAGGTAAGGCAGAAAGGATGTAGCTACCAAGTGAATGTGTTTGAAACTGAATGTAAGATAACTTCAAAGGTTTAAGCATTGGGCAGATCAGATGCTAGCTCTGTTCCAGGAGGGAGAAGAAATCATTCTGGGACATACTTATCTTGAAGTACCTTCAGGGTATCCATCAGACAAACATCTATCAGACAACAGAAACACCAAGAAAAGCAGGAAGCTCCAGGACATAAAGGGATTTAGGAGTCATCTGTGAAGAGATGACTGTTGCTGCTGTGAATGAGAGGAGAGAACAGGGGACTAACCTTTGGGGAATGCCTAGTTTAAAAAGGAGGAGAAGAAGCAAGAGAAGAAAGAAGGAGACAAGAGAGCACAAAGCACCTTTTCAACACGCTCTCACATGTCCTCCAAGTCTCAGAGACTAAATAAACTCGTTGTGCCGGAAGGCCACAATAGGCACTGAAACGCGGTGGGAAGAAATCAAGAACTAAAGGTAAGATATAGTAATATTTCAGAAAGCAGAGTTCTTTGACCCTGCAATTTTTAACCACAGTTTATCCTGAAAAATAAAACTCTTGGGGGTGGTAGTAGGGGGCTGTAAAACACAAGTCTTCCCAGTGGCATCAACTCTAATAGTGATAAACAGAACCTAAATTTCTAGCCCTAGAAAGGAATGGCTAAATATAACATTTCAAAAGCCAAATATCAGGACTTCCCTGGCGGTCCAGTGGCTAAGAATCCAAACTAAGATACCGCATGGAGCAATAAAGCCTGGCCACTGTAACTATGGAGCCTGCGCCACCACAACGAAGTTCCCTGCATGCCGCAACTGAGACTTGATGCAGCCAATTTTTTTTAAAAAGCCAAATATCAGAAAACATTTTACTACATAAACATTTTAAACTTCAACACTGGGGGAGGCAAGAATTAAAGTTAAAGAAAAACCGTTGCACAATGTGGCAAAGGATCATTTTTAATATATAAAGGGCTCCCATAAATCAATGAGATAAAAGGAAAATATTCCCCCCCAAAATGGGTAAGATACAAATGGCAATTTCCAAAGGAACAAATGAAGTGAAAAGTGAAAGTCACTCAGTCATGTCCAACTCTTTGGGACCCCATGGACTATAGAGAGCATGGAATTCTCCAGGCCAGAATGCTGGAGTGGGTAGTCTTTCCCTTCTCCAAGGGATCTTCCCAACTTAGGGACTGAACCCAGGTCTCCCGCATTGCAGGCAGATTCTTTACCAAATGAGCTATCAGGGAACAAATGAAAACAACCAGTAAATGGAAAAAACATTGGCTCTCAGTGCTAATCAATGAAATAAAAATTTAAATGATGTATTACTCACCTAAGATGTGGAGAAAATGAACATGCATAGTCTTGAGAGTGTACTGGAAAAGCTTTTCAAAATGCCATTTTTGGCAATGTAAGCACTTTAAAAAGTTTCACAATTCTACTTCCAAGAAAAATGCAAAAAATAATTAGACCAGTGTACAAAGCTGTTCACATGAAGATATTCACTGTAGCTTTGTCTATAATGCTGAAAAGTCAGAAACAACCTAAACATTCAACAAAAAAAATTATGGCAAATCCATACAACAGATTTTTAGATAGCTCTTCAGAGAATACAGATTAATATTTAATGTGGAAAATTGTTAAATATGGCAGTTTATGAAATAAAAGCTTCTAAACAGCACATACAATATAACTCTTTTTCTTTAAAGTCTGGAAAGACACCCACCAAAAATTCAGTACTACTGGTTATCTCTAAGTATTGATACTAGGGTGAAATATTTTGATACTGCCTAATTATTTTATATTGAACATATTCTCATAAACAAAGAAATGGGTTTTAAATTAACAAAATACAAAGAATATTTAGAAAAATGAACACAAAATTATGGGTATAATTAGGGGCTTCCCAGGTGGCTCAGTAGGTAAAGAATCCACCTGCCAATGCAGAAGAAGAATACAAGAAGTTTTTTTTCTTCAACTACTGTTTAAACAAAACAAAGTATAAAGAATTAAATGTAAATGTAAAGAAAAAAAGATGAAAGAGTTGATGCAAAGAAGAAAACAGAAAATTCACATCATAAAATCCATAGAAGGAAGCAAGGTCATCTGTTAAGAGTCAAGTGTTTCAAAACTGGGTTTAGCAACCTGAGTTAGGAGTGAAAAGGCAATAAAGAAAATGAATCAACTTTGGGATGAAAAAAGATTAGAAATGAACTAACACACAGTCAGCTGGAAAACAAATATTTAAGTCATGATAGATGTGCTTTTTTCAGGGGTGCTAGGCAGGGACAATGGAGAAGGAAATGGCAACCCACTCCGGTGTTATCGCCTGGAGAATCCCAGGGACAGGGAAGCCTGGTGGGCTGCCGTCTCTGGGGTCGCAGAGAGTCAGACACGACTGAAGCGACTTAGCAGCAGCAGCAGCAGCAGCAGGCAGGGACAAAAGAAAAAGTAAAAGGTGATATTTACAAGTTGAGAACTGACCAGTAATATAAGGTCAAGGAGAGGAGGACTGTGTGGGACTAGTGGGTTCATAGTATATGAACTACAGAATTCAAGATTGGGAAAAAGGAAGAAAACTAACAGCCTAGGAAGGATTGCAGGTGACCTCATGGACAAAAAGTTGGTTCACTGGTTAGGATGGAAAAATACAAAGACAGGCCCTGGAATGCCAATCTCTGGCCACAGTTTGAGACCTGAGGTCTAAATGATGACAAGGTTAAAGAACACAGTCACTCATGTAGGTCATTAATGTAAAATGGAGATGAAGGTCACTGGACTTTTCTAGTGAAGTGTAGCTCTGAATGTGGCCTTTCTGGCCTGAAATAAAGGTAACTATTACTTTAATCTCTGTGCACTTCACTTTCTTTCAAATTCACTCTTTCTAACCTGACAGGAATTTGGCTGCTACTTAACCTCTCTCTGCACTTTATTCAACCACAAAATGAACAGAATAAGGACATAAGAGACTGAATTAAATGAATGGTTCTTAACCCTGACTGCATATTAAAACAAAGAGACAAAAAAAAAAAAAAAACTGGCAAAGCTACCTATACTTTGATTCCAAAGCCAGTAACTGTAATTAATTTGTTGAAGGGTGGGGTTCAGGCATCAAGTATTTTTAAGAAGCTACTCGGGGAATGCTAATGTGCAGCCAAAGTTGAGAACTGAACTAGGTATTTCTACAGGTTCCTTCCCTTTTAAAACTTTATAACTCACTGCCACTGTGCTCATTTGCTGATTAACCTACTGAACATCCTGCACCAAGCACTTCCACAAACATCTTAGTAAACACTGGAAGGCAAAGTTTCTGTGTCCATTTTACAAATAAGTTCAATGAAGGTTAAAGAAATGAAGTGACCTGTTCAAGATTCAAGAGTCACAAGCTAGAATGGAGCCTTGCTTTCTCTAGCACTCACAGCAACTACTTGAATGCCTTCTGTTCTCTTCCCAGGACCCCCCCTCCTCCCACCCCTAAGCGAAGCACAAACTTTGTGATTTACGGGTTGACTGGAGAGAAAAGTATGGAAACAAGGAATTAACCCCAAATTTTACAGTAATTTTATTACAGAATTACAGAACACCACCTAAGGAGGGTTTGCAATTTAAAACAGCACTGTGACAGTGTATCCACGGAGTACATTTTATTCACTTAAGCCAACATACACCTTGCTATTAAGCACACAGCTGGTGTACAAAGCTGGTTCCAAAGATAAATTCATAAACAGAAAAGCAATGTTTATGTTTTCCAATAAGCAAGATGTTCTGAAACAAAATTCTAAGACAATTCTAAAAAAACAATAAGTGACAAGAGAAATGAGGGTGTTCTATCAAATAACTTAAATGTATAAACATGATCTTCAAAATTTTAAGGCATTAACTATTTCTACCCAGTGCAAACACTAAATACAGTTGCACTTTAAAAGTATGATTACTATCTTTTTGCTGATCCACTGTTGCTACTTCTTTGATTATACTTCAGTACATTATCTACTTGGAAATTTCATAAACATTCAAGTTCTGTACCCCCAGTCCAAAATTAGTTGAGTTACTAAGATAAAATCTCAACAAAAAAAAGGGGGGGGAGCAATTAGAAAAGATCTAACTACTTTCACTCTTGGAAAGTGCAACTTAACAAGAAATTCATGAAGTATATTTACAAAAAGTGTATGTGTATTCATCCATTCAAACCTTTTCTGAGCATCATGTTCTCAGTACCCTGAGGATGAAGAGGCAAGTCAAAGCTCATGTAACCCCTGCTGTTAAGGAAGTGCCATGGCAGGAAAAATGTAATATTTACTGGGATGCATCTGAATAGATAAGTGACTTATTCTTGGGGAGAAGAGGGGGTGGGATAAGGAGAACTGTGCAAAAAAGTTTTAAAGAGCATAGGCTGAGTATTTTTAAGAGGAAAAATTTCAATACATAAAACCTTGGAAATGAGGGAAATTCCTAGGAAATACACACACACTAAGGAACTAAATTAAAATCAGAAAGAGCAGCTAGGACAGAGAAAACAAAATGGACAGAAACTGCTCCAAGGGAATGAGTTAAGTATTCTGCAAAGTTACGCTGTAAGAAAACTGAGAAGGCTTCAGTTGTAAGACCTCAGTTAAATACCAAGTTGTCCGCTAGATCTGTGACATTAGTTAAATCACCTCAATTCCAGGTACCTTTTCAGCCAGAAAAACACATATGTATAATGGCAATCACCTGACAATGAAAAAACAAAACAGAAACTAGGAATATTAACATCAAACCTGAGCAGAAGTTCTATTTTAACCTACAGATTAAGAAGAGAAATTCTCCAAGACATGTCGAAGGATTTATCTTATTTGTGATTAAGAATGCTCTCAACACAATCAACAAAAATCTGGAAGCCCAGATGCCTTTATTAAAACTAGTAATTGACATTCATTTACTGGGCTGATTCAAGCTGAATCTTTTCTGATGCCTTGGTCAGTGCACCAGTTTTATTTTTTGAGGCGATTACATGTGCTTTCCAAATAAGTAACTTAATACCATTCACCTCCAATGCTGTGAGGACCCGAAGAGATTAAAAACAGAAGCCTTCCTTAATACTGAATTAACCTGAAGACCCCACGAGCTACCAGAGTACAGAAAAATGTAAATACTCAGAACACGGTAGGCATGCACCTTTATAGAACCAAACGGAGGGGGAAAACTTCACAATGTCAAGATCACTTCACCTTACTCTTAAGGGAACAACACACGCCTTTCTCTCAGTGAACGGTCCTGGCTTTCTTTGCTGAATTTCTTCAGTAACGCACTAAAAAAACAACCAACCTTGAGTCTATGAATTACAGAGAAGGGCTTGGTTAGCTGTAACCTTCATACTACTCGTTCTTTTCACCGCACACGCAAGTTACTATTACAACGTAGTAAGAGCGCACGGGGTATTCAAGCCGCATGAACAGCAAGCTGTCGGCCTCCCAACAAAAATTTTAAAGAAAAACTTTGGCATACGACTTTAAAAGACTCCAAATAAGAAAGGCGTCGGAGCCAGCACTTCTATCAGGGCAAATTATGCGGTGCCATTTTTTTTTTTTTTTTTTGGCCTCAAATCACATAAAAAGACGCTGTTTAAGTTTTCAAATTCCGTAAAAAGACGCTGTTCAAGTTACAAGGTCCCTGATGCCCAGACCCTGCAAACTTTCTGGACAGAAAGACGCTGGCACCCCAAGACGCCAGTGGCCACGACGGACACCCGTCTTCACGCCCTCACAACTTCTCGCCGGACCTCGGGGTCCCCCTCCCCGCGGGCCGGACGAGCACCGGCGCGGCCCTCCCTGCGGCCCGCGAGCCCTCCGGCGGGCGGCCGCGGCCCCCTTAGGGCGCGGGGAGCCGCCCGGGAGCGCCCCGTTTCTCACAGACCCCAACATGGCGTCGGCCGCCGCCGCCGCCCGAGACGACACCTCCCCGCGCCGCCGACGGTCCAGGGACCGCGGGGGGGAAGCGCCCGGAAAGTTTCGCTTCTCTTCTCCCGGCCCTCCGGGGGGCCGCCCGACGACCAAGCCCAGGCTTCACCTACCCAGCCGGGCGCGGACGGCCGCAGAGGCGAAGGTCCGACTTCTCCTCGTCCCGGGCGCCGCGCGCGGACTCTCCTTGCCTCCCGCCCCAGCTTCGCAGGGTGTGCAGCCAGCGGCCCTGCGCAGCCGGCGCGCTCCGGACGCGGCGGGCGGGCGGGCGTCGCAGACGCTCGCAGGTGACCCTCCCGCCCCTCCAGTCGAAGCCCACAACGGCCGGCGGGGCTGGCCTCTCCCCTGCGCGCGCGCGCACAAGCGCGCCGCCACCCACACGCCGGGCGCGGGCGCGGGCACGATCACACCCCCAGCGCTCGCTCCCCGCCCTTTCTGGCCTGCTCCTCCGCCCCGCCCTGGCAGTCCCGCGCGCCGGGGCCGAGGGGGCGGAGCCAGCGCGGAGGCCACACCCGCCTGGGCGGCTGGGGCTCGGGATTGGCTCCTCTGCTCGGAGTCGAGGGCGCGCGCCCTGACGCGGATTGGCTGCACGTGCGACGTCTTTTACCTGGGCTGCCGGGCGCAGGCGAGCCCTCGGAAAAGACGGTTCACCTCCTCGCGAAGTGCTTAACGACGCTATAAAAATGGAAGGAGGGCTGGGCCCCTTTTCCGTCACCCTGAGCGGGCCTCTGCGGGGAATTCAGGAACTTTCCGCAACCGGGAAATGAAAGCTTTGGATTTAGCTGCCCCAGGCGTCCGGCTAGATATCTGTTTGCTACATCCCCCTAGCGCGCCCGTTCCCGCCCCCTCACGTGTTCCACTTGCTTGCCCTAAAAATCCTACCGCTGGAAACACAGGAAACGACGGCGGCAAAACATACCCCACATACTCCGCACAGCCTTTTAAATGATGCCTTTATTCCCTGACTTAGAATTCTGGTCTTTCCCAAAATTTTCTGTGATACCACAAACGTACTTCACACACCTGGAAACAGTGATGATGGTATATAAGGTTGAACGTGCCCTTCATTCATACCACAGCTAAGTGTGCTGGTGGGTCCGTGGAGACGTAAAATATGCCTAAGATAGACAAGGACTGCGGGCCTGGTGAGGGGGGGAAGACTGCATATTCACTTCAAACAAAAAGTGAATAGGCAGAAATTAGATTTGAGTAAAGTTTACCTCTCCTGTTGATCTATTATATCAAGATTTTGAAAAAATACCTCTCTTTTTCTTTTATATTTTTGTTTTCTTCATTTATGTTTTTTCTTTTCTTTGAAATAGTAACTTTTTTTTTTTTTTTTTAGCCTTTGTAGCCACCAGAACCCAGGCCACATAAAAGAGCACCCACCTAGGGAACATAAAGCAGGTCTTGGTTCCAACCAACTTTCTTTTGGTCTGGGATTTGTCCTCTCCAGATCTTCCACCTCCCATCCTCTTCTGTTTGAATATATCCGAAACCAAAAAAAAAAAAAAAAAAACTAAACTAAAGCAAATGGCAATGGTGAATTTTTTAAATAGGAAAACAAGAAATCACCATCACAGAAACCTTTACAAGTGTTAGCTGTAGTTATCTGTAGACAAGTACAAATGTTCCTAGAACTTTCCTCTCAACCATCACCATACCCCAACTTCATTTTGCCTCATCCCCTCTGCATACAGAATAGCCTCTGTCAGTGGACAGAAGGATGGATTTACCTCCAAAATTCCTTTAAAGTTTGAGATTAGGAATTGCTATGTCAGATCAGTTGTCTAAGGTCTAGTCTAAAGTGATAGGAAACACTGTTAATCACTCACCTATTAGTAAAAATGTTTGCCCTCTCTCACCTCCCATTATATTTATTTATCTTACCATAAATGTCATGGGGACTTCCCTCCTGGCTAAGTGGTAGACTCTGTCTGTCAATATAGGAGACATGGGTTTAATCACTGGGTCAGAAATATTCCCTGGAGAAGGAAATGGCAATCCACTCCAGTATTCTTGCCTGGGAAATTCCATGGACAGGGGAGTCTGGTGGGCTACAGTCCATGGGGTTGCAAAAGTCACATGACTTTGTGAGTAAACAACAACAAAAGGCATGGACTTAGCAGCCAAAAGGACTACTCAAAGTTTGGCTTTACCACCAGCTACACAATATGAAAAGGTAAAAAGATATGACATAGGAAGATGAGTACCCCCCCGCCCCACCGCCTCCCAGATTGGTAGGTGCTCAATATGCTACTGGGGAAGAGCGGAGAAATAGCTCCAGAAAGAATGAAGAGGCTGGGCCAAAGCAGAAATGACACTCAGGTGTGAATGTGTCTGGTGGTTAAAGTAAGGTCCAATGTTGTAGAAAACACTATTGCATAGGAACCTGGAATGTTAAATCCATAAATCAAGGTAAGTTGGATGTGGTCAAGCAGGAGAGGGCAAGAGTGAACATCAATATTTTAGGAATCAGTGAATTAAAATAGATGGGAATGAGCAGATTTAATTCAGATGAGCATTATATCTACAACTGTGGGCAGGAATCCCTTAGGAGAAATGGAATAGCCCTTATAGTTAACAAAAAGAGTTCAAAATGCAGTACTTCAAGAAGCAACAGTTAGAACCGGACATGGAATGAACTGGTTCCAAATTGGGAAAGGAGTATGTCAAGGTTATATATTGTCACCCTGCTTATTTAACTTATATGCAGAGAGTACATCATGTGAAATGCCAAACTGGATGACTCACAGGTTGGAATCAAGATAGCCAGGAGAAATACCAACAACCTCAGATATGCAGATGTCACCATTCTAATGCCAGAAAGCAAAGAGGAACTAAAGAGCCTCTTGATGAGGGTGAAAGAGGAGAGTGGAAAAGCTGATTTAAAACTCAACATTCAAAAAACCAAGATCATGGCATCCAGTCCCATCACTTCACAGCAAATAGGAAAAAAAATGGAAACAGTGACAGATGCTATTCTCTTGGACTCCAAAATCACTGCAGATAGTGACTGAAGCTTAATGAAATTAAGACCCTTGCTCTTTGGAAGAAAAGCTATGACAAACCTAGACAGCATATTAAAAAGCAGAGACATCACTTTACCCACAAAGTTCCGTCTAGTCAAAGTGATGGTTTTTCCAGTAGTCATGTATGGATGTGAGAGTTGTACCATAAAGAAGGCTGAGCACCAAAGAATTGATGCTTTCAAACTGTGGTGCTGGAGAACTCTTGAGAGTCCCTCGGACTGCAAGGAGATCCAACCAGTCCATCTTAAAGGAAATCAGTCCTGAATATTCACTGGAAGGACTGATGCTAAAGCTGAAGCTCCAATACTTTGGCCACTTGATTCGAAGAGCCAACTCATTGGAGAAGATCCTGATGCTGGGAAAGATTGAGGGCAGAAGGAGAAGGGGATGGCAGAGGATGAGATGTTTGGATGATATCACCAACTCAATGGACATGAGTTTGAGCAAGCTCCGGGAGATGGTGAAGGACAGGGAATCCTGGCATGCTGCAGTCCATGGAGTCGCAGAGTCAGACACGAACAGCAACTGAACAACAACCCGTGTCCTTGGCCACACCCAAATTTTGCCTTAGTTTCTTCACTTGTAACATTAGGATATTTAAATTATCTACCTCACAGCATCATATGAAGATACTGAGTTAACATTTGTAAAGCATAGTGCCTGGTACATGGGAAGGGCTATAAATGTAAATTTATATATATAATTAATTATGTATAAAATAATATATATAATACATGCACACATGGACAGGGGGCTTCTCTGGTGGCTCAGACAGTAAAGAATTTGCCTGCAATGCAGGAGATCTGAGTTCAATCCCTGGGTCAAGTAGATTCCCTGGAGAAGGGAATGGCTACCGACTCCAGTTTTCTTGCCTAGAGAATTCCATGGAGAAGCCTGGCGGGCTACAGTCTATGGGGTTGAAAAGAGTCTGACACGACTGAGTGACTCACGCTTTAGCCAAGTGTAGTTATTTAAATTAAAATGTTCGTTCCTGGGGGGATTTTCCTGGTGATACAGTGAATGAGAATCCACTTTTCAATGCAGGGGACACAGGTTGGATCCCTGATCTGGGAAGATACCCCTTGCCTCGAAGTAACTCAAGCCCATGCATGGCAACTACCAAGCCCACACTCTAGAGCCGTGTAACGTCAACTACTGAAGCCCATGCCCCTGGAGTCTGTGCTCTGCAAAAAGAGAAGCCACTGCAAGGAGAAGTCCTGGCATCACAACCAATAGTAGCCTCTGCTCACCATAGCTAAAGAAAGCCCGAGTGCAGCGACAGAAGAACCCAGTGAACGAAAAAGAAATAAAAAATTTAGTGCCTGGGACTTTCCTGGCAGTCCAGTGGTTGCGACTCCGTCTTCCAATGCAGGAAGCTTGGGTTCAGTCCCTAATTGGGGAACTAAGATCTGCATGCTGCACAACTTGGCCGAAAAATAAATAAATAAGTAAATAAAATCACTTCACTAAAAAATTAGTTCCTCCATCATATCAGCCTTCAAGTGCTTAAAGATCACATAACTACTGAACAGTGCAGATATATTTCCATCACTGCAGAGACTCCTATTGGATAACACTGAAAAAAGCAAGCGACTCAGGCAGTATGATCAACTCTTGATTTGAACTTGTAACTGGGGCACCCTGTTCAAATCGAGTGATAAGATCTCTCTCTGAGCCTCACATCTCTATAAAATGAAAATAAAAATAGGAACTACCTCATGGATTGCCACACAGAGAAAATGAGATAGGGTGTGTAAAGTCTGGCAGAGTACCTAAGAGGAACTTGGAAATGCTAGTAAAATTTGAGTTTAACCCAATTCTACAAGCCTGAAGGGCAAAGATATTATCCTTGACTCCTAAGTTTTTCAAGGATATGTATTTTGGAAAAGACAAGAGTTTGGTTAACTTTTAGTTGAAAACAGAACATTCAGAGGACGATGACAAATACCTGGATTTTAATTACTATTGGATTTCTTTTTTTTTTTGGTAAAGAATCCACCTGCAATGTGGGAGACCTGGGTTCGATCCCTGGGTTGGGAAGATCCCCTGGAGAAGGGAAAGGCTACCCACTCTAGTATTCTGGCCTGGAGAATTCCATGGACTGTATAGTTCATGGGGTCGCAGACAGTCGGACACGACTGAGCGACTTTCACTTCTTTCTTTTTTACTTTTTAAAAAACTTTTGGCTGCATTGGGTCTTCACTGCTGTGAGGGCTTTTCTCCAGCTGCGGCGCGCAGGGGCTACTCTTCGTTGCGGTGCACGGGCTTCTCATTGCAATGTCTTCTCTTGTTTTGGAGCGCGGGCTCCAGGCACACGGGCTTCAGTAGTTGCAGCATTTCAGCTCAGTAGTTGTGGCACACGGGCCTCGTTTCTCCGCAGCATGTGTGGGATCCTCGCAGACCGGGGATTAAACCCATGCCCCCTGCGTTGGCAGGTGGGTTCTTTACCACTGAGCCACCCGGGAAGCCCACTCCTGGATTTCTTTGTTCCTGGTCTTTTCCCAGTGGTACCCATTTCACTAATGGCACCGCCACCCACAAACCTGATGAGTCGTCACTACACCATTCCCTTTCCCATCTTCTCTAGCCAATCCTTTTGCCTCCAAAATATTGCAGGATCTGCTTCCAAAACACTTTATCTGATCTCTTCCCCTCTCTTTGCGTCCCCTCCGCACAGAGACCATACAGGCTGTATCAAGCCTGGCCCGGGTGGCCATGTACTGGGTATAGGTTATAGTAGTAGAACAGCCTTGTGGAAGAGCACCTTTCCCTCTGAGGCAGTGTAAATTTTATATTCATCACTGATGTCCTCTGGCAGCTGACAGTAAAGTGTCTTCTTCTAATAAAAGTATTTTACCACAGTTTTTCAACAAGATAAAAATGTCTTGAGAAGTAGATGCCTCTTCTAATTTGCCCAAAGGTGCAATATGGGGTATAACATTTCTCTTTCACTTAGGACAAAATGCCAGCTCATCACCAGGTCCTACAAAGCCTAGCACAACCCAGCCTCTACTAGTCTGTCTCTCTTAAAACAATGCCCCTCTCCACCAAATTCCAGTGATGTTGACCTTCTGTTGTTTTGAAAATAGATCTTGTTCTGTGGGGTCCACTGCCTGAGCCATTTCCATACCTCAGTTCAGTCTCAGTTCAGTTCAGTCACTCAGTCCTGTCCGACTCTTTGCCACCCCGTGGACTGCAGCACTCCAGGCCTCCCTGTCCATCACCAACTCCCCAAGTTTACTCAAACTCATGTCCATTGAGTCGGTGATGCCATCCAGCCATCTCATCCTCTGTCGTCCCCTTCTCCTCCTGCCTCCAATCCCTCCCAGCATCAGGGTCTTTTCAAATGAGTCAACTCTTTGCATGAGATGGCCAAAGTATTGGAGTTTTAGCTTCAGCATCGGTCCTTCCAATGAACATTTCTCTACCTAGACAGTCCCAAGTCCACCCCACCCTACCCTTCACAGAGCTGCAGCCCTCTGTTTTCTGTCAGGCCTCTGAGCCCTGAGAGAGCGCCCTGTATGTGTTTCCCTCTCAGTACCCGGAGGTCTGTCTGGAAACTGTAAGCTCCTAAAGGCAGGGCACTCACTGTCTTGTTCTCCTTCTGTCCCCAGGTCCTAACAGGACAGGAGGTCAGCGGTTGTTCATTTTAGCATCGTTGCCACCCCTTTCTACACTCTGCTCTGCAGATGGGGAGAAAACCTAGAACTCTGTTTTCCCCGAGGACTTTTCCCTGAATGGTTCCAGGTTGAATTCTGCCATTGGAGACACATATGTGAGATCTGAAAGGCAGAAGAAAAGGAGAAATCATTTCTCTCCAGTATAGCTTCGGGCAGCTCAGATAACAGGGGACTGTTTTCCTAGACTCATGGAAAAATATGAGACAAACCTGAAAAAAAAGGCCATTCTATTTTCTAAAGGCGGGGGAGGGGGCCAAATTCTGAAAAAGGGCAGTAGAAATGTTCCAGATTAAAAGAGGCAAAAGAGACATAACTAAATAACTAAATAACATAACTAAATAACTAAACGCAATACAGTCAGCCCTCTAGATCTGCAGATGCCAAGTCTGAGGATACAGGGGTCTGACTATTATGCCATTTTATACAAGGGACTTGAGCACCTGCGGATTTCAGTATCTGCACACGGCATGGTCGGGGAGGGGGGAACCAATGCCCCCTGCGGATAAGGAGATATGACTGTATCTGACCATGTGCTGGGTCCTGAACTGATACTGAAAGGGGAGGATGCTACAGAGGATATCATTGGGTCAACTGACAAAATTGGAATGTGAACAGAAAACTAGGTAAAAAGTGTTATATCAGAGTTAAATTTATTGTTCTGGGCTAAGAATAATAACCAGAAAATATCCCTACTTTTAGGATATACATGCTGAAATATTTAGGGGTAAAGGACTATGATATGTATAACTTATCTGCAAATAATTCAGAAAAAAATTTAATATATATAACTTAGAGGTTAAATATAAGAGAAATCACCTATGTAAGTGATAAAGTAAATGGAGTAAAATATTAGCAGGTGAATTTGTGTAGAGTATATGCATATATAGGTATGATTTCTATTCTTGCAAAATGTAAATTTGAAGTTATTCCCCAAAAAAACAATAGTTAAAATATCTATATGATGAAGTATTAAGTAAACTAAACCAGTCCATTCTAAAGGAGATCAGTCCTGGGTATTCTTTGGAAGGAATGATGCTAAAGCTGAAACTCCAGTACTTTGGCCACCTCATGCGAAGAGTTGGGAAAAGACTCTGATGCTGGGAGGGATTGGGGGCAGGAGGAGAAGGGGACGCCAGAGGATGAGATGGCTGGATGGCATCACTGACTCGATGGACGTGAGTCTGAGTGAACTCCTGGAGTTGGTGATGGACAGGAAGGCCTGGCGTGCTGTGATTCATGGGGTCGCAAAGAGTCGGACACGCCTGAGCGACTGAACTGAACTGAACCGAATTGAAACTGATCAATGCAAGACAAAGTAGAATAATTGTCTTAAATATCAGATCTCAAAATAGGCCCAGACTGACAGCTACAATTAAAAAACAATGCATTTTATACTTTTTTTTCTATTAGTAATTCACCAGTGAACAAAAAGTAAATTTACTTTGCTTGAAGAAGACAAGGAAAGAAGAAGACATAGCTCCTTGGCCATGGGAAATGACCTATCATGCACAAGGTGGCTTACAATGTAAAACACTGAAACTTTTTAATTACAAAGCCATATAAAAAAAAAAGCCATATAAAATGCTTAACTGTCTTTGGCAGGATTATGCATGATTCTTTTCCTTCTCTGTAATTTACCAATCTTCTATAATAAGTACATATTGTTTTATTTTTGTAAAAAACACTCAAGGCATAGTCGTGGATAAGTATTTGAATGAAGTATGAATCATATTCAAATACTTGTACACAAAAAGACACAATGGCTGCTTTCTTTGATAGAAAAATTCCTAAATGATTTACATATTACCTTCTCTGCCAGTGGTAGGAAATTATATAACGAATGCCTTATTTCTCAACATTAACATCTGTAAATGGCAAATAAAACATTAACTTCAACACGCAGTTATCGAGTAAGCTTACCATTTATAGAACTAGCTCAAAATAAGTATAGAATGTGTGAAGTTGGAACAAAAAATTCATCCGAAACTTTAAATCCATATATTATCAAGGGAATCTACTTTAAAGAGCAATATATTTTTTCTAGAATACTTATATAAATAGATGGCTCATAGTTTACATGAACATAGTTTACAATAAGTTTATATAAAGAGAAAAAATTTAAGCATGATTCGTTAAAAATTCATTTTCAAATAAAAATTAAAACTTTTACAATTTGGAGCCAGATAGACCTGGGTTCAGATTCTGATACTGCAACATATTGACTAAATAACCTTGTGTAAATGGGTTAACTATTCTGCACCTCAATTTTCTTATTAGTAAAATTTGTAAAATATGAACAATAATCCCTGCTCCCTAGGACTATAAAGATTAGGGGTAATGTGAGTAAAGCACTTAGCAAATAACAGGTGCTCAGTACACAATGGATGTGGTGTTAATAGTTGTAATAGTAAATGTTTTCCCTTTTTTTTTTTGGACCTTACCAGGTGGCTTGTTGGATTTTAGTTCCCCAACCAGGGATGGAACCCAGGCCCTTGGCAGTGAGAGCACCGAGGACAGCAAGGGAACTTCCAAGTTGTTGTTATTGAAATTATTAACAAAGTCAACATTTTACCACTTACATGAAAAGGCAGGAAGTAGTATACTAAACCTTGTTGTGCCTGATTCACAGATCCCTGGCCAATACATGCAAAGAGACCTCCTCCATATTTGTGCTTCTCTGTACACTTACAACTGAGAACAAACAAGGAAAGCTCACAAGCAGCATATATCTTAAGTGACAAGTGGTCCTTCAGCTGCAGTCACCAGACTGTGCTTCTCACCTGGTCTCCCTCGGACTCTGTGTGAAGTCGCCCCCAACACTCTTCTGCAGCCTCTACTGCCCACACCACCCACAGGTTTCTTTACTTCTTACTTTTTATCTTTCTTTCTTTACTTCCAGCCACCAGGCCTGGTAGGCACCAGGACAGGCAGGACAGATAGAACAGGTTCTAGAAGAGAGGCAAGGTGGCTGGACCAAGAGAAAAGGTCCAAACTCCTTGCAGCGCAGTTGCCTTGCTCCACCGCAACTGGGCCTCAGCACACAGTCAATGCCCATTTCGTTATGACTCATGCATAAGGAGTCCAAATTTGGCAGTGAAACTGAGTGGCAAGGGAGCCAAGGCTTCCAAGGAGCAGGGAACAGAGCAAGAGATACAGGCTCACAGCAGGACTTGGTGCAGAGGTCAGAACTCCTAAGGCTTGGAAAGGATGTTTTGATCTGGAAAACACTGCAGAGCTTTTTGATGGTAATGTAAAGTTATGAATGGCCTCATCCCATCACGCAGTACCTTCCTCCAAGTGCTGAACTTTTTTCCGCTTACTTTTCCTCCATAGCATCTCCAGCATATCTTTTTATTTTCTCCCAGCCTCTACTTTTCTGTAGGAGGATCCTGATACACAGTCTCCTTTCCTAGAAATGGAGTACTGTCTATGTACACATGCGTGCTTAATCACTACAGTAGTGTCCGACTCTTTGTGACCCCATGGACTGTAGATCGCCAGGCTTCTCTGGCCATGGGATTCTCCAGGCAAGAATACTGGAGTGGGTTGCCATGCCCTCCTCCAAGGGATCTTCCCAACCTAGGGATAGAACCCACATCTCTTAGGTCTCCTGCCTGGGCAGGCAGATTCTGTACCACTAGCGCCACCTGTGTCTATGCATGTGTCGTCGCTCAGTCGTGTCTGACTCTTTGTGACCCCATGGACTGTAGCCTACGAGGCTCTTCCGTCCATGGGATTTTCCAGGCAAGAGTACTGGAGGGTTGCCATTTCCTTCTCCAGGGGATCTTCCCGACCCAGGGATTGAACCCCGGTCTCCTGCATTGCAGGCAGACGCTTTACCCTCTAAGCTACCAGGGAAGCCCTACGTCATGTCTGACTCTTGCGATCCCATGAACGGTAGCCTTCTCGGCTCCTCTGTCCATGGGATTCTCCAGAAAAGAATACTGAGATGGGTTGCCATTTCGTTCTCCAGGGGAACTTCTCTACCCAGGAAGTGAACTCAGGTCTCCTGCACTGCAGGCAGATGCTTTACCAACTGAGCTATGTGGGAAGTCATGTCTATGTATAGAAATACAAATATGTACATCATCATGGATTTGAAGACCAAAATAATCCACAGACATCTTCCACTTGAGGAAATGGTCCAGGTGGGAAGTGAATTAGCCTTATTTACTTAAACGGCAATTCACTCGTTTACTCAAAAACTACTCTTGACTGCTATAAGCGAGGAATTGTTCTTAGAGTGGAAGATGGCATAGGGTATATAGGGAAGAGAAACAAGGACCATGTACATTCCAGCAAGGGGAGAAAAGACAGGTAATAAACATGACAATTGCAGACAGGGATAGAACGCAGTAAAAGAAATACACATGGGAAGTACCATGACATCACCCAGGACTATTTACAGTGTTGTTCTTGTTGTTAAGTCACTAAGTTGTGTCTAACTCTTTTGCAACCCCATGAACTGTAGCCCGCCAGGTTCCTCTGTCCATGGGATTTCTAAGGCAGGAATACCAGATTGGGTTACCATTTCCTCCTCCAAGGGATCTTCCCAACCTAGGGATTGAACCCATGTCTCCTCCATTGGCAGACATTCTTTACCACTGAGCCACCAGGGAAACCCAGTGAGGGATACTTTAACGTCATAATATTCATCAACCCCACCACCATTACTCTTCCTTGCAAAGGACAGTTGGTAGCTTCTCAATATTATGTAAGTCACTGTGCAAACATCTTTAAAACGAGTTTCTTAGACGAAAGCCACCACCAACTCCTCCCACCATCACATACTCTCAACCAGATTACTGCCCCTAAACTAATCTTCTATAAAAATTTTGGAGCCATCTACAGAGTTTTCAATGGAAAATAATTGGCTATTTTAGAAAGGATGATTCATTCAGCCTTGCTAAGGAGATGACAATTGCACTGAAGGATGAGAAAGAGGTAGCTCTTGAAAGAGCTAGAAAAAAGATCAGTGTGGCAAATGCGTGTGTGTGCTCAGTCATGTCCAACTCTTTGCAACCCCAAGGACGGTAGCCTGCCAGGCTCCTCTGTCTATGGGATTTCCCAGGCAAGACTACTGGAGCGGGTTGCCATTTCCTCCTCCAGGGGATCTTCCCAACCCAGGGATAGAACCTGTCTCTAGACAGGTTCTTTACCACTAGCGCCACCTGGGAAGCCCAGTATAGCTCAGGGAGAAGCAGACGTATCAAGCTTAGTGAGGTAGACAAAGGCCCTAAGAGTTCTTACCTGAACCAGAAGGGCTCGAACTGAAGGTGAAAAGCAGAAGAGTGTGTTGTTGTTGTTTAGTTGCTACATCACGTCCGACTCTTTTGGTACCCCATGGACTGTAGCTATCTATTACAATGTGAGGAAGACACTAAATTTGTTTATATGGCATGATAACTATATAAAATTAGGAACAGAAGACAATAAGGAAATTTATGAAAGGTTAATTGTTGTTCTACTTTACTCTTTCTAATACTTTCTGCAATTCCTATTCTTTTAATTAGCTTTATTGCTGTTGTTTAGTCACTAAGTCATGTACGACTCTTTGAAACCCCATGGACTGCAGCACACCAGGCTTCCCTGTCCTTCACTATGTCCCAGAGTTTGCTCAAACTCATGTCCATTGAGTCAGTGATGCCATCCAACCATCTCATTCTCTGCCATCCTCTTCTTCTCCTGCCCTCAATCTTTCCCAGCATCAGGCTCTTCTCCAAAGAGTTGGCTTTTCATATCAAGTGGACAGTTTTGGAACTTCAGCTTCAGCACCAGTCCTTGCAATGAATACTCAGGGTTGATTTCCTTTAGGATTGAACTGGTTTGATCTTCTTGCTATCAAAGGGACTCTCAAGAGTCTTTTTCAGCACCACAGTTGGAAAGCATCAATTGTTCGGCACTCAGCCTTCTTTATGGTCAAACTCTCACATATGTACTTGAGTACTGTAAAAACCATAGCTTTGACGATATGCACCTTTGTCAGCAAAGTGGGGTCTCTGCTTTTTTCTTTTTATTTTTTTAATATTTATTTATTTGGCTGCTTTTTATTTATTAAATGGGCTTTCTTTGCAGCATGTGGGATCTAGTTCCCTGACCAGGGATCAAACCCAGGTCCCCTTCCTGGGAGTTTGGCATCTTATCCACCGGACCACCAGGGAAGTCCCATTATCTCTGCTTTTTAATACATTGTCTAGGTTCGTCATAGCTTTCCTCCTAAGGAGCAAGTGTCTTTTAATTTCATTGCTGCACTCAACATCCACAGTCATTTTGGAGCCCAGGAAAAGAAAATCTGCCAGTTTCCATTTTTTTCCCATCTATTTGCCAGGAAGTGATGGGACAGGGTGCCATGATCTTGGTTTTTTTAATGCTGAGTTTTAAACTAGCTTTTGCATTTTCCAGAAAAACATCTATTTCTGCTTTATTGACTATGCCAAAACCTTTGACTGTGTGGATCACAACAAACTGGAAAATTCTTAAAGAGATGGAAAAAACAGACCACCTGACCTGCCTCTTGAGAAATCTGTATGCAGGTCAAGAAGCAACAGTAGAACTGGACATGGAACCACAGACTGGTTCCAAAATGGGAAAGGAGCACGTCAAGGCTGTATATTGTCACTCTGCTTATTTAACTTATATGCAGAGTGTATTATGAGAAACGCTGGGGTGGATGAAGCACAAGCTGGAATCAAGATTGCCAGGAGAAATATCAATAACCTCAGATATACAGATGACACCACCCTTATGGCAGAAAGTGAAGAAGAATTAAAGAATCTCTTGATGAAAGTGAAAGAGGAGAGTGAAAAAGTGGGCTTAAAGCTCAACATTCAGAAACGAAGATCATGGCATCTGGTCCCATCACTTCATGGCAAATAGATAAGGGAACAGTAGAAACAGTGAGAGACTTTATTTTGGGTGGCTCCATAGTCACTGCAGGTGGTGACTGCAGTCATGAAATTAAAAGACACTTACTCCTTGGAAGAAAAGTTATGACCAACCTAGATAGCATATTAAAAGGCAGAGACATTACTTTGCCAACAAAGGTCTGTCTAGTCAAAGATATAGTTTTTCCAGTGGTCATGTATGGATGTGAGAGTTGGACTAGAAAGAAGGCTGAGCAACAAAGAATTGATGCTTTTCAACTGTGATGTTGGAGAAGACTCTTGAGAGTCCCTTGAACTGCAAGGAGATCCAACCAGTCCATCCTAAAGGAAATCAGTCCTGAATATTCATTGGAAGGACTGATGCTGAAACTGAAGCTCCAATACTTTGGCCACCTGATGCAAAAAGCTGACTCATTTGAAAAGACCCTGAGGTTGGGAAAGATTGAAGGCAGGAGGAGAAGGGGACGACAGAGGATGAGATGTTGGATGGCATCACTGACTCAATGGACATGAGTGTGAGTAAACTCCAGGAGTTGGTGATGGATGGAGAGGCCTGGAGTGCTGCAGTCCATGGGGTCGCAAAGAGTCAGACATGACTGAGCAACTAAACTCAACTGAACTGAACTTGCACTCTCCTCTTTCACCTTCATCAGGAGGCTCTTTAGTTCCTCTTTGCTTTCTGCCATTAGAACAGTGACATCTGCATATCTAAGGTTATTGATATTTCTCCTGGCAATCTTGATTCCAGCTTGTGATTCATCCAATCCAGCATTTTGCATGATGTACTCTGCATGGAAGTTAAATAATTAGGGTGACAATATACAGCCTTAACACACTCCTTTCCCAATTTGGAACCAATCCATTGTTCTACATCCGGTTCTAACCGTTGCTTCTTGACCTGCATACAGATGGGGAAACAGTGGAAACAGTAAAAGATTTTATTTTCTTGGGCTCCAAAATCACTGCAGAGAGCGACTGCAGCCATGAAATTAAAAGAACTTGTTTCTTGGAAGGAAAACTATGATAAACCTAGACAGCAGTGTGTTAAAAAGCAGAGACATCACTTTGTCAACAAAGGTGCACATAGTCAAAGCTTCCCTGGTGGATCAGATGGTAAAGAATCTGCCCGCAATGCGGGAGACCCGGGTTCAATCCCTGGGTTGGGAAGATCCTCTGAAGAAGGAAATGGCAACCCACTCTAGTATCCTTGCCTAACCTACTCTAGTTTCCTCGCCTGGAGAATTCCATGGACAAAAGAGCCTGGCAGGCTACAGTCTAAGGGGTCACAAAGAGTCAGACAGGACTGAGCAACTAACATTTTCACTTTCATAGTTTTTCCAGTAGTCATGTGTGGATGTAAGAGTTGGACCCTAAAGAAAGTTGAGCACTGAAGAACTGATGCTTTCAAACTGTGGTGCTGGAGAAGATTCTTGAGTCCCTTGGACAACAAGGACATCAAACCAGTCAGTCCTAAAGGAAATGAACCCTGAATATTCATTGGAAGGACTGGTATTGAAGCTGTAGCTCCAGTACTTTGGCTAACTGATGCAGAGAGCCGACTCTTTGGAAAAGACCCTGATATTGGGAAAGACTGAGGGCAGAAGAAGGGGACAACAGAGGATGAGATGGTTGGATGGTATCACCAACTCAGTGGACATGAGTTTAAGCAAACTCTGGGAGATAGTGAAGGACAGGGAAGCCTGGCATGCTGCAGTCCATGGAGTTGCCAAGAGTCAGACAAGACTTAGCAACTGAACAACAACAAAAGAATGAAGCCCAGGAATTTTATTTGATAATTGAAAAAGTGATGTACTTTCTCCTGGGAACATGAACAAGGAATCACATAACCTCAGGACTTTTGGTATCTATCGAAGGACCATGAAGGATGTCTCCCTGGGACGCAGATCACATAGTGGAAGCCAGAGAGAGGAAAAGAAATGAGACCTTGATACTGACAAGCCTCATCTACAGCCTGAACCACCTCTGGCCTCTTTAGGTGAGTTAATGAATTCCCTTCAGTGTTTAGGTCAGTGAAGCTGGGTTTTCTGTTGCATTCAACCAAAAGACTCCTAATTAATAATACGAACACAATGACCCAGCCACCTCGAGTGAAAAATACACACATTTTTTACTTCAAAATATAGTTAAACTGAATTCAAAATGTATAAAGCATAATCACCATAAAAAGAACAACCCAGCTGGCAGTTGAGCAAAATCAACATCTGCAGCATCTAGAAAACATTTTCACAATTGAGAACACTCCAGATTTCCAGCTGCTGAGGAGTGTCATTCCTCAAGTGTTGACTGGTTGGCATCTGCCAGGACAAATGACCATGGGCAGCTCTCTGCACTCCAAGCTTTTCTCAAAACCATCTGCCAAGCAATCGGGTTGGACGCCACTGAAAAGAAACCTTGGTGTCTTGTGAAAACCTCATCCGAGGCCTGACCACCCCTGAATGGAGAGCAGGCAGACAGAAAAACTCGTGTGGAGTCAGAGGCTTCTAACTTCTTGCTGTGTGGTTTGAATGGGGAAGTCCGAGTATGTGCTATGCAGCTCCAAACAGCGTGACTGAGTCAACCTAGAGGCTTCAAGGTAACATAAAAAGGGGAAATGGAGGAACATTTTTAAATCCAGGGAGTCATATTCTCCCTTTCATTCATATTTCTAATTCTCCTGTCCTCTTACCACATTTGAGCAACTGGAGAAGCCTCCAAGATAGGATGATGTAACAACATAAAATGTCAAGGGAGAACTTCCAGAGATTATGGAGTGAATGAAACACGTGGTTTGTGGTCTTCTCTATCATACAAACCCATCTTCTCTTGGGTCACCATATTTTCTTTTTTCCTCTCTACTTGGTGTTAACAAATACTAAGACATTAAAAGAAGAACTTTCTAGGCTTCTGTGGTAATAATGGGTTAAGGAGATCCATTAAATGCAAAAAAGAATTTTTAAAGACTTAGCAGTTTGCAAGATGGGCACATGATTTGATAGGTCCTTCAAATGCAGGCCTATCTTGATATACACTTTTGCTTACTGCAAATCTCAGAAGGGCCTTTATGTTAACTTTTGGGTAATGTCAGAAGCCCTAGTCTCAAGGTTAGTTTTATAAATCTCCATGAACTATCAAAGAAAGCCGTATCTGCCTTTTTTGTTGTCGTTGCTATTTTGATCTCACAGCAAGAAAAGAATGTAGGTGAAGGTAAGAGCATAATCCTCACCTGTATACACAGAATGAAAGAAGGCGATTCTAGAACAGTGGAGGAAAATATACACAGAAAGTGGGCAAGATGACTCATAAGTACAGGCACTGAAATAGCTCAGCTTTTGTATGTGGTGTGACACGTCCGCCAACAACTAACTAATGTCACAGAATACTGAATCACTTGGGCCTAGATTTGTTTAGCAGCTCCTGTCCAGTGCACCTACGTATGTAGTACCTGCCTCTGACTTTCAGCAAAAATGGCTATCAGTCTGAGGGGGCGGGAGGGTGGGGGAGCGGCAGGGCGGTCACCCACTGGTCAATGCCAGGGCACCAGCTGCCCTTGCTTTAATGAGGTCCCCCTCACTTTGCCTTCCACCTACCCGTCTGGCGAGCACCAGGCGTTCAGAGGCGGAGCCCCAGGGCCCCTGCTGAGGCTGAGGGTGGCCCCCTGGGCTCTCCTTCCCTCTCCTGCATGCCCGGCCCTTTCCTCTTTCCAGCCAGCCCCACGTGTTTCATCTCTGGCTCCATTTGGCTCCTTTGAGGCTGAGGATCCACATCCGCTTGTTTCACCCGGTCTCTGCTCCTCACTCACAGAAGCACATGCGTCCTTTCCAAGTCAAGGCTTCACGGAGGACTGGTTCAAGAGAGCAGACGGGGAAAGAACAGCAAGTGTGGGGACGCCTCAGGGCTCAGGAAAACTTCCCAGGGCCCCATCTCTGGAGTCCTGGCTCCCCCAGACATCCCTCGGCCTCTGCACACCCTGAGTCCTTGGCACTGACCAGTGCCAGGAGGACAGGGCTCACCTCTCTCTGGTGTGGGGCGGGGGACGGCTGAGAGCCCCACATTCCTGCCTCCTCTCCCCCAAGGCCGATGCATTCCTGGGCCTGCAGTTCCAGTCAGGACCAAATGACGGAATCAACTGGTATCCCCCCTGACATCATTTTCTGAAGTTGAAAATTCACTTTTCCGAGGTGTCCTCAGACCAAGGACACATCTTCCTATGTACTCCCTACTCCATAGAAAAACAACTCTCTGCAGGCCTTTCCTCACACAGCTCACAGTAGAGCACAGTCGGGCGGTCTGTCTTCAGACCTTCCTCTGTCACTGGTTTGCTCCCTGCGTGCTCTCGGGCACACCATGGAACCCCTTTAAGCCTCACTTTTCTTGTCCATGGAACTGTGGTAAGGTCTCAAAGAGATAGTCCACATAGCACTGATTTTGGAACACAATTATAAAGAAAGCTGAGCACTGAAGAACTGATGCTTTTGAACTGTGATGTTGGAGAAGACTCTTGAGAGTCCCTTGGACTGCAAGGAGATCAGACCAGTCCATCCTAAAGGAGATCAGTCCTGGGTGTTCATTGGAAGGATTGATGCTGAAGCTGAAACTCCAATACTGTGGCCACCTGATGTGAAGAGCTGACTCATTTGAAAAGACCCTGATGCTGGGAAGGATTGAGGCCAGGAGGAGAAAGGGGCAACAGAGGATGAGATGGCTGGATGGCATCACCAACTCAATAGACATGAATCTGGGTGGACTCCAGGAGTTGGTGATGGACATGCCAGGAGGCCTGGCATGCTGTGGTTCTGGGGTTGCAAAGAGTCAGACACGACTGAGCGACTGAACTGAACTGAAGAATTAACACCAGCAAAGACTCTACTCAGTGCTCTGTGATGACCTAAATGGGAAGGACATCTTTTAAAAGAGGGGTGGGGGGAGGTATATGTGTATGAACAACTGATTCACTTTGCTGCACAGCGGAAACTAACGCAACATTGTAAAGAAACCATACTTCAGTAAAAATTAAAAAAAAAAAAAAGAATTAACACCAGAACTCTTGCCAATATCTGGTAGCCACACTCCCACACGTAGAGGAATAATGCCTGGCATGGCAGGAGCCTCCTGAATTTTGCTCCATCATTGCAGCTGGTGACTGTTCTGACCAGTTGGCACCTTGGCAACCATCCACCAGTTGGCAACCATCCATGGTTGCCAAACATTTTCAGTCTTCATGCTGGTTGTACTGTAAGTACTGAAAGCTTAGTCACCTAGAGAAGTATGTGCTAATGGGTCTTTAAAGTGTGGGCAAGGCGAGACAGGAATCGCAAGCAAAAGGGATGGGATGGGATGGGAGGGAGCAGATGGTAATGTGGCTTTTGTCTGTACCATGATAGGCAAACAGGATTTAATGGCTTGCAGCCTAATACAGAAGCTCAGGAAGACTGTTGTATTCTGTGGCTACCCATAATGAATGACCATGAACTGGGCTTAAAAACAAAAGAAATTTATTCTCTTACAGTTTGGGAAGCCAGAAGTCCAAACTGCCTCTGCAAGTCTTGGCAGGGCCATGCTCCCTCTGAAGATTCTAGAAGAGCATCCTTTCTTGCCTCTTCCAACCTCCAGTGGCTGCAAGTATTCATTGGCTTGTGGCAGCATCACACCAATCTCTGCCTTCCTCTTCACATGGCTTTGCTCGGTGAGTTTCTATGTCTCAAATCTCCCTTGGCCTTTCTCTTGGAAGGACATCTGTCACTGGAGTTAAACCAGGATGATCTCATTTTGAGAGCCTTAATTATATCTGCAAAGACCTTTTATCAAGATAAGTTCAATTCACAGGTTCTGGGGGTGAAAACTTGGACATATCTTTGGGGGGAGCACAATTCTCTACTATCACCCCACTGCAATTATACACAAAAGCAGAAGCCTTTGCACATAGATGGCACTTAATAAACACTGTAGCTGATACATACCTTCATTGTGGTTGATAATTTTCAGAAGACTGTAATTCTATGACATGGAAGAATGTGAGGTGGAAGCCTTGGTGCCTACCCAGAAATGCTCCCCAGAAGCATTCTGCTGCTCTGCTCTAGCAGGGAATCTGTCTCCTCATCTTTTCCAGCTTCTGGAAGCCACCCACATTCCTTGGCTCTTGGCCTCACATCACTCCCTCCTCCACTTACCATCACATCTTCTCTCTCTCACTTTGACCTTCCTGCCTCCCTTTGATAAGGATTCTCACCCAGATAGTCCAGGATAATCGTCCTACCACAAGATCCTTCGTTTAATCTTATTTGCAAAGCTTCTTTTCTGTACAGTTGGGTTCCAGGGATTAGAATGTGAACATTTTGAGGGGTTATTTTTCTGTTGACCAGAGTTGGGAACTTGGGTTTCATTCTAAGAGCAACAGGACCCAATGGGTTTCAAGGAAGGGATTGAAACTAGCAGAACTAGTCTATGATACAAGCAGAAGAATCATACTAAATAGCAGAGACAAAAGGACTAGCCATGACCAGAGGGTTTTAAAGTTTAAAAGCAACTTATACAACACATTTAAACTTATAAGCTAGCTGGCCATGTGTAGAAAAACTGGTTTGGGTCCTTGGAAGTTTTTGTGAAGCCCCGAGTCCCAGAATGCCTTTGGTTATTATTACAGGTGGACCAGATGACTATTCGGGTCAAGATTCTACGCCCATGATGAGGAGGCCAGGTGTATGTGTGCCTGGGGGTAATGCTGTTTTAGTAGACACAGTTCCTGTCCAAGTGTTGTCCCGGAGAGAAAGATACGGAAACCAATTCAGGAACAAGGAAATGGTCAAACAGCCATAGCAAGGAATGCTGTGAAACTTTCAGAAATCCAGAAGTGTGGATCACGTTGATTGCCAGAAATGCTTTATTAACACTAAGTACAAAGAGTACACAGAACTGTTTGTATGGATTACATGTGTGTTTAAAGAATATGTAAATCACTAAAAATTTTAATAAAGGTTTAACTTCTCTCTAAAGTTTGGGAAGTTCATTCCAACACACCTGGGCTTCTGGCAACAGCTTCCTGTCTCTGATCTTGCTCAGAATTGCTCAGAATGCCTTCCAGAGACTCCTTTAGGGTCGGCTTTCCCTGCTCCTCTCTTCACTGGTTTCTGATCCCATTCCTCCCTGCTTCCACTCTCTTTACAGCCTCCCTACTACCTCGTTTAGATGATCTGTTAGAATAAAGCTCCTGAGCCCACTGTCTGGTCCAGGAATCCTGGCTCGCCCTTCACAGATAACAGGCGAGCAGGCTCCCTGCCTGTGTCACTCAAAGTCAGACCAGCCAGGCCAGCCAGCAGGTTTCAACTCCAAGTAGGGATCAGAGAGACGAGATAATAATTCCTTTCCAGAAACACATTGCCTGGAAAAGTTACAAGTTATTTACCAACTAGTATAAGAAAAATTGTGCTCAGTGAGAAATTTTTCATAGCAACACAAATCTTAGAGCTGACACTGAATATTGGGATCCCGAAAGGATATTATCCGATGACACCTTGATGAGGAAAATGAAACAAACATCAAGAAGCCCAAAATGTCCTTCAGGAGACAGGACAACAATATGGTTGTGATGTACAGTTGTCCATTGCATCACACCATACAGCCTGGCACTGGGGAGCAGGGCAGAATAGGGTAAAGATTCAAAAACGCAAGCATCCTGAACTCAGATTTTCTGAGCTCCAGCTCCAGCTCTGCCACTGATGCTTTTGCACAAGTGATTTAACCACTCTTTATCTTAGTTTCTATACCTTCTCAGTCTGGATAATAATAGTACCTTACTTTATTGGGTTGTTTTGAAGATTAAATGAGTAAATATATAAAGGCACTCAGAACAGTACCTAGAATGTAGCAAGAACTCAATGTGTGTTAGCCATTATTATTTTTACTGAAATACATCCAACACTGTACATCACTGACATGGAAAACTGCTTAGATAACCTATCTGGTTTCTCAAATTAGTGGCGCCCATGAACCAAAGCTCACAGAGCACTGCAGTTTTATCTCCTGATATAAGCTCCACGAAGGCATCTTGACGGTAGCTGGACTGAAGCATGCTCTGTCTGGCGCATGGTTTGTTGGTGCAGCAAGATGCTAATGGAGATCACAGGGCAGAAGAGTGAAGTCTCCAACCATCTCTCAAGCATAAGCCACTGGCCCGAAGCACATCTGGTGACCATTACTGAGTATTATTGGACTATTGATCTCCTTATTGGGGAAATTACACAGCCATAGTCAACATGTTAGGTCTTTAGGATCCCATTCCTGAACACATAAGAATGCATTTTACCACCACCCAGGGGATTGGATAAGGATAATTCAAAGAAAATAGGAAAAGAATCCATATAAGAACATGTTGATACACAACTTTGAATTGCTTGGAACTGAGACAAAATATCACATAAAAAGAGGCAGAGACAGACAAACATGCATAATCTTGGATAAGTCACTTTTCATTTTACCAGTTTCGGTTTCCTTACTAACCAAGAGGTGGAGGTGTAGATGGTGACCTAGATCAGCCTACTGGAAGACCAAATGCTTTCTTATGTGAAACACCCAGAATCTCACATAGCACATTATTAGAAAGACTATCTTAGAAGATCTGTAATAAGAAGTATCCCATTTACTCTGCCCCCTGAAACTTCTAATCCAATTCTGAGAATATAAAGAAATACTATGCTGTAGAGAAAAAAAACAACCATAAGAAATTAACATGTGATACAGTATTATTAACTAAAGTACAGATTTTTTTCAAATTTCACAAAATTTTTTGCTAGTGTTCACAAGGCTATGGTTTTTCCAGTGGTCATGTATGGATGTGAGAGTTTGACTGTGAAGAAAGCTGAGCGCTGAAGAATTGATGCTTTCGAACTGTATGCAGGTAAGAAGCAACAGTAAGAACCAGACACGGAACAACGAGCTGGTTCAAAATTGGGAAAGGAATTCGTCAAGGCTGTGTATTGTCACCCTGCTTATATAACTTGTATGCAGAATATATCATGCAAAATGCCTGGCTGGATGAAGCACAAGCTGGAATCAAGATTGCCAGGAGAAATATCAATAACCTCAGATATGCAGATGACACCACCCTTATGGCAGAAAGTGAAGAGGAATTCAAAAGCCTCTTGATGAAAGTGAAAGAGGAGAGTGAAAAAGTTGGCTTAAAGCTCAACATTCAGAAAACTAAGATCATGGCATCTGGTGCCATCACTTCATGGCAAACAGATGGGGAAACAGTGTCAGACTGTATTTTCTTGGTCTCCAAAATCACTGCAGATGGTGATTGCAGCCATGAAATTAAAAGACACTTACTCCATGGGGGCCGAGTGGTAAAGAATCTGCCTGCCAATGCAGGAGACACAGGTTCCATCCTTGGGTCAGGAAGATCCCCTGGAGTAGGAAATGGCAACCCACTCCAATATTCTTGCCTGGAAAATTCCATAGACAGAGGAGCTTGGCAAGCTATGGAGTCTCAAAAAGTCAGACACGACTGAGTGACTGAGCACACACACAAAACTTACTAGCAAATTCCACTTTCTAACCTTTTTGTATAAATACCCTGATGCTGGGAAAGATTGAAGGCGGGAGGAAAAGGGGACGACAGAGGGTGAGATGGTTGGATGGCATCCCCAGCTCAATGGACATGAGTTCAAGTAAACTCCGGGAGTTGGTGATGGACAGGGAGGCCTGGTAGGCTGCAATCCGTGGGGTTGCAAGGAGTTGGACACGACTGAGAGACTGAACTGAACTATAAGGACCATAGGGCTTTATTGTGTGTGCTATAATCTGATGTTCATAAACATAAAAGTGGACATTCTAAAATCTTTTTGCATGGTGATTATAATGGACCACTGCAGCAATGCTTAAATGCAAAGGTAAGGCATCTATTGTCATTTTATTCTTTTAAGAGTTTTAGAAATAGACCAGTCTTTGCCTGGGCCTTTCTAGGCTGTACTTGGTAAGTATTTACCAGCTCCACCTAAAAGAGTACAGATAAGTGTGGTTGAACCAGGCTACCTGGAATGACAGGGTAGGTATCAATCAGGTACACTTCCTCATGAACAGCTTTCCCCAGCACCATGGGAATAAATTTCCAGTAAGTTGCAGGGCAAGATTTCCAGCAAGTTCCATTGAAATAGCATGACAATGACTTGTTCCTCCATCAGAGAGACACAGCTGTGCCCTTTCCAACAAGGTCTGGATCCAGCTGTAGGTAAGGAGATGGAAATGCTTCGGTCTTTCTCAGATGCTCTGTCAGCCCTGGGGCAGGATTGCTCCATATACCCACTCTCCCTGCATTCTTTAGGACTCTACTTTTCCCTAGCCAATCTGATGTTTAACATACCCTGCTATAGTTAATAATTTTTTTTCACTTTTTTAAAATTCTTATTGAGATGCAGTTGGTTTTAGATGGACAGCAAAGTGAAGAATTCTGTAGACTGAACTTTAACCTGTTCAAATGATCTTGTGACTTCTCTCTCCTGGTGGGACCCTGAATGACACAGTTTGGGCTGGGGGGTGCGGAGGGCGGGTTGGCGGGGATCAGGCCCTGACGACACTGGCTGGGCTAGAGCCTGCTCTTCCTCTGGACTTTTCAGTTTTGTAGGCCAATACATTTTTTTTCCTTAATGGATCCATGTTGAACTAGGTTTTCTGCCTCTGGCAAATTAAAGAATCTCGATTACATAAGCCACAAAAGGAGAAGGAACAATTAAAGGAACAAGAAATTTTTACCTGGGAAAAAAGTCACCTTCCTAGAAGGCGGTATGAGAATCATTTCCATTTCCATTGTGTGAAACAATTTGCATATTATGATCAGTTTGAATTATATGACCATAATATAATTTGTCACCTGATGACCACACGACGGAGCGACTAACACTAACTAACATAATTTGTCATCCGATGACCAAATTAGAACCAATGGGTAGTAGTTACAGAGAGACAAAATCTCAGTTCACCATGACAGCATAAGGGAAACTTTTCAGCAATTCAGTATTCAAAAGTGGAATGAACTGCCTTGTCCTTTGGGAGGGCTCTGTCGCTGGAGGGGTTGGGGTATAAGAGGTGGGTGAGTCACTCTCAAGTATGCTATGGAAAGGATGCTTGCATTGGGTAAGATATGCAACTAAATGACCTGTAAAGTCTTTCCCAAGTCTAAGATTCTACTGTGAGATTGTGGAAATTCCTTAGCCCAAATCCTATTAGTCAGTCCCAGTTAAGAGAAAAACCAGACAAGGGCAACATTGTGCGTTATGTGAACCACTTGGGATTGGCACTTCAGTACTGCCAGATGTTATCATCAGATGCAAAGAAAAGGGACTAAGTCACCAGATAGGGGTGTTTAAATAGATTTCTTTGCCCTGCTGAGAACACAATGTCTTGCATGAAAAACAGGAAAGCAATTACTGTAAATAAAATCATTCTAAAAATAAAGATATTAAAACCTTGGTTTTAATTTGGTTCAAGCATATTTACCTAATTCAGATTGCTTGAACGAGAAGGTAAATGAAAAGTACTCCAAGATCCGGCTTCACCCAAGGTATGGAACATTAAGCTGGGAGGCAGCCAACATTGACTCTATTCCTGCTTTTTATAGTGAGCTTGGGGCAAGGGGGAAGGGAAGAGAAAGAAGGAAAAGAACTTGATTTTGCTGAGGTTTGGCTTGTCTAAGTACAAGAATCAACAAAACAGTAGTCACACCTACATCGCAGAGTATGTGAAAGTTAAACAGGAAATGCCTGCAAAAATAGAAAACAATGTATTTGTCTATGAACATAATAGATATTTTGAGTCAGAATCTTTCAATGCAGAGGTTTCTGGGAATAAATTACACTGAAAGCTGCATTATTCAGCCAATATTTCCCAACACCTTCTGAATTAATATAACTTCTAAAGTTATCTCAATCAAAACTAGCCAGTTCTAGCATGTAGGACAAGTTGGTTTAACATATACCTAAAAAAAGAAAGAAAGAAAGTGAAACTAAAGCATATTAAAAAAAAATCAGAAACACAGTGTACTCAAAGACATAATATATTCAGGAAGTCAGAGGCAATGTTGCATCTGACTATATACGGAATAGTCCCCTAGACCAAACATTTCAGCAAATCAGATCATTTCCTTTTCACTATCGACCTTTTTTTTTTTCCCCTTTTCTTTAAGAGGAAAAAAAGAATTCCAACCACAGCTCCATCACAGGTTTTATGGAGCAAAACTTGCTTTCAAGTTTAATTACTTAATTTGTCCTTCGATTTACTATTGTTTCTTCTATTTATTCTTTGCATGCAGACCGCATCCTGAGCAGGAAATCATTTTAAAACCTAATTCTTACAGATATCCCCATTTCAAGGACATTTTATTTATTTACACAGACTGAGGGAAGGCAGGAATTAATTAGGAGCCAGGAAAGGTAGGGACTGCCCCTGGATTGAACCTTTACAATTGACTTCCCTGATCAATTAAAATCAATTTCTAGGTCAGGTGGACCCACCCATATTTAGTTCACTCCAAAGCCCTGTGTATGACTTAGGGATTGTTATCTGCAGCCCAGACCAACACAGCAGAGCCTCAACACCCTCTGTCCTAGAGGAAAAGGGTCTGGGACAGCACAGTTGCAGAGATTCTCCTGAAGCCTGGAGCAATGAAAGAGGTACCAGAGGAAGCATTAGAGGCCAAACTTCCACTAATAGTTTATTTAATAGGCACTTGCAGACGCTCTAGTATAGGTAATGCTTTAGAGGCAAGGAGACAGAGCAAGTGGCTAGGAATGAAGAGAACAGGTGGGGTGTGCCTCTAGCAAATCCCAGTGAGAAGGCTTGGGCTCTGTAACCTGAGGTGAAGAGACAGGAGGGGCAGAACACCTAAGAGGAGCTCTCCTCTCTGGTTAGCGCAGGGAAAGTACTAGGAAGCCTTCCTAGGCCACACCTTGCATAAACCATGGAAGTTTTGGCCAGGCAGTGGAAGGGAAGGCGTGCAGAGAATGTAACGGCAATCACCGCGAGCACGGCCATCTTTGTCAGCCAACACAGAAACCCAGGAGAACTGGTCGGGCTGGCGGGGTCCCATAGGAACACGCCTTGAGAGGGAAGCCACTTTCAGGGGAAATGGGTCTCTCTGGATTAGAGAGTTGCCCTCACAACGTTGGCAGTATTGTGGCATAGACATGAAGAGAGGCCTCAAGGTTTGAGGTCACCGTGTTGGGGATGGCTCACGCTGCAGTTTAACATCAGCACTGGCCTCTTGTCACATGCTCAGAACAAGACATTAAACATGAGCATGTATCTTCAAAGGTTTCAAGGACAGAGACACGTTGCTCCTTTCTTAGCACACAGTCCTAAGGAAGGGCTTGCTGGAAAATGAGGCCCTGGGAGGAAATAGGATTTTAGGATTCAGGGATTCTACCCCACCTTCTCAGTGGTAAAGAATCCACCCGCCAATGCAGGAGCTGCAGGTTCCATCCCTGGGTGGGGAAGATCCCCTGGAGAAGGAAATGGCAACCCACTCCAGTATTCTTGCCTAGAGAATTCCATGGACAGAGGAGCCTGGAGGGCTATGGTCCATGGGGTTGCAAAAACACTGGATGTGACTGAGTGACTGAACAACAACAACAACCCCTCCCCGCCCCCCTTCACCACAACTAGAAGTCTGGCTCTTTCCTTCTAGTGGGCGAGGATGGGGGTGCACTCCAGTCCCAAAGAAGAGCATGACCAGGTCCAGGTACCACGTAGTTCAGTGCCTGCTGCAGAGATCACAGCACACAGAAGTCATGTTAACCCCTGAACAGATGAGCCAAGAGTTGAAGGGGATGGGAGGAGACAAAACCAGGTCTCTGCCTTGTTACCAGAGCCTCTGAAGGAAGATCGGCCTGCTTCTGTTCTCAAGTCACAAAGTGAAAAGTATTCCTCTCAGTGGGTGCTTTCAGGTTAAAAGCAACCCACACCCAGGTTTCCTTGCATTTAGTCTAAATTGGCTCAGCTGGTAAAGAATGAGCCTGCAATGCGGGAGACCTGGGTTTGATCCCTGGGTTGGGAAGATCCCCTGAAGAAGGAAAAGGCTACCCACTTCAGCATTGTGGCCTGGAGAATTCCAGGGACTGTGTAGTCCACAGGGTCGCACACAGTTGGATATGACTCAACGACTTTCACTCTGCTCACTCACTCAGTCTAAATTGGCCCAAACAAGAAATGGTGACAGTGAAGCCAGAAATCTTATAACTCTCTTAGGAAAGATAGTATTTTTCATACCTGTGGGTTCTTTTGGTTTCCCTGGTAGCTCAGATGGTAAAGCATCTGCCTGCAATGCGGGAAACCCAGGTTCAATCCCTGGGTTGGGAAGATCCCCTGGAGAAGGGAAAGGCTACCCGCTCCAGTATTCTTGTCTGGAGAATTCCATGAAAGGGAAGCCTCTAGGCTACAGTCCATGTGGTTGCAAAGAGTCTGAGCAACAAACATGCATTAACGGTGGTAGGTTCTTTTGTGTTTTATCACACTTGGAAAAAATGTAGACTGATGGTGCACACGTTTATCATTATTAGGTGCTCTCAGAAAATTGGCTAAACAATAGAGTAGTCAACCATTTTTCTTTTGTTTCTATCCTAACAAGTGTAGCTTCTCTACCAAAATAGAAAAGTGAGAAACCATATGATCGTATTCACCTTATTTTGTCAAACAAGTTTCAACAATTGTTAATTTTATGGGGTTATTTAAATATTCTACAGAATGTTGCTTACTCATAAGACTTTATATGTAAGTATGTTTATGGACAATTTTAAAATTAAAAAAAAAAGAAAAAACATCCATACAGAATATATTGCAAAATGATGCTGGTGAGACTATGTATTGATATGAGAGATCTAATATTAATTAAAGAGAGCGGTGCACAAAACTCTATAATATGCAGTGTAATTTTAATTTTAAATAAATATTATGTGCTTAATTAAAAATCATAAGGGTGGAAAATAGAATGGTAGTTGTCAGCGGCTGGGGGGAGGGGAGAATGAGGTGTTAGTGATGAACAGGTATAGTTTGTTTCAGTTGCACAAAATGAAAGAGTTTTAGAGATGATTGGTGGCGAGGTCTGCACAAGGATGTGAAACTACCTAATGCCCTGAACTGGACACTTAACAGTGGGTAAAATTATAATTATATATATATATATATTTTTTTTTTATTTTTGGCTGTGCTAGGTCTTAGGTGGGGCACACAGGATCTTTAATCTTCATGGTGAAATGTGGACCTTTAGTCGTGGCATGCAAACTCTTACTGGGATCTAATTTTCTGACCAGGGATTGAACCCAGGCCCCTTGTACTGGGAACACAGAGTCTTAGCCACTGGACCACCAGCAAAGTCCCTAAATTTTATGTTATGTATATTTTACTATAATTTTTAAAATTATATATCCAAGTTAAAAGTCTAGACAAAAATACAATAAAACTCCAGAAGTCATTATTTCAGAGTGGTGGAATTATAGATGGTTCATTTTCTTTATGATTTTCCACAGCAAATATGTTTTAATAAAAACATAATTTAAAACACCTCTCTTCAAACTCCAGCTTTCTTAGATTTCTCAAATCATCAGTCTACTTAGCAACTTCTTCAAGATTTCCCCAAGCACAGCTACTAGGCTTTCTTCTTCTTGGGACACAATCTGTAGAATTTCCCATTCAGATTTCATAGAATTAGAAAAACCGATCTCCCAAATAGTCCAAGAGATTTCAGTTCCATCCTTATAGTCGTCATGTCAATTTTTAATTCAGAGGGTGTAGTCACTATACCCATAAAGTTTTCCAGCTTCTCCATGGCCTTTGCCCACCTAATTTTCTCTGCATTTTCTCCCATCTCCTCCCTCTGTGGTTTAAGAATCACGGAGACAGATGAGGTTTCACACCTTTCGCCATGACTGCCGTCAGTTCACTGAGTCATTATACTGTGCTCTACACATCTCTCCTCAATTCTGAGCACTCAAGCTGTAGTAATAGACATTCTTTTTTTCCTTTTTTAATCTGTTAAGAAAATTTACTTTGGGAAAGCAGAACAGTCCTGATCAGCATATCACTGCTAAGGCATAAACTGCTCTCACCTGAAACTCTTTGCAAGCAAGGAGTTGTCGGAAATAAAGGACTACCATTTCAATAAATGAATCTTGGAAGGAAGTTCTTTTGTGAGCACATCAACTTCCAAAAGTTTAATTTTCATCTCAGCATCAATAATATAAACATTATTGTCGTAAAACTATTAAAAGATAAAAATATGAAACATTATTTTAACAACTGCATAGCATTCTACATCTATTGTTGAACATTTCCATTGTTCCTAACTTTTTCCTTTTATGGTAATGGTAATTATGCCATTACTAATAAGGGAAGTACTTTCAAATTCTCAAATCGAGATGTCGTGATTTAATCTTTGTTATGCGTTCTTAACTTCATTTCATGTGCAGTCAAGGACTGTGGCAGAGGCAATTCTCCATTTGGAAATTTGGGAAATAGTGCATCATATATTTTGGTCATTTCCCATGAATCCTTGTAAAGAAGATTCTCTCTGAGTCTATAAGGTGCTTTGAAAAGGGAAAACATATCCAGCCACATGTAAAAAATGGGAAAATGAGTTTGTTCCTGGACCCAAGGGCTCTACGATCTGCAAAGTTTAGGTGACTCCTTACCTCCCTGTCTGGAGAAGGAAATGGTAACCCACTCCAGTACTCTTGCCTGGAGAATCCCATGGACGGAGAAGCCTGGTAGGCTACAGTCCACAGGGTCGCAAAGAGTCGGACACGACTGAGCGACTCCACTCACTCACTCACTCTTACCTCCCTGTCAGGCCTTTTTAGATGGGATCCCACCAGCATTGCTACTGATGAACAATGCCCCAGAGACTACTCCATCTCCAAGTGTGCAATATCTCGGCTTCCACTTTGGCACCTGCAGTAACAGTAATAGCAGAACCAGCTCCGTCCTGCAGCTTTCCTCACGTGAAATCCTCAGAATTAGACTTGCCTGCTTTTGGTCTGTGGAGTCTCAGATACTGACTGAGATGGAAGCTTTGGGAAAAAAAAAAAAAAATCAATGTGGACCAGGGGCTCAGAGAAGATGATAAAGGTGAAAAGGTCACAACATGATCCAGTTTGGGTTAGATAGTTCCAATACTTTGGCAAGATGTTTATACTTATAGTTATTATTAAGACATATGTACCTTAAAATTTACTGGATGACTATAGTCTCCACTACTTACTAGCTCTGCAGTTTCCACATCCAGAAAATGGGAAGAATAATGCTGGCCTCTTAAGGTTATAGAGAAGCCTAATGAGTAATGTCTGCTTAATAATATTAATTCTTTCTTTTATCAGCTGTTGTTCTTAGTCTATTAACCAAGGACCCCTTTTCATCCCTATTCATTTTGATTACTTAAATTGTTCATAAATTTGCAGAGAAACACACCTTGTCAGCCTGACCTCCTGCAAGGCCCAGTAATTTCTTCTAAGTCCCGGCTGTGATGTCCCTCCCCTTCGCATTCTTCACCTTCTGACCCTCTCCCACCCCAAGTTTCTGTCCCCACTGCCCACAGCTCCCAAATGTGCACACACTTCTAAATAGGAGCACTTGCCTCTTGGTTTGACCCAAATTGGCGATTAAACTATCGGTACATTGGGTGAAGTATCAAACACCTACAGTCAGCAAAAACAAGACCAGGAGCTGACTGTGGCTCAAATCATGAAGTCCTTATTGCCAAATTCAGACTTAAATTGAAGAAAGTAGGGAAAACCACTAGGTCATTCAGGTATGACCTAAATCAAATCCCTTACGATTATACAGTGGAATGCCGGGAGCCAGCATATTGCATATTGAGTGCATATTGCATATTGAGTGCAGCACTTTCCATAGCATCATCTTTCAGGATCTGGAATAGCTCAACTGGAATTCTATCACTGCCGGGAGCCAGCGTGAGGAACTCCGCCCATGACAAAGGTCATGAGGAAGGAGGCTCGGCATACGCAAAGGCGGGATCAAGCCTCAGGGGTCTCCCTGGAAATTCTCGAGCATCTACCCCCAAAACCAGAGTCTGCCTACTTTCTGCTTTGTGCTTTCACCTACACCTCTGACTTTACAGGGGGCTGTCCCCCACTACCTCTCTCTGAAAAAAGAGTTAGCTTACAGCTCCAGTTAATAATTCCTGGGTGTGACAGTGTTTCAACCTACAAACTCCTTTGGAAGTCCTGCCTGAATAGGTTTTTCTGGCCACATGTGATTGTTCAGAGCCTCCCAACTGTGAGAGGCAGGAGATGTTCTAAACTGTCTAAACACAGATTCTTTTGAGTAGTTAAAAGATTGATTAGAAATTGTATTGGTGAAGGTATTTTCACTTGTTGGGCCAATGTTTGCTGCTAAGTTTCCATATCCCTTACCTGCTGTGTCCCTGGCAGTGTATTGATTAATATAATTGGTGTAAGTAGTAGCTTTAATGTTTGTAACCTGGGACCCTTGAGTTAATTCTTTTTCTTGTTATAGCCCACCACACCTTTGCTCTGCAGGAATGCAACTTTAACTAATGCTTTTGGAGGGTGGCTCCTGACCAATCACCTTTAGAGAAAAATACGTTTTCTGAAGAAAGGGTCTTAAAATGTTAACAGGCCTCCAGGCCAGAAGATGATGCAAATCACCTAAGCTTTTGCATATGATAAGTTTGCAGGAAGAAAGCCTGGCTTGCTGCATGACTCTACCCCTTCCCCCATTATCCTCTATGCATAACTTAAGGTATAAAAACTGCTTTGGAAAATAAAGTGCGGGCCTTGTTCACCGAAACTTGGTCTCCCCATGTCGCTCTCTCTCCCAAATTCTGGCTGAGTCTCCATCTGGAGCGCGGAACCCGCCATGCTTGCTAATTATGCCTGGGCTTCTAAGATCTGACCGGGGAGGCCTCAGTGTCTCCTCTCCTTCGGGAGAACGGAAGGACGCCTGCAGCCTACGTAAGTGGTGCAAACTTCTTGTCTTGAAGTTTTATTGGTCTCCCGCGTAAACCAAGCTACTCAGCCTCTTTTCTCCACTGAATTTTCCTACTGAGCTATCCTCATCCTATTACTCTTTATATCTTTGATAAAATATTTAAATAAATAGGTCACCGACGCCGTCCCCGCTTCGAATACCCTGGATCAGCCGGGGCTGGTCCCTGGCAGTGGAAGTTACAAATAGATTCAAGAGATTAGATCTGATAGACAGAGTCCCTGAAGAACTATGGACGGAGGCAGAGATCAAGACCATCCCAAGAAAAAGAAATGCAAAAAAGGCAAAATGGTTGTCTGAGGAGGCCTTATAAATAGCTGAGAATAGAACAGAAGCTAAAAGCAAAAGAGAAAAGGAAAGATATACCCATTTGAAAGCAGAACTCCAAAGAATAGCAAGGAGACGTAAGAAAGTCTTCCTCGGCGATCAATGCAAAGAAATAGAGGGAAACAATAGAATGGGAAAGACTAGATATCTCTTCAAGAATATTAGAGATACCAAGGGAACATTTCATACAAAAATGAGCACAATACATGACAGAAACTGTGTGGACCTAACGGAAGCAGAAGATATTAAGAAGTGGCAACAATACACAGAAGAACTATACAAAAAAGATCTTCATGACCCAGATAACCACGATGGTGTGATCACTCACCTAGAGCCAGACATGTGAAGTCAAGTGGGCCTTAGGAAACATCACTACGAACAAAGCTAGTGGAGGTGATGGAATTCCAGTTGAGCTATTTCAAATCCTAAAAGATGATGCTGTGAAAGTGCTGCACTCAACATGCCACAAATTTGGAAAACTCAGCAGTGGCCAAAGGACTGAAAAAGGTCAGTTTTCATTCTGATCCTAAAGAAAGGCAATGTCAAAGAATGTTCAAACTACCACACAATTGCACTCATCTCACACACTAGCAAAGTAATGCTCAAAATTCTCCAAGCCACAGTTTATGACCCATGAACTTCCAGATGTTCCAGCTGAATTTAGAAAAGGCAGAGGAACCAGAGATCAAATTGCCACCATCCATTGGATCATCAAAAAAGCAAGAGAGTTCCAGAAAAATATCTACTTCTGCTTCATTGACTATGCTAAAGCCTTTGACTGTATGGGTCACAGCAAACTGGAAAATTCTTCAAGAGATGGGAATACTAGACCACTTGACCTGCCTCCTGAGAAATCTGTATGCAGGTCAAGAAGCAACAGTTAGAACTGGACATGGAAAAACAGACTGGTTCCAAATCGGGAAAGGAGTATGTCAAGGCTGTATATTGTCACCCTGCTTATTTAACTTATATGCAGAGTATATCTTGAGAAATGCTGGGCTGGATGAAGAACAAGTTGGAATCAAGATTGCCGGGAGAAATGTCAATAACCTCAGATATACAGATGACACCACCCTTATGGCAGAAAGTGAAGAAGAACTAAAGAGCCTCTTGATGAAAGTGAAAGAGGAGAGTGAAAAAGCTGGCTTAAAACTCAACATTCAGAAAACTAAGATCATGGCATATGGTCACTGTAGATGGTGACTGCAGCCATGAAAATAAAAGATGCTTGCTCCTTGGAAGAAAAGTTATGACCAACCTAGACAGCATATTAAAAGGCAGAGACATTACTTTGCCAACAAAGGTCTGTCTAGTCAAAGCTATGGTTTTTCCAGTGGTCATGTATGGATGTGAGAGTTGGACTATAAAGAAAGCTGAGTGCTGAAGAATTGATGCTTTTGAACTGTGGTGTTGGAAAGGACTCCTGAGAGTCCCTTGGACTGCAAGGAGATCCAACCAGTCCATCCTAAAGGAGATCAGTCCTGGGTGTTCATTGGAAGGACTGATGTTGAAGCTGAAACTCCAATACTTTGGCTACCTGATGCAAAGAGCCGACTCACTGGAAAAGACCCTGATGCTGGGAAAGATCGAAGGCAGGAGGAGAAGGGGATGACAGAGGATGAGATGGCTGGATGGCATCACCGACACGATGGACATGAGTTTGTGTAGGCTCCAGGAGTTGATGGACAGGGAGGCCTGGCGTGCTGTAGTCCATGGGGTCGCAAAGAGTCAGACACGACTGAGTGACTGAACTGACTGGCTGATCAAACACCTCTTAAAAATAATTGTTCAAACCTGCTACATTTACAAAGATTCGTAAGCTGAACTTAAAAAACTTAAGTTGAAGCTAGGATCTAGAAGGATGGTACTGATCAAATTATTTGCAGGGCAGCAATGGAGAAACAGACATAGAGAACAAACTTATGGACACAGGGAGGCGGGAGGAGAGGGTGAGATGTATGGAGAGAGTAACACAAAAACTTACATTACCATATGTAAAATAGATAGCCGATGGGAATTTGTTGTATGACTCAGGAAACTCAAACAGGGCCTCCGTATCAACCTAGAGAGGTGGGATGGAGAGAGAGATGGAAGGGAGGTTCAGGAGGGAGGGGACATGTGTATACCTGTGACTGATTCATGTTGATGTTTGACAGAAAACATCAAAATTCTGTAAAGCAATTATCCTTCAACTAAAAAATTAATACATTTTAAAAAAATTTTTAAGTTGTTTTTTATAATACAAAAATACAAAAAGTTACAAAAATACAAAAATATAATACAAAAAGGTGTTATTTATAATAAAAGTTATAAACAGAATATCCATTTTAAATTTAAAGACTAAATGGGCTTTTTACAGACACTCAAGAAGCCCTGACGTTGACTGAGCTGGGCGGAGGAGGGCACGGATCACACAGGACTTGTAAGAAAAGTGAGAGGCACTGAGGAGCAGCCAGCCACCAGGGATTACCTGCCTTGGGCTGGAGCCTAGGACAGTCTTGATGGATTGGCCCTTCCATGCCCTGCCTGCCTTGGCACCCCACCCTGGAGCTCAAAGGTCAATTGCCTTTAGATTGTCACTTTGTTAAGAGAATGGGGCCACAGGGAGTGGCTGGGGGTGACTGACCCTATGCCCCTTCTCCATTAAGATGTCCCATGTCCCAATCCCAATATCCTTCTTCCTCTGACAGCACAAAGGTGACAGTCTTCCCATGGGTCGCTGGGTTTGCCCAGATCATCTGATTCTCCTCTTTCACCCACTGAGGCATAGTTTACAAATTAAGCCTAGATGCCTGCATGCAAGACAGACAGTATCTTCTACAATCATGGGTCAAACTTAGACATGTAAAGTCACTTTTTTTTTTTTTTTTGCCACGCTGGGAGGCTTGTCAGAGAAGGCAATGGTACCCCACTCCAGTACTCTTGCCTGGAAAATCCCATGGATGGAGGAGCCTGGTGGGCTGCAGTCCATGGGGTCGCTAAGAGTCAGACACGACTGAGTGATTTCACTTTCACTTTTCACTTTCATGACTGGAGAAGAAAATGGCAACCCACTCCAGTATTCTTGCCTGGAGAATCCCAGGGACGGGGGAGCCTGTTGGGCTGCCGTCTATGGGGCCGCACAGAGTCGGACACGACTGAAGCGACCTGGTGGCGGCGGGAGGCTTGTGGGATTTGTGGGTTCTTAGTTATGAGATGAGGGATCGAACCCTGACCCCCTGCAATGGAAGTGCCATCTTAACCACTGGAGCCCCAGGGAAGTCCCACATATTTTTTTGTTTATTCCCCTCCCTCAACTCTAACTGGATGGTAGTTGTCACCTGTCAGGTACAAACAAACTTAGGAGTCATAGAAAGTTGTGGAAAAAGTAGGGACAGGGTGCTCAGAAGGAAGTGGAGGGGGAAAGGGAGAAAAGGGATATTTCTTTAAGGTCTAAAGAAGACCCTGGCTGGGGGGGCTTCCCTTGTGGCTCAGAGGTAAAGAATCCGCCTGCCAATGCAGGAGACATGGGTTCAATCCCCAGTCCAGGAAGATTCTACACGCCGAGAAGCAACTAAGCCCGTCTGCCACAGCCGTGGAACCTGGCAGCCACAACCCCTGGAGCCCACAGAAACCAGCTTGGTGAGAAGTCCACTCACAGCGACAAAGAATGGCCCCGACTCACAGCAACTAGGGAGAGCCTGCTCAGTGATGAAGACCCAGGAAAAATCAATCAACCAATCATTTCTTTTTTTTTTTAAAGAAAGATTTGAGAAAGGGAAAACAAAAGAGAATAGCTAATTTAGTGAGGGAAGAACCATGAGTGGACTCTGAGGGGAAGATGCTTGGCACTAAAAATTCTAGCTAACATTTACTGAACACTTCCTCTGTGTTAAGAACTCGTTTTAAGGACATTGCATCTTATCTTGTTTAAGCCTTCTGACAACCCCAAAAGGTAGGTTCTTTGGTGGGTGGTGGGGGTGGGGGGTGCAGAGTGTTGCTGATGGGGGCATAGATGAAGTGAGTTGTTCACGGTCCCTGCTGGGGCAGGGCCAGGACACAAGCCTACCGTAGCTACCTAGAACCTAAGCATCAGCTGCCCTCCCTATTTCCCCCTTCCCTAGGCTCCCTACTTGATGGTTCCAGAGAAAAGGAAAGCTACCCACTGAGCAGCACAAGGTGGGCACTGTGGCCATGGATTTGGTTAGAACAAACTCAGTAAACTCAACATATGTTTTCTATAATTCAGATGCTTTAGGAGCAAATGTTCTCACGAAATTGCAGATCAGCAGAGAAAATGGATTTAATTCTGGATACTGTTTCTACATGTAAGGATGGATACAGGAGATTTTGTTATTTACTTAAAAGACTTCCTGAGGTATTAAATAACCCTAGTAAAAGATGCTGACCAGTTTGGGGTCTGGCCTGCAGATGATTAGCATGGAATCAAATTATGTCAAAGGGGAACTTGGGGTTAACCACATGCCAGACAACTCCATTTAGAGACAGTGGAACATGTACCAGTGTGATTCAACACTCTTGAGTGCAGTGTGAAGGTGGGAACAGTGGCCCAGGTACAAACAAGAAAAGTGTAACTGTGAAAGGTCAGCACTGCCACCTGTTTGCAGGTAACAACACGCAGTTAGGCAAGCTGCCCAAGAGCGTGACGTAGGAAGAAGGAGGTGGGTAGAGCTGGGCTTGTTTTAAGGGCACCCAGAAGAAAAGGGAAGAGGAACAAATGAGTTATTTTCATTTGTCTGAAGAATGCCAGGAAGAGATTTTTTTTTTTAGGGGAGTTGGGGCAGACATAAGTTAAGGGGAGGTTTTCTGGAAGAGCGTCCAGGGCAAAATAAAGAAGATAGATTTAAGCTTGTGGTGGGTGTTTGGAGAATGGAACAGATGACTTTCAATAATATTGAGCAATGAACCAGAGTGATAGCAAGAAATAGAAAGTGGCAGAAAATAGCACTTGAGAGGAAATGAAAGGACCATGACTCAACTTTGTGTCAAGCCTGCACAGGAGGAGAAGGGTGGAGGGGAGGAATCAACAGGGAAAGGTGAGGGAAGACAAGAGTCAGAGCTTCACCGCAGGAACCCCGGTCTCCATGGGAAGAAGTGTCAGAGCCCAGAGCGGGAGCCGCTAGCAGAAGCTGAGATACAAGAGGAACGTGCTTGTGCGTGCTCAGTCGCTTCAGTCGTGTCCAACTCTGTGCGACCCTGTGGACTGTAGCTCGCCGAGTTCCTCTGTCCTGGGATTCTCCAGGCAGGAATACTGGAGTGGGTTGCCATGCCTTTCTCCAGGGGACCTTCTGGACCCAGGGGTGAAACCCGAGTCTCTTATGTCCCCTGCATTGGCTGGCGGGTTATTTACCACTAGCACCGCCTGGGAAGACCAAAACAGGGTAAGTCAAATGCAGGAGGAGAAGAGAAATCCAGAGCATGAGCTAAAGAACGGAGTAAATAGAATCAGGTATTAACGTCATAAAGCTTCAGTAGCTAGTGGGGCCATGCCACGAAAGTATCAGGTGTAGGAAAGGAAAATTCTAGAGAGGGAGCTTCAAGTAGGTAGAACTCCAATGCCATACAAAGAGAGACAGCTGAGAGGTTCTCCCACAGTGGGTTATTTGGAAGGGGCGCACCCTGGGTAGAACCAGGTACGACCATTTAACAAGGAGCACCTCCCACACCAGTCACACAGGAGGGCCTGGGGTCCTGTCCTCAGGCAGCGCCAGGACCAGGACCAGGAGGTGGAGGAAGGTGTTCAGGGGAAGGGCTTGGAAGGGCCCAAGCCAGAGGGACCCTCAGGGTGGCAGGTGTTTACCCAAAAGGACAGTAAAACTCACTGCACAATAGCGCAGCCAATGGGGCCCCATATTTAAACACAAAACACAGGCCCCACCATTAGGAAGTCAATTTGAGAGCAGTATTTTTCAGGACTTGCCTGGTGGTCCAGGGGTTAAGTATCCACCTTCAGTACAGAGGAAGGAGGGTTCCATCCCTGATCAGAGAACTAAAGACACCACATGCCTCGGGGCGACCAAGGCCCAGCACCGCAGCTGCTGAGCCCACGCAGCGCAGCCGAGCATCCCACACGCCGCATGCCTCAAGGAAGCCCCCACACAGTCAAAATACAAATAAATAGCAAAGCCAAATAGGGGTGGAGTAAAGGCCCGTACTCGTTTGAATTTAAAAAAAAAAAAGAAAAGAATAATACTTTTCCAAATATTTGTGCAAAAAAATACACACAAGAGATGCTCGTTCTCAGCCCAGCTGACCCCACACCGCATTGAGCATGCGCAAATGATCCCTAGGCATTGAGCTACTGCCCTCGCCCCACTCCGAGTTAGGAGATTTGGCTGGTTCCAGAGAGATACTCAGTGCCAACTGTTGTTCATTCCAGTTCATTTTATGGGAGTTTGAGGGAGTGAGCAGCTGGTGCAACCATGCAGTAGCTTCCTGCCTCCATCCACTCTAAATACACTTAAGCGCTGAGGTTTAAGAGAATAGTTGGAGATAAAAACTCTGGAGGGAAAAAAGTAAGAATATTGATAACTCCCCCCTTCCTTTTTCTCCTAAACATAATTTATACTGTAATTACATTTCTTCTATATAAGGAGATACTGTTGCAGGGAAGGGCCGACTCTGACTCCATGATGGATATATTTCTTTGGCTTTACCCTTTGTTTTTCATTGTTTTTGTTTTCATAATCATATATAATAACCTGCCTTGGGGAGCCTTACTCCTCTGCCTGAAGAGATTAACACATTCCTTCCCTGAGGTAGGCCATTCCAAGAGACATTTTCAAGACTGTTTTTGTTCAGTGGCTCAGCATGTCCAACTCTTTGTGATACCATGGACTGCAGCACGCCAGTCTTCCCTGTTCTTCACTAGCTCAGAGAATTTGCTCAAGCTCATGTCTATTGAGCCGGTGATGCCATCCAACCATCTCATCCTCTGTTGTCCCCTTCTCCTCCTGCCTTCAATCTTTCCCAGCATCAGTATCTTTTCCAATGAGTCAGCTCTTCGCATCAGGTGGTCAAAGTACTGGAGTTTCAGCTTCAACATCAGTCCTTCCAATGAATATTCAGGACTGATTTCCTTTAGGATGGACTGGTTTGATCTCCTTCCTGTCCAAGGAACTCTCTAGAGTCTTCTTCAACACCACAGTTCAAAGGCATCAATTCTTCAGCTCTCAGCCTTCTTTATGGTCCAACTCTCACATTTCCACAAGACTGCTGGAAAAATCATACCTCTGACTAGATAGACCTTTTTTGGCAAACTGATATCTCTGCTTTTTAATACAATGTCTAGGTTTGTCACAGCTTTTCTTCCAAGAAGCAAGTGTCTTTTAATTTCATGGCTGCAGTCACCATCCGCAGTGATTTTGGAGCCCCCAAAAATAAAGTCTGTCACTGTTTCCACTGTTTCCCCATCTATTTCCCATGAAGTGATGGGACCAGATGCCATGATCTTGGTTTTCTGAATGTTGAGCTTTAAGCCAACTTTTTCACTCTCCTCTTTCACTTTCATCAAGAGGCTTTTGAGTTCCTCTTCACTTTCTGCCATAAGGGTGGTGTCATCTGCATACCTGAGGTTATTGATATTTCTCCTGGCGATCTTGATTCTAGCTTGTGCTTCATCCAGCCAGGCATTTTGCATGATATACTCTGCATATAAGTTATATAAGCAGGGTGACAATATACAGCCTTGACGAATTCCTTTCCCAATTTTGAACCAGCTTGTTGTTCCATGTCTGGTTTTTACTGTTGCTTCTTACCTGCATACAGTTTTCTCAACAGATATATGAGGTGGTCTGGTATTCCCATCTGTCTAAGATTTTCCACAGTTTGTTGTGATCCACACAGTCAAAGGCTTTAGTCAATGAAGCAGAAGTAGATGTTTTTCTGGAATTCCATTGCTTTTCCGATGATCGAATGGATGTTGGCAATTTGATCTCCAGTTCTTCTGCCTTTTCTAAATCCAGCGTGTACATCTGGAAGTTGTTGGTGCACATACTGTTGAGGCCTAGCTTGAAGGATTTTGAGCATTACCTTGTTAGCATGTGGAATGAGCACGACTGTGCAGTAGTTTGAATATTCTTTGGCATTGCCCTTCTTTGGGATTGGAATGAGAATTGACCTTTTCCAGTCCTGTGGCCACTGCTGAGTTTTCCAAATTTGCCGGCATATTGAGTGCAGTACTTTAACAGCATCATCTTTTACGGTCTTTACTTCCTCAACTCCTCCCCTTCTCTGTCTTATAAAAGAACTGGCATCCAGCTTCTGATAAGATGGTTGTTTTGGGACATTAGTCTGCCACCTTCTCCAGTCAGCCGGCATTCCAAACAAAGTCATATTCCTTGCCTCAACACTTTGTGTCTTGGTTACTTGGCATGTCCTGCAGCTAGCAGATGGAGCTTGGACTCGTGGTAACATTACTGGAAAGGTATTTCAAAGGGATCCTTAGGAAAGTGATTCAGCTGAAAATAAGCTAAAGTTGACTTCTGAAGCCAAGCCTTAGGTCATCATGTAAAAATACAGGGCCCATAGGGCACATATGGATAAGGGAAATTGACAGAAAGGAGCTGCCTCTGCAGGCCCCTCTTGGTGGGGTTACAGTATGTGGGAGACTGCCTATGGAGCAGGCAAGTTTCGGGGATGGGAATAAATTGGGGTAGAAAGGATGAGTCCAGCCAAACAAAACACAGTGGAAGAATATTCACCATTGCCCAGTTTGGGAGTGGTAACGATGTTGATCCTGCCAGTTCCAGTTTCCAGAGGGAAGCTGAAAAGAACCTGGAGCCTTGTGTCGGGACCTTATATGACGGGTATAGCTGTCCCTCTCCAGTCCTGCCAGGGCACTCGGGGTCAGAGATGCGTGAGTGTGGGACAGAGGTGGGAGGAAAAGCAGTCACCTTTTCAACGCTGCCAACTCTGGTGGGCGTACTGGACTTGAGCATCCTTGCAGCAATTAGGGCTGCTGATGGCACTGCAGACAGCAGGGCCCCAAGTGCAAGCACCTGAGTGGAGACCCCTCGCTTGTGGATGGCTGCTTGCCCGAGGCACCTGCCAGGCTGGCTCCTGGGCACTGCCAGGCAGAGTTGATGAGCGCTGATTGTTGGCTTCCCTCCACTCCCAAAGCTGCTCTGAACACAGCAGATGCAGGCTGGGGTTTTCAGTTAATTAGTGGGAGGGGCATCTTAAGAAACTAAGTTTTGTTGTCATCATCCATGTGCCACACCCCAAGCCTGAATCAAACGTGCAAGAAAGACTGGAAGTTGTGAAACGCAACTCGGAAGTCCCTGCTGACTGCAGTTCCGTGTTGAGTTCTAATGCAACTATGGTCTCAGAAGCTGGGTGACGGGCCGCTTAGCAACCGTGTGCCGTAGAGAAATGCAAAGCAAAACCAAATAAAGGGACATGGGAAGGAACTGGGGATCACCTTTTCAAGGAGGCACAGAATGGTGAGAAATTTTCTTCAAATGTTTAAAATAAAAATGCTAAGAAAAAGAGAAAGTCAAAGCTTTTTGAAACAGCCAATAGACTCCTGGCTGCACAGACGTTTAAATGGAAGCACGTGCCCAGGAAACCAAGGTAGAGAAAGCAAAAGGCAGCTAGAAAATGCAGAGAACACTGACAGAGGCACGTGATGAGCCAAGACAAAGGTCCAGGGAACTTTAGGAGAGATGGGAAGGGAAACAAACTGTCTTACTTCAAGAAAGAAAAAATTGTACAAAGAATCACAGAGATGGGGATGCAGAATCTTCACATGCTAAATTGCTTCAGTCGTCTCCGACTGTTTGCGACCCATGGACTGTAGCCCGCCAGGCTCCTCCGTCCATGGGATTCTCCAGGCAAGAATACTGGAGTGGGTTACCATTTCCTTCTCCAGGGGATCTTCCCAATCCAGGGATTGAACCCACATTTTTTCTGTCTCCTGCATTAGCAGGCAGGTTCTTTACCACTAGCACCACCTGGGAAGCTCTTTGGAAGAATCTTTGGGTAGCAGAAATGTGGACTCCTATAAAGGTATAAGCAGCTGCCAGAAGTAGGAATACGTATATGGAGGAGAAAGGTGAACGTTTAAGAACGAAGTTTCATTTGGATCCTGGTAACTCCCATAACCTGCTGCTGGCACACCCAGTGGATGGCCCACCCCTGCCTCAGGAGATGACAGTCACCACCCCACAGCCACAGACTTCCTCTGGGGACTTTAGAATGCATTCCCCGATTGCAGGCTGGGAGAGCACTCCACAGGAGCCAAGAATGGAGGGAAGCATTTATGTCAGGCTTGGATTCCCAACAAAGGATTCTGAGGGGGCACCTAAGGGAAGGGGCCATTCCTGGGTTGCTTGCTATTTCTCAGGCCAGATTAGGAGAAGCAGGGATTAACTAAGGATTGGTGCTATTTGTGGCTAAGCCATGGGCCATCCACGGTAATAAGTGAAAATAGGTAAGTGGGTCTGTGACTGGTTATTATGGCATTTTCCAACTTTGAGAACAAAAGATGATTTCTGTTCATTGCAGCTGGTCTTTTCTGTCTCTGTCCTCCCAGCCTAGTGGTTAAACGCAAGGCTGCTTTTTCCTTTCTCAGTTTCCTTTCTCACTTTATTCTTTCAGTATTGGTTAGGTTTTTTTCTTTCAGTCCCATCTTGACCAAGGGTAAACAATGTCAGCCTTTAGGACATTATTCTGTGAAATCCAGTTGTTGTTATTCAGTCGCTCAGTCGTCTCCGACTCTTTGCGACCCCATGGACTGCAGCACTCCAGGCTTCCCTGTCCTTCACCATCTCCCAGAGCTTGCTCAAACTCATGTCCATTGAGTCGGTGATGCCATCCAACCATCTCTTTCTCTGTTGTCCCCTTCTCTTTCTGCCTTCAATCTTTCCCAGCATCAGGGTCTTTTCCAATGAGTCAGCTCTTCACATCAGGTGGCCAAAATATTGGAGCTTCAGCATCAGTGCTTCCAATGAATACTCAGGATTGGTTTCCTTTAGGATTGACTGGTTGGATCTCCTTGCAGTCCAAGGGATTCTCAGGAGTCTGCTCCAACACCACCGTTCAGAAGCATCAATTCTTCAGCATTCATCCTTCTTTATGGTCCAACTCTCACATCCATACATGGCTACTGGAAAAACCATAGCTTTGACTAGACAGGCCTTTGTTGGCAAAGTAATGTCTCTGCTTTTTAATATACTGTCTAGGTTTATCATAGCTTTTCTTCCAAAGAGCAAGCATCTTTTAATTTCATGGCTGCAATCACCATCTGCAGTGAAACCCAGATCTTCTTCATAATCCAGAATTGACCCCTAAAGCCAGTTCAGAGACAGATTTTATTTTCCCGGGGTCCTAAATCACTGTGGATGGTGATTGCAGCCAGAAAATTAAGAGACCCTTACTCTTTGGAAGAAAAGCTATGACAAACCTAGACTGCAGCATATTAGAAAGCAGAGATATCAGTTTGCCAACAAAGGTGCATATAGCCAAAGCTATTCTTGCCTGGAGAATCCCAGGGACAGGAGCCTGGTGGGCTGCCATCTATGCAGTCGCACAGAGTAGGACACGACTGACGTGACTTAGCAGCAGCAGCATGGTTTCTCCAGTAGTCATGTATGGATGTGAGAGTTGGACCATATAGAAAGCTGAGCGCTGAAGAATTGATGCTTTCAAACTATGGTGCTGACAAAAACTCTTGAGAGTCCCTTGGACAACAAGAAGATCAAACCAGTCAATCCTAAAGGAAACCAATCCTGAATATTCATTGGAAGGACTGATGCTGAAGCTGAAGCTCCAATATTGGCCACTTAATGCAAAGAGCCTACTCATTGGAAAAGACCCTGATGCTGGGAAAGATTTAAGGCAGGAGAAGATGAGGATGACAGAGGATGAGATGGTTGGATGGCATCACTGACTCAGTGGACATGAGTTTGAGCAAGCTCCAGGAGATAGTGAAAAGGAAGGCTGGTGTACTGCAGTCCATGGGGTCGCAAAGAGTTGGACATGACTTAGCAACTGAGCAACAACAGCAGTTCAGAGGACCTCATGTACAGGCAGATAAAAGAAAGTTTCTCATTCCTTCTGCTGTCTGAGAAACTACGGATATCTGATCGGACAATAGCTGTGCGTTAGCATTTGGGTTCTGGGGGTCACACGATTGAATTCTGCAACACAGACAAATAGTAATGGAATAGATTATGACCAGGGTGCATAGTCTATTTATCAACCAAGGGACAAATTTACTCAGATTAGTATCAAGAACAGGTTCCATCCCCATTCTGCACGCCTGTAGAAACAGACACAGGAATATTAGCTACATTGAGTTGAGTATGAACTCACGATTAGATTAATATAGATACAAAGGTTTCATGTAGAAATATAAATATATATAATACATGCATGGCTAACTATACACACATTTTTCTTTGTTCTGTCAGCTGAAGGGACCTAGCGTCAACCTTCCACTAGCCATGATTGCACCTACTGCCCAGATTTGGGTTTCTAATACCATTCTCTAATCAAAGAAATCAGGGCTCTTTGGAGAAATAGCTGATTCTAGGACTGGGGCAAAAAATACAAGATAAACCTAGAGCAGCCTGCAGTCCCAGAAAGTAAATAAGTGTTCCTGAAAGATACAAGGGAGAGAGGAAGAGAGAGTGAAAGAAAACACCCATGCACACCCAATGAAGGGACACAGGTCAACTGAGAGCGTTCCCATAGCCAAAGCTGGAATAATTTGAGCAAGAAAATAAGGTACCATTGGATTATAACGCAAAGTACAAAGGAAGTACCCATGAGTCTGCTGCTGCTGCTGCTGCTAAGTCGCTTCAGTCGTGTCCGACTCCGTGAGACCCCATAAACGGCAGCCCACCAGGCTCCCCCATCCCTGGGATTCTCCAGGCAAGAACACTGGAGTGGGTTGCCATTTCCTTCTCCAATGCATGAAAGTGAAAAGTGAAAGTGAAGTCACTCAGTCATGTCTGACTCTTAGCGACCCCATGGACTGCAGCCCACCAGGCTCCTCCATCCATGGGATTTTCCAGGCAAGAGTACTGGAGTGGGGTGCCATTGCCTTCTCCATGAGTCTAGGCTGATTTAAATAAAAGATTGAATAAATTTTAAAATGGGAGAGAAGGGACAAATCTCCCAATCAGAAGGATTTCAAAACATTTATGTAGATACTTTGCCCCTAAGGAGTGGAACATAATGCCCACTCCTGGAACGTGAGCTGCACGTGGTGACTCCCTTCCAAAGAGCACGATATGAAAAGATGGGGGTGGCGGGGGCGGGGAGGAACTTAGGAGTGGTGGTGGTGACTTCAGAGTGGAGAAACTTGACAAAACGACCTCAGCCAGGTAATCGAGACCCAATCAGCGGTGCTAAGTCTTACTGATGTACCCTTGATAAGATGTGATGAGACTGTACTTCTTTGATCTTCCTCCAGAAAACCCATAAACCTCATCCAATCATGAGAAAAACATCAGACAAGTATCAGTTGAGGGATATTCTACAAAATACTGATATCGTCAACAAAAGAAAGCACTCCTTCAAACTGTGAAGGTTGACAAAAACAAGGAAAGTCAGAAATTGTCACAGCCAAGAGGAGCCTAAGCAGACTGATAACTGCATGTAATATGGTCCCTGGATGGGATCCTGGAACAGAAAAAAGACATTAAGTAAAAACATGAGTCAACTATGACCTTTTTAGTTAATAATGTAATTAGAAGTTTATTTTTAAAACAGGGTGTATGTTTCTGCCCTTCCACTCCAAAAAAAAAAAGGCTGAAAACCCCTATATATTTCATTTCCATGGGGACTTTTTGAGGACAGCTTTCTCTTGATTAATTTCAACTTTCATTTTCTTGTAGGGCGTATATTTAAGCAGTCAAAATTTTACACTGTCATTACTGCTGCCGCTGCTGCTAAGTCGCTTCAGTCTTGTCTGACTCTGTGCGACCCCATAGACAGAAAGAAGCCCACCAGGCTCCCCTGTCCCTGGGTTTCTCCAGGCAAGAACACTGGAGTGGGTTGCCATTTCCTTCTCCAATGCATGAAAGTGAAAAGTGAAAGGGAAGTTGCTCAGTCGTGTCCGACTCTTAGCGACCCCATGGACTGCAGCCCACCAGGCTCCTCCATCCATGGGATTTTCCAGGCAAGAGCACTGGAGTGGGGTGCCATCGCCTTCTCCACACTGTCATTAGTTAAAACTTAAGTACTGCTTTTGCAACAAGTGGGCCCCTCCACCTCTGTCAGCTAGTGACTTTAATCATAATATATTCCATTCTCTTGAGAAAAGGCCCATAGTGGGGTCTGGGGGAGTTTGGGGGGAGTTTGGGGGCTGTGTGGCTGTGTGTGACGCCAAAAGTTCAGCTTCTGTGTACACCATTGGCAAATCAAATCTCAGAGCTTTGGGTAAAGAAGAAAAGGACAGCTTTATCGCTTTTCCAGGCAAATGGGGCCACAGTCGACTAATGCCTTCAAAATCAAGTGTCCTCGCTTAGGGAAGATCGTGACAAGTTTTACAGCAATTGTTCAACGAGGGCTAGATCAGCTTACCGACATTCTTCTGATGGGTTGGTGATGAGGCAAGTAGGAGTCCAGCATCCACCTTCTGGTCCAGCTGGTCTGGGGTCTCCACGCTTGTGGGCAGCCTATCATCACTGATGGTTAACTTCTCCTACCTGGAAGCGGTTTTGGTCTCTGCAAAACAGCTCAAAGACATTGTTCCACTGATGGGGAAACAGGACCTTGCCCCAAGGCTGCTCTTGACTGCTTGTTTCTCCTCGGTCTCCCATCCCCCTCCCTTCCCTAATTAGTAACTGCTTGAATCTGCCCCTTGGAACTTAGGGAAGGTCATGGATGAGGGCTGTTTCTTGTAATGAAAGAAGCGGAGGACACAGATAGGCCTTGTGCCCAGGAACCCCCAAAGGGGCTCGGTATCATGTGTTAGCCCGAATGCTGGTTAAGTAGCATTCATCTGACTTTCCCCTCGGGTCACTTGTTAGACATGTGACTTTGAACAAACCTAACTCACTTTCCCTTATATGTATCACTGGAATCCAGTCCTTCACCAACAATCTATTGTGGACTAGGCCCTGTGCTGAGTCCTGGGAAGACAGAGGAGTGCAAAGTGGCCTCTGTCCCCCCAAGGGGTTTGTGGTCCACAATAATTAACATTATGAATAATTAATCAAGTTCTCTCATGTGAAAGGTCAAAGTGCAAGTCGTTCAGTCGTGTCCGACTCTTTGTGACCCCATGGACTTTACATTCCATGGAATTCTTCAGGCCACAATACTGGAGTGGGTAGCTTTTCCCTTCTCCAGGGGATTTTCCCAACCCAAGGATTGAACCCAGGTCTCCCGCATTGCAGGCGGATTATAAGCAAAAGCAAATAATCCCAACTTCAACACACACTACCAAGCGAGGGATGTGCTGTCCTGGGGGAAGTGAGGCTTTGGTGAGTTTCAAAGAATGGGAGGGGACAGGAAGGCCTGCCAGGCAGAGGCGGGGGCACAGGAGGCCAGCGCCTGGTAGGGGCACGGTGGGCAAATGCCCTGGCCTTCACGTCCCTCCTCTCCAGTCATCTAGCCAATCTGGGGAGATGTGCTGAATCTGGAGAGAAAGACACAAAAAGGACAAGGGTCTCAAACATAACTGGCTGTGCTTAAAAGTCCTCTCCTGACCACTGAGGAAAAGAAAGAAAGATTTCAAACGGCAGAGCCAGCAGGCTGATCAGCAGCAGAGCCAGCCTCCCAGGCGGGCAGTGGCTCACTGGGAGCCCTCAAAGCTCCAGGTGCCTGAGCCTACACTCGCACCTCTGCGTCTCCCCACCGGCCCCTTCTGTCCCGGCTGCCTGCTTGTTCTCATCTCTTCTGTGCCACGTGGCTTTGGTTTACGAATGACCTCTGCCATCTCCTGCCATCTCTCAGTGGCTCTGAGCTGCTTCCAGCTGGCTCCATCTGCTGAGAGAGACGTGCTTGGTTCAGCACATCACTGGCCATCGGCACGCTCCCCAGATCAGGTCAGTTTCTAGGAGGGGTAGGTCACTGCCCTTGTCTAGAGCTTTCCAAGGGTTGGGTTTATTCCACTGGTCCTCTGGGAGATGGCCCGAGCAGGAGGCTCTGTCTTTTATTGTCTTGATTTTGTGTAGTTACCTTGCCCTGCTCACAAAACCCCTGAGCTGTGTTTGTCCAAGATTTCCTCGTGGTGATTAACTGAAAAAGCCCTGGAGCTGGCAAAGCAGAAAGATGTCCAGGCATAAGTACCTGGTGAGATGGGGTGCAGCTGACCTCGGGCATGCCTGGAACCAGGAACTCTGCTTCTCAAACCGCTCCTGTGCTCGCTTCACTCTCTCAGGAGGGCTGTCTGTACGAGACTCACAGCCGGAGTGGTTACAGCCTTAATTTCCTTGCTTTCCTCACTAGAGGAATTTAAGACTCTGTCAACCTCAACCGTGATCTAACTTGAATCCCAGTTCAAATAAAATGTGCTTTAAAAAATGAAAATTTCCACCTGACTTGATATTTGATAATATAAGAAAACACTGTTAATGTTTAAGACAGGGTAATACTATTGTGCTTTTTTTTTTTTTTTAAGAGTCCTTATCTTTTGAAATTCACACTGAAATATTTATTGTGAAAGCTGTGATGTTGGGAACATCTGCTGGATCATAGAAAAAGCAAGAGAGTTTCAGAAAAACATCTATTTCTGGTTTATTGACTATGCCAAAGCCTTTGACTGTGTGGATCACAATAAATTGTGGAAAATTCTGAAAGAGATGGGAATACCAGACCACCTGACCTGCCCCTTGAGAAATCTGTATGCAGGTCAGGAAGCAACAGTTAGAACTGGACATGGAACCACAGACTGGTTCCAAATAGGGAAAGGAGTACGTCAAGGCTGTATATTGTCACCCTGCTTATTTAACTTACATGCAGAGTATATCATGAGAAATGCTGGGCTGCAGGAAGCACAAGCTGGAATCAAGATTGCCAGAAGAAATATCAATAAACTCACATATGCAGATGATACCACCCTTACGGCAGAAAGTGAAGAAGAACTAAAAAGCCTCTTGATGAAAGTGAAAGTGGAGAGTGAAAAAGTTGGCTTAAAGCTCAACATTCAGAAAACGAAGATCATGGCATCTGGTCCTATCATTTCATGGGAAATAGATGGGGAAACAGTGGAAACAGTGTCAAACTTTATTTTTCTGGGCTCCAAAATCACGGCAGATGGTGATTGCAGCCATGAGATTAAAAGGAGCTTATTCCTTGGAAGGAAAGTTATGACCAACCTAGATAGCATATTCAAAAGTAGAGACATTACTCTGCCAACAAAGGTCCATCTAGTCAAGGCTATGGTTTTTCCAGTGGTCATGTATGGATGTGAGAGTTGGACTGTGAAGAAGGCTGAGCGCCGAAGAATTGATGCTTTTAAACTGTGGTGTTGGAGAAGACTCTTGAGAGTCCTTTGGACTGCAAGAAGATCCAACCGGTCCATCCTAAAGGAGATCAGTCCTGGGTGTTCATTGGAAGGACTGATGTTGAAGCTGAAACTCCAATACTTTGGCCACCTGATGCGAAGGACTGACTCATTTGAAAAGACCCTGATGACTGGGAAAGATTGAGGGCAAGAGGAGAAGGGGATGACAGAGGATAAGATGGCTGGATAGCATCACCGACTTGATGGACATGGGTTTGGGTGAACTCCGGGAGCTGGTGATGGACAGGGAGGCCTGGTGTGCTGTGGTTCATGGGGTCACAAAGAGCCAGACACGACCGAGTGACTGAACTGAACTGAAGCATGATTTGTTTTTGAACACTTTTGTACAGCTTCATATGAATGAGTGACTAAATTTTAGATTCATTTGTCAAATCTTATGTCCTTGGTTTAAAAAATAAAACAAAGCCTGGTGTCTTGCTCTACTGTTGAGCACACTAGCAAAATTAGCAAGAATCTCTGACTTTCTTCTTTACTTCTGTCATTCGAGCTTTTCATTTATCTACTGACCCACTTGAACAGGATCTTCGTGACCTTAGATTCTGTTGATTGTCCAAGTCCAGGTGTTGTTGACCTACCAACAATGGATGAAAGATGTGTTTGCTTAACAATTGAGAAATAACGTTTTCCACATTAGACTCTGAGGTGTGAGGTCTTTTTTGCTATCTGCCTGATAATCATCATTCCAACCTTCTTTGCATGGGACTCTCGAGATTGGGAGGGCAGGAAATTAGGGTTTGAAAGTCCAGATTATGCTGTCCCCTCTTAGGCTGCGACTTAATACAAGGCTCTTGCCCCAGTGGTCTCTCTAACGGTTGGTGGGAGGGAGAAAAGGCTGGAAGGAGATCAGTAATGGTAGGAAATGGGCAAGGAAGTCACATACAGAGGAAACCGCAACTGGCATTGGATGAAAGCTACGGGAGTGGGAAGAGACGAGTCTGAGAAACATTGTGAAAGAACGCATAGAGCTTGGTGACTAAGTGGATTTACAGAGAGAAGAGGAAGGGAGAGTCAGAGACGGCCAGATGCCTTTAATCCGTGATAGAGGCAAAGGAAATGCTCAACCAGTAACAGAAAAGGAGAAGCTGGGGGTGAGGACCTGGTGCTGGACAGTTTCAGACACGCTGAGATCAGACAAGACAGGAAACCGCCTCCCTTCTAGTTAATATTCAGGAGGGGAAGTGCAGAGAGGTGGAAACCCCAGGCCCAGTTAGGGGTCAGAGGGCGCAAGAGGGGCGGCACAAGTCACCGACAGAAAGGCTTCCAGGTGATCTTCCCATTCCTGTATGTGGCCCAGAAAGTGCTGATACTAAGCAGCTGAAATAGATCTATTTTTTCCTTTCCTCTTTTCTTTAACTTCTTACTACAGACCATTTTAAAAATAAAAGTAGAAATAATATGACGAACCCGTCCTCCTATCACCTAACTTCAACACTGATCAGATTGTGGTTTACCTTGTTTCATCTCGGCCCTCATCCATTTCTCCCTGCATTATTTTGAAGCAAGTTCCAGACCTCATAGCTTTCCCAATACATATTTCAGAAGATAAGGACTTTCAAAATGGAAGAATTTCAAATGGACTCAAAAAAAAAAGCACAATACCATTATCATGCCTTAAAAATTAACAATATATTTTTTTAATCAAATACCAAGTCAGGGTCAAATTTTCATCTTTTACAAAAGTTTATTTGAATTAGGATTCACATTAGACCACAGATTGGGATCAATGATAGACTCTTAAGACTCTTTTACTCTATGGATTCCCTCCCTCCATGCCCTCTCTGATCCCCACTCCCTACTCCTCTTCCTATTTATCTTTGAAGAAGTAAATCTGTTTGCCCACAGAATTTCCCACACTCTGGGTCTTGCTGGTTGCATTCCCCTGGTGTCTGTTTATGTCCTGTAACCTGGAAGCCCTGATGAGATTTAGACCCATCTTCATTTTGAAGGTTATGCAAAAAGATGTCCAGTGAAGGGTGTTGTAGGGAGTCAGGGCAGCAGATATGATCAGCAGGGAAAAAGTGTGAACTGAGAGGGGTCTGAGGTCCCCGAGGCCCCTTAGCAAGAGTGACATTTGAGGGGCAGGCAAAGAAAGAGACACCTGGGAACCAGGGGCAGAGGCACAGCCAGGCCAAGGCTGAAGCTCAGACCAGGTGGTGGAGCACGCAGGTGTCTTCACTCCGGCCGTGGTAGAGTTACTTACCCGGAATTACCTGCAGTCGAAAGCAAAGGTTCTTCTGCAGGGGCTTCGCATGGCCCCAGGGAGAAAACAGGCACAAACACTGCCAGATGTGTGTGCCACGCAAGAACCAAGCTGAGAACCGAACAAGCACAGCTCCCGGTGGCTTTGATCTAGCGTCCCCTTGGAAGAAGGGGCAGCCAGGCTTGATGCCTGACACCCCGTCACATGACAGGGCCAGACAGGGTCCTCCTGGCCCCCAGTGTGCCCACCTCTTGCAACAGTCCCTGCAGCTGCCTTTGCAATTACACCCTCACCCACTCACCCGCCCAGCGCCCTCCTACACAAGGGGTGTCCTTTCCCAGCTGGTGCCAGGCTCCTCATTCAGGTGCTGGAGAGATCCCAGGGGTGCCTGCTTTCCCTCACTGCTCAGGGGCCCTTGTTGTGTTGTTCGATCACTCAGTCACATCCAACTCTGTGAATTCATGGACTGTAGCCCGCCAGGCTCCTCTGTCCATGTAGTTCTCCAGGCAAGAATACTGGAGCGGGTTGCCATTCCCTTCTCCAGGAGATCTTCCTGACCCAGAGATTGAGTCAGGTCTCCTGCACTGAAGGCAGACTCTTTATCGACCGAGCTACCAGGGAAGCCCCTGGCTCTTAGTAAATGGCCAGGACTGGGGAGGCAGGAGAGGTGGAAGGAGATGAAACTTATGATCTTATTGAACATGGAGAAAGGAGTTATGCTGGTGCTGAGGTGGAGACGGGCAATTTTTGTTATTCCTCTCCCCATAAGGTAAGGACTTCCCTGGTGGCTCAGATGGTAAAGGATCTGCCTGTAGTGCGGGAGACCCGGGTTGAATCCGTGGGTCGGGAAGATCTCCTGGAGAAGGAAATGGCAACCCACTCCAGTATTCTTGCCTGGAAAATCCCATGGATGGAGGAGCCTGGTAGGCTATAGTCCATGGGGTCACAAAGAGTCGGACACGACTGAGCGACTTCACTTTCACTTTCACCATAAGGTAAAGCCAGTCTGTGTAGAGTGAAAGAAGTCTTGAAAGAGTGGATGCCAACTGCAGGAAACCCTCCTCTGCCTTGCACTGAACCCCTGCCAACACAGCTCATGTCCTCACCAAAAGCCCCCTAAGAGGATCTCTGCCACAAACAAGGCCCAGGGCAGAGGCGGGGATCTGTGGAACACGGCTGGTTCAGAGGTGCCCGGGTGTTGCTGGAGCTGAGCCCTGGGTCAGGAATGACTTCAGCCCCAGGCTCTCAAGACTCCCGCAGGCCCCTCAGCCCCCGCCTCTTAAAGGAAGGACACGTCTCCCCATCCAAAGGCATCTCTGGAGGAATTCTGCCGGAAATGACTTACTGGCCATTGGAGCTACCAAGCAAGGTATTTCCGGACGTGATCCCTTCTCCCTGTGCCCACTGAACAGGATGCAAGTTCCCTGAAGCCCTCACAGAGAAGCTGCAAAGGCTGTGGGGTCAGGTCTGATAAGTGGCCAATGTCTTAAACACCCTCCTGCAGGCCCAGAGCCCCCAGGACAGCCTTGGGTCATATGCACGCCTGCAAGGCAGACTGGCTAATGGGCCTCTGTGCTGCGGAAGTTCTGTTCGGCTCTCGGATAACCCACCATATGGTACTAACAGATGCAACACCCCTTGGTTTGATTGGGCAAGGAGGGTAGGTGTAACTTCTGGGTGATTTGGATTTTCACCAGTATTGTTTTCCTGTTAAAGGCATTGTTTTTTACAGCTTGTCGCTTTTCTAAAAATTATTTTCTCCCTCTGACTTGGACAAATAATAAAGGGAAGGTGACTAGAGGGGGAAGAATATGGGAAGGAATCATGGGAGATATGCTTTAAAACCACAAATCTGAGGAAAAGGAGACGTGAGGGTTTTTCTGTTTGTAACTGCAGTTAAATTGCACAGCACAGTGCTGCAGAAGTGAACTATGATGCCAGGAGTGCTCTGCCCAGCTGCTGGCTGTTGATACATTTTAATTCTTGTGTGTTACAGTAACGGTTGTAGTGGATATGAATTATCTGCTGTCTGCTCTCTCTCTTAAATATAGCTCTGGATTAAGGGATTTTATGTGCTTTTTGTTTGGTTTATATAACAAAATTTGGGGGGTTTTGTTTATACTTCAAGGTGGAAAGAAACCAAGTATTCATTTTTAGAAGCTTATTCTCTAAAGTTGAAAGAGATTTTTTTTTTTATGTATTTTCTTCTCTTAAGGTTCTTTGATAATATGAATTCATTAAAGCGTTCAAAATGTAGAAGTCCAAGTTTCATACCTTAATGGCAGTCTAAGATTCCAACAGATAAAATCCAGTGACCTGGTTTTCTCTTAAAGAGACAGAACTATGTGTATAAATAGATTAAAATAGCAAATACTCATTAATGTAGCCCTTATAAATACCAGGCACTGTTCTAAGTACTTTCATAGTTATTATTTCATCAATATAAAAATTCTACAGATGAGGCACTAGCATTATCCCATTTTATGGATGAAAAAATTGAGGTATGGGAGGTTAGATAACTTGCTAAGGGATAAACCCTAGGAAGCAGAGGAACCAGCACATAAAACCAAGTTGCCTGGTTCCAGAGCCACATTCTTGTCCCATTGCTATGACTTTCAAAACTAAAAAAGATCTTCCCCTTAGGACACACTGGTCCTTCAGGGGAACTGCTTTGAACTCGTGAGTTGAGTCCTGGTCTGGACATGAGGTTCATAAGTTGAGGGGCTCCTGGAGGCAAGAATAATGAAGGTGCAGAGAGGCTGAGTAACTTGTTCCAGACCGTGTGGCTGGTATGTGGCTGGGCAGGTTCCAGAGTCATTGTGTAACATCAAGAATACATTTAATTGCCTTGAGATATTTGCAAATAAAGTCTCCTTAGAAAAAATTAATAATCAGCAGTATTTTTAAATCAACAGACTTTTAAGGTCACCGACTATGGCAATTTCCTTGGTGGTCGTCCAGTGGCTAAGACTCCATGCTCCCAACGCAGTGGGCCAGGGTTCAAACCCTGGTCAGGGAACTAGATTCCACATGCTACAACTAAGAGCTCACACACTGCAACCAAAGATCCAGCGTGAGGCAACGAAGACCCAACACAGCTAAATACACAAACAAAAAGGTTTAAAAATCACCAACTGTGTGAAAGCACAACTTTAAAGTAGACCTCATGCATAAAAATAAGGTGGAGGCATTAGCTTTATGAAAAAACAAAATTCTTATTTTCAATAATTTTGGAATTAATAGATAATTGAGATTATGTACATGAAAAGTTAGAAGATTGATTAATACTGTTGAAATGCCGTAAGGCTCCAAAACCAACTGATTTTGTTGCTGTTTTTGTTTGCTGTGTCTTCCACTGGAATAATGACATTGTTTATCCTGTTTCCTGCTATAGAACAATGCCTGGTACACAGCAGGTGCTAGATAAATGAACACTGAATGAATGAATGAGTGTATCTACCAGACTTCAATAAGCTGAGAATGAGACTATGGACAAGGACAGGAAAGGAGGAATCTTGAGGAAGTGCACCAGTCGGAGGATGGGAGTAAAGAGAAGTCAGAAAGTAATCAGTGGAATGGAGGCAAATCAAGAAAGTGAAGGATCCTGAAAATCAAGAGTAGGGAGAAATCTGGGAAGTGGTGAGTAGCATTAGGAAACACTGCAGATAAATGGGAAAGCACTATTGCTTTTGGGTTTTTGGTGGGGGGCGGGGGGCTGAAAAAAATGCAGTTGCAAGAGAGAAATTGGAGTGGTACCCCATTTGCACAGGAATCAAGGAGTAATTAGGACACTAGGCAGGAAGCCTGGCATTGAGCAGAAGGAAGGAGCTGACAGCACTGGGCAGTTGCCTGAAGAAGGCAAGGACACTGTTAATTCAGTGGGAAAGTGTTGTGTTGTCACTTTGTCATTGTCTCAAGTGGGGGCTCCCTCTCACCCATCCTTTGTCCTAAAGGAACAAAAGGGGCCTTGACTTTCATGAGTGCCCCAGTGTGAGAGCTCAGGGTTTGGAATCAGACAGTCCAAATTCAGATTGTGCAGAGAGATGTTCCACTGTCTAACTTCTGAGTATAATAAACTTATTAAATTTCTCACCAGCATTATTTTTAATTACACTGATTCTTTAACCACACTCTTTACTCGACCCAACTGTGTTGGGTGTTTGAAGAAGAAATTACTTGAGAAGTTACCAGTTGAAGAAGAAATTACTTAAGTCCTTAAGCTTTCTCACTGAAGTAGAGATTCAGTCACTGAATATTTTTAAGTTCCTACCATGTGCCAGAAACAGTTCTAGTGGGGGAGTCAACATACCCGCAATAAATAAATCTCTGTACAATTCCAAAAACATGAAGCCAACTATTTTATAAAATAAGATATTTCATTTCATGATATTTTATATCTTGACTTCTGTTAACAGGAAGATGGAGTAGATGTACTTTTCCCTGTTGTTCCATTCAGTTCAGTTCAGCTGCTCAGTCGTGTCTGACTCTTTGCAACCCCATGGACTACAGCATGCCATGCTTCCCTGTCCTTCACCAACTCCTGGAGCTTACTCAAACTTATGTCCATCGAGTCAGTGATGCCATCCAACCATCTCATCCTCTGTCGGCCCCTTCTCCTCTTGCCTTCAGTCTTTCCCAGCATCAGGGTCTTTTCTAATGAGTCAGCTCTTCACATCAGGTGGCCAAAGTATTGGAGTTTCAGCTTCAGCATCAGTCCTTCCAGTGAATATTCAGGACTAATTTCTTTTAGAACTGACTGCTTTGATCTCCTTGCAATCCAAGCGACTCTCAAGAGTCTTCTCCAACACCACAGTTCAAAAGCATCAGTTCTTCAGTGCTCAGCTTTCTTTAAGTTGTATTTAATGTTGCCCCCATTAAATACAACTTAAAACCCTAGAAGTGGTCAAACAGGAGATGGCAAGAGTGAACATCAACATTTACATCAGCAAACTAAAATGGACCAGAATAGGCAAATTTAATTCAAATGACCATTATATTTACTACTGTGGGCGAGAATCCTTTAGAAGAAAGGGAGTAGCCCTCATAGTCAACAAAATGCAGTACTTGGATACAATCTCAAAAATGACAGAATGATCTCAGTTCATTTCCAAGGCAAACCATTCAACATCACAGTAATCCAAGTCTATATCCCAACGACTAATGCCGAAGAAGATGGAAGTTGAATGGTTCTATGAAGACCTACAAGACCTTCTAGAACTAACACACACACACACACAAAAAAGTCCTTTTCATCATAGGGGACTGGAATGCAAAAGTAGGAAGTTAAGAGATACCTGGAGTAACAGGCAAGTTTGGCCTTGGAGTACAAAATGAAGCAGGGTAAAGACCAACAGAGTTTTGCCAACAAAACGCACTGGTCATACCAAACACTCTCTTCTAACAACACAAGAGACAACTCTACACATGGACATCACCAGATGATCAATACAGGAATCAGACTGATTATATTCTTTGCAGTCAAAGATGGAGAAGCTCTATCTATCCAGTCAGCAAAAAAAGGCTGGGAGTTGACTGTGGCTCAGATCATGAGCTTGTTATTGCAAAATTCAGGCTTAAATTGAAGAAAGCAGGAAAAACCACTAGGTCATTCAGATATGACCTAAATCAAATCCTTTACGATTGTATAGTAGAAGTGACAAATAGATTCAAGGGATTAGATCTAATAGACAGAGTGCTTAAAGAACTATGGATGGAGCTTTGAAACCCTGTATAGGAGGTGATGACCAAAACCATCCCCAAGAAAAAGAAATGCAAGAAGGCAAAATGGTTCTCTGAAAAGAAGAGCACAAAAGGCAAAGGAAAAAAGGAAAGATATACCCATCTGAATGCAGAGTTCCAAAGAATTGCAAGAAGAGATAAGAAAGTCTTCTTAAATGAACAGTGCAAAGAAATAGAAGAAAACAATAGAATGGCAAAGACTAGAGATCTCAAGAAAATTAGAGATGCCAAGGGAACATTTCATGCCAAGATGGGCTCAATAAAGGACAGAAATGGTATGGACCTAACAGAAGCAGAAGAGCTTAAGAAGAGGTGGCAAGAATACACACAACTGTACAAAAAAGGCCTTGCTGACCTGAATAACCACATGGTGTGGTCACTCATCTTTAGCCAGACATCCTGGGATGTGAAGTCAAGTGGACCTTAGGAAGCATTATTACAAACAAAGCTAGTGGAAGTGATGGAATTCCAGTTGAGCCTATTTCAAATCCTAAAAGATGATGCTGTGAAAGTGCTGCACTCAATATGCCAGCAAATTTGGAAAACTCGGCAATGGCCACGAGACTGGAAAAGGTCAGCTTTCATTCCAATCCCAAGGAAGGGCAATGCCAAAGAATGCTCAAACTACTGCACAACTACACGGTATGTGCACTAAGAACTTCCTGATGTACAAGCTGGATTCAGAAAAGGTCAGAGGAACCAGAGATCAAGGTCAAAAAAGCAAGGGAATTGCAGAAAAACATCTACTTCTGCTTTACTGACTACGCCAAAGCCTTTGACTGTGTGGATCACAATAAACTGGAAAATTCTTAAAGAGATGGGAATACCAGACCACCTGACCTGCCTCCTGAGAAACCTGTATGCAGGTCAAGAAGCAACAGTTAGAACCGGACATGGAACAACGAACTGGTTCAAAATTGGGAAAGGAGTAAGTCAGGGCTGTATATTGTCAGCCTGATTATTTAACTTATATGCAGAGTACATCATGCAAAATGCTGGGCTGGATGAAGCACAAGCGGTAATCAAGATTGCCGGGAGAAATGTCAATAAACTCAGATATGCAGATGACACCACCCTAACGGCAGAAAGTGAAAGGAACTAGAGAGCCTCTTGATGAAGGTGAAAGAGGAGAGTGAAAAAGCTGGCTTAAAACTAAACATTCAAAAAACTAAGATCATGGCATCCAGTCCCATCACTTCAAGGCAAATAGATGAGGAAAAAATGGAAACAGGGACAGACTATATTTGTTGTTGTTGTTGCTGTTCTATTCCTTTTTCTTTTAGCTTTTTCTTTTGTTTTCAGACTTTATTTTCTTGGGCTCCAAATTCACTGCAGATGCTGACTGCAGCCACGAAATTAAAAGACGCTTGCTCCTTGGAAGAAAAGCTATGACAAACCTAGTATAGTATAGTGAACTTGCTCAGTCGTGTCCGACTCTTTGCAACCCCATGGACTGTAGCCTACAAGGCTCCTCCCTCCATGGGATTCTCCAGGCAAGAGTACTGGAGTGGGCTGCCATTTCCTTCTCCAGGGGATCTTCCCAACCCAGGGATCGAACCTGGGTCTCCCACATTGCAGGCAGACACTTTAACCTGTGAGCCACCAGGTAAGCCCTAGTTTTTTGAATGTTTAGTTTTAAGCCAGCTTTTTCACTCTCCTCTTTCACCTTCATCAAGAGGCTCTCTAGTTCCTTTCACTTTCTGCCGTTAGGGTGGTGTCATCTGCATATCTGACAGATAACAAACCTAGACAGCTATTAAAAAGCAAAGATATCACTTTGCTAACAAAGATATCACTTTGCTAACAAAGGTCCGTCTACTCAAAGCTATGGTTTTTCCAGTAGTCATGTATGGATGTGAGAGCTGGACCACAAAGAAGACTGAGCAATGAAGAATTGATGCTTTCAAATTGTGGTGCTGGAGAAGGCTCTTGAGGGTCCCTTGGACAGCAAGGAGATCAAACCAGTCCATCCTAAAGGAAATCAGTCCTTAATATTCATTGGAAGGACTGATACTGAAGCTGAAGCTCCAATATTTTGGCTACCTGATACAAAGAGCTGACTCATTAGAAAAGACTCTGATGTTGTGAAAAATTGAGGGCATGATGAGAAGGGGGGCAGGGGTAACAGAGGATGAGATGGTTGGATGGCATCATTGACTCAGTGGACATGAACTCGAGCAAACTCTGGAAGGTAGGGGAGGAGGGAGGCCTGGTGTGCTGCAGTCCATGGGGTCACAAAGAGTCAGACACGACTGAGCAACTGGACAACAACAACAAAAACCCTAGACATTATATATAAGACATGAGAAGAGAGAAAAATGCAGACAGGCTAGGGACTTTGAGATCTGAGGCGCAATCTGGTGATGAGTTGCCTGTGCTTTCTTTTAGCTTCATGGTTCCCAGACCTGGAGCTGAAGAAGCTGGCATCCTAGAAATGCCAAAAGGAGCAAACAAACAAGCAAAAAGTCCCCAACAAAAGTCAAAATAACAGGAAAGGGGAAGTCTAACAAGACAAATAACTTGTAACCAACTTACTCCAGCCAAAAACCACAGATAAAAATGGTGACTCCATTCCCACTCATACCATCAAAGGAATGGAACCCTAGACTTCCTGCTAGTGGGGTATATCAAAGGACCCCAACTGTACCCCCACGCCCCACCCTGCACACACTGAGATGGTATCAGAGAAGTCTGCAGGGAGCCGGACTTTCATCCCCACGGGACTGTAATGGGCCCTGCCCCTGTGCCATCAGTAGACCACTTGGGGCATCTGAACTCCATCTACATCAGTAACAAGGCACCCCTCTCCATCCCAGCTGGGGTGGTGTCAAAGGAGGCAGAGTCAAGAGTCAGGATTTTCACCACCACCCAGAGATAATGAGGCTGATCATTACCTTCTACAGGTCAGTAGTGGCCCCATGGGGAGCAGTAACAAGGAATTCCTATTGGTGGAATTGGTACCAATTCCTAAGGTATTGGTGGCTGCCTCATGGGAGCCAAACCTCCCGCCCCTGCCAAGCAGCTCATAGGAGCCCCTTTCCACTCCAGTGTCAGCAGAGGCCACGTGGTGAGCTGACTTCTACCCCAACCTGCAAGCAACAAGGCAGTGCCCTTCCCTTCCTCTGCCAGGAATGAGAAGACCCAGTTACAACAGAAAGTTTAAGTAAGATCCAGAGTCTCATAATGTAATACCCAAAATGTCCACGTTTCAACTGAAAATTACACATCACACCAAGAATCAGGAAACTCTAAACTTGAAAGAGAAAAGATCATCAATAGGTGCCAACTCTAAAATGACAGAGATATTACAATTAACTGAGAAAGATTCTAAAGCAGCCATCTCAGTGCTTCAACAAGCAATCATGAATGTGCTTGAAACATGATAAAATAGAAAAGTTTGAGCAAATAAGTGGGAACTCTCAGCACAGAGGAGATATAAAAAAGAAAAAAGTGGAAATTTAAGAACGGAAAAATATAAAGCTGAAGATTCAGTGGATGAGCTCAACAGTGGAATGGAGGGGTCGGAGGGAAAAAAATCTGTGAATTGTAATATAGAGCAATAATAATTGTCCAATCTGCACAATACAGAGAAAACAGAATGGGGTGGGGTGGGGGAATGAACAGAGCCTCAGTGATTTATGGACCCACAGCAAAAATCTAACTTTATGTTGTCTGAATCCCAATAGGAGAGGAGAAAGAGAGCAAAGCTGAAAAATTACTTGAGTAAATAATGACTGAAAACTTTCCAAATTTGGCAAAAAAAACATAAGCCTATAGATTAAGTAAATCATGACAAGTTAAATAAATCACAAACAGGATAAGCCTAAAGAAACCCCTTACCAAGTTAAACTTCACAAAAATAAACACTGTATTCTTCTTATATTTATTGAAGTGTAATTTTATGCTGCTGAATATAATAAAAAATTTGAACAACAACAAACCAACCCTAAAAACAAAGGATCTTGAAAGCTGAGAGAAGCAACGCCTTATATAAAGAAGAAAAACAGCTTGAATAATGGCAGATTTCTCATCACAAATCATAGAAGCAAGAAGGGGGTGGCATAACATTTGTGAAGTGCTGAAATGAAATAACTGTCAACCTATAATCCTATATCCAGTGAAACTATCCTTCAAGAATGAAGGAAAATCAAGACATCAGCTAAAGAAAAACTAAGAAAGTTCAGTTCATCATCAACAGAATTATCTTAAGAAAATGGCTAAAGAAGTTCTTTAAACAGAAATGAAATGGAAAAGGAAGAAATCTAGGAATATGCAAAAGGAAGGAAGCACACACAGAGTAAAAACTATGAGTAAGAACACTTCCTTCTAAGTTTCTAAATTATTTGATGATTGAAACATAAATTATAACTGCATACTATAGTTATAAATATGAGTAGAGGAAATATTTAAGACAACTATAACCAGGGGAAGGCAAAGAGCTGTAAAGGGAAGTAAGGTTTCTACACTTGAATTTATAAAATACTAACACCATCAGACTGTAATAAATTGTACATATGTAAAGTAATACCTGGAGCAATTACTAAAAAAGCTACAAAGAGATACACTCAGAAACCCTAGAGCCATAGAAGAATCTACAGAATAAAATTAAAATAAAACTGTATAGATCATAAAAAATAGAATTAAAAAAAAAGTTCAAGTGATCCATAAAAAGGCAAGAAAAGACAGAAGCATAAGAAATAGAGCAGAAAACAATAAAATGGCAGGTTTAAGTTCTAACGTCAATAATTACATTAAACGTAAGTGACCTAAATACACCAAGTGAAAAAATACATACATACATACCCCAACTGAAAGACAGAGATTGGCAAAATGGGTTAGGAAACATGACCCAACTGAATGCTCCTATAAGAAACTCATCTAAATGGGACTTTATAGGTAGGTTGCAAGTAAAAGGATAGAAAAAGACGTATCATCCAAACATTCATTAATCAAAAGAAAGTAAAGTAATTGTAAAGGAAATGGCACCCCACTCCAGTACTCTTGCCTGGAGAACCCCATGGACAGAGGAGCCCGGCAGGCTACAGTCCACGGGGTCGCAAAGAGTCGGGACATGGCTGAAGTGACTGAGCATGCAAAAAGAAATGGATATTACTTATTATTTCTTTAGAGCAAAGACATTTACCAGAGATTCAGAGGGACCTGACATAATGACAAACTCACTTAAGCAAAAGGGAAGAATTTCCTGGAAGACTCATAAACCAAACTGTTGGCTGGACAAGGAGTTAGTGGAAATCAAAGACATGGAACCATGACTAGATGTCTTCCACTCTCTTTTCTTGATTTCTATATCTCAATAGGAATTGCATTTCTCAGATTTCTACAAGACTGAAAACATGGCCACCAGTGGTTCTTGAGACTCATGACTCTTGTCATCCGTGTGTCCCCAGCTCCAGCTCAAATAATTTCAGGAATGAGAGTGACGCTGGTTCATAAAACAGCATGGTAGATCTGCTATAGTCACATGGTTCCATCCACCACAAATACCTTTTCAAATCCTCATCCTCCTGATGAATGCCTACTTTACATTACAGGTTCCATTTAAGCATCATTTCCTCTAAGAATTTTTTCCTAGTATGTTCTCACAATAGAGTTTAACACTGTTCTTCAGATCCCCACATTCCTCTATATACCTGTATCATGGATCTGATAATGCTTTATTTTGCTTGTTTCCATTTCTTTCTGCATGCATAAGTTGCTTCTGTCATGTCCGACTTTGTGACCTCATGGACAGTAGCCTGCCAGGCTCCTCTGTCCACGGGACCCTTCAGGGAAGAACACTGGAGTGGGTTGCCATGCTCTTCTCCAGATCTTCCCTACCCAGGGATCAAACTCGTGTCTCTTACGTCTCCTGCATCGGCCAGCGAGTTCTTTACCACTAGCGCCACCTGGGAAGCAGCTCTTTCTACTAGACCCTAGTTTCATAGACATTTTTGCTTCCCCAGCTCCTAGCAGGGTAGTCAGGTTGCTAAGGATTCTAACAAAACTCATTGGCAGCTCATTCCAGGTGTGGACATTGAGCAGTTGTAACCATCCATGCACTCACCAATATGCATGAAGGAGTGACCACAGTAGCAGAAGAAATTGTAGACGTTTGCCAGGAAGAATGAAAAGGCCTGCCCCAGGATAGGGTCACACTTACCATTTAATTGTATTCTCAACTCCCTAGAGTGGCTTCCTTGGTTTGGGACAGAGAAAACTCCAAACAGGAAGTGCCATGTCAACCTACATAGTGATGTAAATCACTACTGAATAACTGAGGAGTTATATCTCAGTAATGGGAAGGAGTTACTTCCCATCTGGGGAGTTTGTATTAAACTTAAAAAATGTAAAAACCAAAAAAAAGGGCCCTTCCGCGTTCTCTCTTGAACAAAGAGGGGAAAAGATAAAGGAAGAGCTAAGGGATTTTTTAATAGTGGGAGAAAACTTCCCAAGGACAAAAAGATGCCCTCTGTCCCAGATGACAGGTCCCAAAACCGACATGCTTTGGGCAGCTGCAGACCCAAGCTCAGGCCTCCAAGCAGCCTATGGAGCGCTCCGTGGAGAAGACAGGAGAGTGGCCTGTCAGCCAAGCAGTCATCCCTCAGAGCACGCCTGCCAATTTCCTTCCCTTCTGTTTCTCCATCGTACTCAATGTCTTTTCTAGGAACTGTTCTACGACCAGGACAGCTGCGCTGGGGATTAGTCGCAGTAGTAAATCTTCTCTGGTGAGAGCAAAATACGTATCTCTGACCTCCAGTTTCTCACCAGGACCCAGCTGGACTGGTCCATCAGAACCCATACACCCTGAGGCACACACTGGTTTAATTTTTCCTCTGACATTCAGGAGACACAACGTAATTACATCTATTGCTCATCCATCGTCTCTCACTCACCAGCACAGACATGAAAAAGTCAGGGAGAATAACAACTAACTCCCCAGAGCAAGTTTACTAGGCAAGCTGAGCAGCTGTGTGCGGCATCAGTGCATACAGGACATGAAACATCACTAGAATGAACTCTAAAATACGTTTCATTAACTCAGGCCCCACAAACAACTCCTCACATAACCAGTCGATATGAACTGGTCCCACATCCACAGAAGAAGTGGAGAAAATAGTCCTTACCAGCACCAGCTCCACCCAAATTAAATGAATCTTGAAATTTTATGTAAATGAGTATTAGTTTGGATTGGCTAAATTATTAGTCTACCTCATATTCCTTGGTTGAGCACAGTGCCCATTTCTCGTGTTTATTATGGTTCATACCTGAGCTAACCAATCAGAAAACAAAATGGAGATCTTAGTCAAGATGACTTAGAACTGTGTTTCAAGTTTTTGCTCAGAGACATGCTAACGCGAACTGTGGTTTACCGGCTTCTAGTTTATTCTCCTCTCTTCTCTTGCCTTTCCACTATTTGAGGGGAAAAGCAAAGGGAGAAAAAGGAAACCAAGATGGTTCAAAGAGAAAGCTGATGGGTAGACTAAAATTTGACTGATACTCCAAAATATGTCTTTTTGGACAAACAGTAATAAAAAAAAAAAAGATTCGTGAAAAATGACCAAGCCGAGTGTAACCACTCACTCCTCAAGCCTTTTATTTTTAATAAAAAGGAGTTACGAGAACATCTTCAAAAAGTGACCTCCTCTAACATTTAAAATAACACTTCAGATTCAAATACAGATAGAAATTGAGTATATGCTCAAGACGGCTGATGCTATCAGTTCACTTGGATATGTTCCTCACATCCTGCTTCAAATTCGTTCCACATGGACCTAAATGTGAGGCTTCCCAGGTGGCTCAGTGTAAAGAATCCTCCTACCAATGCAGGAGACATAAGAGACATGAACATTACATGGGATGGTGGCTTAAACTATATTAAAGGAAAGTTTAACTTCAGAGGCCTTAGATACATTTGGATTACAATTGCAAAATAAGAGAGAGAATATTTTACCACTGAATTAAAATGGTGTTCTAATGAATAAAAAGAATATTGCTATTTCAAATTGTGTTACTCCGCTAAAATGCAGACTATACTATACACAACACACCAATTTTGTATATCATATATATACCAAGGAAAAATTGGAAAGACATAAACACTGTGTTAATGGTAGTTCTCTCTTACCTGGTACAATCAGAATTGATTTTATGATTTGTTTTTGGCTGTGCTGGATCTTCACTGCCACTTGGGCTTTCTCCAGTTGCAGTGCGTGGGCTGCTCACTGTGGCAGCTTTTCTTGTTGCAAAGCACTGGCTCTAGGGTGCACAGGCTTCAGCAGTTGTGGCATATGGGCTCAGCAGTTGCAGCTCCTGGTGTCCAGAGCACAGGCTCAATACTCGTGGTATACCAGTTTAGTTCCTCTGCAGCACGTGGGATCTGCCCAGATCAGGGATCGAACCCTTGTCTCCTGCATCAGCAGGTGGACTCTACCACTGAGACAGCAGGGGAGCCCTCGAGTTGATTTTAAAAATGTTTTTCCTTTATGCTTTTGCATTATTTCCACCCCCCAAGATTTCTGTAATGAACACATGTAGGTTACTTGCATAAGAAGAAAATAAATACATTAATTTAGAAAATGATCGTTCAGTAAAGAGAGTATTATACACTCCTCCAAACTGAGATTCAAGCAGATTTAACAACTACATTGAACAGCTTTCAAGAAAGGAATAGAGCAGGTGTCTGTATGTTAAATGAAAACTTTCTCAGCTTATTAGCCCACTTACAAGATTAACACAGGATAAAAATCACTGAAACAAGCAACAAATGTAAAATAGATGAAATAGCTTCTCAAATCATTAATGCTGCGCTCCTAAAGAATCTTTGTAGCACCCATAAAAGAGATCTTGTGGTTTTAAAAAGATCTTGAACTTGCTCTCTGAGAAATTCAATCTGTAGGCCTGTGTTTAAACACAGGATATTATTATATAACTAAGCAGCTGTGAAGATTAATCGTGATTAAAAATAAAAGGGAAAAGACACAGAACACCAAGGCAGGACTGTTTAATGAGAGAAGGGTGACTCAAAGGAAAACAGTATCTATACTGGGTAATAAAGTCAATCCATAGACTTATCCAGTAAGAATAAAGATGCTGCTGCTACTGCTGCTAAGTCGCTTCAGTCGTGTCCGACTCTGTGCTACCCCAGAGACAGCAGCCCACCAGGTTCCCCCGTCCCTGGGATTCTCCAGGCAAGAACACTGGAGTGGGTTGCCATTTCGTTCTCCAGACTGTTAGTAGCTGCTACTGCTGCTGCTAAGTCGCTTCAGTCGTGTCCGACTCTCTGCGACCCCAGAGACAGCAGCCCACCAGGTTCCCCCGTCCCTGGGATTCTCCAGGCAAGAACACTGGAGTGGGTTGCCATTTCCTTCTCCAGACTGTTAGTAGCTGCTACTGCTACTGCTAAGTCGCTTCAGTCGTGTCCAACTCTGTGCGACCCCATAGACGGCAGCCCACCAGGTTCCCCCGTCCCTGGGATTCTCCAGGCAAGAACACTGGAGTGGGTTGATATTTTATTTCAAATCTGATTCAAAAGGTATGCTTATTAAATCTATGATTACACCAGAAATAATGAAAATAATATTCATAAGCATATATACAAAATACATGTATTATGGACCATTTGTGAACGGCCCAGTATTTTCAAACTTCATGTCATTTTTCAAACCCAAACATCTTAATGTGTCTATAATTTATCTTTCCAGCCTTACTCTTTCCTTACACCCTGCTTTTCCATTTTACCCCACAGTCCAGACGTTTGAATGCCATATACACTGTCCACTCACCACCTTCTGACATGAACTTCCAGTTCATCCCTTACATATAAGCCCCAATCCGTTAACATTTCCTTGGAGCCCACCACCCCACCTTATACTGTGGCACGTTCATCCAGACCATAAAGATTTATGGAGCAGCAACAGGATCTATGATAGGTTCTGGGGATACAGAGATGAATGGAACATGGTCTTGCACTCAAGAACTTTGGATGAGCGAGGGACAGACAGGTAAACAATAGTTAAAATGCAGTCCGCTTGCAGGGAGAACTCATGGCTACGCTTAGTGGACCCAGCCTCCAGTTACTTGTAATCACTTGTTATTAATCCATCATTCACAAATTCTCCTAAACCACTGTTTGCAAACTCAAGTCTTACAGAGCAAGCACGTAACATAAATTTATCAGGCTGGAAGTGAGATAATAGTTCACGCTGAAAACTGTCAGATCTAAAGGCATTAAATTTCTTCTTCTTTAAATGCCATGCCTGAAAATCAAAATGTGCCTGTCTTCTATATACTAAGGTTAACATCATTTAGTGTTTACTCCATGTAGGCTCCTGTCCCTCTTCTAGGCATTTTACATGTTGAAGCCGATACTGTGATTCTACCCATTTTACAAGTGGGACAACTGAGGCACCAGAGGGTTCTCATAACTTGCTGAGGTTACACGGTTGTTAGGGTGGTGAAACTGGAGCTTGAATGCAGTCAGGCTCCTTCGGAGCAGTACTTCACAGCATTATACTGCTGTATCTAAACTTTCAAAATTTCTTTATTCAGCTTATACTACATAATGAGCTACATATTTAATAATGTGCCAAATATCACTCCTTGTTGTTGTTGAACAAACTTTTTAATCAGTATATACAGACTTGATGCAAAAAAAAAATCTGTCCATCTGTTCATTGTTTGATAAATTTCATCACATTCCTTGCTTACAATCATTTTTCTCATTTGAAGGCTCTACCCCCAAAAATACATGTTCACTACAAGAGAAAGTGGAGAGTGAAGTGTTTAAGGTATTCATGGTATTCTCACAACCACTCCTGTAGCTCAGCTGGTAAAGAAGCCGCCCGCAATACAGGAGACCTGGGTTCAATTCCTGGGTTGGGAAGATCCCCTGGAGAAGGGAATGGCTACCCACTCCAGTATTCTGGCCTGGAGAATTCCATGGACTTATAGTCCATGCGGTCACAAAGAGTCAGACACGACTGAGCGACTTGCATTCAATTCTTTAGAACGAACTTTGTAGCTATACCCAAAAAAATACATGTTCACTACAGGAGAAAGTGGAGAGAGTGAAGTGTTTAAGGTATTCGTGGTATTCTCACAACCACTCCCCACCTCCTCCCTTCCTTCCGGTCCATCTCCAATACCCTTCCCAATTCTGGATGCATGTGGTTTATTATTAGTCCTCCAAACAGCAGTATAACATTTGATTTTCAGTAACTGTCAGCATGTTTACACCTCTGTGGATCTTTATGGACAAGGCAATCCATCAGGCCAGTGTCTTCAGAAAAGTCCTATTAATACCAGCTAAAACAAATCCAAGGACACGGAGGCATCTGGTGAAACAGGCAAGATATAAACTCCTGAGTCGGTGATCTTAATTTAAAACATTTCACTAGATCAGGAGATATAGTCACTTTTTAGTCATGAACTTTCCTAAGAACTCTGAACATTATATTCATTTCACTTAAGTAAGCTGAAGCCAAAAAATTTAAGATTCTTGCTAGAGGCTGCATCAGTTCTGCCTCCTGCCTTTGTTCCTGCTGCTTCCTCAGCTGGAACCTCCCCACAACACCTGCACCCCCTTCCCAAAGCCTGCCTGCTACCCCAACTTCCTGAGATTCCTCACATGTCCCCTCCTCTGGGAAACCTTTGACCTCCAAGGTGGTTATGTGTCCCTCCTGTGTGTACCCAGAACCAGCACGTAATATCTACTTCAGTTGCCTATTTACTTCTCTGATCTGTAGTTAAGAATATACATACATATACTTTTTAGCCCAATTTGTACCTAAATTTACTCAGTAATACTTATTTCTGGGGGAAAAAAAAGTTGTGCCCTTGAGCTTTAAACTTGGCTGTTTATTTTACAATCTCAAGAATGGTAAAAAAATATATGGGTTGTGAGCTTTGGCACTGAACTAATGTGGGTTTGGCATCCAACTCTAGTTCTAATGGCTGTGTGACCTTGAACCGAGGCAGTTTTGTCCTTTGGAAAATAAAGACCTACTTCGCTGTCAAGATTAAAGCAAAGGGGCGCAGAGCAGATCACCTGGGCAAGTTCGTGCTAAGTGTTAACTGCTGCTTTATTTCTCAGGAGACATTTAACTTTCATCAAAAGGAGAGATTTAACCAAAAGGACAGAAACAATAATGCTAGCTGATTGGGGAACTATTCAACGTATTTTATGATAAGCAACGTTACCTACATTGAGATTAACACTTAATATTTGTTATCTGTTGCTCTCCACTTATTCAATATCAAAATGTGTCTTAAATGGTTTGAAAATGTATCTGACTCCTTTAAATGCTCTAATAAAAAACAGATCTGAAAAATAAAAAGCAATGTTGGCACCATCTAGCGGAGTATCTTTAATGCCAGGAAATTAATAGTACAGTAAACATCAATCAATAAGCTATCTCAATCTCTAGGAGACTGGAAACTTCATCCAAATCTCTAAGCATCAAATTTAAAAGGACTTAGAAAGTATTTTGAAATTATTTGCTTAACAGTAAATTGGCTTCTGAGCCAGTAAAAAATCCAGTAATCCAGTTGAGTGTTTAAACCCTTCTTAAGACAGGAGCTAAGATGCTTAGTGGCCAACTGCTGCCAAGTTTAACCTGAGACCTAAAGACAATGCTTAGTAATAGACCGTCTCTAATGAACTTTTCAACTCTGGACCATTCGGAATTCCAAGAGGAAATGTGTCCCATTTCCATGGGTTTTCCTCTTTTAGCTCTCTAAAGCCTCAGGATTAAGTAGGATCTTCTTTCACCATCAGTATAATCCATAAGGACAATAATATAAACAACTGCACTGTATCTTAATTCATTTATACATTTATTAACCTCCACTTGCTCTAAATCAGAAGCCATACTAAGAACTGGGGATCCCAAGAATAAAACAAAGTATTCCTGCTCTTGAGCAGCTCTCAGTGTTGAGTTTTATTTGCAAAAATGTAATATTTTAAGCCATCATTAATTCACAATTGAAGTAGGCACTTACTCATGCTGCTGCTACTGCTAAGTTGCTTCAGTCGTGTCCGACTCTGTGCAACCCCATAGACGGCAGCCCACCAGGCTCCCCCGTCCCTGGGATTCTCCAGGCAAGAACACTGGAGTCGGTTGCCATTTCCTTCTCCAATGCATGCAAGTGGAAAGTCAAAGTGAAGTCACTCAGTCATGTTCGACTCTTCTCGACCCCATGGACTGCAGCCTACCAGGCTCCTCCGTCCATGGGATTTTCCAGGCAAGAGTACTGGAGTGAGGTGCCATCGCCTTCTCCAAGGCACTTATTCATAGCTGAAACCAAAGACTTGAGATGAGACAGAGAAATGGTACAAAAAGGAAACCAGGGTGGAATCCAGTGCTGAGAGCTAGAGACTCATTCACAATCCAGATCTGCCAACTATGAGTGATGCAAATAATTCTGCTTTTTGCAATTAGTATGTATTTTATAATTAAAACTTTTAATCCACACACGTTTCTTGTTTCATTGTTTTGAAGATCAGATGAGAACACTGGTCAAAGTACATGGCACAGAGCTTTTTAACTGGGAAGCTCAACTAGTCCACTAGTTTTTAAAAATGGAGTATCCCCTTAATCAATTTTTAACACAATTTTGTTAATTTAATTTACATTAACACACATTTTGTTAAGAAGAGTTTTGTTCATGATGATAATACTCGATGACAGAGAGTGAAGCAAAAAGGTAAACATAAAAGTAAAAGCCTTCAAGTCAGACCTAAAATTACATTAGGATTGGAGCCCTTGACAGTCAGCCACCCTAAAGAAGTTATTGTATCATCACGGACAAATTTTCACAGGGTGGGAAAGAATAAATGTTAGAGATATAAAGGCCTCAAACACTGATGTTCACTTCACTCTTCGTGATCCCTAGATAAACGCATTTCCCAGCTGTACTGGATGCCTGGGGTCTGGCTGCTCAGCATACAAACCCAGTCCTACTTCAGCCCCTTCCCGGTTCCTCTGCGACGGTGAGAGAGGGAGGGGAGCTGCCACTCCCCTGCCCTCTGGCGGCGGAAGCACGGCCCGCAGCCTCAGTGCAGCTGGGACGGGCTCCACTCCCCGGAAGGTCTGCACTGCTGCCGACAAGGGTCGGGCGGGGCAGAATCCTGGCCGCCTGGCCCCACAGCAACTTCTCATCCATTCTGTGACCTACACACTCCCCCGATAAATTCATTTTTTCCTTAAGTAGTTCCTGTTGTGTGTAAACAAGAACCCTAAACTAAGGACACTTCCGTAAAACTAATAAATATCAGTGCCATGACATTATTTTAGTATCTTTTTCTCCTTGACTGAATATACAAAGATAATGGGAGCAAAGTATTCTTCCGCTGTAAAGATGGGTGGAATAGATCAAAATCCACTTGTTGAATCTTCTTTAAATAGTCCTCCAGAGCAACCTAGAAAAAGAGAATAATGGTCACCAGATCATATAGATTAAGTCTTTTAAAGAAACAAAAATAAAACCAGCAGGTATTAAGGCTACTTTAGTATTCCTGAGATGGTCTTCTGCATGCTAAGACTGTAAACGAGAATTTTTAAAAGCGAGAAAATAAAGACATCTTCTAAGAAATCTGGAAGTTATGAAGCTAACTGTATCACAGAGCTAGGACTATCAAGCTAATTTGGATCGTAATTTATAGTGTTCTGGTCAAAATGTAAAAAAGAAATGATTTGCCCTATTTTATTACTAGATTCTGTAGAATACAAAACTGCTACTGCTACTGCTAAGTCCTGTCAGTCGTGTCCAACTCTGTACGACCCCATATATGGCAGCCCACCAGGCTCCCCCGTCCCTGAGATTCTCCAGGCAAGAACACTGGAGTGGGTTGCCATTTCCGTCTCCAATGCATGAAGGTGAAAAGTGAAAGTGAAGTAGCTCAGTCCTGTCCGACTCTGAGCGACCCCATGGACTGCAGCCTACTGGGCTCCTCTGTCCATGGGATTTTCAAGGCAAAAGTACTGGAGTGGGGTGCCATCGCCTTCTCCGATACAAAAGTGGTGTTTCAATTAAGGAAAAGGAACACCCTCCCCAGCCCAACCCTCCACAGAAATGCACTGTGCCATGAGCGGGAGCCCAAGTTGCTTAAAACAATATTTTGTGAAAAAGTTCAGAGTCTCCATATTCTTGTTAGAAGAAAATCTGCAACCAGGGAAAACAATCCCAGGTCCCTCAGAGGTCACGCCATGCTCCCCCATCACACAAAACTCGGCAAAGTTTTCCCTGGGATTGGGGTGGGGCGGGGGGCAGGTTAGAAAACACTGCCGATGGGCAGTGCTCTTCATGGATTTCAATGTTACTAATCTGTAAATTTTTAACATATTGCAATAACTTCTTATTACACAGAGAGGCACCTAGTTTGGCACTGCAGGACGCAAAGCGGCCCCACCGCCCTCTCACCCACGCGCACAGCACCCCCTGGAGTTCTGCGGCACGACCTGGGTGTCCACAGCTGGCTGGGGCCCGTCTACAGGACTAGGTTTCTCCCATACACTATCAACGAGTAAGTTTACGTATCAATTCAGTCTCCACTTCTGAATCTCTCAACTTATATACACACATCAGGTATGTGCATGAACGCGCACAGCTGCCAAAGACCTGGAAACAGTCCAGAAGTTCTTTGACAGAAACAAATAGATAAATAAAATGTTCACATGATGAAATATTAAGCTGCAGTGAAATTAAAATGTATTTAGATAGAATAATATGGATAAATCTTAGCAACATTATATGTGTGTGTGTGTGTAACCTATAAGAAATAAACAGAAAATGATCCATTTTTATAAAGCTCAAAAACAAAACTAAGCAACATACTGGTTAGGAATATACAAAATGGGAAAAGCATTTTTAGAATAATAAATACCAAGTCCAGGACAGCTACCTGGAGGAGGAAGGCAGAAGGGGATGAGACGGGGAAAACACGTGAGCGCAATGGAACAACAACATTTTAGGTCCTGGATGGAGCAGTGGGTTCATGGGTGTTCATTACGTTATGCTTCACAATACGTGCATACGTATAGATACACTCATTTGTAGATATCAAATAAAAAACACTTTAAAAAAGAATAAAAGAAAAACCTTTGAAGGTATTTTATGGGCTCTCACATGTTCTCTTTGTTTTTTTGGGGAAAAAAGCTCATATTATTCATAATGTTCTGTAACTCATTCTTTGGCTGTGTGAAATCGTCATTGTGGCATGCAGGCTTCTCTAGCTGTGGTGACCGGCTTAGCTGCCCTGCGGCATGTTTAATCTTCCTAGACCAGGGATCAAACCTGTGTGTCCCCTGAACTGGAAGGAGGACTCTCAACCACTGGACTCTACCGTAACCTGCTTTTTTGAATCACTCAATATATTGTGATTAACTTTTCATCTCTAAGAATTTTATTATGTACATTTTAATAGTTTCATAATATCCAATTACAGGAAAAGTTACTGAAATTAAGGTGCAAGCACATAATAAAGAATTATACAGCCATTAAATATTAATAAATATTTTTAATGATGTGGTTAAATGCTTGATAAATAGGACAATACCATATAAAGCGTGATTTTTATTTTATTATTTTTTTTAAAGCGTGATTTTTAAATACACACAGAAATTCATTAAAAAAAAAAAGAACATTTGGCAAAACTAATACAATTATGTAAAGTTTAAAAAAAAAAAAGAACAGAGTAAATAGCTTTTATCTCTGGGTCCAGGAACTGTGCTATTTATGGTATGATAGTTATTTTCTTCTAATATTCTTTTTATATTGTCCAAATCTCTATTATGAGAATATATTGCTTTTATAATCAGGAGAAGATTTCACTGAAATACAAATGAAACAGACCTCAAAATTAGAGCTCAACTAAGCATTCACAAATCAGGATTTGGTTCAAAGTCTGAGTGAGTGAGTCACTCAGTCATGTTTGACTCTTTGCGACCCCATGGACTGCAGCCCACCAGGCACCTCTGTCAATGGGATTCTCCAGGCAAGAATACTGGAGTGGGCTGCCATTTCCTTCACCAAGCAAAGTCTGGCTAATGGCAAATAAATTGTTCAAGGTAACAAATTCATTGTGAAATTTTCAAAGATGTTATAATTTCTGAATATAGCTTCTGAAAACCATGGGCTTCTCTGGTAGCTCAGCTGGTAAAGAATCCGCCTGCAACGCAGGAGACCCTAGTTCGATTCCTGGGTTGGAAAGATCTGCTGGAGAAGGAATAGGCTTACCCACTCCAGTATTCTTGGGCTTCCCTTGTGGCTCAGCTGGTAAAGAATCTGCCTGCAAAGCAGGAGACCTGGGTTTGATCCCTGGGTTGGGAAGATCCCCTGGAGAAGGGAAAGGCTACCCACTCCAGTATTCTAGTCTGGAGAATTCCATGGACTGTATAGTCCATGGGGTCTCAAAGAGTTGAACACGACTGAGCGACTTTCACTAGCACTTCACTTTTCTGAAAACCTCATCTATAGAGGACAACATATGCTACCCCGGACGAGTCATTTTCAAACAGCAGAACCTTTTCTTTGAAGAAAGTAATTAACAGATGCCCCCCACACACAGCACATGGGGTGATGCATGCCCCGGCTGGGATGAGGAGTAGGACAGCAGCAGCTCCCCGGGACTGTCATGCAGTCCCGCCACTTTCTCCTCGCACAGTTTGGAAACTGAGAACTGGGCTCCAGCCCGAGGAGTCTCTGATCCATTAGGTCTGCGGCAGACCCCCAAATGTGCATTTCTACATGACCCCAGGCAGATACTGCCAGGCCAGGGACCACGCCACCAGCCCAAAAGACTGGTTCTTGGCCTAGCTGCACTTCATGATTTCCGGGGGAACTTGTAAGTGGTATCAATGCCTAGATCCCACCTCTTAAATACTGTGATTTAGTTGGTTTAGAGATAAGCCCAACATTGTTTTGTTTTAAAAGTTCCCCCAAGTGATTCTGATGGACAACCAGAGTTGAGAACAACCTTTTTTTCCACAAAAGTGAACAAAACAGTATTTAATCTTCTTGCGGCTTGTAATTCAAAATAGGTGATGGTACATCACCAAATGATCAAATAAATAACAATTAAAAATGGTGACTTAGAATGTGTTGACACAGAAAGAGAGGCTTGATGTCTCATTTATACCAAAAACACATATATAATTATATGAACATAAAAAGTCCGAAAAGATGAACAGACATTATCTCTGGAAAGGACAGAATTGAGAAAAGATTCCAATTTCTTCTTTTGCCTCTTGTTATATGAACATCTAAAATATTAATGTATTACTTTCATAATAAGTAAACTCAGTAAAGAAACAAAATGATTTCAAACACTCAGATCTGAGACCTAGGACAAAAGATGTCAAGGAACAGAAGAGCATCTTGGAACATATTTCAGGGAGAAAGGTAGAAGATATGTTTGGTACTGTAGAAAATGCTTGAGTTTTCCATTTTCAAACATCACAAATCTTTGAACCTTGGTCTACAAAATGAAGTAAACCACACTGAAGAATAATGTATGACATGATCTAGCTCAGAATCTGTTTCCCATATTAGGTGCTACTAACTGGAAGTTGTTCTCATTTTTTAATGTATTTTACAGGAACAATGGTTCCTGAACCTGGCTATACATCAGAATCACCTGGGTAATTAAAAAAATAAAAATCATCACAAATCCTCTTAGGAATGTACCCCCCACAACCCCAAGAGTCTGAGTCTTAGTAAGAAGACCCCAGGAATCAGTATTTTTGAAGAGGCTTTCCAAGATGATTCTGATGCAGCCAGCTCAGCACTGCACTTTCAGGAACCAGTGCTACAATATGGTCACTATTGAGAAAAAAATTAATAAGTACACCATTAGGTCATACTTATATGGCTAGAAGCAGCTTAACACTCCTATGAGGTGGTTTATCCTGTGAGTCCCATTTTACCTATGAGTAAACTGAGGAACATAATGATTAAGGAACTTGTTCCACAGTAAGTGACAAAGCAAATTCAAACCAATGTGGTCTGGCTGCAGTCAGCACTAACGATAATTCCACTCACCTGCCTCTGGGGAACACAAGCATGACCTTCACCAAGAGCAGAATGTTAACCAACAAAACCTACCCTAAGGGACGAAAACAAAAACAAATACTACAGACTAAAGAACTGCACTGGAACCATTATTAAAAAAAAAAAAAGGCTATACACATCTGCTTTAATAATTAAACAACTTATTCTGTTAATCTACTTACAGTCTGAAGAAAAGCAGGAAATGCTTTCACAGGAACACTTCTGTGGAAGGACCTAGCCTAAAAAGGGAAGACAAAAGAAAACTGGTTTGAAAGACAAGTATTTCTGGAAATTAACCCTCTCCCTCTGAAAGTGAACACAAAACAACACCAGCAGTTTCAAACAGCATCGCTAGGGCCTTTCTTGAAAACAAGAAAACAGTTATCTCCTGCTGGTTGAGATTAACTTGCCAAACCTAAAGAAATCAGGAAAAGGCACTACATTAAGAATTCTATTCTTCTTTAAAAAAAAATTATTTATTTTATTTGACTCTGCCAGGTTTTAACTGTGGCATGCAGCATTTTCAGTTGCAGCACGTGGGATCTAGTTCCCTGACCAGGGATCAAACCCGGGCCCCTTGCATTGGGAACATGGAATTTCAGTCACTGGACCACCAGGCAAGTCCCAAGAATTCTACTCTTTCTGTCATTTGGTTTTCGCATTTCCAGCTGCCACAACTTTGACCACCACTGCCCCCCGCCACACACAGAGGAACCCTGGATACAGAAGGCCACCTGTAAATGATGTGTGGATTTTCAACTGCGTGGAAGGCTGGCACCCTAAGCCCTGTGGTTGTGCAAGGGTCGACTGTATTTGCACATCAGTCCCAGCACCTCCCCAGCCTGGATGTCAGCCTCTCTTGCCTAGATGACTATAAGACCCTCCCAGCCACGCTTCCTGCGTCTGTGTTCCCCTACCATTAATTCATGTCACACAATCAGCCAAATTAATGTCATAAAGTCATTGTTTAACTTAACTCCCTGATAGATCATGTCTCAACTACTCATCTTAGAATTCAAAGGCCTCCGCATCTTGAATCTAATCTTACCTATCCAACCCAGCTCCCTAATGCCCTGGACTACAAAGCCTCAACCCACCCGGAGTAATGTCCACCCTCCACCCTCCCCAAGCCCACTTCTGTCTACAGGCCTTTGTTTACATCGTCAGAAACTACTTCTACTCCCTGACTCAATTCTCAACCCACTGTACTCCGGTTTTACTCCATATACTAAAACTGCTCTCTTCGAGATCATTCACAATTTACTGATCAGCATACCCCTCTTTTCTCTTCAATCTCTCTGAGGAATGCAGGACTTTAGTTTCCCGTTCTTGGAATCTGCTCCTCCCTTAGGTTTCCAACACACTGACTCCGAGTTCTCCTTCCTACCTGAGAATTGGAGGTGGGTTCAAGGTTCAGCCTTTGGCCTTCTTGTCTAAATATACACTCTCTTTGGACAACAGCGTATCCACACCTGGAGCTTTAACCCTAAGCCTTCCACCTGAATGACTCCCCAGGCTGTATCTCCAGTTCTGACCTCCTCTTACAGTCGTCATCCTGCAATCTGCATTTTGGCCCACTTCCTTAAATGCCCTCGAATCCCCTTAAATTCAGTGATGCCCAGAAGACTACTGATCAGCAGCCAGTACACCACTGCTTTTCTACTGCAGTCTCTGACTGGCACTAGCACAATCTATATTTGAGCTTCATGAAACCTTCCCCTTCCTGCTCCCTGACCCTGCTACGATCCAATCAGTTATCAAGTCTAGTCGCTTCTTCCTCTGTTATGTGTGTGCTCGGTGCTGTGCTCCATCGCTGCAGTCGTGTCCAACTCTTTGCGACTCCATGGACTGTACCCGGCCAGGCTCCTCTGTCCATAGGATTTTTCAGGCAAGAATACCAGAGTGGGTTGCCATGCCCTCCTCTAGGGGAATTCCTGAGCCAGGGATCGAATCCACATCTCCTGCATCACAGATGAATTCTTTACTGCTGAGCCACTGGGGAAGCTCATTATATGTATATATGTATGTATATACATTCACATACATACATGTAAAATATCTACCCTCCCTAAATCAGACACTCTTTATTTTTTAATGACTTATTATGGCTGAATTAGTTGGTAAGTATTAAATTACTTGGTAAGTATTAAACCTAGACAGCATATTAAAAAGCAGAGACATTACTTTGCCAACAAAGATCCATATAATCAAAGTTGTGGTTTTTCCAGCAGTCAAGTATGGATGTGAGAATTGGACCAAGCCAGAGAATCGATGCTTTTGAACTGTGGTGTTGGAGAAGACTCTTGAGAGTCCCTTGGACTGCAAGGAGATCAAACGAGTCAATCCTAAAGGAAATTAACCCTGAATATTCACTGGAAGAACTGATGCTGAAGCTGAAACTCCAATACTTTGGCCATCTGACGCAAAGAACTGACTATTGGAAAAGACCCTGAAGCTGGGAAAGATTGAAGACAAGAGAAGGGGATGGCAGAGGATGAGATGGTTGGATGGCATCACCGACTCAAAGGACATGAGTCTGAGCAATCCCCAGGAGATAATGAAGGACAGGGAAGCCTGGTGTGCTGCAGTCCACAGGGTTGCAGAGTCGGACACAACTGAGCAACTGAACAACCACAAAGTATTAAATATGAGAATCATGTCTTTGTACTTTCTGGGCTTTAATAACTTAAGTGGAAATCTTAATTTCAGAAACTATTTTGACTGAGCAAACTAGATAAGTTACAAAAATACTTGCTGCAACAAATTTGCTCTTACATTGTATACTGAGAATGAGTATACCTGCAAGATTCAAAGACCACCATGGTTTCAGTGACACAATTTCCCCCTTACAAATCTCTCTTAGGAGATGTCGCAGGTACGAAATAAGACTGAGCCACAGGAGAGGCACAGCCCTTTGGACTCCCCTGCAATTCCTATGGCATTCACTCATATCCTGGAAGCAATCAGGTTGAAGCTACCAAGAGGGTTTAAGAATGCAATAAATCAGATACTCTTTCAAATGTGGCAATAGGAAATGATTTACTAGAGATGATTATTAAGAGCATGCAGGATGGAAGCCAAATTACAGCCCGGTGAACAGGGTCACAGTGGTGAGGGCCTTGAAGTAAAAATACACATAGAACGTGTATTCAAAAAAGGTTAACTGGGAGGGAAAAGTAAGAAACAGAAGGGTCCCACGGGCTGCTCACTAAACACAGTAGCAACAAACTAGAAGATAAACGGGGCAAGCTGTCAGAGAGGCCAGCTGAAAACACCAGCTGGGAACTGCTGAGGATGTAAAGTTCTGGAAGGGCGGAAGAGGAGAGGCATCAGCCTTGACCAGGCAGGAAGACACACTCTCCCCTGAGAGACAGAGAAACAGTGAGCAGACGAGTCCCAGGACAGCCTCACTGAGGAAGCTGAGGAGGAGAAAGGGGGATTTTTAAAAAGTGGAAAAAGTTTACAATAGTCCCTGAGACACATTTGCTGGGATTTCACTGAGCAATGGATACACACTGTTAAACAGAAAACGCTACAACCAAGCCTTAGGAGTAGCCACAGCTAGAAACGACGGTTTCCTAAATGATTCGGCTAAAGGAGGCTACTTACGTGCTTTAGGTGCAAGTGTGCCTGGCTGGCCACGTCATACACCACGTCTCTCACATTTCTATCTTGACTCTTCCGTAGAAAATCCTCTTGTGAAACACCGTGCTACATAGGAAAATGCGCATTACGTTAGGAATCAAAGAGCACACTTAAAACTAACTCAGCTCAAGACAACAGGTGATAGAACAATATGTACAGTAAAATGCTCTTTTGGTTTTTAAAATACAGCTATATGTACGTGTCACACACAAACACACTGTCTCTCCTAGGAAGAACATGCAACAAGATGCTAAGTAACGACAGTAGCACCTGGAACAAAATAAACAAACGGATAAGAAATTTAAAAGAACAGACAATAATGAACCTCATCCAGAAAACAAAGGTTCTCATACACAGTAATTTTTCTTAAGGATTACTTCCTCCTTTAAAATAAAAGAACAGGCTAAGGTGAACACTAGGAATAATTATGAAATTGCTTGGAAGGGAATGAGGCTACACCAAGTAAGGTTCTCTGGACCTTCTTACGCACAGCTCCACCACGACCTAAAATGCCTGACTGATAAAACTCTGACTTGGTAACTCTGGAGCAAAAATGCAATACGCATGTGTTTCAAAGAAGTTACTGCTGCTAAGTTGCTTCAGTCGTGTCCGACTCTGTGCAACCCCAGAGACGGCAGCCCACCAGGCTCCCCCGTCCCTGGGATTTTCCAGGCAAGAACACTGGAGTGGGTTGCCATTTCCTTCTCCAATGCACGAAAGTGAAAAGGGAAAGTGAAGTCGCTCAGTCGTGTCCGACTCTTTGCGACCCCATGGACTGCCGCCTACCAGGCTCCTCTGCCCATGGGATTTTCCAGGCAAGAGTACTGGAGTGGGTTGCCACTGCCTTCTCTAGAACAGACTAAAGAACAAGAAGAGAAATGTCCCTCCCCATATTCTTAAGGTAAATAATTAGGAGTCCAAGTAACAGCCTTACCAGCATACAGATATCCATGGGAAGGAACACCCTTCTTCTGCTCCCGTGATAGGGGGTGGCTCTCAAGCAAGTGACGATGCCTTGTGCTTTTCCGATGTGACTGGCGGCATGGTCTGCATGAAGATCCTTTATGCCTGTGATTTCAGAAATCTAACAATTAGGCCGCTCTTTTCTCTTCAAATGCGTAACAAGTGAATACAAGCAGCATAGGGAAATCACCTTAACATGTAAAAGGTGTTTATCCTGTGTTTCATATCTGAAAAACAGGATTTATGTGAGCAAAACTGGGCACAAAGACAAGCTGATCATTTACCAGTAACAGGCTTCTGAACGTCAACTTTTAAATAGAAGGTTTCCTCAGACGACAGCATACCAAGAGCACATTTGGAATTTTAATCAGCTCTTGTGGAAAACACTGCAAGTCTTGCATTTCTTCTCCTCAGTGCAATTTCCATATGACCTCATTTTAAGTATATGCCTAACAGACTTTCTGCTCTTTGCGCCCTCCTTTCACTGCGTTGGCAAACATGTCACTGAATGGGCAGGCAGAACAGGCCTGGGAAACTGGGCAAGGACTTGTATTATTCTTTTAGGCTGACATAAAGACATATTGTTTTCTTCAAATGGATGGTATTGTCCTTGCCCCAAATAATTCCATTACAATCCTCATGACAATAAGCCCTCACCAACTTAGAATAGAGTCAAAGGAGCAAAAATATCTAAACTCCATAGTTTGGGGTTTTGTTTTTTTTTAAGAAAAATCTCATAAAAACTTACAGAGTTTTATTTCTTCAACCTTTGTCTTAAACATGGGAAAGTATTATTGACAAAGAAGAAAGGAGTCAGGTCATAGGGCTTCCAAACAGTAAGGGTTGCATAAAAAAGTAAAATCATCTGCAATTACCAGATTATTAATTATAGCATGAGGCAGCTAAAGTACTTTTATGAGAATCTGGGTTATTTTCATTAGTCTGCATTCCATTCCAAAGAAAGGTATATATTTATTATATTTCCATTCTACCTTGAAAGAAACAGAAAAGCTAGTCCTTTATAGTTGGTGCAAAGAAAAATTTTAACGTTAAACTGGTTAGACTGTCAAATTGTATGTTAACAGTATGGAGGGTCCTTAAAAAACTAATAACAGAGTTACCATATGATCCAGCAAGTTTATGCCTGGGCATATATCCAGAAAAGATGAAAACTCTCATTTGAAAAGATATATGCACCGCAATATTCACAGCAACACTATTTACAATAGTCAAGACATAGAAACAGCCTAGCTGTCCATCAGCAGATGAACAGAGTAAGATGTGGTGCACACACACAAGGGAACACGACTCAGCCATAGAAGCAGAAGGAAACGCTGCCACTTGCAGCAACACGGATGGACTAGGGATTACCGTACTGAGTGGTAAATCAGACAAAGACAGATACTATATGATCCACTTATATGTGGGATCTGAAAAATCATACAAATGAACCTACTTACAAAACAGAAACAGACTTACAGACTTAGAAAACAGACTGGCAGTTACCAAAGGGGAAGCAGTGGGAGGGGCGAAGTAGGAGCCTGGGGCTGCCAGATGCTCATCATCATATAGAATAAACAACAAGGGTTTAGCACGGGAACTATATTCAGCTCTTATAACTACAACGAAAAAGAATCTGAAAAAAAAAGTATATATGTAACTGAATCACTTTCCTACATACCTGAAATTAACATAATGTAGATCGACTATACTTCAATTAAAAAAAAGTATTTTCTTTAAGAAAGAGAAGTATAAAACAGAAAAAAAAAAAAAAAACTTACCCAATATTTCTAGTGTTAGATAAAGAAGAGAACTCTGTGTATTTTCAGCATAATTTTCTAGTTCCTGGATATTACGATATGCTTTGTCATCCAAATTTTTTTCCTACAAACAAAATGTTTTCTTTGTTTGATGGTTAATAACTTATTTTAAAAATGCACAATTTTTCCCCTAAAGAAATTATTTAATTATTATTTAAGTTAAATTATTTAAATTTAAATTATTTAATTATTAAATAATTAAAACTATTGGTATGAACTGTTTATTACACAATAAAATAAGATCCTACATGTTCACTACTTACAAATCACCCCTCAGAATAATACCTCAGGAATAATCTCAATGCACAAATCACCACAGACGTGGGGTTGGCTTAATTTTTACTTGCTTCTAAAGTCTAAGGTCTTTTTATACAGTTCATGAGGTTCTCACAGCAAGTATGCTGTGGTGGTTTGCCATTTCCTCCTCCAGCTGACTCACTGGAAAAGTCCCTGATGCTGGGAAAGACTGAGGACAGAAGGGGGCCTTCGGGGATGAGATGGTTGGATGGCATCACTGATGCAATGGACATGAACTTGGGCAAACTTTGGGAGATGACAAGGGACAGGGAGGCCTTCAGGGAATCTTCCCAACCCAGGGATCAAACCTGTGACTTTTTCATCGGCACGCAGGTTCTTCACCACTGAGCCATCAGGGAAGCCCCCACCTTAGACTGTGTTGTTGTTCAGTCACCCAGTCATTACGGAACTGGGCTTCCCATGCTATACAATAGGTCCTTGTTGATTATCTGTTTTATACACGTTTTATTTACAGATCAAATGATAACATGTCTGGGGTTTACTTTAAAATAATCAAATACGGTTTAGTGAGGGAAGTTGGTAGAAAAAAAAATGAAAAAACACTGGACATGGGTTTATTAAAGCTAGGTGACAGATACATGAAAGTATATTACACTATTTTCTCTACTTTTATATAAGTCTGAACATTTTCTATTTTTAAAAAAACACCAAAATAGTAGAGTATGATATGCACATGCATGCCTCTGCCTGGACGCCCGTTCACCTGTCTGTCTCCAGGTACCGGGGTAGGAGCTGAGGTAGGTGGCATGCAGTGATGGAGAACAGATAAAATGGCATAGTTCTCTAAAAGTCTGCTTCCTCCAAAATATTAATATACATATTAAAACATTTCTTCCCTGAAGAATTAGCATAAGGATTAAAAGAGGAGAAAAAACAAGACTTGAGCAACTGCAACTTACTCTTTCATCAATGATTTTCATAAGCCATCTTTTAGTCAGATTATGTCTTCTGACAGCCTAAAAAAAAAAAAGTTTTAAGTTTTTGGAAAGTACTACAAATGACTTCTGTAGACCTGAATAACATAAACAAACCAAATACAAAACCAGGCCAGGGAACATCTGTAATAACTCATCACCAGACAGCTATGTTAAAAACCTAGGGAAAAAGAAAATGTCCCTAGAAAACACTTTAAAACATTTTCAAGTAAAGATAATATATCCAAAACTTTTTCACTACTCTTTTCCTTATACTATTAGTAATTAGTGAATCCACTTTCAAAACAAACAAAAACATAAGAATTAAGCAGAGCAGGCTTCTCTATGCAGTATGCCTCGACTTCCATGCTTATTACAAACTTCTTTCCATAAAATGAAGACCGTATTTAATGAAAATAACCACTTTATAAAAAAGAAAAGGCTAATACAGCTCCAAAGAAAACAATCTGCAGGGTACAGTGTTATCTTACAAGTAAAGACACTCCGTTAAGAAAGAGCACACTTAGTGCTTAGATCTTGGTCTCGAATACCATTTCCATCAAAGGAAACAGACTCTAAAAAAGGGGATTCCAGAGCTGGAAAAAGGGAGATTCGAGAGGATCCTGAACCATTTTATTGTGCCAGAAAATAGAAAGTGCAAAAAAAAAAAAAAGATAGGAGGCATGTTAGGACACAGGAGCCAGTCTGAAGGGACTCTCATTGTCCAAATATGGGACTATATGAATACCAAATAATTAAGTACAGTAATGAGGTATAATCTGCCTGCCAGTGTAGGAGACATAAGAGACAAGGGTTCATTCCCTGGGTTGGGAAGATCCCTTGGAAGAGGAAATGGCAACCCACTCCAGTATTCTTGCTTGGGAAATACTATAGACAGAGGAACTTGGTGGGCCACAGTCCATAGGGTCTGAAAGAGTTGGACACAACTAAGCGAATAAGCATGCATGCAAGCAATGATTTATAAAGTACTGGACAAAAATGCAGTTTATACCAATAATTAATAAACAAATAAATAATATAGGAGAGTGAGAGCAGTTGCTTACAGTAGCATGCCAAGTGGTAAATGTGAACAGAGCATTAGAGTTGGGACATTATCATTCTGTAATCATAATAGTAAAGACTGGATAAGAACCATCAGTGAATGTTACGTTTCACAGGAAACTGATGAGGAGTAGGATATTTGCATTGTCTTAAAGTTGATTAGTTGCAAGGGAAATTCTAATTATACAGTAGACTACACATTGGGAGAACCGGACAACATCTTGAATGTTAATGAAAATGAACAATGCGATAAAGGACGGATGGACAGAATGTGTCTCCAGATGTGACACTCCAAGAATACATCACTGATGCAGTATTCTGGCCAAGAGCGCATAACCTGAACCATCTAAGCAGGATAAAATATTAGACAAATCCAAAATGAGGAATGTTCTACTACAAAAAAAAAAGATGTTATACACTTCAAACATGTCAATGTCATAGAAGACAAAGAAAAACTATGGAAATGTTCCAGATTAAAGTAGGCTAAACAGATATGACTGAAAAATACCTGACTGGATCCTACAATGGAGGGGAAAAATACATTAATGTATATCATTAGGTCAACTGACAAAATTGGAATATGACTGGAAAATCAGATGAAAGTTATTTCAAAGTTAAATTTACTAAAGTCAGTAACTATTCTGGTTAAATAAGAGAATATCTGTATTCTTAGGAAATACTAAAGTATTGAGAAATAAAGGGACATGACGTATGCAACTTATACTCAAATGATTTAAAAAAATTAAAAAAATTATGTGTGAAAATATACAGAGATCATGCCAGAGCACACACACACACACGAGTGAGCACACACAAATGATTAACAAATAGGATAAAATGTTAACAACAGGTAAATGTGAGTGAACGACATAGAAGTGTTCTTACAAGATTTTTACTTTTGTAACCTTCCTAAAATTTTGAAGCTATTTCCAAATAAGGTAAACACTGCTTTTGTGCCAAGTCAACACTAAGTATAATATATTTTCACAAGAAATACAGTAGTGAAACATAAAGTCTCCAGGATATCCCACACTTCAACTGAGACTCTAAGATGTCACTGATACTAATGTAAAGGCTGGCAGGCTCATCAACACACATGCAAGTGGCAAAGGATGGAAGTGTGCAGAATGGAGCCCACCTTGCCCGACAGGAAAGCAGCAGAAGCTATGAGGGCTGCAAAGAGCTGGTCTGGAAGTGCTCTCAGCATTGCTACAATTACACAGCAGCACTCCCACAGGCCTCTCCCCCCAGTTCCAAGAATCAGCCTGGGATACCTCAGTCACTTCAGTCTTGCTCTCATTTTGTTTTGTACATGTCTGAGAAGGGCAGGGCTTGTTTGATCTTTGTAACCACACCATCAAGCACCATTCCTGGCACATAAAAGTACTCAGCAGATACTAAACCACTGAAAAGTCAGACTCCTATTTACTCAAGTCTGACGCTGTAACAGCTGCAGTTCCTTGACCACAAAACAGAGTTCTGTCTGATTCTGAAGGACATCAGAGATCAAGATAAAAAAAACACATAAGAAGCTGAAAACCTGTTAAATAAAGGTATCAAAACTTTGCAAATAGAAGCCAAATGGAATAAAAATCATGGCTATAATTATTAGAAATTATAGGAATTCATCTATTCTGTGCTCTAAAAGCACCAATGAAACAGCGCAGCAGGAATGTACTCTCTGTTCCCCTATTTAATCTTCTGAAGAACCTGAAGCTCTTTAAGCAATCAGTGGAAAGTCTGACTGGACAGTGGCGCAATAAGTATGTGCTCCAGAAGAATGGGAAGAAGTAAAAAACACACAATCAGGACAACCGCTCTGAACACTACCTGCTTCTTTCAAATGTTCATGTTAATCTGCAATACCCGTCATATCAGAGAGCTGGCCAACATTAATCATCAAAATTTAAGCAGCTTTTAAAACTGGACAAATTGTCATACATGTAAACATTCTGTAAATCAGATATGTCTTCTGGCATTTAAATGAAGCTAAAACAAGATAAATTTATGTTAAATAAATCTCTGATCTTTCAAGTTATTTCCTGACAAAGGCCAGAATCTTCAATACAAGTCTTAGCATAAACTTCTAACGCAGTCAGGTTTGTATATAAAATAAGTAGTTTCTGGATTTTGGAGAAACTTTCCTTTAAACTGAGTCAGCCAGGATGAAGTTCTTGAAGTGGGATGACTAAAGGGAAACAGCTAATCCGATCCTCAAGAGCTTCCCATCCACTTTTCCTTCCCAGTCCCTGATGGAGGGGCCTGGTTCTCCAATTACTGAGGTTCTGTGAAGTCAATCTGGGGCCAAGAAAAGGGGCCTGCCTCTGCTGGGGCACAGACCTGAAAAGGAGTGTACCACTCAGGTCTGTCAGAGGCTCCTGGGACAAACGCTGTCTTCTGGCACTTACGATGTGACAACAGGGACACAGATCAATGACAAAAGGAGCCTAAACCCTGTTCTCTGCTGCTAGTTCAATGTATTTTTAAACTGTGTAAGGCTAGTTGTGAATGAGGAATCCATAGAGCTTTAATGTAAAACTACCAAATACATCTTAGTGTACAAATAACAACCTCGCCCATAGGCTTCCATTCTCAGATACCTAAACTTCATCAACAAAGAGGCAATTCTATGAAACTAGACAAGGCAGCTTTAGGAATGATAAGAGCACAAAAGATCAATGCATCATTTTCTACAGTCCAGCGTATGAACTACAGCACTGGAATAAGGAGCTACTTGGCAGATAGAATAGAAAATTTAAAATGTCATTGTTTCAAAATTTGTAGGGCTTAAATTCTGCAACCAAACATGTGGAAAATAATTTATAACATAAACAGACCAAATTCCTCTTTCTTCTTTTAATAAACACACTAAAGATGTGTGTAAATTACTTGTTAATGATTTTAAATTCTGTCAAAACTAATATATATCTGAACGTTACGTGAGCCCAAGAATATTTTCAGGATAGATTCCCCATTGCCACTATCCAACTTGTATGTAACAAAAAGTATGCTTAAACAACATTCTTACAAGTGAAAAGTAGCTGTTTCTGTTTTACCTTCCACAGTTCAATGGCCACAGGCTGATGTGGTGGATTGTCACTGTATATATCATCCACAGTTTTCTTCCAAAACTGCATTCGCATCAGTCCAATTGTTTTCTCAGAGACAGAGTCCTTAATCTATAAACAGGGTTTAAAAACATTAACAACTGCACTACTCAGAGTCTCAGAAATCACTATTTATAACCATAAAATCACGTAATTCAGTCTTCTCTGCATTTAATTTTTCCTTGAAGTTATATATCGGTTAAATTGTCACCATTATGAGTTACCTAAGTAAAAGCCAAAGATTACTTGGTGCTTATTCAAAAATATCCTCAAGGTCTGCATTCAAAAATACCAGCAATTCTTCTAAAAAAGTTATAAGGAAAAACAAAGGAGGGGGGACATTTTGTTTTAAAAAAATTTAAGAAAGATCAACCAGTCACATATAGACCTATTTGAATCCGGATTTAAAGAGAGAGACAACTAGGAAAATTTGAACACCAGATGTTTAATGATATTAAGGAATTATTTAAAATTTTTAATATATAATAATAGTAGTGTTATTTTTTTTAAGTGAATTCTTTTAGAGATGCAAATTGAAATATCTGCAGGTGGAAAAATTCATCTGAAACTTAACTTCAAAATAACCTGATGTGGCTGAGGAGTAAAGATGAAAAACAAGATTGGCCTTGAGAAGGTAACAGCTGGAGGTGGGTGACGGGGTACATGAGGGTTCATTATATTTCTCTCTCTGTACATGGACATACTGCATTCTATATATGATTGAAATTTTCCAGTGGAGTTTTAAAAAAATAAGTGGAAGGGAAGAAAAACAATCCTCACTTGGTTAGTGATAGCAAAAATATTTTTTAACTCTGACGATAAACCTAGTAAATAGAACCAGAGGCTTTTCAGAGGAAGCAGAGAAGGAAATATTGTTTATCAAATGTCTACAAGTTCCAGGCCCTGTGTAGGTACCATGATGTTACCTGATCACAATCATCAGAACAAACTCACAGGGTCCTTATCAACACATTCATTCTACAAATACAGAAATTATGGCTCAAAAAGGTAGAAGCTTATCTCACGCACATGGAGAAGACTGTGCAGAGGGCAGGGGCTGACTGCAAAGGGACACATACGGGAATCTTTCAGGCTGATGGAACTGTTCTGTATCACGACTCTGATGGTACCTACAGGACTTGAAGCAGTTTTCAAAACCTATAGGTCTATATACCACAAAAAGTGAATTTTACTGTGGTACATTTAAATAAACTCACTCGTTCATTCACTAACTTTTTAAAAGACTGCTAGACTCTCTCCCTAACTTACTATTGATTAAGAATGGCCTTGTTAAGTTCTGGCAAGAATCATCAATGCATGCTAAATCTAGGAGGAAAATTTTTTCTAACTGAGCTATAATTGACACGTAACAGTTTCATTGCTTTAAGTATACAACATGATTTGATACGAGCGTGGTGGGCTACAGTCCATGGGGTCGCAACGAGTCGGACATGACTGAGCAACTAAACCTACCTACCTACCTACCTACCTATATATTGTGAAAGATCACCATAGAATATCTATTATCACCACACAAAATTAGAAATCTGTGTATGTCAAGAGCTTTTAAGGTCTGCTCTATTAGCAACTTTCAAATGCATAGTAACAGTGTTAGCTGTGCACTCATGCCCACGCCTTATTTACTTACAGTGGCAAGTTTCTACTTTTTAACCACAATCACTCCTCTCACCCATGTCCTAACCCTGTCTCTGGCGACCACCAATCTGTTCCCTGTATCTACGGGCTTGCGAATTGTTTGTTTGTTTTGCTTTTGCTTTAGATTCCACTATAAGTGAGATCGTATGGTATTTGTCTTTGTCAAACTCATTTCACGTACATGAAGCCCTCAAGGTCCATCTGTGTTGTCACAAATGGCAAGGTTTCCTTCTTCCTTATGGTAAGTAATAACTCATTGTGTAGATATACCTCATCTTTTCTAAGAATATATGTACATATTTATATTTTTGGCTGCACTGGGTCTTCGTTGCTGCCCACGGGCGTTCCCGAGTTGCAGTGCGCTGGGGTGACTCTCTGGGGCAGTGCACAGGCTTCTCACTGCGGTGGCTTCCGTGGTGGAGCACACACTCCAAGGTGGCCGGGTTTCAGCAGATGCAGCAGGTGGACTCAGGGGTTGCCATGGGCAGGCTCTAGGGCGCTCAGGCTTCAGGAGCTGCAGCTCACGGGCTCAACAGCTGTGGCACATAGGCTTCAGTTGCCCACGGCATGGAGAATCGGCCTGGACCAGGGATCGAACCTGTGTCCCCTGTACTGCAGATTCTTATCCACTGTACCACGAGAGAAGTCCCGATAAACCACATCTTTATCCAGTCATCCACCAACGGACACTTGGGTGGCTTCCAAACCTCGGCTACTGTAATAATGCCGTGATGAACAAGGAGGTGCAACTATTTTTTTCAAATTAGTGTTTTCATTTCCTTTGGCTAAATACCCAGAAATGGAATTACTAGATTTTGTAGTAGTTCTAATCTTTTAGGAATCTCGTACCATTTTCCATAGCAGCTGCACCAATTTGCACTCCCACCAACAGTGCAAAGGGTTCCCTTTACTCCACAGCCTCAGCGTTTGTTGTTTCTTGTCTTTTTGATGACAGCTATTCTAATAGGTATGCAGTGACGCCTCACTGTGGTTCTGATTTGCACTTCTCTCAAAGTGACGCTGAACACATTTTCATGTACCTATTGGCTGTATATGAGGTAAATTTTGATGAGGACCATGGTCTTAGAATGTCTCCTCACATTCAACAGGAAAAAAATATTAACATCTTGACCAGTGGCCAAAATTGCTATCACAAATAAGAGGCACACAGCCATGTCATGCCTCATTGTGATTCCCTGAGAAGGACATACACCATTAAGACATTAAGTATTAGATTAGAAATGTATAATATAATTGTGACAAAAACTCCAAATGAGAAATATTCAAGATTTTTAAAGGAACAATATGGTTTTTTTTAATGTCAGTGTTTAATAGAAGACAAAGAAAAGCTGTGGAAATGCTCCAGATAAAAGGAGGCAAAAGAGACATGAAAGCTTAAATGTAATATGTGATCTTAGTTTGGATTCTGTACAGAAGGGTTTAAAGATGCCATAAAAAACATCATTCAATCGTTCAACAAAACTGGAAACCAGAAGGTAGATTAAATAAAACTAGTGTATCTGTCTCAAATTTACTCAAACTGGTAAGTGTTATGAAAGAGAATATTCTTGTGCTAATGAAATATCGCTCAAGTTTATGAGTAAAGGGGCATGGTGTAGTCAAGTTACAGTAAAATGATTCATAAAAAGAAACACAGTGCATTAATGTGTGTACATATACATGTGTGTGTATACAGAGAGAGAAAAAGAGGGAGAGAAAGGAAGGAAGACAGAGAGAAGGAGAACAACTTGATAGAGCAAATGGGGCCAAATATTAACAAAAGGGCATATCGGTATTCTTCGTACTATTCTTACTCCTGTGCGCATGAAAGTATTTCCAAATAAAAAAAAAAATTTTTAATGGTGTTGGTGCTGGGTGGGTCTCTCTCAATGTTTAGTGTTCAGATCCCATGGCATATGGTCTATTCTAAATACAGCATCAAGAGTAATCCTTTAAAGATGTGGGCACATACATACAATGGAATGTTCAGTTCAGTTCAGTCGCTCAGCTCGTGTCCAAATCTCTGCGACCCCATGAATCGCAGCACTCCAGGCCTCCCTGTCCATCACCAACTCCCGGAGTTCACTCAGACTCACGTCCATCAAGTCAGATGCCATCCAGCCATCTCATCCTCTGTTGTCCCCTTCTCCTCCTGCCCCCAATCCCTCCCAGCATCAGGGTCTTTTCCAATGAGTCAACTCTTCGCATGAGGTGGCCAAAGTACTGGAGTTTCAGCTTTAGCATCAGTCCTTCCAAAGAAATCCCAGGGCTGATCTCCTTCAGAATGGACTGGTTGGATCTCCTTGCAGTCCAAGGGACTCTCAAGAGTCTTCTCCAACACCACAGTTCAAAAGCATCAATTCTTCGGCGCTCAGCCTTCTTCACAGTCCAACCCTCACATCCATACATGACCATAGGAAAAACCATAGCCTTGACTAGACAGACCTTTGTTGGCAAAGTACTGTCTCTGCTTTTCAATATGCTATCTAGGTTGGTCATAACTTTTCTTCCAAGGAGTAAGCGTCTTTTAATTTCATGGCTGCAGTCACCATCTGCACTGATTTTGGAGCTCAAAAAAATAAAGTCTGACACTGTTTCCACTGTTTCCCCATCTATTTCCCATGAAATGATGGGACCAGATGCCATGATCTTCGTTTTCTGAATGTTGAGTTTTAAGCCAACTTTTTCACTCTCCTCTTTCATCAAGAGGCTTTTTAGTTCCTCTTCACTTTCTGCCATAAGGGTGGTGTCATCTGCATATGTGAGGTTATTGATATTTCTCCCGTCAATCTTGATTCCAGCTTGTGCTTCTTCCAGCCCAGCATTTCTCATGATGTACTCTGCATATAAGTTAAACAAGCAGGGTGACAATATACAGCTTTGATGTACTCAGACATAAAAAAGAATGAAATAATGTCACATGCAGCAATATGGATGAACCTAGAGATTATCAGATTAAGTGAAATCAGAAAAACAAAGAAAATACCATGTGACACCACTTATTTGTGGAATCTAAAATACAACACAAATAAACTTATCTACAAAACTGAAACAGGCACACACAGAAAACAGACCTGCAGTTGCCAAGGGGGAAGGATGGATTGGGAATCTGGGACTAGCAGATGCAAGAGTATCGGATGGACAGACAACAAGGTCCTGTCGTATAGCACAGGGAACTATATTCAATACCCTATAAAAAACATAATGGAGAAGAAAAAATAAGTTAAAAAAACTTTTTTAAAAGACTAATCATTTCAGGAGGACACTGAGCTCACTTCTCCCCCAGTGAACACATCAAAAATACATCTACATCGCTGAAAACCACCTGGAAACTGGCAAAGAGAGGCTCTTCTACAACCAATGGAGTGGGCAGAATGGGAGGGACACATATGAGGTTGGGACCTAGGCCCTTAGCAGGGGACACAGGAGGAGCGGAATATCACACACAGGCTCAGGGATCCACCCTGGGAAGACAATTACCCTTCGCTAGTGTGAAAACCAGTGGGACTTACTGGAGTGCTGTGAGAAGCAGAGACTGTGCACAAGCTTACTTACTCCCAGGATTTGCATCAAGGCTGCAGACGGAAAAGTGCCTGCAGCTCTGACCAGATGCCTGCTCCAGCCCCTCTTGTCCAGCACTGCTCTCCACTAAGACAAAGGCTATCACTGCCAAGGAGTGTGCACACACTCAGAGAAAAGGAAGCCAGCCTGGACCCGAGCCAGCACGCACGACACGCTGCAGGCTGAAAACTGCCTGGGGCTCTGCGTGGCTTCCGGGACTGTTCCCGCATGCACCCCAGCCCACCCAGCTGCCTGCTGGAGGCCCTCTGGCTCTCCAGTAGGGCTGAGGTGCCCTGCCAGAGGAGTGCACACACTGAGAGCTCAGGCCAACCCTTAGAGCTTGTGTCTAGGACCCTGAGCTCTGATCGCACCCAGACAAGGGGATGACCGCCACTGGAGGAGCCCAGGAAAAGGCCCAGCTCACACCTGGCTTAGCTATAGCCCCTTCATCTTTAGCCCTACCTCCCACCACAGTGGTAGCTGCCAGCACACCCCAAGAGAAGACGTGACCTACGCTCACTTCAGATCCAGCTCTCCCACCAAAATAACTGGGCACAAACAGACTGCGTAGGGACAGCCCCACAAAAGGACGCCCCTTCAAGATTGGGACAGGTAACCATTCCACCTAATTTCATACAAAGTTATACAAAATGAAAAGACAAAGGAATATGTTTCAAGTGAAAGAATAAGGGGAAAAAACTGAGAAAAACCCCTGGTGATACAGAGATAAATAATTTACCCCATAGAGTTTCACAGTAACAGTAAAAGGAATGCTAACTAAATTTGCAAAAAGAATCCATGAACACACTAAGAATTTAAACAAGGAACCAGAAAATATTAAAAAGAACCAGTCAGAGCTGAAGAATACAATTAAAGAAATGAAAAGTGCACAGGAAGGAATGCACAGCAGACTAGCGTGATGGGCGGGGGCGGGAAATGAAAATCACCCATCAGACGAGCAAAAAGAAAACAAAATTTTAAAAACGAGCATAGTTTAAGGGACCTCTAAGACAAAATCAAGTGTACTAGCACTCACTTTATACGGATCCCAGGAGAAGAGGGTGAGAAAAGAGTAGAAAATGTATTTGATAAAATTATGGCTGAAAACTTTTTGAAGTTGAAGAAGGAGACAGATTTCTATAGGAAGCACAAAGAGCCCCAAACAAGATGAACCCAATGAGACCCACACCAAAACACATCATAATTAAAATGGCAAAAGTTAAAGAGAATTTAAAGGCAGCAAGAGAAAAACAGAGAGTCAAACACAGGGGAATCCCTGTAAGGCTATCTATCAGCTGATATTTTCTGCAGAAGCTATGAAAGCCAGAAGGGAGTGGCATGATATATTTAAACAGCTAAAAGGAAAAAACCTACAGCCTAGGATACTCTACCCAGAAACGTTATCTTTCAGAACTAAAGGAGATAAAGAACTTCTCAGATGAGCAAAAATTGAGTTTACCAGTACTAAAGCAACCTTATAAGAAGTATCAAGGGTCTTTTTCAAGTGGAAAACAAAAGATTATAAGAAGCAAGAATTCATAGAGGAAAAAAAAAAATCCCAGTAGTAAAGACAAATCTTACAGTAAAGAAGGTGTATCGACCACTTTAAATAAGCTGGTATGAAGATTTTTTTAAAAATTGTAAAAGCAACCATAACGACAATAAATGGTAAAGAGACAGCCATGCAGATGAAAAGTTTAATAACAAAAACATAAAAATATGAGGGGTGGAAGTAAAAATTGTCTAGAATGTATTTGAACTTAAAAGACTAGTTTAAGTCCAGTAGATATAATTACCATATAAAACATACACAAATCTCGTGGCAACCACAAAATAAAAACCTACGATACACAAAAACCAGTAAGAAAGCAACCCAAACATAGTGTAAAAAGACAATTACACAACCACAATGGAAGAAACAAAATGAAGAAATGAACAGAGAAAAACTACAAAAACAACTGGAAAACAAGTAATAAAGTCAGGAAGTCCAGTAGTACACACCCATCAATAATTACATTTACACCACCTACTGAAAGGGAGAAAATATTTGCAAATGAAAATCCTTTGAGGGGTTAATAGCCAAAATTCAAAAGCAGTTCATACAACTTGATATCAAAAGAACAAACAAAAGACCCAAATAGACACTTTACCAAAAAGATATACAGATGGCCAAGAGGTCCACAAAAAGGTGCTGAAACATCACTAAGCACCAGGGAGATATCACTTCACATCTGCAGAATGGTTATCATCAAAAAGACCACAAACACTGTTGGTGCAACCACTGAGCTGGTCATAGCCAGCTGTCGTATAAAATCCACTTTTCATTGCATGTCACAATCCAGTTGAGAAATGGTTTCTTGTACAGAATAAAAGGACACTTTAAAAAAACAATTTTGGATTTGAAGGCAGCTCATGTGGAGAAGGCAATGCCACCCCACTCCAGTACTTTTGCCTAGAAAATCCCATGGACGGAGGAGCCTGGTGGGCTGCAGTCCATGGGGTCGATAGAGCGGACACAACTGAGCGACTTCACTTTCACTTTTCACTTTCATGCATTGGAGAAGGAAATGGCAACCCACTCCAGTGTTCTTGCCTGGAGAATACCAGGGACGGGGGAGCCTGGTGGGCTGCCGTCTATGTGGTCACACAGAGTCGGACACGACTGAAGCGACTTAGCAGCAGCAGCAGCATGTGGCACACACTTATTGAACTTTTTCACCTTTCCAATTTGCTTCAAATGCCAACAACCACAGAACGGTTGATGTTGAGTTCTTCAGCAATTTCTCGTATAGCTATAAAAAGATCAGCTTCAGTGATCCTCTCAGTTGGTAGTTGTCAACTTCTGCTGGCTGGCCACTGTGCTCCTCATCTTCAAGGTTCCTGTCTCCTTTGCAAAACTTTTTGAACCATCACTACACTGTATATTATCAGTTCGCATTGTTGATGTTGCAAATTGTCTCTGCTGCTTTACAACCCATTTTGAACTCAAATAAGAAAATTGCTCAAATTTGCTTTTTGTCTAACATCATTTCCCTAGTTTGAAATCAATATAAAATAAACAGCAAGTAATAATTAGCAAAAAAAAAAAAAAAAAAAGTGATAAACGTGCATTAAAATGATGTATAACAAAACCATACTTAAGAGTGTATTCCAGTATCAAAGAACAAAGTTCAACAATGCAAAATTACAATTACTTTTGCACCAATATAATAAATCCAAATAAATCAAAACCACTAATTTGAAAAGATATATGCACCCAGTGTTCATAGCAGCATTATTTACAATAGTCAAGATATGGAAGCAACCTAAGTGATCATCAACAGATAAATGGACAGAGAAAATATGGTTTACACACACACACACACACACACACACACACACGATGAAATATTACTCAGCCATAAAAAAGAATAAAATTTTGCCATTTGCAACAAGAAAGGCCCATAGGATATGATGCTTAGTGAAATAAATTAGAGAAAGGCAAATACTGTATGTTATCACTTACATGTAGAGTCTAAAAGTTAACACAAATGAATAACAACAAGAAAAGAAGAGAAACAGACTCACATATATAGAGAATAAAGCAGAGGCTACTAGTGGGGAGAGGGATGAGGGGAGGAGCAAGATAGCGATAGGGGAGTAAGAACTACAAACTACCATGTCTAAAGTAAGTAAGATACAAGGATATACTATACAACACAGGGAATATAACCAATACTTTATGATAATGTTAAATGGAGTATGACCTATAAAAATATCAAATCACTATGTTGAACACTTGAAACTAATATAATATTATAAACCAACTGTATTTTACTAAAAAAAATTTTTAAAGGGTAATCCTTTTAAAACATGACCAAGAGATGGTCTCTTTCTTTGCTCAGAATCCTCCAGCGGTTTCCCGTCTCACTCAGAGTAAATGCCAAAGTGGCTGCAGTGGTCTCCAACACCTTACCTTTATGGCCCAGATGCCTCTAATCTAATCTCCCAAACTATCCCTCCCTCTCTGCTGTGTCACACTGGCCTTCTTTTCTTTGAATGTGTTCGGCACACATACCTCAGGACTTTTGTATTTGCTGCTCCTTTTGTCTGGAATATTATTCAGCCACATATTTCACACTCCTTTGCCTCCTTCAAATCTTTGCTCAAATGCTACATTAGTGAGGTTTTTTCTTATGGAAACCCCTGCTACACCAAACCTTCCCTAACCTCCTTAACTTTTCTATACAGAATTTATTTGCTCCTTGAGTGCAAGGACTTTGCATGTTTTACTCAGTGCTATATAACCCAGTACCTAAAATAGTGCCTAGCATATTTTGGGCAATATCTGTTGAATGAATGAATGAACAAGTCTGTGTGTGCAAAAACAAACAGTAAGACAGACAGCTGCTGGGAGATGGAAGTCTTGTGAAGGGACCACAGGACCAAGGGGCAACCAGGGGCACACTGCCTGGGGTGCAGGAGCAAAAATGCCTGCATAATTGAATTCATTCAATTAAAAAACAAATGCAGCAAGACACTCTTATGACAGACAATTAGGGAAAATATGGAGGATTTATCTATTAAAAATGGAATTTTTTATTATTTTAAAGTTATAACAGAAGATCACAATGGAGATTATTTATTTTTAAACTGTGACTGACTTAAGATGCTGAAGTATAGTTTATACCTGAAAAAGGAAAAAGTGAAAAAATACAGAACCATGACTTCTAGAAATACACCAAGGACAAATAGCTGGACTCAATTACTCTGCAGATTCATCAAGTCTAAGCTTCGTCAGGCCTCAGTGCTACAATCACAGCCTTCCGTTCGCTCCTAGCTCACCTCCTATTGTATTCACCAGAGGCTGCGTCAAAACTGGCCACACTCTTCAAGACCCCCAACCCTCCCACGCTCCCTCACTCTCAATATCTGATCTCTCCATTTAATTTACTGAGAAAATTAAGGCCATTCTATCTCAACTCCCTCAATGACACTCTCCATTTCAATTTATCTTATACCTCAGCACACATTCTTTCCATTCTAATAAAAGGAAGACTCTCTCCTTCCTTTGTTATTCTTCAGACAAGAGTTAGTATGATATAAGATTTGGGTTTGCTATAATTACTTCAATTTCCACTTCCCTTTAAAGTTAAAAACTCATTTCAAAAAGTGCTCTGAAGAACTGCTATATTCATGCAAATTATGCAAATATTGTAGAGAATAAGCAGTAATACTCTGATTAACCTATTCAATTAATAGACAAAAGTGCAATGTTACTTGCATAGTTTAAAATATCCTTAGAAAAAGAAATTCCAGGATGGTCTTTCCAGAAACATTAAATTAAGTTCATTAGCTACCTTTATTTTTGGAATTGAATTGTTAAGCAGGAGAAAGAAGTCCCCAGCAGAGACCTTAAGCATGTCCAACATATAAGTTACAACTATCGTTCTTTATTATTCAGCATTAAACACATTATATCATAATTTTTTGCAAATAATTTATAAGGTATTTTAATACCAGCCTGAGCCAGTTCCACATTGAAGGCTCTCAGTGCAAAAGCAGAGCTTCTGGATTCGGCAGGGAGTAACAGGGAACATAAATAGCCTTCATAATCTCGTTTCCTGTAACAAAAAGCAGAAAAAGGTAATTATTTTGCACTTTCCAAGTTGCACACAAAAAATACTGACCAAAATGAACTGGAAACATGGCTTCAATTCAAAATGGGCCTTAAGTTTCCTATATTTTATATCTGTTTCTCTACAATTACAAAAAAAAATGTATCTGTCTCCAATTTCAGAGCAGTTAAAATAATCAGTCTCTATTAATTTATTTTGACATATAATATATATAATTTTAACTATTTCAGAATCACTTTGGTTTTAGTAATAAGAATTCAAATGAGCTACAGATATAGAAATCTAGAAAACAGTTCCAATAAGTCCTGGTATGAATACACACACATTTATATACAGGTAAGACATAAAGACAGAGAACAGCACGGGGCGCCGTCGGGGAGAGTGCGCCCACGTGTATGCACACACACTCACTCGCGGTCCCTACGGCATCTGTTGAGAAAGCCTAGAAACAATGACATCCGTCCCTCCACCCCAAAACTGACACCTAGACCTTGATCTCTCCACTGCAAGAAACGTAGGCTCCTTGAAGCAATGAGTGACTCCAGGACTGGTGCACGGAAAATACAAGATAAGCCTGGAGCATCTTCTTGAGTAGAAAGTGAACAACCATTCAAAGAATGGAGGGCCCTGTCAGAGGCCAAAGAAAGTGGCTTGATGAAGTTCTCACTGGCCGAGTGGGGCACCATTCAGACACCAAAAAAACACTGAGAGTAAAGACTGCAACAGGACCCCATGAGCCCAGACCAACACACATGAATGAGTAAACAAACACAAAGAGAAGGAAGAACGTGACAACCAGTGCATGGAAACTGAGAAATCTAGAAGACACGACTGAATTTTTTAACATCACCACTTGAGAGCTCTTAACTACCAAGGTAACCACTGATTCAGGCAAATATCAGTGTCCGAAAATGTTAAACAAGTGAAAGTTTGACAGGAAAAGGATATTTACATAGTATTAAAGTATGACCGTGAAGAGAAGAGAAGCTAAAAGCAAAGGAGAAAAGGAAAGATATAAGCATCTGAATGCAGAGTTCCAAAGAATAGCAAGAAGAGATAAGAAAGCCTTCCTCAGCGATCAATGCAAAGAAATAGAGGAAAACAACAGAATGGGAAAGACTAGGGATCTCTTCAAGAAAATCAGAGATACCAAGGGAACATTTCATGCAAAGATGGGCTCGATAAAGGACAGAAATGGTATGGACCTAACAGAAGCAAAAGATATTAAGAAGAGGTGGCAAGAATACACAGAACTGTACGAAAAAGATCTTCATGACCAAGATAATCATGATGGTGTGATCACTCACCTAGAGCCAACATCCTGGAATGTGAAGTTAAGTGGGCCTTAGAAAGCATCACTACGAACAAAGCTAGTGGAGGTGATGGAATTCCAGTTGAGCACTTTCAAATCCTAAAAGATGATGCTGTGAAAGTGCTGCACTCAATATGCCAGCAAATTTGGAAAAGTCAGCAGTGGCCACAGGACTGGAAAAGGTCAGTTTTCATTCCAATCCCAAAGAAAGGCAATGCCAAAGAATGCTCAAACTACCACACAATTGCACTCATCTCAAACGCTAGTAAAGTAATGCTCAAAATTCTCCAAGCCAGGCTTCAAAAATACGTGAACCATGAACTTCCAGATGTTCAAGCTGGTTTTAGAAAAGCAAAGGAACTAGAGATCAAATTGCCAACATCTGCTGGATCATGGAAAAAGCAAGAGAGTTCCAGAAAAACATCTATTTCTGCTTTACTGACTATGCCAAAGCCTTTGACTGTGTGGATCACAATAAACTGTGGAAAATTCTGAAAGAGATGGGCATACCAGACCACCTGACCTGCCTCTTTGAGAAACCTATATGCAGGTCAGGAAGCAACAGTTAGAACTGGACATGGAATAACAGACTGGTTCCAAATAGGAAAAGGATTACTTCAAGGCTGTATATTGTCACCCTGCTTATTTAACTTATATGCAGAGTATATCATGAGAAACGCTAGGCTGGAAGAAGCACAAGCTGGAATCAATATTGCTAGGAGAAATACCAATAACCTCAGATATGCAGATGACACCACCCTTATGACAGAAAGTGAAAAACTGAGAAGCCTCTTGATGAAAGTGAAAAAGGAGAGTGAAAAAGTTGGCTTAAAGCTCAACATTCAGAAAACGAAGATCATGGCATCTGGTCCCATCACTTCATGGCAAATAGATGGGGAAACAGTGTCAGACTTTAATTTTTGGGGCTCCAAAATCACTGCAGATGGTGACTGCAGCCATGAAATTAAAAGATGCTTACTCCTTGGAAGGAAAGTTATGACCAACCTAGATAGCACATTCAAAAGCAGAGACATTACTTTGCCAACAAAGGTCCATCTTGTCAAGGCTATGGTTTTTCCAGTAGTCACGTATGGATGTGAGAGTTGGACTGTGAAGAAAGCTGAGCGCCAAAGAATTGATGCTTTTGAACTGTGGTGTTGGAGAAGACTCTTGAGAGTCCCTTGGACTGTAAGGATATCCAACCAGTCCCTTCTAAAGGAGACCAGTTCTGGGTGTTCTTTGGAAGGAATGATGCTAAAGCTGAAGCTCCAATACTTTGGCCACCTCATGCAAAGAGCTGACTCACTGGAAAAGACTCGATGCTGGGAGGGATTGGGGGCAGGAGGAGAAGGGGACGACAGAGGATGAGATGGCTGGATGGTATTACCGACTCGATGCACATGAGTTTGGGTGAACTCCGGGAGTTGGTGATGGACAGGGAGGCCTGGCGTGCTGCAATTCATGGGGTCGTGGGGAGTCAGACATGACTAAGCAACTGAACTGAACTGAAAGTAGCTACTCACCAAATAAGTATTATTTACTAATTTTTTATTAATTAAATTTAAAAGGCAGAAACCTTGAAAGACACCCTCTCAACCAAGTAATTAAATTTAAAAGGCAGAAACCTTAAAAGACACCCTCTCAACCAAGTAACAGAAAGTTCACCCCACAGTAATAGGATAAATCAACATGCTGTGCTTCCTGGTAAGATACTGAGAAAACCACAGAGTGAGTTCTGCAATATTCTTGCAAAAACTGTATAAACCCAAATCGAGAGAACCCAGCCGATTCTCCTTAAAAAAAAAAAAAAAATTAAGTCCATGGAAGATGAAAAACTGTTCCAGATTAGAGAAGACTAAAGACTTGACAACTAAATGTAGCACATAATCCTGGATGCATGAAAGTCGTAACAGAATAACTAGCAAAAGTTGAACAGAGTCTGGATTAGACGGTAATATTGGATCAATTTTAATATCTTAATTTTGATGGCTGTACAATGATAATAAGGGAAAAAATCCTTGTGTATTAAGAAATACACACCAATAACTAATAAAGGAGATAATAGGTCATCTACATCTTATTCTCAAGTGGTTCAGAATGTCAACAATGAGAGAACTGCAGTGAAGAGTGTATTGGAGCTCTGTGTGCTGTTTCTGTAATTTTTATGTGAATTTGAAATTACTTTAAACTGAAAAGTTAAAAAAAATATAGTCCTTACTATACTCATTCTAGGATGATGTAAGTCTAAAGTACTAGACTGCCTACTGACAAAGCTGCTTTCATTGTAATTACCTGGAACCTGACTGTAACAGTACTTCCTATAAAAACAATACTCAATATTAAATGGGTCCAACCTCATTCCACGGAGTTTAGGTTCTGAAACTCGGACTACTCCCACTTTTCAACTGGTTCACATTTTGCTGTGTGGCTAACAGAGAACTTAAACTTCACAATCCCCGCTCAACTTCCACATAGACTAAAGGGAGAGGGCATGAATTGTAGCAACCTAGCGATCACAAGACAGCTCTACTGAAAAACCCCACCAGTTGCAGTTTCAGCTATAATATGGAGGGTCTGGGCAAAACAGCTTTATAGCTCATACTTTTAAATATAGATAGATGTAAATATTTTCAAATTTTATTACAAAAAGTCTGTAAACATCAAAAGTGTTTAAAACACCTGAAAGCTAATATGGAACAGTGAGAAAATACTGAATAGGAATCAAAACTACAATCTTAATTTCCATCATTCAACTAGTTATTGACAGAAATGATACCAGTCATGTCTATTTCCTAACTTATAAAATGAAGCTTGATAACCTACCTGTTTCATATCTCCTAAAAAATAACCAATATGTGAAGGATTTTCAAGCTTCTTACAGGAAAATGAAAAATAAAAGGATGACAGAACTATAACAGTCCTTGGGAAATAAAGATATTCTACACAGCTAAGGATTTGCCCTGTTAATAACTTTTTTTTTAATATTTTGGTTGGAAATTTTTCTAAACAATATTACCCACTTCTTCACATTAGATAGAATACACTGACTACTGACCCATTTCTTCACCAATCAGGATCATTGTTATAAACATAGATTACTAGTGTACAAGGATATCCTGTAAGTGGCAAACCAAGGTCCAGTTACCTCAGAACTGTAACAGATAGTGAGAAATCCTGTACTGTGATAGCTTTATACAACAACACAGTCAATAACTTTTCATTTATTCATTCAAACATTCATTCAGTGCCTACAACGTGCCAAGCACTGTGCTAGACACTGAAGATGGTACAGACTTCATCTAGCAGGGAGAGACAGACATATGAGAAATAAGCATATCTAGTGCTAAGACTGCTATGCTAATTCCAATGACCTGTGCAGCTGAAGCACAAAGGAAGAAGTGGTTCCTCAGTGAGGCTGGAGCACTTCCAGATACCACCAGTAGCAACCTCATCTCCTTATTAGAGCATTAATTCCCAGGTCTAGAGGCTTCCCAGGTGGCGCTAGTGGTAAAGAACACGCCTGCCAATGCAGAAGACAAAAGATGCAGGTTCCATCCCTGGGTCAGGAAGATCCCCTGGAGGAGGGCATGGCAACCCACATGAGTATTCTTGCCTGGAGAATCCCACCATCAGAGAAGCCTGGCGGGCTACAGTCCAAAGGGTCACAAAAGAGTCAGACAGGACTGAATTGACTTAACACACAGGCAAGGCCTAAAGAACTGTTTCTCAAAACCAGACCCCAAGAGGCCTACATATAATAAATTAGGTTTGAAACTTTCCCAAGAATCTTGATTCCTAGAAGAACCCCGGTGGGCTAACCTGAAGTTATACGGTATCTCTTCTGATATTTGGAAGCTTTGCATAAGACACATGTCCAAAACAATCCTGCACACACAATTTCAGAGTCCAAATCTTGCAGAGATTAATGGACAATAAGAAGCTAAAAGTTATCTTCTGTCCAAGTTTCAGTTTGTTTTAAACTTCTAGTTCTCTGTTCAAGTGTCATTATGTGCCTGAATTTTTACACCCATCATGCAATTTAATCCTCACAACCACCTTATAAAGTGGAAGTACAAATCTGCTGCTAAGTCACTTCAGTCGTGTCCGACTCCGTGTGACCCCATAGACGGCAGCCCACCAGGCTCCCCCGTCCCTAGGATTCTCCAGGCAAGAACACTGGAGTGGGTTGCCATTTCCTTTTCCAATGCATGAAAGTGAAAAATGAAAGTGAAGTCGCTCAGTCGTGTCTGACTCCTAGCGACCTCATGGACTGCAGCCTACCAGGCCCCTCTCTCCATGGGATTTCCCAGGCAAGAGTACTGGAGTGGGTTGCCATTGCCTTCTCCAAAAGTATAAATCTACAAGTGAGGAAATAGGTGAATCTTAGTTAACTCTCCCAAATGACACAACTAGCATTAATAAACTCAGATAAGGTTTGCCTGCTTTAAATCACTAGAGTCAACAGCCTCCATTCCACTTAATTACCAATATGGACAGATTAAGTGTCTCCCCATTTGTAAATATTAATTTGAGAAAAGCTGTTATGTGATATCTACAGACTATTACTAGAAGAACATAAAAGAAATCTGTAAGAGCGACTCAACCCTGGATAGGAAAGTCAGAGGACACTACTGGTGTCAAAGAAAAACCGCACTGAACAAGTGACTGTGGATGGTATACATTTTGGTAACCTAAACTGTTTATTATCAAAAAGTGGTAATTTTAAACTATATAAAAATGAATATAACTTTTTTGGCTTTTACAATTTTTAATGCCCTGATTTCCACTAATGCTACCTTGTTTCTCCAAAAGTAATCAACAAGTAAACAAGGGGGGATAGGTACACTATTTTTAAAAGCATTAAAAACAAAACACTGAAATGCATGGGAATTCTGTCATTATACTACATTTTGCTATAACGGAATTCCAAAAAATTGGCATTTACTAGCCCAATCAAATCCAGGGTGGTTAACTACTCTAGCACTTCTCAGAAGCCCTTGAGACCAGATATTTTGAGACCTTCTGCCGCTTTTATTAATCAAAGGCAGCAGAGTCGGGGAGGGGAGCGGTGTATTTTAAACCATTCATCCCTGAAGTCAGACCTGGAATCCAAGACAGGCCCCTGCCGAGATGTATCAGGTAACCTGAAACATCCAATTCACTCCTCTGTGCTTTTCACGTGTTACCTGAACAAAATCGTCATTAAGCCTCTGACTTTATGAGGCTTAGATTCCACTGAACTCGGGTAAATCCCCTGAATTCTCTCTAAATCTGTTTCCATATCTGCTAGATAAGATAATACCGTTTATACTGTACTCAACTGTGCCCCTGCTTTGAGCCAGACATTGTTCTAAATGTTTTAATTCATAAAACTCGGAGTGTACAACCGTCCGTCATACTTTGTGGCGAAGATTACATAAATTACTTGTAAACTAATATTTTGCATAATGCCTGACTGACACACAAGAAGAACTCAAAGTTAGCCACCGCTTACTTAAAATTACTACTCATCTTTCACATTAAAAAAAAAAACACTCATGTAAAAAGCTTAACGTTAAGACTCAAGCAACATGACAGACGAAGGAATTTTGCCACAATTTTGGGACCGATGTGAAAGCTCCTGTGGCTTCACTCCCACCACACACCCAGGGATGACCCCAGGGCACACGCGTTGGAATGCCAAGAGGCAGGTCGGCCTCGAGGCCCGCCGCGCCCACGAGGGTCCCTTCCGGCCTCGCTCCCCGACCTCGGGGCAGGCCGGGCTCTCTCACCGCAGCAGCTCCAAGCAGTAGCGGTCAGTGCCCGAGGCGCCAAGTCCACTACCCGCGGCCACGCTCCTCCCGGACGCCACGGGCTCCGAAAGCCGCCGTGCGCGCGCCCACAGGCCCCGGGGTGGTCGGCGGCGACACAGGCCGGGGACGCCGAGCCGCAGAGGTCCCCATGCCGAGCCCAACGTGGAGGCCGCCATGACACCGACGCCGCCTGCCCTTCGACCCCGCGTTCTCGGCGCGCGGCTACGCTCGGCCACGCCCCCGGCAGGTCAAGCAGCACGGCGAGGCGGCGGGAAGGCGACCTCTGGACGCTGCTCGGAGAGGAGCCAGGTGTCGCTGTGGTCTGCCGCCGTGCACCTCAGGGAGAGCCCCGCCTGAGTCCCAGGGATTCCGCCCAGGCTCTCCCCTTCCCTTCCAGGCCCTCCTGAAGATGTGTTTATCGAGATAGGAGAATGGAGAATAATTTAACAGTTTACTAGCTTGATTTATAACTTTTAAACAATTATTCACATGGCATGTGAGCTTCCTTAGGCCCTCTTAACCTCAGGCCGGTGAAATGTTACAGTTGAGTCTAGTTGCCAGGACCCGAGACCTGGTCCAAGCTGCTTACATCTGGATCCAAGTAACACCTCCTGCGTCCAGGTTTGACCAGACGTTTCCTGCTGCCGCCACACTCTTCAGTTCAGTTCAGTCGCTCAGTTAGTGTCCGACTCTTTGCGACCCCATGGACTGCAGCACGCCAGGCCTCCCTGTCCATCACCATCTCCCCGGAGCTTGTTCAGGCTCATGTCCATTGAGACTGTGATGCCATCCAACCATCTCATCCTCTGTCGTCCCCTTCTCCTCCTGCCCTAATTCTTCCCCAGCATCGAGGTCTTTTCCAATGAGTCCTCTCTTCACATCAGGTGGCCAAAGTACTGGAGTTTCAGTTTCAGCATCAGTCCTTCCAATGAATATTCAGGTCTGATTTCCTTTAGGATTGACTGGTTGGATCTCCTTTCAGTCCAAGGGACTCTCAGGAGTCTTCTTCAGCGCCGCAGTTCAAAAGCATCAATTCTTGAGCGCTTAGCTTTCTTTAGGGTCCAACTCTTGCATCCATACATGACTACTGGAAAAACCAGAGCTTTGATTAGACAAACCTTTGTCAGCAAAGTAATGTCTCTGCTTTTTAACATGCTGTCTAGGTTGGTCATAGCTTTTCTTCCAAGGAGCCACACTAGTTCTTTCTAAAATGTACTTCTGATCATGATCCTTTCCTGACTGACAAACTTTGCTGAGTGTTGGATAAAGTTCCTCCATGACAATAGCCTCTGTTTACCTTTCAGCCTCAACCCAAGCATTTGTAACTCCAGCTTAATGATTCTCCTTAAACCCAAGGGAGAGAGTTCTGCTTTTGTGGACCCAAGATCAGATCAGATCAGATCAATCACTCAGTCGTGTCCAACTCTTTGTGACCCCATGAATTGCAGCACACCAGGCCTCCCTGTCCATCACCATCTCCCGGAGTTCACTCAGACTCACGTCCATCCAGTCAGTGATGCCATCCAGCCATCTCATCCTCTGTCGTCCCCTTCTCCTCCTGCCCCCAATCCCTCCCAGCATCAGAGTCTTTTCCAATGAGTCAACTCTTTGCATGAGGTGGCCAAAGTACTGGAGTTTCAGCTTTAGCATCATTCCTTCCAAAGAACACCCAGGGCTGATCTCCTTCCGAATGGACTGGTTGGATCTCCTTGCAGTCCAAGGGACTCTCAAGAGTCTTCTCCAACACCACAGTTCAAAAGCATCAATTCTTCGGCACTCAGCCTTCTTCACAGTCCAACTCTCACATCCATACATGACCATAGGAAAAACCATAGCCTTGACTAGACGAACCTTTGTTGGCAAAGTAATGTCTCTGCTCTTGAATATGCTATCTAGGTTGGTCATAACTTTCCTTTCAAGGAGTAAGCGTCTTTTAATTTCATGGCTGCAATCACCATCTGCAGTGATTTTGGAGCCCAGAAAAATAAAGTCTGACACTGTTTCCACTGTTTCCCCATCTATTTCCCATGAAGTGGTGGGACCGGATGCCATGATCTTCGTTTTCTGAATGTTGAGCTTTAAGCCAACTTTTTCACTCTCCACTTTCACTTTCATCAAGAGGCTTTTTAGTTCCTCTTCACTTTCTGCCATAAGGGTGGTGTCATCTGCATATCTGAGATTATTGATATTTCTCCCGGCAATCTTGATTCCAGCTTGTGTGGACCCAAGAACTCCAGCCAATTCACTCTGCTTTGGTTTTCTTCCCTGACACAGTCTCTCTTCAGCCTATACAGGATCTCAGTCCCTCCTGCATAATGTTCTCTTTTTTCTTTGGGCTTCTGTGCTTTAGCACTAAGTTTAAACCTGCTCAATTAAAAAAAAAAAAATCACTTATCTCCACCTGCAATTCTGGTCTCCTGCCTAGCTGGACTTTTCAATCTCAACTGGTAGTCTTTTTGTCTGGAGAGTGTGCACCTTCTCACAACCAGGGGAAACACTTTGGAATCATCGTTACCTAGTCTTTCTTGTATAACTAATGTAATCTAACTGGTCAGGTCTTATCAATTCTTTTTTCTTCATATATTCACGTCCATGACACCAAAACTACCTGGAATCAGATCCTGGCTCTACTTCCTGTTATCTCTGTGACTTTGAATGACCTTTTCTTGTGCTTCAGATTCCTCCACTGTGAAATGGTAATAGTAATAGAAGCGAAAGTTCTTGTGAGAATTAAATAAGTTAATACCTTTAAGGCATCCAGGGCAATGCCTAGCCCATAAATAGCACTGAAAACAAGTCATCTATGTAGGGAAAACATTAAGAAAGACTTTAAAAGGACCAAAACGATTTCTGAGTGTCTTAATGGAAAGTTAGACACTGTCCAGGTTGCCTGATTTTATGGGTTCTTTGTGCTTTTCACTGTCTTTGAACTGTTTCATAATTCTGTAAGTGGCAGAATATTGAGAATGCAAATAATCCTTGTCTGTGACTTATGCAGATTATATCCGTAGGAGATTGAGTCGATTAGTGTTCTGTGGTTATTGTCTGATTTTACCCGTTTCTCATCTATTAAACAGATTGACTTAAGCTTCCTGACTGCCTATATATGTCTGGTAGTTTGAATACTTCTTCGAATTGGTTGTAAGATCTTACTGGTTCTCCCACAAATTAATGAAGTTAATTTTTTAATTTTTAATTTTTTAAAAAAATTGTTGGCTATGCGGGGTCACGGTTGCTGCATGCAGGCTTTCTCTAGTTGCAGGGAGTTGGGACTATTGTCTAGTTGATACGCCTGAGCGTCTCATTGTGGTGGCTTATCTTGTCGCAGAGTGTGGGCCCTATGGTGTGCTGGGCTTCAGTAGTTGCAGTGTATGGGCTTCGTTACCCCAGGGCATGGGGAATCTTCCCCAACCAGGATTCAAACCGGTGTCCCCTACATTGGCAGGCAGATTCTTAACCACTGGACAACCAGAGAAGTCCTGAAATTTTTAACATGTGTTAATTTTATATCTGTGTGAGAATCAAGACTATAAAGTTTTGTTAAAAATTATTTTTTAACAGTTATCATTTGTTATCATTAACTTCTCTTTTGTTTTGTTTCCAGTACCCAGTTTCACATCTTTATGATGGACCCGTTTCTTTTCCTATCTCCAGGCAGATCAATCTATATCAAAAAATATAACCATTTCTCATAAATGTTATGAGCCTGTAGACTTATTTTTTTTTTGAGCCTGTAGATATTTAAACCTGAAAGCACAATTTCAGTTAACGGGATAGAGGAAAATTAAGACGTTTTAAAATTATTCTGTGGATAACACATTGTCACTAACATTTATTGAACATCTATTACTAATAACAAAGTTAATTTTTTTAGAATTGTGACTACATGAAAATATTTCCATAGTGTAATTTCTTGATATTAAAGTCAATATATTTGAAATATGCATGCATTTTTCTTCATTTAAGGTTATATCAAGGCAGAAGCTCAGTGCTTAACCAAAAAATTAACATTAAAAAATAAATGACCACAGAAGCACAATTTGTTAACTTGGCCTTTAGCAGTGACAGTTGCTTACTTTGTCATCTTTGAGTTTATGACTTTCTCCCTGGTGGTTATAACTGATCCATCTGTGTAGCTGTGAATGAAATATAGTAGCATTTATTTCCAAGCTTCAGCTCAATAAAGATTGTCCTGTGGTTATTGCTACATTGTAAAGAGCTGTGCATCATTGTTCCAGAATATTACATCATTTCTAATTTTTTACATGAGCTCTGTTAAGAAGTGAGTTTCACTTTTTATAATAAGAGTCAGGCTGACTTATTGGCTTTTATTTTTTTAATGAAGTCTTTCTTTTATTTATTTATGGTTGCGCTAGGGTCTCTGTTGCTGCCCTAGAGCTTTCTCTGGTTGTGGTGAGCGGGGATCCTCATTGCAGTGGCTTCTCTTGTTGCAAAGCATGAGCTCTAGAGCGAGGGCTCCAGTAGTTCAGGAGCATGGACTTAGCTGCTCCGCAGCATGTGGAATCTTCCTGGACCAGGGATCGAACCTGTGGTGCAGGGGTGCATTGGAGACAGATTCCTATCCACTGTACCACCAGGGAAGCCCACTTATTGGCTTTTATATGACACCTTGAGTGTATAGTAAATGGTTGGCACCAGACCACATTTGGTTAAATCTCCCCAGACGACAATACGGCACCCATCTCCTCCAGCTTCTCCATGGCTCTCAGGGATCAACTAACTTCTCCTCAGTCCACTTTGTTCTGTTACATATTTTTGATTATATGTATTTTTCTTTTTAAAAAAATCTCATTAAAGGAGATTTGGAAAACATAGGCAAGTGTAGGAGAAAAAAATCATGCTAAAACCTATGATTCAAACAGTTACTATCCACATTTTGTATTTTCTTCCAATCTCTTTCTTTCTGCATAGGCTTTTTACTTGTTTTTACATACTGCCTGTGCAGTGTTATTTGAGTAGCCTCACATGCGGATGCGCATTTTCTTATGCTATTGTTTCATTCATTTTGAAACATTTATTGAGAATCTACTCTGTGTCTACAGTGTACTAGTGGCTAGGATTCCAGAATGAATAAATGTGCTCCATGTCCTCCAAGAACTTATTCTTAGTGGTAAAAACATTTAAACAAACAAAAATCATCACAACTAAATATGCAATTAGAAAATGTGGTAACTGTTGTACTAATAATATAGATTCCGCTGCTCAGATGAAGATACAAAATAACACTGCTGTAAACAAAGTAGACGTTTATTCTTCTTTCAAGTACCAGTTCCGGTATAAGCAATCTAGGGTTGCATGGAGATTCCAGGATCCCAGACACCTTGGCTTTTTCAGTCTGGTTGTTCCATCATCCGAAGGGTACAGTTCTTACCTCCATGTCCAAGATGGCCTCTTGCTAGTCTATGTGCCAGTCAGCAGTAAGAGTCAAAGGGGAAGGGGCACAACGCCCTTCTCTTCCGGGAGTTCCTTAGTCATTTTTGTGCCATGGCATGTAACAATAGATGTGCTTCCTCAACGTTAAATGATATTTAGCAGTGAGTCTGATTTCAAGTGTCATAGTCATGATGAACATAAACAATATGAAAGACTATTTGCCATTTCATTTGGTAACAAGATCATGATTACTTCCAATACTTTTGCACTTTGTTGCCTATATTCGTAATTGAAGCCAATGATAAATTTTAGTTAGCAGTTAGTAAAAATACAGATGTAGATTTTTTGGGTTTTGTCCTACTCAAGGTTACAGACCACTGTGAATTCTATCCACAGCTTCCTTGGGTTAAGAACCCTCTGCTTTAACGGCACAACCTAACATTTGCACATATCCCATCTACTCATATCCCAGTGATTAGAATGTAATTTTCTACAACAAAAGCTGGAAATAGTCTTTATTCCTGCAGACATGTGCCGTTAGAAATCAGGGGTCCCATTATTATTGAAAATGAAGAAAATGGATATTCAGAACCCCTAATTAAAAAGAACCATATACTATGGAAGAATTTAACTAGGAGCCTAACCTAGATTATGTGGTCAAGAAAAGTATCTCTGAGAAAGTGATAGTTAAACTGAGATCTGAAATATAGTTAATGATAATAACAATACCTGTTACTTATTGAGTGCTTACCATATATTAGACATTCTCCTAGATATTCATTCAATCTCACAACAGCCGTATTTAGTTTAGGGTGATCATTCAGGTTTTAGGGAATGGCACCCCACTCTAGTATCCTTGCCTGGAGAATTACGTGGACAGAGGAACCTGGTGGGCTACAGTTCCTGGGGTTGCAAAGAGTTGGACATAACTGAGCTTGCATACACTTGATTCAGGTTTAAGCACTGAGAGTCCTGCATCCCAGGAAACCCCTTGCTCTGGAGCATACTAGACGGTTGTCACTCTATTGGTACTCTTGTTATCATCCCCATTTTACAGAAAAAGAAACTAAGGCAAGAAAAGTTTGAACCACTTGCTAGAAATTGGCAGAGGCAGGATTTACACTTGGGAAGGTTACTCTAGAACTCACCTGCTTAACTACTATGTTGATTTCCTAGGACTGCCTAACAATATATCCCAGACAGGGTGAGCTTAAACAACAGAAATTTATTTTCTCACCTTTATGGAGGCTAGCTATCCTAATCAAGGTACTAGCAGAGCTGATGTCTTTTGAGGCCTTTCTCCTTGGCTTCCCGATGGTTGCTTCCTGCCTGTATCTTCACAGGGTCTTCCCTCTGGGTGTGTCTGTGTCCTAATCTCATCTTTTATGAGTGCACCAGTTATATTAGATTAGGGTTCACCCTGATGATCTCATTTTACCTGGAATCACGTTGTTCAAGACCCTCTCTCTAAAAGTCGGATTCTGAAGTACTGGAGGTTTGGACTTCAACATATGAATGAGAGGGCAGGAGGGCATAACTGAGCTGTAACAACTGCTGTATTCTACTGCCAAAGGAAGGAGGGGTGGGGTAGCATCCCATAAGGTGTAACTTCATGTACAGAAGTCCTGAATCAGTAAAGCACACGTGAAGAACAGGGCGAATGCCTGTGTAGCTGGCATTGAGTGTGCAGGAGGGTGGACCGTTTGAGACTGGAGAGGTGAGCAGGAGCCAAATGATGTGATGTTTTGTAGGCTAGGTTGAGAGTGGAGGATTTTATCATAAGTGTGCTGGGAAGCCATTTAAGGAATGACATAATGGAGCCATTTAAGGAATGACAGGGAGTTGACATAATGGGACTTCGGTTTTAAAACTAAACTCTGATGACTGTTTGGTGAATAGATTTGAAACAGTGGGATGGGTTAGGAGTTCATGGCTGCAAACCGGGCCAGAGCTGTTGGCGACTTGGACAGGTGCAGTAGTGGAAGTCGAGAGAAGTGGTGGATGTCAGACATGAGGTGAAGATGGTACCATGGAACACAGAAGGGGGCAGGAGAAAGCACTGTCTGCTTCCTCCACCAGACAAACCTCTTTGTACAGGTGTCAAAGGAGCCAGGTACCCTCCTCAGTCCACACAGGTACATCCCCAGTGACTGGCCCAGGACCATGCATGTCTACCTCCTCTGGACAAGGACACTTATGGGAAAGTCCACTATGGCATCTCTGAGAATAAAAAAAGAAGCCTCCCTAATAAAAGGACACTGGGTCAAAGCATAAACAAGGCTTTTGTGGATATGTCTGGTGATGAAATAAAGTCTAGTGCTGTAAAGAACAATATTACATAGGAACCTGGAATGTTAGGTCTGTGAATCAAGGTAAATTGGAAGTGGTCAAACAGGAGATAGCAAGAGTGAACATCAACATTTTAGGAATCAGCAAACTAAAATGGACAGGAATGGGCGAATTTAATTCAGATGACCATTGTAGCTACTACTGTTGGCAAGAATCCCTTAGAAGAAATGGAGTAGCCATCATAGTCAATGAAAGAGTCCGAAATGCAGTACTTGGGTTCAGTCTCGAAAATGACAGAATGATCTCAGTTTGTTTCCAGGGCAAGCCATTCATCATCACAGTTACCCAAGTGTATGCCCCAACCACTAATGCCAAAGAAGCTGAAGTTGACCGGATCTATGGAGACCTACAAGATCTTCTAGAACTAACACCAAAAAAAGATATCCCTTTCATTAGGGGACTGGAATCCAAAAGCAGGAAGTTAAGAGATTCCTGGAGTAACAGACAAGTTTTGCCTTGGAGTACAAAATGAAGCAGGGCAAAGGCTAACAGAGTTTTGCCAAGAGAACACACCGGTCATGGCAAACACCCTCTTCCAACAACACAAGAGAAGGCTACACATAGACATCATCAGATGGTCAATATTGAAGTCAGATTGATTATATTCTTTGCAACTGAAGATGGCAAAGCTCTATACAGTCATCAAAAACAAGACCAGGAGCTGACTGTGGCTCAGATCATTAGCTCCTTGTTGCCAAATTCAGGCATAAATTGAAGAAAGTAGGGAAAACCACTAGACCATTCAGGTATACCTAAATCAAATTCCTTATGATTATATGGTGGAAGTGACAAATGGATTCAAGGGATTAGATCTGGTAGCAAGAGTGCCTGAAGAACTATTCATGGAGGTTTGAAACATTGTACAGGAGGTGGTGATCAAAACCATCCCAAAGGAAAAGAATTGCAGGAAGGCAAAACAGTTGTCTGAGGAGGCTGTACAAATAGCTGAGAAAAGATAAGCAAAAGCAGAAGATATACCTAACTGAATGCAGAGTTTCAGAGAATAGCAAGGAGAGATAAGAAAGCCTTACATGAAGAATGCAAAGAAAGAAGAAAACAACAGAATGGGAAAGACCAGACATCTCTTCAATAAAACTGGAGCTATCAAAGGAACATTTCATGCAATGATGGGCACAATAAAGGACAGAAACAGTATGGACAAAACAGAAGCAGAAGAGATTAAGAAGAGGCGGCAGGAATACACACAAGAACTATTCAAAAAAGGTCTTAATGACCCAGATAACCATGATGGTGTGGTCACTCACCTAGAGCCAGACATCCTGGAGTGGGAAGTCAAGTGGGCCATAGGAAGCATTACTATGAACAAGGCTAGTGGAGGTGATGGAATTCCAGCTGAGCTATTTCAAATCCTAAAAGATGATGTTGTTAAAGTGCTGCACTCAATATGCCAGCAAATCTGGAAAACTCAGTAACGGCCACAGAACTGGAAAAGGTCAGATTTCATTCCAAATCCAAAGAAAGACAATTCCAAAGAATGTTCAAATTACCATACAATTATGCTCATTTCACATGCTAGCAAGGTAATGCTCCAAATCCTTCAAGCTAGGCTTCAATAGTACATGAACGGAGCACTTCCAGATGTTCAAGCTGGATTTAGAAAAGGCAGAGGAACCAGAGATCAAATTGTCAACATCCGTTGGATCATAGAAAAAGCAAGAGAATTCCATAAAAACATCTACTTCTGCTTCATTGACTATTCTAAAGCCTGTGACTGTATAGATCACAACAAACCATGGAAAATTCTTAAAGAGATGGGAAAACCAAACCACCTTACCAGCCTCCTGAGAAACCTGTATGCAGGTCAAGAAGCAGCTGTTAGAACTGGACATGGAACAATGGAATGGTTCCAAATTGGGAAAGGAGTGCATCAAGGCTGTATATTGTCACTCCGTTTATTTAACTTATATGCAGAGTACATCATGCGAAATGCTGGGCTGGATGAAGCACAAGCTGAAATCAAGATTGCCAGGAGAAATATCAACAACCTCAGATATGCAGATTAAATCCCTCTAATCCCTTAGCCTCTTGATGAAGGTGAAAGGAGAGTGGAAAAGCTGTCTTGAAACTCAACATTCAAATAACTAAGGTCATGGCATATGGTTCCAATCACTTCATGGCAAATAGATGGGGAAAAAGTGGAAACAATGACAGATTTTATTTTCTTGGGGTCCCAAATCACTGTAGATGGTGACTGCAGCCATGGAATTAAAAGACAGATGCTTCTTTGAAGAAAAGCTATGACAAATCTAGACAGTGTATAAAAAGCAGAGATACTACTTTGCCAACAAAGATCCATTTAGTCAAGGCTATGGTTTTTCCAGTAGTCATGTATGGATGTGAGAGTTGGACTGTAAAGAAGGTCGAGCACCAAAGAATTGATGATTTTGAACTGTGGTGTTGGAGAAGACTCTTGAGATTCCCTTGGACTGCAAGGAGATCCAACCAGTCAATCCCAAAGGAGATCAGTCCTGAATATTCATTGGAAGGACTGATTTTGAAGCTGAAACTCTAATACTTTGGCCACCTAATGTGAAGAGTTGATTCATTGTAAAAGACCCTGATGCTGGGAAAGATTGAAGGCAAGAGAAGAAGGGGATGACAGAGGATGAGATGGTTGAATGGCATCATGGACTCGATGGACATGAGTTTGATCATTCTCTGGGAGATACTTAAGGACAGGGAGGCCTGGCGTGCTGCAGTCCATGGGGTCACAGATAGTTGGAGGACGCTGACACCACAAACAGCGTAGGGGAGGCTTGCTGCTGCTGCTGCTGCTAAGTCGCTTCAGTCGTGTCCGACTCTGTGGGACCCCATAGACGGCTGCCCACCAGGCTTCCCCATCCCTGGGATTCTCCAGGCAAGAACACCAGAGTGGGTTGCCATTGCCTTCTCCAATGCATGAAAGTGAAAAGTGAAAGTGAAGTCGCTCAGTCGTGTCCGACTGGTAGCGACCCCATGGACTGCAGCCTACCAGGCTCCTCTGCCGTGGGATTTTCCAGGCAAGAGTACTGGAGTGGGTGCCATGGCCTTCTCCGAGGAGAGGCTTGCACCTACACAAAGCTCAAGTACACCCAGTGCTTCAATCACTGGGTTTGCCCAACCTCTTCATGCACTACCAGCAGTGTGTTCAGAAAGCAATAAAGGAGAAGAAGATTCCTATTGAAGGACTGGAGTTCATGGGCCATGGCAAAGAAAAGCCTGAAAGCTCTTCTTGACCTTGACAGTCACCTTGAGAGTGGACTCCTCAAATCAAGAAATTGAGGTCTCCGGATCGTGTCAATTAAAACTGAAGATAGCATTGATTTGATGAATTCAGGAGGGAGGAGTTTCCTTTCCTCCTTGCTATTTTTCTCTCATTTTAAAAAGATGATGAACCATCACTTTGCTTTCAGATTTCTGGCTTTGACATCTCAGCAGGAACTCCATGTTCTAAATAATGGGATTATTTGGGATTAGGGTTGCAATACTTGGTCTGGGATCAGTTTTAAATATATCTTGTAGGAAAACATGCATAAGCTTGTCAGGATGACTAAGGTTGCCTGACCTTGAGTCATTCTTTGAAGGACATTACATACACTCTAGGGGTTATTTGTTCATGGAAGCAACTGGTTAAGATCTCTTTTCTCTGAGGAAGCTAATTCTCCAGAAAGAGTCCCCAGCACAACAGTTCCAGTCAATGCTTGGGAACACAGTTTTATTTTTATATAGTCATTTTACTATGATTGCTGGTGGACTGGGTTAGCCAAGAGGAAGATGGCTTTCAACGGTTCCCTACCTTAACAAGTGGTGTCAGATTTCCTATTAAGACATGAAAGCTTCATGAATGCTGCTGCTGCTGCCGCTAAGTCGCTTCAGTCGGGTCCGACTGTGTGCGACCCCATAGATGGCAGCCCACCAGGCTCCCCCGTCCCTGGGATTCTCCAGGCAAGAACACCGGAGTGGGTTGCCATTTCCTTCTCCTATGCATGAAAGTGAAAAGTGAAAGTGAATTCACTTGGTCATGTCCAACTCTTAGCCACCCCATGGACTGCAGCCTATCAGACTCCTCCATCCATGGGATTCTCCAGGCAAGAGTACTGGAGTGGGGTGCCATTGCCTTCTCCCATGAATGTTGCAGTGAACACCATTTCAGAATGCATGGTGTACTTCAGGAATTAAAATCCTTGGAGTGGCTCTGGAGGAAGATCCTAAATTACAAAGATTACTGCTGCCAGCTTTCAACTTAAGTCAGTGAATTAAGTCCACCTGTTTATCATAAAAATTCCAAAATGCTGCATATGATTAAATGGAGAGTGGGGAGAGAAAAGAGGTCACTTGACTTGCCTTGTTTACTCGCCTGTAATGCCTGTAATCATGAAAACAGAATAAATTGTAACATTTAGTTTCTGTCATTAAAAAACAAGAAAAACAAATTGGGAGAATGTCCTAAATTTAAAAGGACCAAAGAAACATAAAACCAAGTGCCATATATGCAACTCGATTGGATTCTGGCTTGAATTACATAAGGTACAAAACACATTTTAGGGATAACTGAGGAAAGTTGAACTTGGGACTGAACATTAAGTGATGTTAAAGGATTACTGTTAATTTTTCTTCGGTGGGAGACTGTCATTCTACAGAAGACATCTTTATTCTTAGGAAATACAGGCTGAATTATGTAGGGGTGGAGTTGTGATATTTGCACATGATTTTCAAATGACATAGGAAACAAAACTTTAACATGTCGACATGTAGACATGTATCAGTCACAGAGTGAAGGAGAGAGGTTAAGCAATTATGGCACATGGCAAAATGTTTAGTCACTAAGTCACGCCCAACTCTTTTGCCATCCCATGGACTGTATAGCCCACCAGGCGCCTCCATCCATGGGATTGCCCAGGCGAGAATACTGGAGTGGGTTGCCATTTCTTTCTCCAAGGCATCTTCCCGACCCAGGGATCCAACCCGCATCTCCTGCATTGGCAGACAGATTCTTTACCACTGAGCCACCTGGAAAGCCTGTGGCAAAGTGTTATCAATAGTTAAAGCTAGGTTGCACCACTCTCAACTTTTCAATATGCTTACGGTTTTTCAGTATAATACCTCTTCTTCCTTTGGGTGGGTGGATGGGACACCTGTTACTGAAGCAACCAACTTTCGGCCATGAGGGAGACTTGTCTGAGGATCAAGCTGAAATGCCGACACGGGTCCCTGCTGACATTAGGAAGCAGATGCATTTTCAACCACTGGAGCTGCCCTTCTTCAGAAGTGTTTGTTATGTGAAATAATCCATACTCCTTACTATATAAGCCATTTTGAATTGAGCCACGATCTCTAGTAGAAACAAAACAGATTGAAAATTGAGTATTTAAGGAGGCAGCAGGGAAGCCAGGAGACAGTGGTGTTACCAATATAAATTAATTCACATACAAGTTTTCCCTCTGCATTTTAAAATATTATAACACGAATTTCCCATATCATTATGATTTATTTATAAACATTTTTATTTAATATGTTTGAATAGGTAATCTAGTCCTGTGGTAGGTTAAATATGACCACAGATTCTTTGCAGCTATTCTCATTAAAAGAGAGAGTCTGTTTCCCACTCCTTGAATCTGAGCTGTCTCTGATATTTGCTTTGACCAGCGGAAGGTAGCAGAAGTGACATTGTGCAAGTTCCAGAGCCTGTACTTCAGAAACCTTGCAGTTTCTGCTTTCCCCTCGTGAACAGTTCTCTTGAGTCTGCCATTAAGGAAAGTGGTTTAACCTCTTAGAGGATATGAAGTTCTATGGAAGAAAACCAGACAGGAGAAGCCGAGACCAACTGCAAAACATGCGGAAGAAGTCAGTTGGACCTTTGTGCCCACCAGATCTCCCATCGGAATTTCACTGTGTGACTGAGGCCAAGTAAACAAATTGAAAACCCAGCCAACCCACGGAACCAGGAGAAATAATAAATCATTGTTGTTAAATCATCCAGTTTTGGGATGGTTTGTTATACAGCAGTTGATTACTAATGCAATTTCCAAGGTGCAAAAAAAATTTGAAGTACAAAAATATACAAGTGAGGACTTGAGGTATGTGTACACCCAAGTTCAGAGCAGTGTTTTTCAAAATTGCCAAGCAACTCACATGTTCATTGACTGATGAATGGATTGAAAATGTGAGAAATACATACAATGTAATGTTATTCAGCCTTAAAAAGGGAGGGGGGACATTCTGACACATGCTGCAACACGGATGAACCATGAAGACATGGTGTTAAGTGAAATAAGCCAGTTCACGAAAGGACACTTACGACATGATTCCTCTTACACCAGGTACCTGGAGTCATCAGATTCATTGAGAGAGAAAGTAGACTGCAGAGGGAGGGGTGGGGCCCTACTGTTTCATGAGAACAGAGTTTGTTTTGCAAAATGAAAAGAAATCTGGGAATGGATGGTGGTGAAGGTCTCACAGCAGCGTGCATGGACTTAATGCTACAGACCTGTACGCTTGAAATGGTCAAGACGGATCACAACTTTTTCCTAGTCTGTTTTTGGTTTTGACTTCTCTTGTGGAATCTTGCCGTGTAGAAATTTTGTAATACATTTTTGTATACTCAAACATCAATATTTGCTCTTGTGGCTCCTTTTGTGTCATTATTAGAAAGGCCTTTCTGATTTAAAAATGTCTTGACTAATTTTTCCCCCTGTTTTCTTCTAGTACTTTGGTTCCTTCTAAACTGTGGAAAATTCTGAAAGAGATGGGAATACGGGACCACCTGACCTGCCTCTTGAGAAACCTGTATGCAGGTCAGGAAGAAACAGGTTAGAACTGGATATGGAACAACAGACTGGTTCCAAATAGGAAAAGGAGTCTGTCAAGGCTGTATATTCTCACCCTGCTTATTTAACTTCTATGCAGAGTACATCATGAGAAACGCTGGGCTGGAGGAAGCACAAGCTGGAATCAAGATTGCCAGGAGAAACATCAATAACCTCAGATATGCAGATGACACCACCCTTATGGCAGAAAGTGAAGAAGAACTAAAGAGCCTCTTGAGCAAAGTGAAAGAGGAAAGTGAAGAAGTTGGCTTAAAGCTCAACATTCAGAAAGTTAAGATCATGGCATCGGGTCGCATCACTTCATGGAAAATAGACGGGGAAACAGTGGAAACAATGGCTGACTTTATTTATCTGGGCTCCAGAATCACTGCAGATGGTGATTGCAGCCATGAAATTAAAAGACGCTTACTCCTTGGAAGGAAAGCTATGACCAACCTAGACAGCATATTAAAAAGCGAAGACATTACTTTGTCAGCAAGGGTCCATCTAGTCAAGGCTATGGTTTTTCCAGTGGTCATGCATGGATGTGAGAGTTGGACTATGAAGAAAGCTGAGCACTGAAGTATTGATGCTTTTGAACTGTGGTGTTGGAGAAGACTCTTAATAGTCCCTTGGACTGCAAGGACATCCAAGCAGTCCATCCTAAAGGAGATCAGTCCTGGGTGTTCATTGGAAGGACTGATTTTGACGATGAAGCTCCAATACTTTGGCCACCTGATGTGAAGAGCTGACTCATTTGAAAAGACCCTGATGCTGGGAAAGATTGAGGGCAGGACGAGAAGGGGACAACAGAGGATGAGAGGGTTGGATGGCATCACCAATTCAATGGACATGGGTTTGGGTGGGCTCCGGGAGTTGGTGATGGACAGGGAGGCCTGGTGTGCTGCGGTTCATTGGGTCACAAAGAGTCGGACACGACTGAGTGACTGAACTGAACTGAGCAGCACTTCTACAGGTCCTATATATATATACATATATATATGTTTATATTTATATTTGTGTGTATATATATATATGTTTGTTTGGAGGGAGTAAGTGTTACAAAGGCATGGATCCAACTTTTTTCCTTATGCCTGTCTAGTTGTCTTACCATCATTTATTCAGTAGCCCACCTTTTCCTCCTTTGATTTGAAATGCTTTTTCACAGAATAAATTCATGTATGTGTTTTGTGTCTATACTGTTCTGTTTGTCTCTATTAGCATTCTAGTGCTACATTCTTTTAATCATTGAGGATTTAAAATATTTTTCATATGTGTCTGGTACTGTTAGTCCTTGTTGCTCTTATCTCTTCTCAGAGTTTTCCTGGCCATTCCTGTTTATTTTTCATTCGACTTTTTGGATCAGTTTTTTCCTACTAAAAAGATTCTGAGGGTGTTTTTATTGGAATTATGTTAAATTTATAGCTGACATATATTTTCTCCAATTTTTGATTTTATAAATAATTCTTCAGTTCAGTTCAGTTCAGTTCAGTCACTCAGTCATGTCCGACTCTTTGCAACCCCATGAATCGCAGCACACCAGGCCTCCCTATCCATCACCAACTCCTGGAGTTCAGTCAAACTCATGTGCATCGAGTTGGTGATGCCATCCAGCCATCTCATCCTCTGTCGTCCCCTTCTCCTCCTGCCCCCAATCCCTCCCAGCATCAGAGTCTTTTCCAATGAGTCAACTCTTCACATGAGGTGGCCAAAATACTGAGTTTCAGCTTTAGCATCAGTCCTTCCAATGAACACCCAGGACTGATCTGCTTTAGAATGGACTGGTTGGATCTCCTCACAGTCCAAGGGACTCTTAAGAGTCTTCTCCAGCACCACAGTTCAAAAGCATCAATTCTTCGGCACTCAGCTTTCTTCACAGTCCAACTCTTGCATCCATACATGACCACAGGAAAAACCATAGCCTTGACTAGATGAACCTTTGCTGGCAAAGTAATGTCTCTGCTTTTTAATATGCTATCTAGTTTGGTCATAACTTTCCTTCCAAGGAGTAAGCATCTTTTTAATTTCATGGCTACAATTACATTATAATTGAATCTTTTCCTGTAGCTGTGATTATTGCCTTATGATAAATTCCTAGAAATAAAATGTGAGCTTTTGAGATAGCAGTCATTGCTAGAATTCTTACCAAAGAAATTTATACTCCTACAAACTGGATGAAAATAATAGATTTATTAAATTTTTAAAAAAGTCTTGCTACTCTAATAGGCAAAACGTAATATCTCAACTTTTAATTTTCACTTATCTGATTATTAGTGAGACAGAATTTTTTGTTTGCTTATTTGTATTTAATTTTCAGTGATTCACTATTAGCATCATTACCCATTTTTGGTTAAAAAATCTGGTAGCTTATTTCAAAATACTTTTTTTTCATTATTTTATTTATTTTTTTAAAGAATCATTTATTGAGCACTTTAAAATTTTTATTTATTTAATTTTGGCTGATCTGGATCTTCATTGCTGTGCATGGGCTTTCTCTAGTTGCAGCGAGGGGGGCTACTCTTCGTTCCATTGCGTGGGCTTCTCATTGTGCTGAGTCCTCCTGTTGCAGGGCATCTACTCTAGGCTTCTGTGGGCTTGGTAGTTGCAGCTCGCAGACTCTAGAGCACAGGCTCAGTTGTGGCGCACAGGCTTAGTTGCTCCACGGCATGTGGGATCTTCCTGGACCAGGGGTCAAACTCGTGTCCCCTGCACTGGCAGGCAGATTCTTATCCATTGCGCCACCAGGGAAGTCCTCCTTATCCATTTTAATGCTAATGGTCCTAATGGTTTTTTGAGCTATATGTTGTTGTTGTTGTTCGGTCACGCAGTCGTGTCTGACTCTTTGTGACCCCATTGACTGCAGCACGCCAGGCCTCTCTGTCCATCACCAACTCCCGGAACCTACTCAAACTCATGTCCATTGAGTCAGTGATGCCATCCAACCATCTCATCTTCTGTCATCCCCTTCTCCTCCTGCCCTCAAACTTTCCCAGCATCAGGGTCTTTCCTAAGTCAAAATGAGTTATATGAGCTTGTATATATTGTCTATCAAATCTATTTTAAGTGTTTATCATCTTTTTGTCAAATACTTTTCCAATTTGTTACTTAATTTTAGTTGTGTGTAACATGTATTATTGTATGTAATTTTTAATTTATTATTGCATGTAATTTTTTATTTTAAAAGTTACATATTCACTGAATAAATTAATACAGAACCGTATATACATATAAGTATATTTAAACATATATACTAAATATATATATGAGCCTTCTCATACTGCTAAAGGTGTGTGTGGTCATTTTTTGACATTTAAAATTTTAAGCTTTTTATCAAATCTACAGAACTTTTAATTTGTTAATTTCTTCCATTTGTTTATACCTAGAAAGACCTTCCCACACAAAAATCAGAGGTGGAGGCGGGCAGAGTAAGTACGGAGAAACCTCTTGAGATCGTCTGGGCATCAGATTATTGTGGCATGGACTGGGATCATGCTTAGAGATAAACAGAGGTGGACAGATCAACATGTAATTTGGAAGTTGACTTACAGACAGGTTCATGGGTGGGGGGGAGGTAATGGAGAAAAGAGAGAAATAAATAATGACCTAGATTTTTTACATAAGCAGCTGATGGAATGGAGGTATCTTCACATTCCTGAACTAAAAAATATAAATTCTTTACAGGGTGATTGAGGAATTTTGGTATATGATACTTTCCCAATGGTATTCATCACCACGGGATCCCCCTTCAACAGGATCCTTGAATATGGGCTGGCACAGCCCTTTGTCTTCATTCTTTGACCTGCCATGTTTTAATGTGCCTGCCTACTTTGAAGGAATGTTCTCTTTGTGTTTATAAAGTACGCTTGACTACATGTTCTCTTTGATGACTTCTTCCTAGATGCGAATGTGGGCTAGTTTTCCATTTCTCAGTCACTGGGAGCTTCAGAAGCAGAGTTTTGGGCACCAGGGGCTCACACACAGGCGGGGAAGCACTCCTCGGTGCTTTCTGTGGCTATCAGATTGTTGCAAAGAGGGCCCTCGGGCACTTCCTGAGGGCTGGTGCTGTATAACTCACCACCACCTTTTATCTCAACATTAGGGTCATGAAAGGAGAACTTGGTTTATGTGGCCTGGAATAGCTAGTTTGGAACTAATCAGTAGAAAGAGGGTCAGCAAGTTTATTATTATGTTGCAATTGCACAGACCAGTGCCCAGTGAAGCTTCCTGTCCGCCTTGAACTGCACAAACAGGTTCAGAGGACAAGGTTGTTTCAGAGCATCACAGCAAAGTCACAGTGTCTAACTCCAGGGGAAGAAATAAAGCTCCCTGCCTCTGACCCTTGTACCCCAATACTATCTGATGCCTGCATATGACTCTCCCTCTTAACCACCCAGAAAAGACGCCTCTGACTTCCTTCCAAAAGAACACACACACACACACACACACACACACTTGCTTCTCTGACAGTGACGATGGTTTGTGAGGAGCCATGTCTTCTAGCAACCAGCAGCAATGTGCCAACAAGGGGAAAAGTTCACTAGAGTTAGAAATGTCATCTGTGGTCTTGGAACAGCTTTTCTGGGCCAAACAAACTGATCCTTCTAGGGAAATAAGCAGTCTAGGTCTTTCAAACATGATATTCTAGCTAATTCACAACTCTGTTGTGTAACCAAAGGTCACATCTACAGGCAAATTAAATGTTTGTCACTAAGGAGATTTCCATCTGGCAAACAAAATACTGTGGGATCACGGTGCTCCCTCTTCCTGGAATGTCCTTATGTGCTACGTCTACAAGGAGGCCATTTGGCCATGCTCCCAAATCCAGCCTTTGACCAGTCACCTCCTGCCTCCTCAGATGCCCGACAGAGCTATGCTGGCAAAAACACTGTCTATTGCTCTGTTTATATAAGCCCCACTGCTGAGCTGTCTGGATCACCTCAGAGGCCAAAAAAAGACATGGACAAACCCAACAGAAGTAGTGAGACCCAAGTCCTAGGTCAAGAGATAAAGCTGCAACTGAGGCTTTCCTGAGTTTGGGGTAGCAGAAGAAACTCAAGCTTATCCTTGTCACCAAACGTCTCAATCCCCTTTTCCCACCTCATAGACTTCCACTCATCACCCACTGAACCCTCATTCAAATGCCTCTTCCTTTCTGAACTTTCCTTGACCACAGCCGCATCCAAGAGAAATGAGTGGTTCCTTAATTTGTGATTCAGTAGCGATGTGTGTGCGTTTCTCTTTGATCACATTATTCGGTCTTATTGTGGTAATCTGTTTACATGGCCCTCTTCCCAGGTTCCAAGAGTAGACTCTGTTTTATTCCTTTTTTTATTTCCAGTGCCTGGCTGAGTGCCCAGCATTGGGAGGTGTTCAGGGCATTGTTCTGAAGCGATGTTTTTTGGCACTGAAATCAAGGCACCTGGTTGTACAGTCTGCGCACTGCACAAACGTGCCTGGGCATGGGGGTAAGTGGTGGTCTCAGGCTGCCAAGTGTGACGGGCGCCTTCGCTCACCCAGAGGCACAAGTTGGCAGGGCTGCATGAGCCTCAAGGGGGTCCTCCTCTGAATTTGCACCAAGATGCTGTATAGACTTGCACTTTTTGCTATTGGAAGACCTGCTGCTACTGCTAAGTCGCTTCAGTCGTGTCTGACTCTGCGTGACCCCATAGACGGCAGGCACCAGGCTCCTCCGTCCCTGGGATTCTCCAGGCAAGAACACTGAAGTGGGTTGCCATTTTCTTCTCCAATGCATGAAAGTGAAAAAATAAAGTGAAGTCGCTCAGTTGTGTCCGACTCCTAGCGACCCCATGGACTGCAACCCACCAGGCCCCTCCATCCATGGGATTTTCCATGCAAGAGTACTGGAGTGGGTTGTCATTGCCTTCTCTGTTGGAAGACCTAACCAACCACTTTAAGAATGGCAGAATGTGAAGAAATTTGAGCTTGAAAAGAATAGTTCCCCTTGTGAAAAATTTCCACAACTCATTTCATTAAGCCTTCCAGTTACCTGATTTTGGAGAAAGTGTTGAAAGTGTCAGTTTCTCAGTCATGTCTGACTCTTTGCGACCCCATAGACTCTAGCCCACCAGGCTCTTCTGTCCATGGAATTCTCTAGGCAAGCTGGAGTGGGTAGGTATTCCCTTCTCTAGGGGATCTTCCCAACCCAAGTTTTGAACCTGGGTCTCTTGCATTGCAGGTGTATCCTTTACCATCTGAACCACCAGAGAAGCCCAAAATGCATCATGCTTTTCAGTGTAGTGTACTTATCTTCAATTACTGTTTTTCTAAATACACAAGTATACAGGTTTAGTCCTGAAAGAATGTTGTCTATTGATGTTCTTTTCCTGAGCTCTTAATTCTGGCTATAGCTCACTATGGACTAGACACTAGAAATTTTAATAAAATTGGCCAGCGTCAAACACCTCATTGGTGGCAAGTTTCTCATTTGGTAAAAAGGTGTCTATTATACATTTCAATCAGAAACAATAAGAGGAGAGATTTCCTGGGGGCCTTAAGACACTGTATGGGTCTATTCCACTGCAGGGGGTGCAGTTTGACCTGTGGTCAGGTAACTAGGGGGCTTCCCAGGTGGCGCTGGTGGTGAAGAACCCACCTGCCAAGGCCGGAGACATAAGAGATGTGGCAGGGAGCCTGGCAGGCTACCATCCATAGGGTCGCAAAGAGAAGGACACAACTGAGTGACTTAGCACAGCGCAGCACAGGGAACTAGGGTCTCACATGTTGAGAGGTGCAACCAAAACAAAAAAGTAGAAAACAAACAAAAAAGAAACACTTAGAGGCAAAGTTGTCAGCTATGGTTTTTCCAGAAGTCATGTATGGACGTGAGGATTGGACTATAAAGAAAGCTGAGTGCCAAAGAATTGATGCTTTTGAACTGTGATGTTGGAGAAGACTCTTGAGAGTCCCTTGGACTGCAAGGAGATCCAAGCAGTCCATCCTAAAGGAGATCAGTCCTGGGTGTTCATTGGAAGGACTGATTTTGAAGATGAAGCTCCAATACTTTGGTCACCTGATGTGAAGAGCTGACTCATTTGAAAAGCCCCTGATGCTGGGAAAGATTTAGGGCAGGAGGAGTAGGGGACGACAGAGGGACGACAACCATCTCATGATGGTTGGATGGCATCACCGATTCAATGGACATGGGTTTGGCTGGACTCCGGAGTTGGTGATAGACAGGGAGGCCTGGCGTGCTGCGGTTCATGGGGCCGCAAAGAGTCGTACACAACTGAGCGACTGAACTGAGCTGTCACTGTGTTAGTGCAATTGTGGCTTTATCCATTACGCTCTTCAGTTTCCACTGCGGCTGTGTATTGCCAAGTTTTCAATGCAGAAGCTACTGGTTTGTTTGCTTCTCTCTCTGTTCTCACCAACCTACCACAAATAGACCATCAACCATTTTAGGGATAATAACTGCTGAATGCTCCACAAAGTCATGTCTGCAAAGAAAGAAAATAGACGGTGGCCTCTCCACAAGTCACAGACAAGACCTGTCATAGTTGCCATGTGGTTAAGGTGGATTGTCTCTGCACAAAGTATTTTGAATCAGAATTAAAGAACCAAACTTTGAAAATATCTTGCTTTTCAATATATTTAGGGATGATGCCAGGTTATCCCTAAGATAAAGGCATTCCAACGTGGGAGAGAAAAGAATGGAGTTTCAGTTTTGTACCAAAGACTGCCAATTCCTTCCTGAGCCACAGCCCCTAAATCAAGCGCCCTTGAAGGGTGAGGGGTGGGGGAAGATGTCTCTGTGAACAATGCCCACGGAGTGTGCTGTAGAGGTAAATAGTTAGGAGCCCAAGAGCTTATGATGCCCCTTCTTTCTCTTCTGGCCTTCATTCTCCATCTCCTCCTGTTTCTTCTTCTCTTCTCTTTTGACACTTGCATTAGGTTTTGCAACCACAACTTCCAAGATCAGTTCAATACAATTTATATTTAATGAGCATCTTTACCTGTGTGTGGGATCTGGGCAGTTCTTAGTCGCTCAGTCGAGGGATCTAAATTCTTTTCCACTCCCACACATCTTCTTCCCAGGTGTCTCCTTGTCTGCTCCCACTCTACTAGATCGGGAGCACCTTGAGTAAAGGAAACAAGTCTCAGTCTTACTTGTTTTTACTGCCTAGATTTGTAGTAGAGTAAGTAGTTGCTCCAGAGAAGGCAATGGCACACCACTCCAGTACTCTTACCTGGAAACTCCCATGGACGGAGGGACCTGGTGGGCCGCAGTCCCTGGGGTCGCTACGAGTCGGACACGACTAAGAGACTTCACTTTCACTTTTCACTTTCATGCATTGGAGAAGGAAATGGCAACCGACTCCAGTGTTCTTGCCTGGAGAGTCCCAGGGATGGGGGAGCCTGGTGGGCTGCCGTCTATGGGGTCGCACAGAGTCGGACACGACTGAAGCGACTTAGCAGCAGCAGCAGCAGCAAGTGGTTGCTCAGGCTTCCCTGGCGGCTCAGCGGTAAAGAATATGCCTGCAATGTGGGAGACCCAGGTTGGATCCCTGGGTTGGGAAGATCCCCTGGAGGAGGGCATGGCAACCCACTCTAAGTACTCTTGCCTGGAGTATCCCATGGACAGAGGAGACTGGCAGGCTGCAGCCCATAGGGTCGCAGAGGTTCGGACACAACAGAAGCGACTAAGCAGCAGCAGCAAGTCGTTGCTCAATATGTGTTTTTAAAATGAAAGTTATTGAATGAGTAGAGATCATAAGTGACAAGAAGCCTTCCACTCTGTGATACTTTATTTAAAATTTCTGAAACATCAAAATATTAACATTTTCTAAATTAGGGTAGCGGATATGAGTATACATTATCTTTATACTATTTTTCATATTTGAAAATTTCTGTGATATTTAAAAACCAAGATGAGTAATGAAAATGATAGCAGTATGATAGAAATGTCTTTCTTCAAGGATCTCATCACTTAATTAGGGAATTGTTCCAAGGGCACCTGATTGCAGAAGTCTGTGGGCTGTATATTTTTAGGGGTTGACTGGCTTGCAGTTAAAAAAAAAAAAAAAGCAGATAGGTCTAAATCTTTAAAAGCAGGAGTTGATACTACTTGTCCAGTTTGCAAGGTATCCTAGGAATCAGCAGATAAGCACTTTCGGTATTTTTTAATACACATCCTTGCACATTCATGACGATGAAGCATGGTCAACAAGAACTGGATGGATTCCAAGCAGCATGGTGCTGACTAGCTGTGTACCTGGGGGTTGGTGGAAAGCCTCTTGAGAACTGTGGCAAAATACCTGTTTCCTCCTTAGGGTCAGATCTCCTCATTCTCTTCTTCATCCTGCACTCTTCCTGGAATATTGATCTGTATGGACCACAGCAGTGGATGCTCATGACTCTGCCTTCTGGTTGGGTTCAACTAGAAGTCAGAGGAAGGGAAGAAGAAGAAGGTCAGGTTGCTTCACCCTTCTGTTTCCTTCCTATAAAGTTGCCTCCAGCTGGCAGTGTCCCTCGACTAAAGGTCATTTCTTCTCTCATATAGAGTGGCAGTGATACACGACTCTGTGTGTCTGTCCCTCTCTATCTCTTGGGTCCAGGAAACATCTCTACTCCTCATCTCTGTGGGCCTGGGTATTATAGACTCATTAAGAAGTGCCGTAAGCCTGCACACATACAGCTTTGAAAACAGTCCCTTTGTATATAAGACATCCCAATTTAGCCTCTTCTGAGTGGGCCATCTATTTTCTTTTGGGATTCTGATTAATCAAGTCTTGAACCATGACATCTAAGCTTTACCTCCTCACCAGCGGCTAGCACCCAGGTTTCTCTCCTTCACTTAGCAGATGCCAGGAGAGAACTTCAGATAATTCCCTTTAAATATTAAACTCCTGTCTGTGCTTGTTTTCTAAATCTTTTCATCATCTTCTTTTCTGCCACAAAGTCATAGAAACTGAAATGCTAAATTACTAAGAAACACTTGAAAACATATTGTCAGCATGAAATAATTACAGTCCTCCTTTAATAACTTCTACCTTCTGATGACTTTTGATCAGCTTGTGATCCTCATATATTAGTACACTAGTATATACAAATATTTATACATCAGAGGGGGAAATCTAAACTTTCATTCTACCATGTAATGATGAAAAGGGAATGTGTGTAATTCAGTGTAATTTGAAATATTATGGAAAGCAACAATCAGTGGAAATGGAAATGTCTGGGATAATGTCCCTGGGCCTGGCCAGGGATGTCTGGTGAAACCCACAATTCCTCAAGGCCTTCACACATACTGGTCCCTCAGCCTGAATACTCTGCCTGCCTCTCCCACTCTTCATCTGGCTAATTCCTATTTATCCTTCAGCAAACTGCTTTAATGTCACAACCTCAGATAAATCTCTGATCCGAGTCTAAATTAACCCCCACCTCCTGTCAATTCTCTCTGATAGAACCCAGTTCTTTTCCTTTATAATAATTCTGTGTGTGTTAGTTTCTCAGTTATGTCCGACTCTTTGGGACCCCCTGCCAGGCTCCTCTGTCCATGGGATTCTCCAGGCAAGAATACTGGAGTGAGTTGCCATTTCCTTCTCCAGGGGATCTTCCTGACCTAGGAATCAAACCCAGGTCTCCTGCATTGCAGGCAGACTCTCTACGGTCTGAGCTACCAGGGAAGCCCCAGAGTTATCACAACATAAAGTATATATTTATATCCAAGTTCATTGTCCAATGTCGATCTCACCCATGAGGACAGAAACCAGTTTTGTTTTGTTCCCCCACTATGTTTGAATTCCTTATCACTATCAGGGGCCCAACCAATAGTCATGAAATAAATGAATGTGTGAAGTTCTTAGAAAGGAAGAGCCATTGCACTTATGAATTATAATTCCATTTATAGTACTGTTATCAAAGGTGGATTATTGGTGTTCCTTAAATTTAAGAGGACGTCCCTAGACAAATTAAAATAAATCTATTTATTTATCTACTGTAGATTTGCATTTTATGAGTCATGTTTTGTTCCAAGAAGGCAAAAGCCCAGCCAAAAACTTGTTATGTTGCTGCTGCTGCTGTTGCTAAGTCGCTTCAGTTGTGTCCGACTCTGTGCGACCCCATAGACGGCAGACCACCAGGCTCCCCCGTCCCTGGGATTCTCCAGGCAAGAACACTGGAGTGGGTTGCCATTTCCTTCTCCAATGCATGAAAGTGAAAAGTGAAAGTGAAGTCGCTCAGTCGTGTCCGACTTTCAGCGACCCCATGGACTGCAGCCTTCCAGGATCCTCCATCCATTGGATTCTCCAGGCAAGAGTACTGGAGTGGGGTGCCATTGCCTTCTCTGAAGAACTTGTCATAAACAGTCCTAAAAAAAAAAGTCCTTTCTTAAAGTTATAATGAGATGGTACTAGGGGATACCTGCTGGTTTTGCCTGCCCAACTTCCTTTGCCATTCTTTAGGTTACAGAACCAAGGGCCACCATGTGTGACCTCTCTGGGGTTGTGCACTCCCGGACTCCAGGAGGTCCCGTTCACATACACTACATCACGAATTAGAGTTCTGAAGCTGGGCAGCATAGTGGCTCTGACATCGCTCTTCCTATTGGTGAATGCTTCTCATACACTGTATCATTCAGTCCGTGTGTGGGCTCCCTTGCCAAAGAGGTAGACACATGATCCAAGCCAGTTGATCAAAACACTGTCTTCAGAAATCACCACTACTTATTGTAGGACTATATATATATTGGGATTTCCAGTACCAAAAAGTATGAACGTCTCGAGCTGCGAAAGGTCCTTTTGCCACATAATGACAAAAAACCTGTCTGCGAGGGACGTCAACATACAGGAAGCAGAGCTGAAAGAAGGAAACCATGAAACAGATCTTTGATGATCAGAGCTGATCCCCCTCCCTGCCTAAACTACTCCTGGGCTTTTCAGTTATGTGATCTAGTTAAGTTCCCTCCCTTGTTTAGTCAAGTTTGAGTTGAACCTCTGTTACTTACAATTCCAAGAGCACTGGCTAATACAGATACCAAACTCAACCTTGTTTTCTGCTTAACAGGAAACTAAATTTGCTTCTTGTGACACCAATGACATCATGTGTCTGCCTACAGTCCTCCAATTGCTTCTTATGGTGCCCAGAAAAAAGCCAACTGTCCACACGTCATGGCCAGTAGATCTCTACACGGTCTGACCTTACCTCCTCCCACTCTCCCTGCCTTTCGCTCACTGTGCATCAGGAATCCTGACCCTGGTGATCCTTACAAGAGCCAAGCATGCTGCCACCAGAGGTTATTTGCACTTGACATTTCGTTGTCTGGTACATGCTTCTCCCAGTTTATCTGCTTGACTACATTCTGTTCTCTGTTCACATGTGAACTTCCCTCATCATCCCATCTTAAAATCTTACTTTTCCTCTTTGTATTAGTTTCCTAAGGGTTCCATAACAAAGTACCACAAAGTGGATGTCTCAATTCAACGGCAATGTATCGTTTCACAATTCTGGAAGCTAGAAGTCTGAGATCAAGATGTTGGCAGAGTTGGTGTGTTCTGAAAGCTGTGAAGCACTACCTGTTCCATACCTTGCTCCTAGCTTCCAGTGGCTTGCTGGCACTCATTGGCATCCTTTGGCTTATAGAAGCATCATCCAAATCTCAGCCTTCATCTTCACATGACATTCACCCTGTGTGTGTGTCTGTCACTGTGTCCTAACTTCCCCTTTTTGTAAGGACTCCAGGCATATTGGATTAGGGCTTCCTCCAATGACCTCATCTTGACTTGATCATCTGCAAAGATCCTATTTTCAAATAAGGTCACATCCACAGGTACTGAGAATTAACATCTTTTTGAGGGGACACAATTCATCCCATAACACTCCTCTTAAGCTATCTTATTTTTTTTTATACTATGTACCTGACATTATAAACTATGTTTATACTGATTTAATGCCTTTCTCTGCTTCAACTAACACATAAGTCCCATGAGCATGCAGATGTAATATTATATCCACAGTTGGATTTTTTCCCCAGTTTTTAAAACAGTGCCTGGTATATAGAGGGTGAGTGAAGTCGCTCAGTTGTGCCCGACCCTCAGCGACCTCATGGACTGCAGCCTTCCAGGCTCCTCCGTCCATGGGATTTTCCAGGCAAGAGTACTGGAATGGGGTGCCATTGCCTTCTCTGATATAGGGGTAAGCAATCAAAATATGTTAAATGAGTTAATACTACATAGGAAAATGGGCCCTCCTATTTTAAAATATAAAGTCTAAAACTTCTTTGTGCATAGTCAACTATTTCAAGAAACTAAATCTTCTCTGATGGTTTTAACATGTGTATTAAAGAGTCTAAGACTTATTGGAGATCTACAAAAAAAAATCTCTGTCACAAACTAACATACCATTCCTTTGAAAATAGAAGGGTGGGTAGAAACACTCTAAGGAAGAATGGAATTTGGGAGTGGTAGGTTGAGAGGGGACATGTGAGAAGTGGTAGAAGTTAAATAAGTTTATGAGTGGTCAAGCTCTGGCAAAATCCTGCAGTGGTCATCGTTTTGTCTGACTTCATGATAAAAGTATGCTGTGGCCTTCAATGAAGTTACATTGTTTTCATCATTAAAAAGTAATACTAATGCAAAAGCAAATTTTGCCTGCTACAGATATTAGACGTGCCCCTGGGGTACAGCTCTGTCAAGTTCTATGATCATTCTCTGTCTTTCAGCTGATGCCCCCATTGGAATATGAGCTGAGAGTAGGGTCTGTGTCTTTTTAACCCACAACCAGTCAAAAAACAAGTGATTAGTTAACTATCAATGTATCTACAGCACACACACACACACACACAGAGTTAAGAGCCCTTACTTACATAAGGCTTTTTAGAAATCAATAAGACAGGTGACCCAGTAGATCAAAGGAAGTGCAGATGCCATATAAACATAACAAGTTGCTCAATCTTGCCAGTAGCCAGGGAAATGCAAATTAAAATCATAACAAAATTGAATTTTTGCCCATCTGCTTGGCAAAAGTTGAAAAGATTGATAACTTCCAGGCTGGTGAGGGTGTAGATAACCAGGTGCTCTCAAACTTCTGAGTGTGGGATCCTATGTGGAACTGTATGTCCAATTGCAGAATACACTGACCTTTTGACCTAAAAATCCTACCTCTAAGCTTCTCTCCTACAAAATAGGCCATCTTTAAAATAATACATATCAATAAGTCTCTAGAATTTCAATATAGGAAAAACCTAGGGGTCTCATTTGGTTTTAAACAAATCAAGAATATGATATTTTTGCACTTTTGAGTTTGTGGAGTAAAATTCCTGCTCTCAACAGAATTAATTATCAATTAAGTAGCAGAAGCAACATTTATCAAATGTCAACTGGAAGCAAAGAATGTTGTTTGATTCCCTAATTCTGTTTAGTCACGAATATTTAAGAAAGTCACTCTTAGCTTCTAACAGTCTAAACCACCCTAAACCAGTCTCTGAGGGAAGTAAACCCTTAGCCCCAAAGGTGAGCTTAGAAAGTGAGAAGTCAAGTGGGCAGGTGCCCTGCGCAGTAAACTCAGCTTTTGCTCTCAGATTTCACCCCGTGCTCTCCCCATCCCCAGTTATTTCTGTTTACAATTAAAAAGGGGAAAGTGCTGCTTAGAGCAAGAATTGCCACAACCATTTTCTCATACTCAGGGAGTGGCTTAATATGTGTATATATAACATATCCAGCGAAAATGCCAGGCAGCCCTCTTTGAATAGAAGAGATGACTCCTCCCACTGAGAAACAAAAGGTATTTTTATCACACTGAAGTGCTCTGCATAAGGAAGTGAGAAGAACCTCGACTTTTCCTAGGGATAGGGAGGAGGTGAAGATCACAGAAGATTTGAGGGGTTTGGGAGGGAAAGCAAAGGCTCCCCTAGAAGGGGGATGGAATTGGGTCTAGCAGGATGCTGGAGGCCGGGCCGGTGCTCCCATAATGGGATAATGTGCTCTCCCCAGACCTGCCCCGGCCACTCCGGGCTTTGGAATGAGGTCTGGCTCTTCCCAGGGCAGCCACAGCAGTGACTGAGGCAGGCAGTGGCCAGGGCCCAGCTACTTCCACCAGACAGAGGGCCCCTGTACTGACCAGGCAGAGTGCCCCTCATTTTGACAAAGCCTTTGTCAAAATGAAGCCTGGGTCAGACGGCTTCCCTCCCTTTTGTTTCTCAGCCCTTACTCCCCAGAAACCCCGCCCCACTTCCCTCTGTCAGCACCTGCTCCCCAGAGAGCTGACTGGCACAACCAGAGACCCCTCGTTTACCCCTGCCCAAGTTTCTACACCAGTGGGATTTTTCTTTAGACTCTGAAAGAGACCATTTCTCATTTTAATTTCAAGTTCAGGAATTAAAACCAAATAATTGCCAGTCTGCTCTGTGCCGCACAGTCTCTGCTTAACTTCAGAGAACGACTGGCTTTGTCTCGGTGAACAATCGCACTTTTCCTCGAGATTGTATTCCTTTCCTTTTTTGTTGTTAAAGAGAAATGAGAGAAATTCTAGGGGCAGAAGACCTGCAAATGGTGATACAAAATCTTGTAACTTTTATGAGCAATGGAATCCTAATTTCAGCATTAAAAAAAAAGACCTCCTAGTTTATTCTAAATAAAGCCCCTAACTTTGCATCAAAAGGTTGGTCCATAGAGCACTTGAAAGTTGTAATCTAGATTTCCAGTTACAAAAGCAAATAAGTAAACAACAAAAAACAGTTTTGCAACCATCTTAGTAAAAACAGTTAACATTTCAAGTAGTTATAACTTGTGTTTGTATTATTCAGAATGACTATAATACTGGGTGGTAACTCCCATCTAGATAAACTACCGCTTATGTTACTGAAGTAGATGATAAAGTTCAGTGTTTGGGATCTCATGGTTTTTTTCAACTGGATGTATTTTTCTTTTCATTGTTTTCAACTCACCAATTGTATCTGTTGAAAAGACAGTTTCATTTTCAGAAAAAAACAACACAGGAGGCCACTTGACCTTTTGGGTCTATGTGATGAGGAAATTGTGAGGCAATCATGAATTCAGTGCAGTGTATTTATTGCGGGGGTGGGGGGGCATTCTGGGTTTTGTTAAGAAGATCAAACAAGCTCAAAAATGTGTAACTTAAAAGAAACAATAAATAGTTGCTACTTGTTTAATAACCTTTTAAATCTATCAGCAAGGAGGCTGACATTTGAAATGGCTTCTCTGAGTATTTATTAAGGGAATATATTTGTCAATTCCCTTTATTCTCTAAATGCTCTTTTCTCCACATTGTTTTGCCATCTCTACTGAAATTACATCTCCACTTGTCTCCTTCTCACTTTGAAAAAGCAGGAGCTCACCTTCAGCCCCAGTCTGCTTCACCTTCATTAATCCACTTTGTACCTGGGCTGGCCTGGAGCAAATGGGGTTACGATGAGATTTCTCAGCCTCTTAGGAAGACCGCAGTCCCTACACCTTTCAGCTGCTGCTTTTAGGGTCTGCTGCACCCTCCACCGTCTCCCTTCCAGTGTCCCACTGATCCAGTAGTTCCCCGGGCGAGGTGGTTGCTGACCTAAGTCCACCTGCATCTGATTTCTGTTGACACCATAGAATAGCCCGCTTGTCTAACAAAAGGGTGGTTCCAGCTACAAATTACATGAAGACGGTCGGGTTATCTTTTCTGGGCTGCTAAAATTGAGACAGCACTTTTTAAGTCAAAGGCAATCACCTGAATGTTTACTTATGTACATATATGTGTATATTATACGTTCAATGACAGTGATGGTGTCTATTCAGGATCATGGAGTACAGGATATTCCCACAGCTAGAAACATATGTGCATAAATGTTAGTGCTGCCCATATCATGAATGGAAAATTGTTTTCCTGTTTAAGTCTTAAATAGTTTAAATAGGAATTACTCAATAATATTCATTGCTATTTTTAGTAATAGCTCAAAATAAGTAGTTTCTTTGTAAAGAGTTTGTGATCTAAACAAGACATGTCAAGCCAACACCTAAAAAAATCAGCTCAGAAAAACCTAGGCTTCTACATTTTGGGGGAGAAACTAGTCTTAGAAGTTGCCCTTTGTTGCATTTCCCCAAGCTAGGATTGTTCAAAGTTTTTCTTTACACCACTGAATAAGTGGATAAGGCTTGCTGATCGTCATCTTTAATTCATGGTGTATTACTAAATAATAATGTGAGTGAGAGAAGGAGGAGGAGGAAAGGACACAGAGCTGGAAGGCTATCTGGCTCAGGCTCCATGTTTACGAACGGCCTGGAATTTGGGCTTTTGACTCACCTCCAAAGGAGGTTACACAAAAATATTCTGATAGAGTGGTTGAAAGAAGACACCCCTGATACAAATTCAAAATTGAGATCCCTGACTAAACTACATCACCTTTTGTGTTAAAAGTTAAATCTTTTAACTATCTTCTGACTAGCACAACTGTCTTGCGTCATAATTTTTTGTGTGTGAAAGGCATCACTTGTTAAAATGTGGACATTTAAAACATCACCAATTTTTATTAGGGAAAAACAGTTTGGGAATTCCCTGGCAGTCCAGTGGTTAGGACTCCATGCTTTTACTGCAGAGGGCATGGGTTTGATGCCTGGTCAGGAAACTAAAATCTCACAAGCCATGCAGTGTAGCCAGAAAAAATAAGTTTAATATTCTGGGGACCTCAAAAAATAATGGAAGCAGCCAGGATCTCCCTCAGCTTTTGAGAAGCTCTGAAATTACTTGGTTAGAATGCAAATATTTCCATGATGTAGCAGGAACATTTTTAGGTAACCCTAAGATACTATGACTAAGAAATCTGGAAATAAGGAAATTGTAGGAAAGAATGAGTTGTGTGTCAAATGAAGACTCAATACATAACTTTTTGTTTTTCCTCCATGCTAAATTTCATGGGCTTCCATGAGTCTTACTATTACAACCTATTTAATGCATATTTAAAATATTCAATATTTGCATCTTTAAAGCATGCATTCTCAATTTGAAGTCACTAACTTTGCCTTGGTAATCTTAGAGAAGCAGCATATGTGAGAAGTTGTGAATGTTCAACCAGAGTAAACTGCGTGATGAAAAATGTTCTTGAATCCTGAGGCCTGGAGCACTGAAATAAAACCAGATATGTAAGATTCTTTCAAAGACTAGTCTTACAGGAATGCCTTAAAGGAGAAAGGGGTGACAAAACAATAGGAAATCAACTCATCTGGGTTAGAAGGGAAGGTTAATTCTGGGTAGCAGGTCAACAGAGGTCATTTGAATTATAAGTATCTTGAAAGGGAACTTCTTCGTCTTGTCTGCCCAGTTCCCACAACTTCTGGGGAAACATTCATAGTTATTTCAGCAAATCCAGTACAGTGTTGGGAACAACCATTTTGGGACTGAAATACGATGCCAACTGTCTAGCTGGAGGGGGGAAATTATATCTTTGAGACCAATAGGAGTTGGTCTAGAGACATTTTGAGAAGATACAAAGGGCACCAGGGGTGAAAGGAATGTCTGAGTCTGAATTCCATCTCTGCTACAGGGTCAGTGTATTCCTGATGGTGTTAAGTGCTCAAAGTGAATACACAATACCAGGAGGAAGGCTCATGTCCACCCCGGGGAGTCCAGAGTCCTAAAGGCTAAAATAGAATCTACTGAGTAATGAGAGCACAAGTTGTAACCTGCTAGAATTACACAAAACGCAGATGGAAGTAAGATTTTAAAAATCCACAGTGAGAGTCCAGGAAAAAGTACAACACACACAGGTAACTAAGGGCTTGGTTTACGGTGACAAGGAACAGCTTCAAAGGCAAACCCTGGGAATGGTCCCTGATGTTTTTGGATCTCTGTGTCACATCTCAGTATATGATGTGAAGGTGAAGGGCCCTCTCAGGGTGGATATATGCTCTATACATATGATCTCAAGTATTCCTCTTAGCAGCACTGTGAGTTGGGGATTTTTATTCCCATTTTACAAATAATGAAACAATCTCAAAGAAGAGTCTCAAGTCGTTTACCCAAGATCCAGTGGAAAGGATGGACTTCGGGTCCACACTCTTTCTTCAGTATCATCCTGTGTCTTTCTTGCTGGTACTTTAACTGCTGCTTGCAAATGAACCAGACTTTTCCTCTCTTTAAGAGGAATCACCCAAGATTGAAATATGGAATTGTCTTCGACCCTTCCAGTCAATTATTTCACCAATATTTATTGAGTACTTACTACAAGCTAGGCATTGACATAAAGAACAAGTGAAATATAATGCCTTCTGTCAGAAAGTATAGTTCATATGTGGACTCGGTTACTAAAGTTTGTTGAGCTTATTTATCATAATCTATCCCCATCTTTCTTTTCTGAGTGTCTCCCCTGTTCAGGCCCTTACTCCCTGCTGCTTGGACAATAGACTTAAAACTGATCTCTATCTGTTACAGCTAGGGTCAAAGGAGAACTACTCACGGAGTTGTGGGCACAGTAAAAAAAAATTTTAAGTAATGCAGAGACATTCAGAAACTAGCAAAGTGGGAAGCAATGAGCACTCCTAGGGCCAGCTTGTTCCAGAGCTGCCATTCCTTAGGAGCTAGAGTCAGCTCCTAAGTCAGGAGGCAGGCAGCCTGATGCCTCTCTTCTCTTTCTCTCTGATCTGCTGGTACAGCCCTCTGCTCAGACTCAGAAGCCAGCCAGCCCCAAGTCTGAAATCTGCAGAGGTCAGCTTCCTTTCTCAGAGTGAATCAAACAGCAGCAAATGGAGACTAACCAGTTCTCTATTCGTCCACTCAACAAATATGCACTGGATGTGTGGTCTGTGACAGGCACGGTGGCTGCCATAGTGAGCAGAATGGATCTTTCCTCCATGGAGCTTATACTCTGGTGGGGGCCACTGAGAAGAAAATCAAACACAAATGAGCCTAATCCAAATGGAGGAAGAGCTGCAAAGGAACCCAGTTCAATAAGAGAATATAGTGGAGGAAACTCAGTCAACTTTGAGAGCCAAGAAGGCTTCCTCAAGAAAGGGACAGTATCTGAAAGACAAAGGAGGAGATTAGAGAGGAGAGTAAGAACTGGAGAGCACATTTAAGCAGAAGACACTGTGGGCAAAGTGCCCTCCCTGCTCATGCTGGGAGGGAGCAAGGCTCATCCAGGGAACCAAGAGACACGCAGCGGAGGACAGGACTGGTGGAAGGACAGGAGCCAGGAGCGGGCCCAGGGTCAACGGGGAAGGCTT